>NC_091046.1:4588828-5228241 GCF_963966145.1 Tenebrio molitor
TTTCTGCCCAAATACATTTACTGAACTCGTCATGCCAAACATCTGCGGCAGATCTAGGAATGACATGTCGAAAACATCACAATCATGACTTGATAAAATGGTGGAGGGGTCGGAAGATTCTTTTCCAAACAAATTATTATATTTTTGTTATCCTTTGAGTTAAATCAAATGTAAAAATTGAGTTTAATAGAGTAAAGTGTGACGAATTGTATTGTGGACAAGATAATTCGAATGCGTCTCTAACATTAATTATAAAAAATTAGAAAATTTAAGTTTTGCAAAAATGGAGTGGGGTGACTTATTTCATTTAAAATAATAATCTCTGTGTTACTGATTGAGCTGTATTAAATTTAAAAACTGCGTTTTATAAATCCAACTGTGGTGAATTAGTAGTCTAATATGTGTAACTTTTTAACCTATGCCTAGTTTTCTTAGTCATTTTCCTATTTTCTATGCATTTTTTTCAACAAAAACCACAGATTCAGTTGTTACGTCTGGCTCACATTTTTTAAGAAATCATAAAAAAAGTGTTAGTCTTCCTTATTTTTCGCATAAAAATCTGACTCACATTTTTAAAAAGCCCATAAAAAATAGAGTAGTTTCCATAAAAAATTGATGTTTCAATAGATAAAATGGGCTTAAAAACAGGTCATTTTCTTGATTTTTTGTGTTTTTGAAAAGACCTCAATGGGCTGTTTTTTAAACTCAACAAACTTCAACGACTAAAACTTGAAAATCAACTCATTTTTCTAAAAAAATTGATGATTTGGGAAAATCTGAGTTAGAAGTTAGGGCTTAAAAATTAGGGTAAAAAGTCAAATTCAACGTTGTTTTTGATGTTTTGATAGAAGTACCGGTTTTTGTTGAAAAAAATGCATAGAAAATAAGAAAATGACTAAGAAAACTATGCATAATAATCTGAGTTAAAAAGTAACACATATTAGACTACTTGAATTGCATACAAAATTCTACAGTACTCTGTCTTTAAAGGTAAGTGAGAAAAATATGATGGAGGCGCCTGGAAATTTTTCGATAAATATGACGATATCTTTGTTACTCTTTGAAATAAATCGAAACCAAATGCTGTGTTTGTGGATTTCATTATGACGAATGGAATGCAAAAACCTCCTTGTTCTATCTTTAGTGACAGGACAGAAATCTACAAAGGAATAATTTACAAAAATGGTGAAGGCGCTTGGAAATGTTTTAAAACTGGAACGACATCTTTGTTGCTGTTTGAGATAAATCAAATATTAAACTGGGTTCTATAGATTTAATAATGTCGAATGAATTGCAAAAACCAAATTATTCTATCTCTAGTGGTTAGTCATAAATTTACTAACAATGATTTGCAAAAATGGTGGAGGTGCCGGGAAAATTTTTCGACAACCAAAACGATATCTTTGTTGCTTGTTGCGATAAATAAAATATAAAATTGGGTTTTATAGAGATAACTAAGATGAATTGAATCCAAAATCTTACACACCCTTACCTCACTAGTTTACGAAAAAATAAGAAATTGCGAATTTCTGTTTTGAAAGAGTAGTACGAAGCGGTTAGAATACTTTTCCATTGCTTTATTGCTCAGTGAGCTAGATTTACCCTACAACAAAAATATCTGGACTAGTGTCTGGCTCGTTATGCATTTAGTGGCAATCGCGTATTTGCATTTCCTGCCCAACTGCATTTTGTTTAACTCGTCATGCCACATATCTGCGGCGACAGATCTGCGAATGCCATGTTCAAAATAGCGTCATTACCGGCGTATTGTGCTTTCGTAATGCGGCACTAACCTGACAAATAGTGATTAAAATTTGCATAGATAAATTATGCACTGGATCAGCTAGAAAAAACCATTAATCGCCGAACGATGCAAAAAGTGCAAGTGGAAAATCATTCGGACGGAGCTTCGTGTAGGTCCTGGTAAATTTATGCCGTGTTGAGTTATGTGTTGTGTTGTTCTAATGATGGAGTCGTGATATACCCTCACCTTGCGTGTAATGGTAATGTTTTTGTGCGGGTACGTTTCCCTCGAGATGTACTGTACAATGTAGGAATTTTTTGTCGAATTAATTTAGATCGTGTGAGAATTTCTTTTAAGTGGAGTACATAATGTCGCACATTAGCAGGTCGTTAAACTTAATTTGTGGCAATAAAGACGCTTTAAAATGAAGCCGGTGCGAAATCGCAACAAAAATCGCATCGTAATTACCATGGTATGTTACTGAGCCGCCGACAAATCTTATCGAGTTTATGTCTTATTTGTTAAGGGGAAAACAAGTGTTGTGTCGTGAATTAGGAAGGCGCATAAAAATGCAAACTAGAGTGCAAAGGGAAGTTCGAGGGCGAAGTTTTCCGAACCCATAAAGGTGGATAGAGATTTCGAACATTCATTAATTTAATTGGGTTAAGTGAAAGGTCTGAAAGGTGGGTAGAGTGGTGTAGAAGGGGTGTCTGCCGGCAAAGAGAGGGTTATTGGTGAAGATCAGAGCTTTTATGCAGCGGCGGTCGTTGTTAGTGAAATGTTGTTCGGATTAATCGAATTTTATACTTTGTTAAAAGAGAGTCTGGCTGGTCAGCGGTTTTACGTCCGGATTCTATATTTAAAGGAAAATCGAATGAATCCGCCCGCAGAATGTTCGCTACTGATGAGAAAAGTAATCGGTCGCGGATTTATGGGGATGCAGGGGGAACTACCCTCAGCCGGACAAGCGATTTGCATACATCTTAATTTCAGGGTTGGGAAATTCGTTTCGCCGGCATTAAAAACGTCAGTTCCTGTTGCAACGGCTCTTCCTTTGAAATGCGGGGTTAATTCCGGCAAAGCGCACCAAAGTGAAATTTTTAAACACTTGTTTACCCCTTCAAACTTGCAGCTGCAGAAATTTAATTAATTTGGCTTCAGCTACAGCATCTCACGCAAGAGTAACTGCTTGCAAGATGTGCGAAATAATCATCTTTTACCTAAAATACAAAATCTATCTAGAAATTAAAATGTGAATTGGAAAAAAAGTAAAACGCTGTTGAAAGTAGTCTGCGATCAAAAATAAAAAAAATCGAGATGGCCATGATTAATACACTTCAGTTGGCAGCACGTAAAAATTTAACTCAAATGTTATTACAATGGTAATTGTCATTATTAATTATTGACTATTAAAATTTGCTATTGCAATATGTTCACTTTAGAGCAACAAATTTTCATTGTCCAGTGTTTCTTCAGCAATGGAGAAAGGTTTGGTCCTATTCGACACCTCGAGTTTTTGAGGAATTTCAACCAAAGTTTCCGGAGTTTCAAGGCCAATAATTTGCCCAGAAAGTCTACAAATGCGTAAACATGTTTTTGGAAACAGGTAGTGTTCTGCGCAAAAAAAGCAGTAGACGACCGACAAAAAGATCAGCTGAAAATATTGAAGAGGGTGAACAAAGAATTATTGCAGAGATTAACCCAAGAAACTAACCTCTCATTTGGTACAGTTCAGCTTATCCTTAAAAAAGATTTGCACTTTTTTCTCTATCGTGTGTCTGTTGTGCATGAAATGACCCCTTGACAATAAGAGCCCCACAACCGACAACAACCTCTCTGGATAATATTGACTGTCGATGATCGTTGGATCTTGGATCGATTTATAAACAAGCGGCGTGCGCGTGCTCCGTGTTCATCGTTGACGTTAAATGAAAGTGCGGGAGTTTTAAATCTCATTGTTTCATTGCATTAGCTGAGGAAATTCTTTTACAACCGACAGGTCACACAAAATTCTTTATGAAAATCAAGATTTCAACATGCTCAAAATCACTAACCTAACTTTTAAGACTGACATCAGATAATTGAAATCTTAACGAATTGCCAACTGAAATTTTTGATCAGCGCCTACTCTAATTTTTGTTTTCGATCTCACGGTTATAAGGTGATCAAAAAGAAAACAAATTAAGAGTGCTACTGCATCTTTTGTTTTGTCGGAATGTCATATCCATAATTATACTTACTATGCACAGTCGTTATATTGGTTGCCTACCTCTCCAAAAATCTATTATTAATTAATTGAGTATTAATAACAAATGCTTTCTCTTCAGTGGTTACCAGTGCAGTGTTTTTTGGAGGATATGACGACAACGTAATCTTCTCTTTGTCCCTTTGGTTTGCATAAAAAACATTAGATTAATAAAGAGGGATTTTTAATGTGAATCAGTATATCTTGATGCGTTATCGGGAGCTTTGACGCTGCAGCTTTCAAGTTCAATCTTGATTAAAAAGTGATTTTGAGCTTTCGGTGGAGCACCGAAGTAAATGAAGAAATATCACCGATGGCCGTCTGTAAATTAGAAAAGTTGTTTGTATCGACTATTGAAGTTTAGGGGGATAACAATACAGGCAGTATGAGGCGTAGTGGCAATAAAGCACAGGTTGACGGGTCGAGGTGTTCCCTCGAGGATCAAATATAATAAATCTGGCGCTCCTTAGGGCACCAGCTTAACAACATGTAGTTACCGGGTTGCAACCCGGACTCGACCGGAATGTAGCGACGACAGACTTCGGACTCGCTCCCTCCGGATTTAATAACGTTACAACTGAGACATGTGTTCTACATCCACCGGGCCAGATAAAAATCCCACTCCAACCCCTGAGCACTAATCATCCGGGAGATCGCGTGCGAATTTCCGTATTTACGAGGGGGCGTAAAAGTAAAAATTCCGTAATGGGGTGTAATTAATTTGGGAGTTATCGGCCAAGTCCGTAACAACGTTAATATTGTAGTTCAATCAACAGCAGGTCGTGTTCACTTCCCTTGATAACGGCGAAGATTGGCGAGGGGTGGTTCGGGGATGGTCAAGGGTAACTCGATGAATATTAATTGACATTTACCAGTCCCAATTAGAGAGGTATTGGGGGTCATTTCCATACAAAAACCATTACTTCTTATCGGCATCTGGCTCGATTAAAACAGACAGAACACGACAGACACTCTTGGACGCCAATTTTCCGCCGGCGAATTGCGGAATTTAGATTAAACGGGAAAATTATGAACTGAAATATTTTTTCTTACGATTGAAAAACGTTTTTTAATTAAAAAATGGACCGAATGTCCTGGCTTGATCATTCATTTTTCCCATCGCACAATTAATTCGGTCGGTTCAAGTTGTTGTGAGTGAGACATCGCCGCGCAAATAAACCACTCCTCCTTCCACAAAAGAAATTATTATGCACACAATAATAAACCTCGGAATGGTTTTATTTTAATTAAAAAAAAGGCGACCGGCGATCTGAAGCCTGCGGCTCTTCGCGAAACTCATCTCAAATTAAAAACTTTCCAGTTTGAGTTAGTTATACGACTGATTCATAGCAAGATATTTTTTGTCGAGTGTCTGCGTGTATATCCCATTGTATGCCTTTAGGTCCAGGTAGGGAAGATACATTGTTTGATTCCTGTGGGAAATTGAGCTCAGAATTGAGCCTGAAACGTCCGACACTTTCCAAACGCACCCTCTGCGTCGGATTTACAAGAATGTGTGAATGTTGCAACAAATTTAATATTAACAGTTTTACGAGCTCTAAAAGCTTCCACTTCTTGCTCCAACTTAAATAACTTCAACGTTTCGGTGAGCTATAATTTTCTCAAAAAATTCGATGGACGATGGATGCATATTTATCCGCCTCGAAAAGCGCACAAGAGCTTATTTATATTTATATATTCATTATTATTATTACCTTCGTATTGTACATGTTGTAACTTTTCGCCATTAAGAGTCTTCCTGTTTTCTCCTCGGTTGATAGTTTTTCAAAATAAAAAAAAATAAAAATTGTGAGAAAACAGCAAAGAGACTAGTTTCTACGTTGCGTTCTTTTTATGGTTTAATTCAGCTTTTACAAGAGACCGCATCGTTGGAAGGGTTATTATTTAAATTAAACGGCTGAATACATTTCACTTAAATTTTATTTAATTTAATAAAACTGTTTTGGTTGAGTCGGATCCAAACAAAAATTATAAATAAATAAACGAACTTAATAAATGATTTTGGCGGACTTTTACTTCGTTTGATTGAATTTCTACGGATTAGTCAAGGATAAAAAAATTAAGAAAATAAATAAATATTAAGATTTGAATTGTCTTCCTTGTTAAATATGCTCTCTCGTGAATATCCCCATGCAACAACTCGGTTAAGTTTGGAACAGGACGGGCAGCTATTTTTGTTGGCGGGTTCCACCCAAATTTGACGATGGCTTTTTGTGCTCTACGCCAGGCCCCCCAGCTAATTGAGTACGACGGGCAGTCAATCCCCTCCGGATGACAGGAGACTCAACGGAACAAATAATGGACAAAAAATATTTAAATTCATCTTTGAAAAGGTCACCCTGGCCAAAACACATTTCAATACAAGGAAGAATGCAGTGAATTTAAAGCAAATATATAAAAATATGTAAAAGAGAAAGTTTTTTTTAACACATTCTCAAAGAAAATAATTTCTTTTATTTAGGTTTATTTAATATTTTCATATCTTTCATGTTTCCTAATGTTTAACCTTGAGATATTAATATTTTTCTTAGCTTGAAAAATAAGATGGCTACGGTCTCACTTTTATACATCAAAAAAGCATCTTGAAGAGTGGAATCCAACAGTGTACAGTTTAATGGAGTATGATACTTAGTAAAGGAGCAATGGTTAATCGAATCCGCAAAGTTAAATACAAAGTAAGAAGTTTTTAAAAAGTTTTCTTCATTTTTCTGGAAAACTAGGAGCGTTACGGGTCTGGAAGAGAGGAATCCAACACTTTAAAACTCGTTGGAATACGATACCCAGTAGGGGCGCAATGGTCAATCGAATCTGAAAATTTGAAGAAAAAGTAATCGATCTTTTAAATTTTCTTCATTTTTCTCGACAACTGAGATTCACTGTTTAACCCTTCTACATCAAAAGAAGCGTCTTGAAGAGAGAAATCCGACTTGGTAAGGGAGCAATGGTCAATCGAACCTGCAAATTTGAACATAAAGTAATCATTTTTTAAGTTTTCTTTATTTTTATCGAAACCTAAGAGGAGAAATTTTTTTATTATTAACATATTATTCTTCAATAAGGTAGATCGTGGTGAAGACAACTGTTCTTCAATGAAATCCTGGGCTGTGAACGCGTTGGAAACCGTCAATTGTTGTGTTTTTTTAAAGCGTAGATTAATTGGAGCATGTTGACAGTTAACCTAAAATTTAGAACCAAAGAAATCTTTCTTTTTTTTTCTTTCTTTGCAATGTTTTACATTAAAAATAGAATAACTTAACGATTCCTATTCTCGAAGCAAATATCTCAAGGCATCCTTTGCTGAAAACAAACATGTTCAATTATGTCCCGATTAAACATAAACAAATGTCATTCGTGTCAAACGGCGGGAAATTCAAACTTTACACGGTTCTGAACGGTTTAATTTTTCCAACGCCTGCTCATCCAGGATTTCATTTGAACGCGCGGTATAAACTACCATTATGAACTTCCTCTTTATTAAATTAAAAATATACTGGAGTTCTTTACATTCTTCGTTTATACTTTTGTTTTAAATAGTTTTACTAGAATTGAAAGTTTCAAGCTTTAACTATTTCATAAAAGTAATATTCCACTTAATTATACATAAAATTGTTATAAAAGACTGAAGGATCTTGTCCTTCTAATAATAATGCATTAAATGCTATTTTGCATTAACTCATTAGAACCTCATTACCACAGCACCTACAGCAAAAATACTGTGTTTCTGACAAGATTGTTATTTAGCAAAATTCTTATTTTTTCTAATATTTTCTTTATTGCTTTGAACTTTTGCCCTGTTTCATACAAAACTTTTGCGTTCATGGAAATTATTTTGTTATCAACATTTTGTTGTTCTTTGAGCCAGATGTCAATTCTACAAACTATTACAATTAAGCTTCCAAATCTTACAAAATATTTGAAATTTAAATTGTTGAAATGCTCTTACATATTTTATTTATAAAATTTTATTCCTTCATTTCATTTATTTCATCGCATTTTGAGTTAATCCTTAGTTATTAACAATTTTATAAACTTTAAACTGTGTCATTTCAACTAATTTATGTTACAGAAATATTCAATAAATATTTTGCAGTTGTCTTTGTTTTTGTTTCTGTAGTGTACAAAAGTTTATTTTGTCATGAATATTTTATTAATAATATAATTTCTTTTTCTCTACTTCTCAACCTTGTTTCAAACATATTTTATGTTATTTATTTAATACAGGGTGTCTTAAAAAAAATTGGTGTCACTTTGAAAAAAATATCAAAGTTGCCAACATTTGTTCAAAAGTAGCTGATTAATATTCTAGCTATGTTGTACTTCCTTTTTGAACAAAAATTGGAAAAATAAAACTTTTATTTTTTCGAGATAAAGCTGTTTTTTTTCAAGAAATGTCTTTTCATTTATATTTTAATATTTTACATAATCATCCTCACCATATTTCAAAATGAATGTCGGCCATTTATATTTTTTATTTGAAGAAAACATGAAAAGTTTGAAACTTCTGACCCATATATATCTTTGTAAAGACCCCCCTATATTTTTTATTTTATTTTTTCGAGATTCCTGATTCCCTGTATAATTCTAATTTTCATTATCACCTTCACGTAGCTTTGTTCAAACAAATTTTTTCATCGTTTTTGTTGTTTCCACTTGTTTCTTCTACATTCTTATTATTTATTCTTAGATACTTCAGTTATTTAATTGTAATTTACCTTAAACCTAAATTAATTCTGTTTTACTTTTGTATAGTTTTGAACAGTGATATGTTCTTTATCTTCCATGAATTCAAACATTTAGCTTTCAGACACTTTCTTCGTTTCATTTTATTCCACCTCATTCCTTCAGGTTTTTATAAAAAAGGACACTTTTTCTTTTATCCAAATTTCCTCTTATTAGACTTTATACAAATTATATTACTTCTCAATGTTTGTTTTATATATTTATGTTTCTATTATGCTCTTATTGACGTTTTTTCTACCTCAACATATTTAATTTTTTAATTTTTGCATTTATATTTTCACATTATTTATAGCTTTCCTTCCCTTGTTTTTGTAATATTTATTTCCATGTTCATCATTCTCTATCAAAATTTTTGCAGTAAGTAATAGTTAATCCTTTCTATTCCTTTTATATTTTTCAACTTACAACTTAGTAGTTTTCTAAACCCACAAAACATTCAGTCATAAATTTTCAGTTTCCAAACTCTTGTTTTGTACATCAACAATAACAAAACATCACATTTTTCTTTGTTTTCCAATTTTCCGATATCACTTAATTCATCTCCATTTGCGTTTTATTTCTTTCCTTTCACTTTTGATTTTCTTTTTGATTATCGTCACCTCATTTATTTGTCCCTTGAAGTGTAAGTATTTCCCATTATTCTACACGTCCCAAATATCTTAAAGACGAGGGGAGCAACTCTTAGTAGTTTAACACTTCTGCATTTGGAAGAAATTTAATCGTTGAAAAAATGTCGTGTTATCTGGACGTTTTTTGTTACAAAAACATTTTTTATATTCGTGAGAATATTTTTGAACACGTTTGTCTGTAAAAACTCTCTGAGAGAAAAAGTTGTCGGTTGTCGAAGGGTTAAACAAATTCTCAAATATTTATCTTTCCCATCGGAATTCGATAATTTGTGACTTGTTCCCGTCGGCCGCATTGTTGTGATGTTTCCCTGCACAACATTTAATTTATAAATTTCTGGGATAAAGATGGATTATCAGGTTAGCAGTCGGAGCGCCAATAAATAAGGTGCGAAAAGGTCGGACGTGACCATGTTAAGGGTCAGCGCCGTTGCAAACCTCTGATAATTTACTGTGCCAACCTTGTGTTCCCACTATTAAAATCGTGATACGACTTAATATATTTTATATTCAAACAGAATTATTGCGTCGTTATTATCCCAACCCGAATTTAATTTATCGCCCCCCAATCTGTTCCCACCACTTATCCAAAAAACAAGCTCGCTCCTGCCGGCCAGTCCTGTGCTTTTTAATTTCCAACACGACAAATCCACCCCGGAGCACATCCTCGTTTGGGGTAAGTGTTTCAGCACGCCACGTGTCAAGGTTCCCCTCCGGGATAAAGTACAAAACGAAATTGTCTGAAACAGAATTTGGAAAGTGAGGGCAAAATAACAAAGACCGCAGGTGACTTGAGAGTATCGCAAGTTTACCCCCAGATCGATTCTGCACGGGGTTGTTTGTCTCGTGGTTAGCGGAGTTATGGATAATTTATGTGATTAGGAACTTACAAACAATTAAAAGAAAAAGCGGGCCCCCATCAATTTTTTCACGAGATGGGGGTAATTTGCCCTGAGTCAGCCGGGCTCATTAATAATTTATCTCATTTTGTGTTGAATTAATCAGGAAAACGTAGACCTTGAGGCGTCAAGTGTCAGGATGAGGGTGCATTTATAATAAATTTCTTTATAGTTTATTATTTAGTTCGCAGTTATGTCTTCTCATCTCTAAAAGGGAGAGAAATTATTGTTGACTAAAAGCCACCCCGCGACGTTACGAAACTTATGGAGTTTAAGAATTTATGTATATGGGGTCTCGCCGGGTGGGTAGAATCCGAAATGAGCAAACTTGCAGAGGGTGAGGCCAAGGGGTGCGTGATTTTTAATTCGACAAATGAGCCTCCACAAAATATTTTTTGCCTTTCATATATTTAATTGCAATTTTTCGTGCATCGTGGTGTGGTGTAATTTGAATCATTTTAAATAACAGATGGAACAACGGAATATATGCCGTAGATAATCTCATACTAAGTGGCTGATACCGGTCATTATCTCACCGTATAATGAACCACTAAATTATCCACCTAATGACCCGTATCCCACACAATTCTAATGCTCAACAAATTACATTATACTTGAGATCGGCTGTAATTTGTGGACTATCTGTTGATGCCCCCTTTCCCCGGGTCCGAGTAGATCGGGTGAAAAACGAAAGTATCGATTACACCCTTAACTAGCTCCTCGGTACACATATGCATGCATTTAGGCGGTAAAGCCGGCGGGGCTCAGCGAAGGTGAATCACCTTAGCCCACCGACTATATCGGATATAACAAGACGTTTATATGGATTTTGTGTACTTAAGGGCTCTCGGGCAAATCTTGAAAATGTCGTATTGCTTTATGCCCGCCTGTTACCCGCCTCTCCTGTTTGGAGACTCGAGCCACTCCAATCCCCCGAGTCCGCAGGAACAGATCCGGCTCTCTCCTGATACTTCTTAGCTATTATTGTTATGTTACCGCACACTTATACAAATAGACACGTTGCTACCCCATCGGAGCCGGAGGGTGGCGCTCTGAATTTTTGCATCGCGTTAGGGAAGCGAACGGAATATTTTCATGGCGCATTAAGGGAAAATAAAAAAATGAAAAAGCAAAAAGGGGAGGAACCTACCATAACAAAAATGTCTTTTCTAATCACTTGTTTAATATTCATTTATTAATTTACAAAACAATATAATACAAAGAATTTTTATTCACGTACTGTACAGGGTGATTCACGACGAATAATGAGCCTGACCAAAATCTCGATGCAACCAACATTACATTTTAGCAACCTACTTTCGAAAAAAATTACATACAAAAACATAAAAACAGTGAATCAATTAAGGAGATGTGGAACATACTGCCCACCACTTCTTTCACATGCGTAAAGCTGGATATGGACGCGGATGATGTCCAGCTTTGCGTTCCAAGTGTATTGTGGGTTGCATTTTCAATGCTATCTAGAGAAATTAATAAATTTTATCATTTTTCCATTCGCGTTTTTATTATTTTTGAAACGAAGTAAAAAAGATTTTATTAGTCTGACGATGTCGATGAACTGGAGAAATATTTCGTTGCTTAATAAATGAAAAATATTTTTGTTAATTGGTTTCTTTTTGAAATTCCACAAAGCAGTAGTTTTTATATAGTAATTTTTTACAAATGAATTGAAATATCTGTACACTCTCTGGAGTGCAATTATTTCCGTATGATAGTAGCCGAATGGGGCAAAATGCAAAGCTAATTAAAACAGAAAAATAACGCAGTCCAGATAAAAGAAGTAAATATGTCTGTGCAACCACTGCATGCTTTAGCACCGTTTGCATAATATTTTATGGCCCCACATAACGTTGCATAATTGAAAATTCCTTGAAATTTCCCGCACGATAAAACAAAATGCAAAAAAAAAACAATTTGTATTTATTTGCTAAGGAGGAGTAAATTCGCGAGAGCATCCCTCGAACGCCACCTGATTCCGAGCGGAACACCCCGTTGATTGCTCGGAATTTAATGGAAATTCAACTCCGGACGTAATTTAATTACGCGGAATGTTAAAATGCAGTTTTATAAGAAACAGAACATCACAAGATTTTAAAGAGTTAATCGCGACCGAGAATTGCCGCTGAGGCGGTGTGGAGTTGCAAATTTTAACTTATTCCTTCATCCACCCCAACATCCCGTGCATAAGCGCAATTAAGGTTCCTTCAACCATTCTTATTCGCTGAATTTACAAGCGAATTAAGAAAATTACTGCGTCTGCTGTGTTATTAACATTGTTCGCAGGATGCGCCACTAAAATATGACTGCTACGCGATTTTATCCACTTTACATGTAAATATGTACCGTGAGGGTGGTGCTGGGGGATTTTCAATTTATATCGAAAAAGGCTGAAACCTATTCGCGGGGGATAAACTTGATTGCGTCTAATTAAATTACGAATTTAAGGTAGCTCGGTGGCCGCATGGCTGTCGGAGACAGTGCTCCGAGGTCGCGGTCCCGGCGCTAGTGGGTTCGAATCTCACCGAAGGGGGACGATTTTTTCCAAGGAAGAAACCTCCGCTGGGTCATGGATGTGTGTGTATGTCTTTCAGGGGCTGACGGTAGGGTCGGTAGGGTTCAAATCCCGGCCTGATGGGCCACCCATGGTCCATGGATGTCGTGTTGTGTGCGTTTTGTGTCGTCCAGAAAGGAGAAAGGAGAGGAGAGGGTGGGCGTTATCACGTTTGCTTGTGGAAGTATTTTGAGAGATCTTTATGGGAACAGCGAGAAAGAGTTATAGCAAAATATAAAATTTAATGTGTGTATCTAAATTTTTTATAGACATGTGGGGCGTTTGACAAGTACTTAATAATGAATCGTATTTTCGAGAGAACTTGTAAGTATTTATTTTAGCAGTGGTGTGAGGTTTAGCGTTATCTTGTTGGGTGGGAGATTCACAAACAATTGAAGAAAAGTAAGAGGTCGAGGAATGGGTCTGGACTGCGCGGAGAAGATATAGCTTGAGGGATATTATTACTGTTATTGGTAATCCACTAAGTAGGAACGAATACTGTCATAAAGCGGATATGGCGAGGTGATTTGCGTTCGGAATACAGAAAAGCCATTGAAAAGCTCGCAGTCATCAAGTACGAAAAATGCACTACATTGGATAAAATTGTCAATAAATTGGATATAGAAAGAAGCAAATCGCTCCGTTCTGAAACTACATTTGCAACAAATCATCCGCCTTTCGAACCATCGATAGCGAACATCGTAGCCGTCTCCTTTTTCTAAACCAGAAAATAAATTCATCCCTGGAAAATGATTAAACCACTCGAAAACTTAAAACGACATGAATATAAAAATGCTATTAACTGAAAATTCAAAACCGACCGGATCCGGTTTTATCGGATCTGTCAATAAAATCTCGAACCGAAACGGAGCGCATATTTTTGCCATTATTTCGAATAAACAAAATCCATTTCGAACCGTGCACGACGCAATTTGCGGTAATTGAATCGTTGTTGTATCGATTAATTGTTGATGTCAGTTGAGCGTTCATTCAAGAGGACGAGAGATTTGGGGTGTAATGAATCATAGCGGGCCGGGGCCAGCGCTACAAGTGTTTCCTGCCCGGACTCGCATCACTGTAAGCACTCTATTCGACCGGAATTAAATTCCGGTGTCTTACAACAAAATGTCTAACGTGATTAATAATAACAGCTCCACTGAATTTAATGCGACTTTTAATCAGATTAACTCGACCGGGGCCCACCCCAGAGCTGCTGACCGTGTACGACGTTCAAGCGGAGATCTGTAAAGTGTGAATCCGCTCTCCTCTGATAGTGTTAGATAGATCAGTGGGAGGGGCTCGAGTCCAGCCGTAAGAGTCGGCTGACGAAGATGTGCCTGTTGGATCTTTAAGTTTATCAAGTGGGTCTGGTTTGTTTCCGGAAGTTTTCGTAAAGAGTGTTAATACCGGTTAAGCTGGGTCCGGATCTGGGTCAAGAGCTTGGAAGCAAAGCGCCACTTCGGCCGGGAATAATGATTAAACGTCAAATTCACATAAACAAATAAAAGGATGTTGTCTGTATTTGCGTAAACCACTCTTAGAAACAAAAGATTCCCGTCTGGATGGTCCCGTCCTGTTGTTGACAGAAGGAAATAAACAAACAAGAGAAACGATAATTGCACGGTCATAATCACGAATATACAGAATAATACGAAATCGATGGAACCGCTGTCGACGGACTCAATTACCATTATTATTTTATTGGTACGGAGTAAGTTGTGCGAAGCCGTAAACCGGAATGCTCTTTTGGCATCGGAGTCTTCGTTATTTTCTCGATTTGACACTTGGAGCTTATGATCTTCTTGTTATTGGAAGAGCGGAACGACGTCGGCGAAAAATCCAGACAATGGCCGGAAAACAATTTTTTGCGGGACAAGAGGCGCTAATTCGTGCCGTTTCCCTTTTGTAAAAATTTAATTAGTCGAAATATGGTGGTGGCGTGTTGTGGCGGAATTACGACGATTATGAATTCATTTGCATTTATAATAATAGGAGTTAATGTCCAATTCCGGTAAATTAAAACATATTTCATTTTTATTAATCCAATGCTTTCGAGCCAAATCTTGATTTGCCTTCACGAAAAGAAAGCATTACGGAGGGAGATTAAACGGTTTGATTGCCGGTTGAAAAAATAAACATAAATATTTACTATAATGACCTTTCGAATGTACACACCGAGTTAACAAATCAAGCGGAAAAGAGAGTCCTTCCATGAATAATTCGCAGATATCGTCGGTTATGTTAAAATTATCGCAAGATGTGAAACTGTCGATATTTTCTAGGCGCTCACAATGATGATCTATTTTTTATGCCAGGAGCCATATTCGAGCATAATAATATGAGAGATAAGTGTTTTTCTTCTTGTTTTCTTATAAACACCATTTTTCACTAGCGTTGTTGTTCGAAGGATAGGCTTGGAAATTTTTGTTTACATTATTTGAACGCTTGTGATCATTTTGCGTGAAAAGGCGCCATCCAATTTTGTTGTTTTTTAAGCTCTGTGAGATGTAAAAGATGTGTCGTTAAGTCATCTCTGACTTGTTTAAAACGTCACCATAAATGCAATCAAATAACCCTTTTTTAATTTTAAAATTGGGAATTTTGGTTTTTAATAACTTGAAGGAAATTGTTGTTATTGCAAAATTTTATAATAGTTCTCATTCTGACTCTACCCAATTTGATGAATGCATCAGTTTAAGCATCTTAAGATAAAATAACCTCTTGCAAATAGAGACCGTCTATAAAAGAATGTAGGATCGCAGATGGCTCTGGAATTTGAATTTGCCACCTCGTTTAAATTCATGAAATACTAATCGGAAACTGTCAAATATTCACAAACTGTCAACACAAAGTCAAATTAAGCTCATTTCCGTTTTCCAGGTCCTGCTTTGTTGTTTCTGGCGTTCCTGGTCAGTTTATTCTTAAAAAAAGCTGTTTTCAAAACTAGATAATTTCCGGTGGTGTTACAAAGGTATTGTTTTTAATAATAATATGTTCGCTTGACTTAACCCCTTAGACTTTTCTGTGTTTTCTGTTACTCGTGTCTTGGGGCCCTCAAGGTTCGGGAAGCTACCGCCAGTGTATAAACGACAAATGGATAATTTAAATGAGAAGAGATTACCAACTGTTGTCGCAACATCAATGAACAGATGTTACAAAATATTTTTGAAAATAAGAAAGTGAGAGTGAGAAGATATTTCAAGCAAAATGGAGGACACTTCGAGCCATTTCTTTATTCTTGTTACTTTTTTAACTGAGTCACTGATGTTGTTTACCTTTTTCTTAAGTTTACAATAAATCCGTAATTTGAGAGTGTTGAGACCTATCTATAATGCATTTCATTATTTTATTTTTATTTCATTTTCTTTGTAAAGCACTTATTTTGTCAAGCTAGGCAACCAGTAAAACCAATTTGTCCTGAGGGTGCTTAATCGTCGATCATACTAACATTTTTCGATTTCTGGTGACAGAGTCGGCAAACTTTCAACGCCAACTAGGATCCCATATTCACGCTGTATAACTTCTGCATGGTTCAAAAATGTTAAAATATCTTTTTTAAGACAAGAGAAATTGAAAACAACTTCATTAGACTTCAAAACTAGTAGATTAATTCAAATAAAAATCGAATTCTTTCTTAGAAAATTTTATTTCGTAGAAAAATATTACAAATATGACATTTTTTTTCTATCATTGTATTTTTTAAGGTAAATGCGTAATTTCCTAATTAAGAAGATGCAAAACTTTTCTCTCGTTTAGAAAATTTAGCGACGAAAAGATGCCTCGATACCAGGGCCCCATTCGTCCAACTATGAAACTAAAAAGTTCCGATCATTTCCCATTTTATAAATATAATTTAAAGTTTAAATGAGTTGAAGTCGAAGCAGCGACTGTTTCAAATTATGATTATTATTACCGAACCGAATTCTCCATTCGCGTTTTTTATTTTCGATTTTGCATCCACTTTTGCTTTGAATATTTTGCGGCCGATATTAGCAACATTGAGACGGAATGCAGCCCCAAGTGGCAATTCTGGAGTAAAATGTTGCACCCGTTTCCAATAAAAGTGAACGTAATGAGGCAGACATTCGGCTATTAAAGACAACGCAACCTGATATCAGTCATTTTGCGAGTTCGACGATGCTGTTAAAGGCAACAGACACTTCCCTCTGCTCGAATTATACATAGAGAACTCTTCCAAAGTGCAATAGATACACAAGACGTGATACAGTTAAAAAGAACACGTCGACAACATTTCCTTTACAACACTCAAACTCAATAAATTGTTTGAACGCCTTATTGATTCCTCTCCTCTCCGGCGACGTATTTTTCCAAATCCATAACTCGACGTCGACGAATGAATTTCCAAGTTTCGCCGGCGAGTAATTACGTCCATATATTTTGGCCGGCCATCAGAATATCCCTTTGAGGGCTCAGATTCTTTATACAGTCGCTATATAATGCAGGACCGCTTAGGACCTCTCCTGAAAAAAGCACAACATATTTATCGTCGGACATGTAGCGGAGGCTATTGCCAGTAAGTGGCTCCAAGATCAGACAAGCAGTCACAGAGTTCCTTCCGCTCCTTCGTGCTTCCTGTCATTTATCGCTTTTTCTTTTGTCTTTCCGGCCGATTTTATCTTCTGAGCTCCTCTATAATGGTCAGAAAATCTTTGTGTTGAACAAATAATGAATGAAACGGTCAGGCTGCGACATCCGAGCCACGTTAACGCCCATAAATCGCGATTTAACGGTCGAAAAATCAACCCAAAAACCAAGTTGTTTCGGATTATTTGCATCGACGGAACGCGCAAATAAAATAATTATATTTGAGGGAGCAATGCTCCAGAACGCAGGTGGCGGATCCGAGGATAAAAGGAGCAACGGCTGCCGACGCCCCATTATCGAAATTTGTTGCCCTTATCAAATAATATATTTCTTTAATGCATATACAAAAGCGATAACTCTCTCGCCACTCCCAATAATTAAAAAATACGACGCCGCCAGCGCCCTCTTTAATCCGCCTGATGACTAAATGAATTACTCCGCATCAGTTTTGATGCACTCGTCTGCGCCTCAGACGCGATTGGACAATTACCAATTACCCCCCGGTGCATTTTTAGTATGATTAAAATTTCATGCCCTCACCACTTACCGATAATTGGGGATCAGGAGAAAATTTGCGGGGTGCGAAGAAAACTTGCAAATTCGCAGCCGCGACGGTAAAAAGTGTAAACTTTATTAATCGCGATTTTTGGATTTGACAAGTAATTAAGACGTTAAATATTTGGCGGTTTTAATTAGACTCGAGCGCCATTAGCGCCCGGAATAAAGAGGGATTTGTCGCGATGGGGAAAATTTGTGGCGGGTTTAGGGAAAACTAGAACTAGATTTGCGCAACACATTTTTGTATGGTTGGCAAGTTTTAATTAAAAATCTGCACAATCGGGATACATATGTCGGGAGTGGGATTAAATAATTTCATTAGATGAAATGTGTTGGATATGCAAATTTTGGTTAAACACCTTTAATTCAGGGGATGAGAAGGGTAATAGGAAACTGTTTTAAGTTTACAAAGCAGGGTAGGCAGCGATTTTATTTCTATGCACGAAAGGCACTTAAACTAAATACAAGCTGTGATGGTGCTGGCGGAATACAAGAGGAGCTATTATCTGAGTGATGAGAGGTCTGCTGCGGCCGCAATAACCAAAAGTCCGGAATTAAGCTGAAATTTTTTTTTTCAAACATAAATGAGATTGGTGGATTTTTGTTTTTGGCTGAAAACACTAAAGCTCGTCTCTTTGTAAAAAAAAATTGAAAAAAATATTAAATATATGTCTTTTTGAGTGACCGTGACTTATGCCGTATTTATCACACTTATTTCAGACAGGTAATAACTTTACCGCACGCCGTATAATTAAACAAGCTAACTAATACATTACACGTGATTTTTCAAGAAGCTTCTACGTCTTAAAAAGAACTAGTTCTGTAGTAGCAGAGTCATATCTGCGCAAACGACAAAACATTGTCATGCGTTACGTTGGTGTCGTCTCTCTCGCGTCTATTTGTATACTGGTTTAGCGCTCCGCCTTCGCGCAGATATTTCCAAGGTCACAGCCCATGGCAGAATCCAACACCTCTAACAGTTATAGTTGCGAAGCGCCTGAACACCAAACTGGCACATTTTTATTCAAGAATATAACATTTAAAATCAACTACATTTTCACAAAGTTTGTCTTAGATTCATTACAGCGCAGTCTACATTTAATTAAGACTCCAAAACAAACAGTGGATGAAAAAATTACATCATTATTTTACAAAGAGATTCTGTTAGCTGCAGACAACTGCACGGTGCATGAGCAATGCGATAATGACATGTTGCAGTGATTAGATGGATAACAAAGGAGTGTGATAGATAGTGAAATAATTAGAGGGACGATTGACTGAAACTATTTATTTTATATTTCGTGTCTTGATCAAAATAAATACGTGTTTCAGGAAAATACGATAAAGTACTGAACGTCAGAATAAAATTCTTTTTTCTATTTGTCCTTCCATGCAGCTATTTCATCAGAAACAGATTCCGTTTCGACTGGAATCAATAAGACTATTGCGTACTTTCCTATTATTTATTTCATCACGTTCTATTCTCCGTTGTGACAAAATAAAGACGTTCCATAACCGGATAGTCAAATATTTATGATATGGTAGAGATTGGATTGTTTCAAATTGGCAATTTTCAAACTGTCACTCCTGTTGCCCTTGTTATATTTGTATCTATTTTGTTTACTTATTGTGCACGATACAACATCGAACGAAACTGCACCAACTCTGAAACCAAAATATCCCCAACAAAACGATACCTAATTTTTCAGTAATTAATTTTTTGGCTTCTGCTACCGCCAAATTAAGAGTTAATAGACCACCAGCGGGACCCGAAATTTACGAAATAATCGCATCGATCCCACCCTTAATTAATATTTGTGCTCATTAGAATAATTGTAACGAAATTGAACGTCTGAATTAAATTTAATTAAATATTTTCGCCGGTGCTCCAGTTCCGGTTCGAATCGTAGTAATATTTTCCACTTTCGGGATTTTGTTTACGTTGATTTTAACTTTGCAGTCGTCAAGTGTCAAATTAAATTTGGAACATTTTGGGAGTGTCACATTAACGTTTTAATCTTCGTCAGCGAAGGGCTAAATTGATACAACATCGCCCCGAAAGCTTAACGTTATTGACAAAATATTAATGTGCACTTAACTAAGCTACCGTTAATTAACAACACTGCTGCCAAATTAATAAATAACGGCGAGTGGTGTGCAGCGAGGCACCAATTTTACCACTTAATGTAAATTTAGGGCAGGCGGCAGGTACATTATTAGCGAATAGGAATCTAGCTTTTTACATTAATTCAGGGACAAAAAATAGTCAAGTGGAAATAAAAAGAAAAAGGTTTTCATGTAATTTTTTGTCCGACACTGTCAGAATTTGAGAATTTTCTCCTATGTGAACGGATTTTGATAAATGTCACAACTTGTCAAAACGAAACGTCAAGCTAATTTTAAAGATTTTTAGCGATTTGGAGCCTTTAAGGGACTCGTCGAACAAAAAAACGTTGTATTCAACTCGTTCGTGTGTAAATTGGCCCTTTTTTGGCACTCGTAGGCCTTTAAAACGCTCGTTTCACTCGCGTTTTAAAATGGCCCACGCGTGCCAAAAAAGGCCCAATTTACACACAAACTCGTCAAATAAACTACTATTATAATGATATTATCTGTGTTGGAGCATTGGGTATTTTTTAATTAACAATGAACTGACAATTTAGTGGAAATTATGTCAATACACTATTAATCATAAAGATGTGACTTAAGACGTAAACACAATCAATAAAGAATTAAAGGCAAATATTAATTTCCAATTTTATGTAAAATAAGGAATTTTTGTGAAAAAAAATAACAGAATTTGGAAAGTGACGAGAAAAGAAATAAATTGAGAAAGAAACAGTAGACATAAGTGTAAAGCGTGAAAGAAGAGAATGAATAGGATAAATTAGATGAAAAAAAAAAATAGAACCTAAGAAAATTATTTACAAGGAGAAAAGCATTAAATGAAGAGAATAAATGATGTATATAAAAAAAGAAAAGAATAAAGAAGATAGGCATAAGTATGAAGCATATTATAGTTAAAGGGTTAGGTAAAATTTGGAACATATGTTATAAGAGAAGAAAAAAAACTTGAAATCGAAAGGAACCAAGAAAATTTCTGTCTCGAAATCCATATTAAAATCTCCACTCAAAATCTGACTGTTTTTCGCTGGCGCGGCTAAACTAGGCTCCCCCGAACTCACTCGAATGTGCCTTTCACCTCGGAGCGTGTGACGTGACGCGTGACGGTGAAATTAATTCACTGCGTGGGAATAATGTCGTAGTAAAAAAAATTAAAATAAATAAAAATCTTTTTGAGAACACATAGTACTCGTAAGTAAAGCATTATTTTCCAATTGTTTATTTAGAAAGAAACAAAAAATGAATGGAAGAAATAAAAAAAGAGGCGAAAACATATTTGGATTAGACGAAAGAATTTAAAGTATTTCAATTGTTGAAAACGTTCATGGACAATAATATGAGCTGCAAAATTAAATAAATTACGGCTGAATAAAACTGCAAAACATAAATTTTCAGTCAACTTCGTATTATTTTCTGTTTTTACACAGTTTGTACAATTGTTATACAATAAAAACAATGTTTAGAATTTAATTTGAATGAAAATAAAATACGAGCATAAACTGCCCAACCGAAAAATTGAATTGCAGTAATATTATTAAGTGCGATTCGTTGTTGGATGTTGGATATCTCGATGATTTCGTTTTTGACAAGCGGTAGTCAGCTCAAGCAGAGGCAAGCCTCCGTCCCAAATCCTGCAAATCCGCCCCTGCTCCTGCTCGCCTTCGCCAGGCAAAGCGAGTAAATTACTCGTAAATATCACATTTCTGCTCTGATAAAATTAGTGCAATGTGTGAAAATGCGCAACTGCAAAACGGTGGAAGGCCGTTAGAGAGGGCTTTCAGTGTCCAAATGAGGCACGCTTGTCTGTCGGATTATATCATCGCTCGACATTTGCATATTTCTAGCCGGGAACTCATCTGCCAGCATCGTCTTACGTACCAGCTACCAAACTTAATGACGAATTGTTCCCTTATTACGTGTTATTAGGTTATCTAACGGAGAAATGTGATTATGCAGAAAGCAATTCATCTTCGGAATATCAAATTCGTGTACATCACAATACCTGCGCCCGCACGACTCGTTTTTAAATTGTGCAAGGCGCAATCTGGATATTAGTTCCTGTTCCAGAACCGGCATTATTGCAGCCCGGACAGGTCTTAATATGGAAGAGGGCCGTCGAGTGGATCGCGACTGAGAATGAGTTCTCGGCTTATAAGGCGGAAGCTGTCGCTTGTAGGAGGCTCCCGCTGAAGTATTAAAGTATTTTGAATTTTAAATAAAACGCTGGGACACACTTAAGGTTCTTGGGGTGGGTCCAATAAAACATTTCCCAAGGCGAAATGTACACACGAGCTACAAATAATTTGAATTTTTGTCCCGGGCTTGGTCCCACTGCAAATAACTATTAACAGTGAAACGGATTTTTCTTGAATTTGTCAAAAATTCCACATGTCATTGACACTCAGAGCAATCATTGAATTTCAGTGATTTTTGCTCACTGAAAATAGTGAGCAAAGATGGCCATTGTAATGTAATGTTTTGGGAGTTTGTCGATAGAGGGCGCCAAATATGTTGTAGCGCAAGGTTGGTAGAACTGACTAATTTGTACAGGGTCTCTATAAATGATTGTCGGGTCCAGCCAGCCATGGAAACTTGTCAAATTTTGAATGTGCCGCTTTGTTCGGCAAATAATGAATGTCACATTTTCAGGTTAGGTTGTTGGCTTTAAACCAGAGACAAGTTTCAACTGTGCTTTACTCTTGCTAACATTAATGTATTTATTATTTAATATCAACACCAACAGGGGAACAATTATTGCCCCCATCGTACCGCCACACAGTGTACAGGAATTAGTATGAGAACAAATCCAAACAGATAAATATTGAGAACACCTTGTCCCCGTATACCACAATACAATACTTGATACTGCCTTTTTGTCTGCTTTAGTGCTTTCACATTTCTTGTTTTATGCTAGTGGTAAATACGACCTAGACTGAATTGTCGAATATGGTATTGACTCCCATTTTTTCTTCCAATATAAATAACAGTGTTTTTCATAACAAATAAGTCTTACTGGTTTTTCAATAAAATCAAATGTATTCAACAACATAATTTACAACAGTAAATAACGATAACAAATAGGTATTTTTTTATTAAATAGATTGAGAATGTCCCCCATTAACTTCTAAACAGTTGACAATTCTTCATTTATTTTCAAAAATATTTTCCAGCATTTCTTAGGTAAGGGTACAGCAACACTGCTATCCACAGTTTCACACACCAATTTTCAAAACATGTAAAGGAGTCTCTACAAATTGGTGTGGATTCTCAGCACTCCAAATTATGAAATTGAGGTGATTTTCAAACAATACATTATTAAACACAACTTTGATAGTCTGCAGGTTGGAGTTCTTGTACAACACTAATTTTATAAAGATGCAGTTGTAGCCTATTTTTAATGATTTTGTGACAAGTGCATCGTGGTACACCAGATTGTTGAGATAAACAGGCTATGGATATCTGTAGTCTTTTCCACCATTTCTTTCAAATCCTCGAGTATTTCATCAGATACTGGTGCTCGTCCTAATGATTTACCCTTGCTAATTGTTCTGATTGTTAAAAATCTGTTCACAATGTTGTTCAGATATTTTGCTGGAATTCATTTTTACAAACAGATAATTCCCCATTACTAAACCTTCCATTTCGAAAGTAAAAAACAACAATGAACGTGTTCTGTTCAACAGAATAAACCATTGTAAAGAAAATAAAGCTAAAATAAAACATAAAACATTAAAGCATAACCTCACAAATTTTGCCAGGGTATTTACCTCTAAAAGCGGACGTACATGCAATTTTTATTGAAAAATACTGATTTTTGGTGTATATTACTGTGATTAACTGCGAATATAAGGAACCAAAACTCGACTGACAAGCGCAAACGAAACGTCAGTCACTAATGTCAGAAGTGACCGTGAAAACGAACTAGAATTTGGCATCGGTTTCAAAAAAGCGGAACAGTAAAATTTTTTTCCAAGGCTGGCTGGACCAGACAATCATTTATAGAGACCCTGTATAATAGGTTGCCTCGTTGCCATTTAAAGCAATAGTTTGAATTTTTTCCCCCCGCAAAAGTTACTCGTGACGTCACAGTGTATTAAACTTTTACGACAGAGTCTGTCGATCATACATTAGGTGTTCCCTCGCTAGAATAAAGCCCAAAAAGCCACCCAATAAACTCCACGGAGCTTATAAACCTTGGGTTCTATTCGAACACCCAAAATTTCTGGGTTGATTTTACGTCACGAGTTACTTTCCCCCCCGCCCCCCAATTTTCAACGAGGCAACCTATTATACAAATTAGTCAGTTCTACCAACCTTGTTGTAGCGAGAGTTTTTTTTAATCCGTTTTTTAAATAATTTCTGAATATTAATAGCTAAAGCTTGTCTTATTTTTGACTTATTTAAATTTTTAACCTGTTATTTAGATTAAAATTGACGAAAAAACGTGAAATTGTTTTGGGTAAACTTCTGGAAAAATTTATGCTAAATGCATCATGTGTTGGTATCTCTGATTAAACTAAAATCAGTAAACCAATCACAAACACGCAACGCCTAACAACATAACCTCTTTTGTTTGGAATTTTGTTGATCCACGTTTTGTTGTGAAAAACTGTTTTCGTGAGTTCCCTGTTGGGCTAATTTTGTAGAAGTTATTGTTTCAGTGATTTTAACAGTTGTGAAAAATAGTGATGCAGAGAGATAATGATATGTATGACAGTTTACGTTAATATAACCTCATTTTTTCCTCTTGTCATGTTTTTGTCATTTTGATTTATTTACATTAAAAAATAGTGATTTGCGGGATAATAAGGGGTAGGCAGCAGGTGAAAGTGATGATTTAAATACACTTACTTCAATTAACTCAAAATTCGTCCTTTTCATTGTTAATTTTTTTCGTTGCTTTGTGTTACAATTTAAGAGGATTTGATGGCTCCGTCGCATCCATCTTGTCGAAACGGGCCACTTCGCGTCTTGCATCCTGTAATTAAAACGTTTAGTTCGAAGTGCACCGCTGCAAAAAGCAAACTATGGCTGGAGCACTATCTGATTTGGAAGCAATAAAGTCCGTGATAAAAACTTGGTGGAGAATATAAATGCGCTCCGAGAGTGTATTCCACAGCGATTTGAAAGTTGCCTGGTCGGTATTTACAGCGAGCCATGTTCGTTATATTGGCAGAGTTCGATCGTTCTTTCGTCGATGGAGAATTGCAGGATGCATTTCCGAAATGCAAAATGCATAGACGACCGTAATTTAATATGCAAAAACGGCCCCGACCGCGCCTCCATAATTCCGAATTAGGCGGGAGAGCCTCGGCCTCTTTCAATTTGCGGCGAGGCCACCTCTTTTGAGCAAAAATAAAAACCGACCGGGAGGGTCTCATTACATCAATTTAAAAGGCAATCCGAAATATTTACGCATCCCCCAGGTCGAGATTCCCCCGGCGGGGTAGCAGTTCACTTTTACGAGCCCAACAAGCGCATAGGTTTTATATACTCGTAAAGAGGAACGACAGCCGACATTGCTACTCCTCAAAACTGAAAACAAGTGTCACATTCGCGCATAAATTCTTTTATGGGGATGCTTAACGTTATTGTTTCGGAGAAGAGTGGAGTAAATCGGACCGGTTTGAACTGGCTTAATCTACCTCTCGTTAACTTAAAACATCCCCTTCTAACGACCGCGCGTAAAATCCACACCAAGACGATACTCATTTCCAATTACTTACCTGGAGCAACGCGGTGTTGCAGCAGAGACTGCTTGTCGGAGGCGGCGTTTTTATTTCGAACGCTTCACCATCTGACGGGAACAATTACGACTTTCTAACAGATAAAGTGAGTTATCACTTCACAATTCACTGTTCTGGAACACGCAATACTTCATCTAGTTTCCGCCGGTACATCAAAGTGGATGCACTAGCGAGGCGGCTGCAACTGTAATTTCTGGATTACATGATTCGGTGTAATTTTATTAGGTATTTGTTTTGAAAGTTGGCGATAAAAAGCCACGAGAGTGGCGCACGTTAAAACGGAAACTTTTAAATCTGCGATGAAAATCAACGGTTCAGAAAGATAGCAGTGGTGGGATTTATTGAAAACACATGAATGAGATTTTTTCAGGATAATTAGAAGTTTTTTTGGGTTTACTTTATGTGGCGTTGTGATTTAATTTTACTCATAATTTAATTTATTGATTATTTCTGTTGAATGACTTTAGAACATGTCAACAATTCCAAGAAATAAAAAAACACCTTTAGGCCCCACCCCTCTCCTTCTCTCTCTTTTCCCTCCTCTTCCATATCTCTTTCATCCATCCTATCTCCCTCCCGTCTTCATTCAGTATAGTGTTCCCATTTCTAATTTGGTTTTACTACCAGCCCTGTTGTCAGGGAGTTAAATACCCCGCCAATAGGTAACTACCGCCATAAATTCTAGGACTGTAAAAGAAGTTCTATTGTTTGACCAGTTTACAATATCTTCACTATTGCCAAAACCACAACTCCAGCCCCTAATAATTACAATTGCACTGCCATAAAACCAAATTATAAATGGGAAAACTATACCTCTGCCCGCTCCTTTCCTTCTCTCTCTCTCTCTCTTCCTTCTTTCTTCATTGTCCGTGTCTTTGTCCCTTTCGATCAGCTCTACATTCATCCGTTTTCCTTTTGCTCTCAATCTTTCCACTCCTCTGATAGTATTTCTCCCTTTCCTTCTTCTCCTTGTTCTTTTTCTTTTCTCTCCAGCATTCCGTTACTATCCTGCACTCTCTCTACCTCCTCTTGTTCCTTCCATCCTCAGTCTTCTCCTGAAATCAGCTTCCCACTTTCTCTCTCCTATTCTCCACACACATTCCACTACCTTGTTTGCCTCCTTGACTGTCTCTCTCCTGTGTGCCTTGTCCGTGGCTCTTTGGTCCCAAGTATTTGAACTCGCTCACTCGTTCTATTTTCCTTCCTTCCCACTTTCACTGATTCTTTTCATCCTTTCTCTTTCTCTTGTTGAACAGCATCATTTCTTTCTCACTCTTTGGCACTATTAGAAGTCTTCCGTAAATGCCAGGCTCCAAACTTTCTCCCTACCCACGACACTCCCCTAATACGAAGACAATTTTCAACAAATGTCGTCCAAGTTTCAAAGGGACAAAAAATTGGCATGAGAGAGTGTGGCTCTTCTTTTAGAGGAATTGGTAGACGTTTGGGTATCCATCATTTCACACCATTAAGAATCTGGCGTGTATGATCTGAGCAAGGTTTCCGTCAACATCGCCGAGGAGCTGGACGTCCAGAATTACAACAAATCGCGAAGATCGGGGTCTTCAATACGTAGCTACCAGGGACAGAGTTCAAGCAACAGGGTCTGTGGATATGAAGTGAAGAAGTGCATTAGGACGGGGGATTTCAATAAGTACTATCTATTGCAGAATAAATTCCTCTGGACTACATGCTTATCACGCTTATCGGAGAATTCCATTAACACCTCAATAGGCGTGATATTGTGAGGTGCCGTCTGTTTTGGATTCTCATCATGTGTAGTGATGTCTAGATAGATTGACGAGATTGTGGATTCGGTAGCGTTAGATTTCTTAAAAACAGTCCCTGGTAGTACCTTTCAACAGGATATTTCCCGTCCACATATTGCAGGCGTTACAATGAGATTTTTGGAAGAATCTCAGGTAGATATCTTACCTTGTCCCGCTTGATCTCCAGACTTATCATCCATGGAACATCTGTGGGATATTATGGGTTGAAGATTAAGAGAGCTTCCTTTTCATTTCTTGCTCCTGTGAAGTAAATATTTGTCTCTTTCTTTTTTTATATTATGAAAAGATATTGTTGTGCGACATTAATTACTAAATAAAAAAACAGAACTACTGCAAATTTTGAAATATATTATAATGCAGCCAGTAATAAATTATTCAGTTATAACGACATAAAATAACACCTCCAAAAATTTCCAAAAATAACCTTTTTCATCCGTATCCCTTACCACTCTCCTTTCCTATTCTTTCCCTCCCCTTCGCTTCTTCAAAACTATTTGGAGATGGTACCACTCTTCTCTCTCTCTCCTATTCTGAATTCCTCTACTCTTTCCCATGCTTATTCGTTCTCTATTCCGTAATCTATCACTGTTTCCCCTCTGCTACCTATATAGGTTCATTCCCCTTCTTCGTCCTCTTGTTTGTTCTTGTTCAATACCTCCCATCCATTTTCTTCGATCAATTCCATCAGTCTCTTCCCCTCTGCATTTTCCCCCTTGTCTTTGGATTTTCTTTTCCCATCACCCCTCTCCTCTTTCAAACTTCTTGTTCCTCTTTCTCCTATTCTCCCGATGAAGTCCTCTCCCAAGAGTATACGATCTTCCCTGTTTTCTTTCATTGCGTCCTCGACACATCTTCTTGTTGTTTTCATCTCTTTACCGTATATTGTCATTGTTTTCCACCATTTATTGCCTATTTATGAACTTTTCTTTCCATGCATCCTTCTTCTTCTCCCTTTTCTTTTCGCTTCTCTCTAATCCACAATTTCCCCGGTAGCTCTTCCCTTTTTCTTTTCTTTTTTTACCCCTTGACCTTCCCATTTGTACTTTTTCGATAGCGACTTTCCCCTTTGTGCTCCTTTTCCGGTTTCTGTTTTCATTGTCCATCTACCTCTTTTTCCAAACTTATTTCAGAATCACCCTGTATACATCCTCTCATATTTTCTTTCCTTCAACTTTCTCTCATTTCTGCTCCCAACTTTCTATTTTTTTCAGCATCACCTTATCTTTATTTATTTTAAAGGCTTCATTTACTTTCACTTTCACCCCTATCTCCCTTTCTAACCATGCTTCCACCCGCCTGTCTATATTTCCTCTTATTCTCCTTATTCTGGCTATTATAACATTATTCTTCCTCTCCTTCTTTTCTCTTTGTTCCATCATTTCTTCTATCATTTTCATCCTATTCATCCGATCTGCCTCTTCCGCCTGCCATTTTTCTTTTCTTCCTGTCATCTCCTCTCTCACTGCCTCTAATTCTTTCCTTAGCTCCCCTTTCTCTTCTCCCACTGCCGCTAATTTTTTCTTAGTATGTACCTTGTTCTCCTTTCTTATTAACGCCGTATCCTCTCTTATCTCTCTAATCGTGGTTTCCATTTCCTTATCCATTTCCTTGCTTTTATTTCCTTCTTCGCTTCTACTTGAGGATCTTCCAGTTCTGGAATTCTTTCTTCAGACGTTCTACCCTCTTCCCTTTCTCTCTTACTGCTTTCTTTCTTTACTTTCGGTGATTTCGACATGCTCTCTCTTTCTTGCCCGCTGTTTTCTGCTTATCACCTCTCACTCACTCGTCGCTGTTCTTTGCACTTTTTTACTAAACACATCTGTTCCTTTATTTACCTTTTTTTACTATGAAATCTGGGCACTCCTGACAATTACTTGACTATAATTCTAAAATATTTTTTTGTTAATTAAAATGTGTTCCAATAACGAAACATTGTCGATTACTGCCATTTTTAAATTGTTATAATTGAGACTTTTGTGAGGAATGTCCAAACCATACAAAAATTTTAAATTATTCATTTTTTTGAATCGCGTTATGAATGAGTAATGTATTACTGGCTGCATTTAACGTTCGTCAGGATCGGAAAGTTATGCGAATCAAATTCTGGAATACAGTTAAGTAGTCTTACAATAATTTTGTTTGACAACTTTTAATTCAAATTAATCTTCAAAACGAATCTTTGCTATTGTTGTTAAATTCAAAGCGTCAATAAAAATAAAACTCGACAAGTGGATTGAAATCAGCTTTTTGTTAAATATTTCCACAACACCTTTATATCAAAAAACCTGTTATTCACCTAGTCGTAAACATAAAACCATTGTATTTGCATCGAATTAATTTACCAGTACAGGATGCAATGATTAAAAGCGGCACGATATTTTTTGCCAACGCGCTGAAAATTTCATGCCCTCAAAATATTGTTCATCAGGCCACGTCCGAATAATCTCCCTTCAGATTTGAATCGTTTCGAACCATTTGAAATACTCGCAGACATTCCGTTCATAGATATAAATATTTCAACACTGACCCTGAGTAATGCGCTCCACCATGAAGTTTGAATTGTACGGCTGTGAGGTCATTTATCATTCCTAACCTACATGTTTTCATCTTACGTCTTTATGGTTCATGTTTGTCGGCGAGATATATGTACTGGTCGTTTACATGTTAAATTCGAAAAAGGAAACAAAGAACAAACACTTTCACAGCATGGAGAAGCGAAACCGAGTGCACCTGTATGGTAATGAATCGTGAATGTACCATCTTACGTCGTCATTCACTTATAGAGAAGCTCTGGAAGGCTTTTGAAAAATGTGCCAATTTTGTGTATAAATCAAAAACCTTGAAATTGAGTGAAAGGTGTGACAGAGCTCCATCTTGTTTGAAGAAAGTTTTCCCAGTGCGTTCAACGGCAGCTTAATTTTGAAATTAGAAGGGAGAACAATATCTTAAAAGTGTCATGAGAGATGTTTGCGTTGCGGTTTTGCGTTTCCTTGAGGTAATACAAAGAAATAATTGCTAGATTACGGTGAGACAACAAAATGAAAACCAATAAATTCCAGTTAGATGGAGTATAAAGATTATGCAAGCTTTGCAGCGACGAAGAGAAAATAAGTGCGAGGAGAAAGCGTATCGAACATGTAGGAAAGCTCCGTTCTCGCAGGAATGTCACACTATTAAAAATTCACTGTTGGGATTTTTTAGTGCACATTTCAAGCTCCGGAAGTTGAAAATTTTTCAGTCAGGACGAATCGAACTGGCAAATTAATTACAAAAGTCAAGTGCATGTGTTACAGCAACCACTCCCTCGTTCCAGATTCTACCAACTTTACGTTTTTAAACAGCAGTAAATAACTGGAGGAAAAATCGAACTGTTGAAAGCAGAAGTCTACACTACAATATTTTAGTGGTGCGAATTAAAGCTGGTAATGGGCCACAACCAGGTAGTAAAATACCACTTGGGCGTTTAATTTTCTCTTGTAATATTTTATTAACTCTTAGTACTTATTCAACGACTTATAAAATATATCAGATGGTTATGTCGTCGTTGAGTGTCAATTTAGTGGTAGTCAAGTGTTATGATTATTATAGAAAAGCAAGTGAGAGAATTTCTCATTAGTGAATTGTTGCAACTTGCACACAGTGTGACGACAGATAATGTGACGTTTCAGAAGTGCAAGCGTTTCAGGATTTCTGACTGTTTATTACGATTGTGACATTCGATCGCACAACACAACAGGATAATCTGTTGGGGGAAGTCGTCAAGTTAGTGATAGAGAAATTGATTACAACAAAAGAATTAAATCAATGGAGACTTGAAAAGCATGACTACGTAAACTCCAAGGCAAAATTCTTATTAAATTGGGTGTCCGATTCACTTTTCAGCCGTCTATTCAAGGATCGACTCAGATTATGCCAGTCTGTAAAATTTATTTTCTCGTTGTAATTTCATTTTCACTTCTGTCTGTAGTCAAAATCCAATCTTTTTGAATTAACGTCGGATGCTCGCCGAGAAAATGTTATGCTGGATGCTCCAGCTCCAATCTCTAAGGACAAGAAACTTGGGAATCTTTCTACTGCAGATTTTTTACAGGAGTTGTGGCCTCGGTGCCATGTAATGCCGAGCGAACACAAAAGAAAATGTTAATTTATTTTTCGCAAAATGCGCCAGGATAGATGAAGATTATTTTACATACTCGTATTGTACTTTCATTAACCAAAATCTTTATCGATGCTTTCATAACGAACGGTTATATCAAATGCGTTCAAGAAATAGTTATTTACGAACCAAGTGCGGGAAGACGATGTTCCCGCATGAGCGCATTTTTTAAAGCACGAGCGACGAAGGAGCGAGTGCCTTTAATTAATGCGCGAATGAACGGAAGATGTCTTCACGCAAGTGGTTCGTACAATATTTTTTGTACGAAAATTAAATCACATTTTTTTGTTTTAATACATTAAACATAAACGACCATAACACCAAGTTTAGTTATTGGAAACAATTGCTTCACTTGATATTTCAATTTTTGCAATAATTTGTGAATTTTGTAGGAACAATTTTCAACGATTATAAATCTTTCCCTAATTTTTTAATGGAGGAAAACCCAGGGAAGTTGTATTTTGTGAACTAAATTTTATTATTATCAAGACAGATTCTTTTTTAATGCCTCAATTTTACATTTGAGTCGATCGGGAAACACTCGTTTCGGAGTGAGCGTTGGATGTTGGAAGCGTCGCTTTCAAGGCCATGAGTACAAAAAATGTTTTAAGGTACATTAAATATTGATTTAATTTGTTATAAATTGTGGATGCGCCGGAATGATTTACAATTTGTCTGCATCGTTACGATTAAAATATAAATTTTTTAAAAAACATTTTAGTTATTTGTCTTCTTTCATAATAGGTAAGGTTCAAATTTTCCATTAATAATTTAACAATCATAGAGAAAATATTTTTTAAATTTATTATAAACTGTGGAAGCGCAAGGTTGACTTTTATAAATTTTTTTCTGTTTCTGTTAAAGCGTAATTTTTCTAAAACATTATATGTACAAGTTATTTGGCTTCCTTCGTAATGTCTAATTAATAATTTGAAAATCATGCATTGACATTTTTTCAACGTTTTTGTACCGTCATTCTTAACATTTCATTTTTACGAAGAATTGTATAAATTATTTGGTTTCATTCGTGATGTCTAGATTATTTATTTTTTATTAATAATTTGTAATTACCGAGAAAATCGTACGACACTCATTAATGACCAATAGAAAAATTAGTTCACGAGCCATAACCATGGCAACAAAAAAATTTCTTGGAAATTTTTTATAGGTAGACCAACCTAACTGTGATTAATAAGTGGAAATTTTTTCAGCCAATCAAAATCATTTATTTTGTTGTTGTCTTGGTTATGGCTTGTGAACTAATTTTTCTATTGGTCTTTAATGAGTGTCGTACGATTTAAAAATTTATAATTGAAGAAGCATAATGTCCGTGTCATTGCGATTTTCTTACCGAATATGCCCTCGTGCATTGATTAATATCCGGAAATTTTATTCTCATGCATTTCCAAAACGTAATTAGCCCTCGTGTTCCACTCGGGCTAATTAATACGTTTTAGAAATGCATTCGAAAAAATTTCCTGAAATAATCAATGCATTAGGGATATTATAAGTGAAAATAATTTTGAAATTTGTCAAAAATGGTGGATGCGCCGGGATGATTTTCTTTTTTTACAGTTTCTATTAAAATTTAAATTTTGTGAAACATTGTGCAATGAATTTGACTTTTTTGCTGATATCTAAGTTAAATTATTTAAGATAATAATAATTTAACAATCATGTATAAAATTATTTTGCATATTTTTGGTTTCAATAACAATTACATAGTATTAAAATTTAATTTTCATAAAACTTTTTCAAGTTATTTGCTTCTTCGTGATGTGTAAAGCAATTTCTCTTAAATTAATAATTTCATTAGCATCTAAATAATCATATTTAAATTTATTAAAAATGGTGGATGCGTCAGAATGATTTACAATCTTTACATCGTTACGATTAAAATATATATTTTTTAAACATTCTACAAATTTTCTTTCATAATGGCTAAGGTTCAAATTTTCCATTAATAATTTAACAATCATGGAAAAAATATTTTTAAAAGTTATTGCAATATTGTGGCAACGAAAGGATGATTTCCAAAATTTTTTCTCTGTTTCTATGAAGGCGTAATTTTTTTAAAACATTATACAAGTTTCCTGGTTTCCTTTGTAATGTCTAAGTTATAATTTTTTAATTATTTGTTAATTTGAATATCATCCAAAAAATATATTTCGATAATGGTGGATGCACCGAGATGGTTTTCCTTCTTTTTACCAATCATTCTTAATATTTACTTTTTACGAAATATTGTACAAAATATGAGGCTTTGCGTGATGTCTAAATTATTTATTTTTTATCAATGATAATTAATTTGTCAAAAATGGTGGATGCGCCGGGGTGATTTTAAATTTTATTTCGATAATTTTAATAGCGTTACTATTAAAATTTAATTTTTATAAAACCTTATTCAAGTTATTTGGCTTCTTCGTGATGTCTAAATTAATTTCTTTCAAATTAACAATTTCATTAGCATCGAGAGAATGATATTTAAATTTATTAAAATTTATTAAAAATGGTAGATACGCCAGAATGATTTACAATTTTGTTTGCATCGCTACGATTAAAATATATACTCTTTTACACATTCTACGAGTTATTTATCTTCTTTCGTAATGTCTACGCTAAAATTTTCCATTAATAATTTGACAATCATGGAGAAAATATTTTTTTAAATTTATTATAAATTATGAAAGCGTGTGGAATATTTTCAAATTTTTTTTCTCTGTTTCTAGTAAAACTTAATTTTTCTGAGACATAATACAGGCTATTTGGGTTCTTTAGTGGTGTCTCACTAAAATTTTTTAAGCAATAATTTACAATAATTGAGAAAATAAGTTATCAAAAATGGTGGATGCACCAAGATTGCTTTAAAACATTCTTGTACACCGTTATTTATAAAATTTAACTGACCTAATTTTCATTAAACATTCCAAAAGTTCATTGGATTTTTCGTAAAGTTTAAATTTAAATTTGTATCTGTGATTTATAAATCCTGGAGAAAATATTACTTAATTTACTAATATGGCGTCGGAACATTATACAAGTTATTTAGCTTCCTTCCTAATGTCTAAGTTATAATTTATTAATTAGTAATTTGAAAATCATCCAAAAATATTTTTTAGTAATGGTGGATGCAGCGAGATGGTTTTTATTTTTTTTTTGACCGTCATTCTTAACATTTCCTTTGTACTAAATGTCGTACAAAATATTTGATGTCTTTTGTGATGTCTAAATTATTTATTTTTTATTAATAATTTGGTAATTACCGAGAAATTAATTTTTTTTAAATGGTGAATGCGCCGGGGTGATTTTCAATTATTCTTTTTACATCGATACAATTAAAATTTAAATTTTGTGAAACATTGTACCTACAAATAATTTGACTTTTCGCTGATGTCTAAGTAAATTTATTTTAGATAATAATTTAGCAATTATCTATAATAATAGTATAAAATATTATGTTATGAGAAGCAAAAATGAAGTTTTATGTGCTGCGGCTGGTGGATTCCAGCCAAAGCACATAAAACCGTTTTTGCTCCGAATAAGATATACTATTTTTTCTTCAAACCTTCATAACAAATTATTTAAGACATGTTAAGAAACCAGCTAGGAATTTCAAATGATGTAGCTGGTTTACTTTACAGCCGCTCATCAGCGGAGATAATAACTTCGCGGACGCCCTCAGCGGAGATAATAACTTCACGGACGCTCCTCAGCGGAGATAATAACTTCACGGGCGCTGGTCAGCTCGTTAGATGCCATGACAATGAAGTGACACTTTATCAATGCAGCAGTGCAATGTCATATTTTACGGACGTCTGAAGAAAAAGTATTTTTTATGATACTAAAACTGATAGTTAGATGCGAAATGATTTTCAATTAGTTTTATATCGTTATTATTGAAAAGTAAATTTTTATAAAACTTTGTTGAAGTTATTTGGCTTGTTTGTGATGTCTAAAATAGTTTCTTTTAAAATAATAATTTTATAAGCATCGAGAGAATGATTTTTAAATGTATTAAAAATGGTGGATGCGCTTTTGCGTTTTTTTTAACAATATTTTATATTAGAATTGTGGCTCTACACTAATTAGCAGTTAGAAAGCCGCGGGAAGAATATTAATTAATAACCAACACAGCGCTCCATAAATGTTTTTCTTTTATTTCAGCGCCGAAAAGGTAAACAAAAACTATTTTGCATCAATATTTGCACAAAATATGCGAATACAAAATATGTAAACATACCTGCACAAAACTCCATACCGGCCTATTCATAGAAAACCATCGAGACAAAATATTTGCACTTTGGAACAAACGCGACGAGACAAACCGCGCCGCACCTCCGCCAAACCCACCTCGCAACTTTTAAAACCCCCAATCCCGGTCAAAACTCTCTCTTTTTCTTGTTCCAACCACAGCCGGATCATCCCCAATTAATTGATTCGCTCATTAGCGCCGCGACCGATTACACCTGAGCTTTCTTTGAACCGAACCACATCTACTAAGCCTGCGATTCGAATAATCCCTGAAACCTGTTGTGACACGGATGCTGAACTGCATCTTTGGAATTTATTGGGTCGCGGAAAAAAATTAAGTCTTATGCAAAACCGGAAGAAAGGACGGACCGACATGCCGTAATAAAGACGGTTCATGATGTAAAACGACAAAGGCAGGCGTCGAAAAAACGCCACCGTCGAAATGGAGAGAGACGAAGCTGTTTCGGGAGCTTTTGCATGTCCACGTAGTTGACTGTCTGGATATGAGTTTTATTCATGAATTCTGAGGATACCTGGCCTTGCATTATGTATTTAAATGTTCGGAGTCACTCCGAGATGGGATCTCCGCTTCCGCGGACCGCATTCGTATGAGAGATGCTCCGGAGGACTCGAAAAATATTTCTTTTAATTCTAGTCTTCTAGTTTTCGGGCTTGTTGAATAGTGGGAGTTGCTTTTGTAATTTTGTAAACAGGGTGCGCTGCAAGGGGTGTATTTGTGCGGTAATAAAATAGCCGCGGAAATTCTCCGGAAATAAATCGTCGGCGCTTCGCCATGCATAATGCTCGGATGATAGGAGAAGTTTACTTGTTTGTCGTAAACTGACAAAACCATAAGAAATAAAAAAGTTTGCGAAATCTATCTTAATTTAAAATAACAGTGTAGTTATGGCCGCAAAAGGAACAACTCGCATAAAAATGCAAATGTCCACGTCCTTCCCGTTCGACTGGAATAAAAAACAAACATTATCATTCCTCTCGAAGGCGCAACAAAAAATAATGAGACATCGGCCAACTTTTAACGCCCTCTGTATTAGTATATCACCCCCGCAGGCACTTGTGAGAAATTGTCACCCTATATTAGCATGCCGGATTAATGCCAGCGCCGTTTAGGCCGTCAACGTTTCCGTCGTGTTTTATAAACGCTTATAAAAACCCACCCCGCACCGTCAATACTTAAAAAAATAATTGCGGACGTATAACGAGTCCGAGGCGATGCCGTTAAAAAGGCGACGCGAAAAATTTTACGATCAGAACACGGATCATACGCCAATTCAAAATATTAGTAAAATTTTATCGGCGCCGATAAAACCTGCTTCGTTTTATTCGACACTCGTAATTTTTTAGAGGGTGAGTCGGAAATTATGACGGCCATATACGCAAAAAATTACGGAATTATTGAGTTGCCAACTTTAATTGAAATGCTCGAGTACTGTTTGGATGTCTCGGCTCGCAAGTCTTTTATCGTCTGCTGCTGGCAAAAAATTTCTATAAATCCCTTTCATTCGGCAGTTTCTCTTATTTCAGGTGGATGTAAAAATACACCGAGATGAGACACGAGATAAGTTGAAGGATTGAATTATTGGAGCTGAGCTGAGCACTTGGACGACTTCAACATTTTTTTTTGCATCAGATAATATTCGGCTTTAAGTTTATTCAGACTCTTCGAATCTTGATACGCTCGTATTATTATTAGCGAATTTGTGACAAATATTTCTAATCTGACTCTGATGTGTAAAGTGGATAACTGACACATTTTGACAGTGTCTTTAAATGATTGTGGGATCCTAGTAGGCGCTGAAAGTTTGTCGACTCTCATCAGAAATAGAATAACGTTAGTATGATCTACAATATGCAACCTTCAGAACAAATTCGTTATGCTGGTTGCCCAGCTTGACAAAATAGGTGTTTTACAAAGCAAATGAAATAAAAATAAAATAATGAAGAAGGTAGATAACATTCAGTGAGTTAAAAAATTACAATGAAAATTAAAGAAATGGCTCAAAGTGTTCTCCATTTTGCTCTAAATATCTTCTCACCCTCACTTTCTTATTTTCAAAAATATTTTGTAACATCTGTTCATTGATGTTGCGACAACAGTTGGTAATCTCTTCTATTAACTCATTTAAATTATCCATTTGTCGCTTATACACTGGCGGGAGCTTCCCGAACTTTGAGGGCCCAAGGCACGAATAACAGAAAACACAGAAAAGTCCAAGGCAGTTAAGTCAGGCGAACAGATTATTCTCAAATCAGTTACAATAATTTATGCGGCTTTCAGGATCATTAGGGAGGAGCTCTTGTACAGTTGTTACTTTGTATGGATGTAAATGCGAGTTCTTTTTACCAATTTTATGGCATGCACTGCGAAGTACACCAGTTTGAAGAGACAATCTGGTAAGGCATGTTCTCGGATGTTCTTCTAAATGATCTCGTATGTTTTCCACGACATCTTCAATCACCTTGGGACAACCTGACGATTTCCCCTTTTCAACACTACCGGTAGTAACAAAACGATCAAAAATTCGCTGTAGGTGAGCTGCGAGGGCCTTTTCTAAAACATTTTGATCCGGGCAGTTGGCTAAAAATTCTTCTTTGCAAGCTTGAACGCTGTATGTCCATTCTCCGTCTCTTTTAACACCGTTGCGATAGTAAGACACAATAATGAACTTATTTTGTTAAGTGTGAAGACCATTTTAGCAATTACTCCTAAAATATTTGCGAGGTTATAAAATTATGCCCATTTTCAATATAAAAACACAGAAAGACAATACCTTTGTAACACCACCGGAAATTATCCAGCTTTGGAAGAAGCTTTTTCTTTTAAGAATATACACACCAGGAATGCAAGAAACAACAAAGCAGGACTTTGAGAGCGCAAGTGAGATTAAGTTGATTTTGTGTTGACAGCTTGTGAATATTTTACAGTTCGCAACTACTATTTCATGAATTTAAACGAGGCGGCAAATTCAAATTCCAGACCGTCTACGATCCTACATTCTTTTATAGACAGTCTGTATTTTAAATTGTATGAAGACTTGATCTAAAAAGAAAAATTATTTGATCTCTCTGACTTTTCTTTTCTAATCAAACAACTTTCCTGTTGCACAATCTGTAATATTTTAGTTGTTGTTTCATTTATTATTTATATTTTCATATTCTATATGACTGTCTATTAGACAAGGAGTTATGAAATATGTCTCTTATCGCGGAACGGGTTTTAGGTAAAGTAATGAGAATTCACATTTTAATAATGATAAAATAATCTAAAGAACGGAAAATTAGTAAATTACTAGCGATTGTGAAAGATTGAGACGTTTTCCATAGGTTGGTAATGCAAATGTTGGTTATTTCGATGACAACTCCGAGTTTGACAATAGACATAGGCGTACGCGCTTTGAAGGGGGCGTGAAAATCTGAATTAACTAAGTTTATTTAAAAAATAAAAACTTGTGTATTTTAACAAACGTATAAAAACCAGTGATTAGAGAATATGTTCGTAATGACGTTTGCCGTGCTGTAAATAACACTGAACTCTTTTTTATCACATCTTCAATTGCTTGTTAAAGCTGTTGTAGATTGTTAATCGGAATTCTTAACTCTCCGTTTTTTGGGTTAATTGGGAGAACAAAAAGAAATCAAGAGGAGCCAGTCAAGTCAGGTGATCAACTTGACCATAATCCTACACTAAATAATATATCGTTGTTCCTGCCGTGTGAGCAGTAGCTAAATCTTATTGGAAATAGCCGTTTTTTCATTCCACATCATTCAGTTGATTTATAAATGATTCAAGAAAGAATCTTTGGTATCGTTGATCGTTAACAGTTTAACTGGCTGCAATGGGACCTTGTCCTGATCCTGTTCTATGATTTTAAAAGTTAACGCAACCAGAAAGGTGAACCCAGGCCTCATCACAAAAGTTAGTAGTATGTTGCATGTCAGTTGTTGTGCCAATGGCAAAAGTTGATTCAAGGAAAAAATCAAGAGGTAGGGTTATAGATTCCTTTAGCTAATCTTTGCAACAACAAGAACAAATTTCTACAAGTATTCTAATGTTAAAGTTGTTCCTCTCTGAGGTGTTTTTCTGTTTCGTGAACTCTTGAAAGATTAAATCACTGTTAAGAACCAGTGAGTGTGTCACATTCAATAATTTATGTCACCTGACACTTGTCTCACTCAATTGTTAAGTTCTTGTTATTTTGGTACAATAACCTTTAAAGTTTGGTAATTATTCAAAGCGACGTTGGAGTTATTTATGAGTAATTTATGAACTCATCAAAGATGAATTTAATCAATAATAAGTTGGTGGCTGCCTTATTTAAAATTTATGCAAGAAGAAAACATGTTAATCAAAAGTGTAACACTTCGACAAGAATTCTTTTAATTAATTCAATTTAATGTCCTCATATTAACACCCATCACATAGTTTATTAATAAAATGTAATCAGCAGGAAGGAGTAATTTCTTGCAGGAAGTAAATATTATAATATCCCGCGTTCAAATGAAATCCTGGACTGAGTACAGTGACGTGGGAACTAGAATAGACGGAGCATCACCATGTAAAACGTTGATTCCTATGTGCAACATTATAAGTAAGGGCACGTTATGCAGCAGTAATAGCAAATCTGTTCTGTATTTGCCTAACATTTATGTGTCAGTTGCGCGGGTTGCAGAGGTATCGTATCTGTTGTTTTTATATTAACAAAAAGGACCTATTTGTTTGCTTTCATATAATTATAAAACTCATACTTTTTGAAGATAACTAGCACGTGTTATGTTAAAAATTGCAAAAAAGAACGATAACCTTTTTATAGATAATGTCATTACAAGGATCTGCAATGTTGTTTTTGCTACTTTACCCTCTAACTTATTTTCTCCTATAGATAGCCATATTTTAGATTTTGAAATTTTTTCGGAAAATCATAATTTTATATTAATCAAACAAATAATTGTTAGTTATACCAAAGTTAGACTTCATTACCTACTTTAACAAACAATTCAACAGAAATTTAAAAGGTAAGTCTGTAAGACAGCTTTTTTGTTACACTGTCAGAATTTGAGAATTTTCTCCTGCGTGAACGGATTTTGATAAATGTCACAACTTGTCAAAACGAAACGTCAAGGTAATTTTAAAGATTTTAAGCGATTTGGAGCCTTTAAAGGGCTCGTCGAACAAAAAACGTTGTATTCAATTCGTTCGTGTGTAAATTGGGCCTTTTTGGCACTAGTGGGTCTTTAAAACGCTCGTTTCACTCGCGTTTTAAACTGGCCCACTCATGCCAAAAAAGTCCCAATTTGGCTTTTGTCCGTTTTTATTTAATGTATCTTTTTATTGTATTTTGTTATCCCTATCATTATAAAACTTTTGCAACAGCAACCAGCAATACAATCGGTGGCCATTTTGGTAAGGGCAAAAATGTACAGGTGGGAATCAAAGCGGTGTATCTTACGCTCCGTCTATTCTATATCCCACGTCACTGGCTGAGTAGAACAGTGTAAAGTTTGAATTTCCCGCCGTTTGACACGAATGACATTTGTTTATGTTTAATCGGGACACAATTGAACATGTTTATTGCCAGCAAAGAGTGCCCTTAGATATTTGCTTCGAGAATAGGAATCGTTAAGTTATTCTATTTTTAATGTAAAACCTTGCAAAGAAAAAAAAAGAAAGACTTTTTTGGGTCTAAATTTTAGGTTAGCCGTCAACATGCTCCAATTAATCTACGCTTTAAAAAAGCACAACAATTGACGGTTTCCAACGCCTTCGCAGCCCAGGATTTCATACAATAATTTAATATGTGCACGGTGAGTGAATAATTTTGTTGACTTGAGAACTCTTCTTATTTAAAAAATGTTTGCGTTTTTGACTGAATTAATCAGTTGTTGACTGACAAGCAGACCGCAGACAATAATCCCGTCATATTAAAAATGTAATGAACCGGCCATACCGGCTGCAAGCTTAGAAACTTAATAAGAGCTTTATTAGAGCAACTCCTGGCGTTTTAAAAATGTGAAAATTGTAATCGCGTATGTGTTGGAGTTTACGATGTATTATTTAGTTGACGGTGTGGCAGAAGCCGTCCCTTAATTCGACATAAATTTTCATTAAAGGGTTTTTAGTGGGCCCGCCGCCACAATTTAAATACATACCTTTTAGTATTTTGGAACAAATGAGAAAAGTTCCGCAATAAAAATTAATTAGTTTTTTGTTTAAAAGGCATTATTCGGGCCGGGCGTTTTTTAACTGTCGGTCGCAGTAATTAACTTCGATAGATTAAATTTTTTAAGTGGCTAAATGAACACCTCGTGTTCGTTAAGGGTGGTGCGATTTATTGTTGCGTCTCGGGGATGTTTTGCAAGACACGATGACGCTTGTTCAATTTGGAAACATCCCCTCGCTATGACCCGACAAGATTTAATGCCTTGGTACGCTTCCGATTGCCATATATTTTTATGAGGGCTGTTCGGCCAGTCTAAATGACATAATATAGAAAAAGATTCATTCGAGATGATTCAACCCCCAGGATCATTCATTTTATTTAAGTAGCTGATGTATTTTTCATGAATTTGTTATAAAACAATGGAGACCGGGGATTTCGCCAGACGACAAATACAAAGGACGTGTTAACAAAATGACAGATGGCATTCTTAGATAGACTCCGCTAAGCGACTAGATGAAAAATAGATAAATTGCCTAGGGTGACGGAAGTCAGCGACGCCTGTCGGAAACACACGACCCACCAACAAACATATAAATCACCCCCTACAAGCCGAATCGTTTAAGCTACTGTACCAAAAAAAATAAACACTTATAAATTGGTTGCGACGACCAATCAGCGACGACTCTCGCCCTGTAATTTATTTCCGATTTATTCGCAAGGCTCCCGATAGCTAAATTCTTAACAAACAGCTTCCAGATAACTGATTCGAAATGATTTTATATCTGAGAGCCCCACTCGCGGTTATAAATAGCCGCTCATAATGGGGTGTCATTTATTTCTGTTCAACTTACACAATGACATGGGGGAAGGGGGCGCCGATCAGCTTTATAAAGTGGAGATGAGCTGGGACATTAATGTTGGCCAAGCTACAGTACATTTTTTCGGGGCTTAATGCGCGCTTGACGTCTAGACGCCGCCTCCAGATGACAACGTTTTCTTGTATTTCCTGCACAAAGCTCAAGTATGTGAATTTTGACGCAACATCACCAATCAAAAACGGTCACTAAACAATGTCACTAGATGGGTATGCAACCAAACATACAATCCTGAAGTGGAAAACGAACCTCCATAAAGAAGAGCACGAGGTTTCGCAGTGCTTTATTTATTTTCTGGTTTTATTTGTAGTTTTTGATTTGAATCTGAGTCACCATCCGTGTACAGTCAGCTCGCTGGACAGTCAGTGTCAAACCGGACGCGCCAGCAGTCGTAATGACCATCTCCCCCTTCCAGTTGTTCAAATATCCGTTTCCCGAACGCAATGATCCGTAACGAAACATGATCTGAGAATGCTCTTCCAACGAATTTGTTTTGGGACAGTTGATTTTTATTGGCGAACCCTCTTAATGTAAAATTCAATAAGGGTCGGTCCGCTTAAAATTTGTCCTATCAGAGTGGGGCGCATTTAAAATTCATTTGCCCCGTAAGTCCTGCGGTTTAAAGAGTTGCGTCGGCAAAGCCGGACCGCCGCCGAAATCCAGACAATTTCGACTAGACAATGCAACTAAAGGATAACAAAGACACCATTAAGGGACTTTCCTGCGATGCACCCGCTTGTAATAGACGCCACGGATGGAAAGAGGTCTTTGTGAGATCGCCTGATGTTAAGTGACCTGTCCTGTTTCAATTTTTGCATCGATCCTGGCGGGATTATTCCGGGCGTGTATTGTAGTGAGGACTCTTGTTTGTCTATTGGCAACAACTCCATCGCTACACAAATTGCTAAATCACAAAGCTTTTACCAGGTGTCCGACCGCCCAACCGTGCACCGCTCTGCTAAATGTGCATCACGACAGTAAACTCTTTCAACCGCGCCGTTCAACAACTCCTCCTCTAAAAGCGTACACTTTTTACCGCCCAATTGAAAATTTTAATAGGAACTATCCGTTATATCCGCGCTAGGACCTGCACTCTTTAATGCCGACGTTTAACACTCCATAAAACGCAGCACAACGACCAGCAATGAACAGATAAATGTCACGGAATGTCTGATAAATGCCCGTCAAGAGTGTCGCTGGTAAATGTTTCGACCATCAGGAAAATTAAATTTTTATTTGTTCCATCAACTCTTCAGGTGAAAGGGTAAATCGCAGGCGACACTGACGTCCATGATATTTGCAGGGTTTTGGTCGCTTAAAAATTCAAAATTTGCGTCAGATATTCAGCGCCGCCTCCTACGCCGCCCCTCGGGTCCAGGGTCACACGAAATACCAGAGAATTTTAGATCGCTGACGAGTTTCAATTATCTGACACGATACAATTTTATCTCAGGCGAAAAATAATTCAAAAACAATGAACAAATTTGTTACCTATTTTACTTTGTCAAGAATATTGTAATTAATAACTGGAGGCTTCATACAGGGTATTTTACAAGTGATAATGAGCCCGACGGAATTGGAAATGCAACCCACAATACATTTGCACAACAAACCTGGATATTTTCCGCGTCCATATCCAGGTTTGCTTTGAAGATGTATTGTGGGTTGCATTTTCAATTCCGTCATCACGTGTAATAGCCTGTATATGAGCGCAACCCAGTGGAGCAGAAAAGGAAGTAAAGAAAGAATTTGGATTGTTTATTGTGCCTGGTGTGTCGTGAAGATTTGTGACGTGACAGAAATGTGGACGAACATTTGGAAATGAGATGAATTTTCGTTGGCTCATCGGACAAGAAGGACATCTGTATTATTTTTAAAAATTTCCCGGCGCATCCACCGTTTTTCTAAATGATCAGTCGGAGACCATTAAGAATTAACATCATTAACTGTTAAGAAAGGAGGGATTCCTTGTCTGGCAGCGATATTGAGCAGGCGTGGCTAGTAAAAAGTGCAGAGACGAGTGAGTGAGAGATGATAAGCAGAAGGCAGCGGGCAAGAAAGAGAGGGCATGCCGAAATCACCGAAAGGAAGGAAAGAAAACAGCAAAAGAGAAGAGGGTAGGACGTCTCAAGAAGGCACGAACCCATTGAGATAGAGTTCCAGAACTAGAAGATCCTCAAGTAGAAGCGAGGAAGGAATCAAAAGCAAGGAAATTGATAAGGAAATGAAAACCATGATTAGGGAGATAAGGGAGGATGCGGCGGGAATAAGAGAGGAGCACAAAGTACTAAGAAAGGAATTAGCGGCAGTGTGAGAGGAGATGAGAGGAAGAGAAGAAAAATAGCAGGCGGCGGGGGCAGATTGGATGAAAAGGATGAAAATGATAGAGGAAAAGATGGAACAAAAAGAAAAGAGGGAGAGGAAGAAGAATGTTATAATAACAGGAATAGGGGGAATAAGAGGAAATATAGAGAGGGAGGTAGAAGAATCGTTATAAAAACTATAGAAAAATTTTAGAAGAAGGAGAGGAAAAGAGAATACGAACCAGCGAGAAAAGCTATAAAGAGAAGGTAAATAAAACGGTAGATGGACAAAGAAAACGGAAACTGGAAAAGAAGCACAAAAGGAAACCTCGCTATCGAAAGAGTACAAATGGGAAGGTCGAGAGGCAAAAAGAGAAAAGAAAAAGGGAAGAACTACTGGGGGAATAATAACGGGTGAAATTGGGGTTTAAAGAAAAGCGAAAAGAAAATGGTGAAGAAGCAGGATGGATCGAAAGAAAAGTTCATATAGACAATAAATGGTGGAAAATAATGACAATATACAGTAAAGAGATGAAAACAACAAGAAGACGTGTCGAAGACGCAATGAAAGAAAATTGGGAAGATCGTATACTCTTGGGAGGGGACTTCAACGGGAGAACAAGAGAAAGAGGAGCAAGAAATTGGGAACCGGAGAGGGGAGATGGGAGGTGGAAAATCCAGAGGGAAAGAGGAATAGATCGAAGAAAATGGATGGAAGGTATTTAACGGAAACAAATAAGTGAGGAGAAAACAGTGATAAATTACGGAATAGTGAACCAAAAAGCATGGGAAAGTGTAGAAGAATTCAGAATAGGAGAGGGAGTAGTGTCGGACCATCTCTAAATAGTTTTCAGGAAGCGAAGGGGAGGGAAAGAACAGAGAAGGAAAGGGGTGGGGGATAGGAATAAAACTGTTTATTTTTTATTTGTTTGGAATAGCTGTTTTATGTTATGTAATCAGGAATCGGAAAACACCGACGGAGATGCAACCAACAATACATTTGCAAAGCAAACCTGGATATTTTCTGCGCCCATATCCAGATTTGCTTGTAAATGTATTGTGGGTTGCATTTTCACTTCCACCGGGGTCATTGTCACTCGTGAAATGCCCTGTATATGAGTGAAACCCGGTGGAACAGAAAAGAAAGAATTTGAATTGTTTATTGTGCCACCGGGGTCATTGTCACTCGTGAAATGCCCTGTATATGAGCGCAACCCAGTGGAGCAGAAAAGGAAGTAAAAAAAGAATTTGAATTGTTTATTGTGCCTGGTGTGTCGTGAAGATTTGTGACACGTGACAGAAATGTGGGCGAACATTTGGAATGGTGAGATGAATCTTCGCTAGTTCATTGGGTAAAAAGGACGTCTGTATTATTTTTTAAAAAATTCCCGGCGCATCCACCATTTTTCTGAACGATGAGTTGGAGCGCCTTAACAATATTAACTGTTAAGAAAGGATTAAATTGTTTTGGTTGTTTAAGGATGTTGACTTTCTTGTGTAATTAATGGATAAAGGAAGAAAAGGAAGAATTGGAATTGTTTATTGTGGTTTGCGCGTGGTGATGCTTTGTGACGTGACAGAAATGTGTCCCGACATTTGGAAACGGTGAGGTGAGACGATGTGTTAAGATCGTGAGCTCCATTACGTGTCGCAGTCGTAAAGAAATAAACAGGAGCGCCTCTTCCACCAAACGCCGGCTACGAAGTGTACATCGCGATACAATAAATGATTCCGGTAAAAACTCAATCGACTCCGTTGTATGATATTGCTTTTATGAAATGTCGACGTCGCCAGAATGCAAGTTGACACATTCGAGATGTCACCGAATCGATGGCACATCATTTTTGGTAGCACTCGGAAATAAAAATCCGTTCATCCGTCGCGTACTGGCGGCATTCTCCCCGTACTTGTATCTCTTCCAGTAAATTTGAAATGTTCAACAGCAATTGCTTTCCAGTGGAGCGTTAAATATTAGCAAAAATCGTGCAGAAAGGGATTGTTGTATCTATGAAAATTCTTCCGACCACCGTCCCCGGCTGGACCGAGAGGGCTCGTCTAGGTTATTTCAATACACACAGAGAGATGGAGCCTGTTTTGATTTAATATCGGGCTAGGGTTCAAAGGGCCAAACCCCGACATTCCATTGAATCGACGGCCTGAACGTCGCTCACTTCACTGCACTTCATCCGTGCCCCATCGGGTTGAGTATCTATTCCACCCCCGACTCCCACTAAACACTGGCGTGAGAGCAATACTGACCCCAGACTAGACAGACGCACCCCCCAAGACCTCATCTTGATCAAAGATTGTTTAAAGCGCTCGTCTCGCCTTAAATCTGCCTGTACCATTGAAACGGAAATGATGGGGTAGATATAAAAACATCCCCCAAACTACCCACGCAGATTCCGTCACTAAAACACAATGAAAATTTGGAAGCTGGCTGTTTCTCGCTCGCTCGGCTAAACTCGATCCACACTCGAATGAGCCTTTCACCTCGGAGCGTGAGACGTGACGCGTGACGGTGAAGTTTCAAAAATCCATCCGTTCTTGTTGTTGAGAAAAATATGACTTGTTGTGGCGAAGTGTGTCGAGTTAAAAAGTTAAGATCTTCAGTCCATTTCCCTTCGACATCTTTTTATTGTCCATCCCACCCCACCAAATCTAGTTTAGCGTCGTTTCCTCTCGCGAAATTCCGCCTTTACGGCCACCGTTAATAAACCCCGCCGATGGATAAAAAATACGAATCTCGTAAAATCAGCGCATAAAACATGCATTTACAGTTGAGGGCAATATTTTTCCACTTATTGCTTTCGAATTTGCAGCGAATATGAATACAGAAATATTACGTTTCGCCTTGATCTAAGTAAAGAGAAAACGTGAGTGGAAACTCCAGCCTGACAAACGACGGGAGATGCCGAAAAACACAACACACAAGACACAAAAACGGTGTTTTCTTTCATTGTGTTTGTTTATGGGCGAGGGTTGCGCGGCATTACCGGAGGGTGTCGAATATCGAGTGAGCCGACGACCCTGGTTTGCAGCGGCCGCCTAAGCCGATTATACTAAATATTAGATACAATTTGTCCAGGATTAGGAGCCTGCAGGACTTGCTCCGGTCGCCTTCAATTTGTCTCTGATCCCGCTAATAATCACTCGGCCAACGGGGCTCCCTCCCTACGCCGGACCTGCCGAAACGCCACCCCACACGTGTCTTTGTTATTAATTAATTCGCCGCCCTCTGCGGCCGGTTTTGACATGTCTGCGTTATTGTCGCAATGTTTATATGAATAATCCCGGACTCGTAAATTATTCATTAATTAATTCATTATAATTCATTGCCGGGACGCAATACAACAAAATAACGCCTCATCACTGATTGCCAGTAATTATTATTATTAATCAATTATTTTCATTACATAAATGGGCTCTGGGGTGTAATAATGCAGAGATTTATATGTCACAAGAATTACTGTTTTTTCATCTATTAAAATAAATCGGAAATTACGCGATGACACTGGTAAGCAGATTTTTCGCCAAAATGTCAAAGAAACGTCAACGATGTGCTGTTGTTAACCTAGAAAACAACTAGATTCGCGTCGCCACTGGTAAGCAGATTTTTCGCCAAAATGTCAAAGAAACGTCAACGATGTGCTGTTGTTAACCTAGAAAACAACTTTTAGATTTCGGCAAAGTCACAGACGTTCACTATAATTGTAGCAAATTAATCTGAGACACTTAAAGAAGAAATAGTATCGATCCAGCCGGAGATCATTCCTCAACTTCAGCACAGACGATCGTCCAGTTTATTGGTGATTTCGTACTTCACTGCATTGCCGCTATTTTTAACGAGCTCCAAGTTTTTCCCTTAATTAAAACAACAAAGATTCAGAATGAAATGTGCAACACATAAATCGAGTCAATTAGCAGAGCATTAATTGGAAATTGAAAATAAACATGATGTGACGTTTGCAAATGTAATTTTATTGGTCTCAGCTTGAAAGAAGTGTTTTTGCAACGATTTTTAAACGGTTTTGTTTCTTGTGGTCAGAAGAAAAACATGAAATTTTTTGGATGTTATCGAATCGCTGGCATTTCCGGCACGTCCTTGATCGGCGGAAACTCCTGTCCCTTTCTCACGCTAAACCACTTTACCAATATTTAAATAAATGCGAGCAGCCAATTTCCCTGAGAGTACGCTCGTAAACAGGAATTATCCGTAAACCTCTCCCGTGTAAAGCAGCATTCTTAGGAAAGTTTACGATCAGACAAAGTGGTGTGTGTTGTCGAAATGGAGGCGACCCTCTATTGTGCTGTATCCTTCTCGGGACGCAACAAAAACGTCGGTGTCGGCCTCGCGTACCCAAGAAAGGAGCTTTCCACCGGACCCAAAAGAGCGCTTCTGCGGCGGAAATGCGCACAAATTATTTGACTCCAACGACAGTTCTGAATATTGTTTAATAATAAGAAGTCGAGACCGGCGAGACAGTATTTCGAGTGGAAGATCCCACTCGCCTGAAATATTAGCTACGAAAAACTTATTACTTATTGCTGTGGTTTCAATTGCGAACGGTTGCACAAGCCGAATGTAAATGTCTTTCAGACAAAGTGAATCGTTTTATGTGTTAAGTAACCAGGCGCTCCACGACGAGAAAAAGTATCAAATAGAATTTGAAAACAGAAAAGTATTTTTTATTTTTTTTAAATGTAATGAACCCTTGAAATATTGCTTCGGCAAATCTGATGTTTCATTCACAACACTGGCGTTTACAACAGTCAGCTTGATACTTATTATTAATTAATTTTCTTAAATAATAAACATTTCTTAAAGTGGTTTTCACTGTTGGCATAACATATTTATTACAATGTCCTGTTTCCGAAGTCGCTTAATTAATGAAAATGGTTTTTGGGAATGTTCACGACAATCGATATCGCATCAATTTCTTGTTTTGTATTCAGAAGAAAAAAAAGTGTGGGTACTTGGAGAATCAGGAACGAGGCATAAATAATTAATATTTTTTTTAAATAAATACCAAAAGTCTGTATTTTTCAATAGAAACTGCAAATACATCCGATTTTAGAGGTAACTAGACGCACAGTTGACTGTTTCTCGCTCGCTCCGCTGAAATCGATTCCCGAGATTGTTTCTTGCTGCGAACGATTTTAGCGTGATGCGAACGCCCGCGAATAAAATGTATGTGGTGCGCCGAAAGAAGTTTTCACTTTAGAAAATGGAATATCATATTTTTTCACAACATTGTGGAAGAGTGCTTGAGCGCTTTTTAAATACTGACAGTGTAGCTCTATGTAAGTCTAGTGTAGGATGCGCTACAAATTGTTCGAGGAAGTTCACACATTTCTGGGAGTTGTTTGTCCTAACAAACTGACAGATCTGAATTAACAATTAAACTTTTTCCAGCCCTCTAAAATTAATTTACTTGGTTTAGAACTTTTCCTCAAGAAAAATTCTAAAGAAAAATTTACATTATAAATATTATTCTCCTTAATTTATCAAATATTACTTACTGATTTTATTTTGTCCCAACAAATAGATAGATCTGAAATAACAATTAATCACTTTCCTTTCCACTCCAAAATTAATTTACATACTTCATTTTAGAGCCTTCTCATGAAACCTCAAGAGATATCCTGAAGAAACATTTACATTTACACCTTTACAACTCCTACCTCTTGATCTTCTTCCACGAATCCTATTCTGCCATTGACACAATAATGTACTTTTCTTTAATAAAATTATTAACGCTCAAAAATAAAAAAGACTCCTTCTTGAACCATTTATAAATTAATTGGATCATGTAGAATTTACAAACGACTATTTAGAACAAGATTCAGCTGCAGCTCACACGGTAAGAACAAGAAGTGTTTAGAAATACGATTAACTTTTTAAAAACTGTAACAAACAATTTAAGATGTCACAGAATGAGTAACATTTAAAACAAATGAATAAAGGAAGAAAAAAATGTCTGGTGTTCAAGAAAGAAATAAAATAAAAATTGGTGGAATAAAATCTTGAATGTGAATAAATCATAGGACGTAAAATGTATCAAGGCCAAAAAGTGCATCTTTTTCGTCCGTGTCTGAGTTTTCTGGCCGAGGCGCAGCCGAGGCTTGAAAACCGATGAGAACAAAAGGCACTTTTTGGCAGAGGTGCACATTAAATTTTTTAGGCGAACGCATGAACTGCAAAACAAAGATATCATTGGGCAAATTACGAATTTATTTTGTATCTACCTTTTTCAAATATGTAGATACATTTATTAATACATATTAACAGTTTTTTTAATAATATTTGTTATCAGCTTGCCAACAAAACTAGAAATTTACTATTTGCAATACAATTACTTATTTACATAATTTATGGTGACAGAACAATTACCGTTTTGTCAGTTTCGTTGCTTACTAAACAGACCAACAGATGGCACCACAGCCAGCATTCGAAAAAGTGCGTCCGAAAAAGAGTTACTTTTCGTCCGCTTGTGAGTACGTAAAATTACCGTTTTCATTAAGGATGCCTAAAAATGATTTTTTTCAAGTTTCTCAAATTGCTAAATCTAATTGAAAAAATTGTTTTACTATTGTTTTAAGTTTCCAAAATATGTCTAATGAATTTGAAGCTTTTATTCTATAAAATATCTAATTTTAAAGGGTATTTAACAGAATGCAATTTCAAAGTGACTCCAGGCTGACTCTGGGTAACTCCGGTTGACTCCGGGCGACTCCAGATGGACAGAGAAGAGAGAGAATCCTTGAGATTTTGTTATTTTGTGCAGCAGTAAAGACTTTTTTTAATGAAAATACTGGTAAAATATTAATTAATGTACAAACAAATACTAATTTATATTTGATTAAATGTTTGAGTTTGTGTGAATAATTTCTCTTTTTTAATTTCACGCGGTGAAACATTTTTCGACTTTTCATTGAATTATTATTAAATTAAATAGTAGCCGAATATAAATATAACAGTACATCCACCAGCGGTATCGAAATGAATTAAACAAATATAGCTTTCAATTAGGAAAAATAAATAATGGGAACAGACCATTAACGTGCAATAAAAACGATAAATATCAATTTTCTATGCAGTCAAATATTAGCTTTTCAATTAACTGGAATAGCACAAACCATTAATTAGTAATAGCCCAGGTGAAATAATTACCGCTCACACATTCCAACAAATATTTTACACTCGCCGTTACAGTTCGTCTCGGCAAATGTTCATTTCGCTTGACTTTTTTGAAATTTTTGCCCGCATGTCGAAATTAGGGTCGTAAACCCCCTACACAATAGCCCGCGCACCATGTAAACCGGGCCTTAATGTCGCGATGATTTCATCTGGTCGGTTATGGGCCGCATTTCACGAATCCGGAACGTTCAATTCTATTTTCATTGGCCCATCAGGCTGTCCATGCGGCTTTGTCCAACTCCCAGCGATTTCCTTACCAACCCCCCAGCGCACTTTATGTTTATATAGGAGAACTCTCTCCCCGACCGAATACATGCCGTCAGCCTTTCATATGGAAATGCGACTTTTATACCCCAACTTATATTAATTTGTGCTTACTTGCAACTTTTTCATGGAAACACCCTCGCGACACAAGGGATGCACCCCGAGGGTGTTTTAAATAATTAATTGGGCCTGCATTAATCATCTAATGAACGGTGGCGGGCGAAATGTTTGGAATTAGAAAGGGTGTCTTTGACAATTTGCCTCCACCAGGCCAAATTGAAAGCTTTCAAAAGTAATTTTTTTTTTTGGTAAAATCAAGTCGCAGGTTTGAACCAGTTTTATATTGGGATGTATCAGACGTTATTAATAAGTCAGTACAGCGGGAGTGAATTGTTAATGGAGCACCGAGAGGCTGAAAAACGTGTGACGAAGGCGACATGAATTATGAATCTGAAAAATAAAAAGTAAGGAGATGGAAATTTCATTTTATTGCTGCAGCTTTCGTCACAATTTTTCAGGAGAAACTGTTCAGCTGCACTTTATTGGGCGGGGTGTGTAATAAAAGAGTCCGAGGAGAGTATTATGAAGTTAATTAACGGGGTGGCCGTACAAGCGAAATAATCTGCACAACTCGGTGAAAGTTGGATGTTACATAATCCGCGTCATCGCTGCAGTTTTCAATATTTCAGGCCCCCCCGAATTTGTCTGGAGCTTAATTAGCATATTGTATTTGTAAATCGCGCGACTTTTTCGGAGGATTTATAGCTGCGATGTTCGATGATAGGTTCGTCGGTGAAATTTAAATAAAAAATTTAGATAAGCCGTTTCTTTTACTCCTCTATGCGTGTATACCGATCAAATATTTTAAAATTCAAATAGAAATAGGTTCGGGGCTCCCATGCAAATCGCATTTCGCCCGTCCAGGACCGGCTCCCCCGGGTCGAGGCTCGATTCGGAATTTATTCGAAGGTGTGCGAAAATTGATTAGAGTGGTGGTCAGGATTTGGCAAAACTCGCTTAATTTATTAGGACTGCGCTTATTTCCGTCTGGAGCTTACACGCCGGCTCGCATAACCTTAGAAGGGGGCCCTATCAAATATTCAGCCCCTAATCCGAGCAAAGTCCGCTCTAATGCCCCGGCCCCATCCTGCTCTCCAAGGATACGCATTGTCCTCGTGTTTTTGGGATAACTCAACCGATATATGGGAATTATTTAGCGTGGATAATGCAAGCCACATAATTGTCCCTCCCGAACGGACATTCCCCGTCCAGGGGATGTTCCGGATATTTACACTGGGCCTGCGACGATTTACGCAAAAATTGCAAGACGGAATTCGGACCGGGGTGGTTTACGACGAAAGCTCGGATTTATACGGAAACATTGCCAGAAATAATATGCATACTCCCCGACTATGAGAGCCCAAGGCATGAATGAAAACTGCTTGATTTTTTTAACTGACTTCATACAATAATAAATAAAATTAAACAAATTTGCGTTATTTTCAAGATTATACTAAATGGTAGATTAGAAACAAATTATATTTGTGAAAATTTTGATTAAAAAATTGATTTTTATTTTGGTGTTCTGTAATGAGGTCTCTATGCGCGTTGCACTAAAATATGCAAAACGTGTGAAAATGTGGTAGCTTTGGGATAAAATGGCGGCGGTATAAATTTTTGAAAGACTGATTATGTGCACCTGCCCTGACCCGTGTATTGATTGGGTGTCGCCTAATATCGTAGTGTGCTCCTTCAACACAAAGGATTTCCCCGTGCGTAAGTACATGTGGAGAAAAAGCTTTGCATGCATGAAGTAGATTAAAGGAAGGAAAAACAAGAAAAATCTGTTTCCTTTATAAACACAGTTGACAACTCCAGTATATTGCGTGAGAATCGCAGCTTCTTTCCCTTATTTTACGGCACCTAAAAATGGGACTTTCTCCTTCCTTCTCTCCCTTTTATGAAAAAGTGGACGTAATAAAAACAGATGGTGGCGACGTGGAACGAAAACGTCAACGCAAAAATATATTAGAATACGCACTGACTTGTATTAAATAAGGCGCACTGCTCTGCAGGATATTCCCTTAGAATTTACGTTGTGTATTATTTAGCTACTTTCCTTTTGTTTATTATTTTTATTACGTTGCGATGCGCCATCCTTTACAACGTCACACTTTTATGGCGGCTTTTCACTCGCCCCACCATGATTAATATTTACTGGCGATAAACCACAACAATTATTGTTACCACCCCCAGATACAAAATGTCGTCCGGGCGAGAGGACGTCAACCGGAATAAATTTCAGGACCAAAGTCGGATGAAATATTTATGTAGCCTGCAGGATTGACCGGAGACGGCAGCCTAATTATAGCGCCCTATATTTGCCCGTCCTGCTTCATCCCGCAGCACAAAAATCACGCATTTCTCAGTCTCTCGGTTCCTGCCTGAATGCTGCACCGAGACGCAAATCCTGCTGCACGTAAGTGGGAGTAGTCACGCTTTGTGGGAATATGGTGATACCGGGCTAAGGACAGGAATCAATCATTTCGCCGGGGTAATCCTGCCGGTGGCGCTCTCGAGTCCTGTCTAGACATGCGGATTGATGCCGAGCTGACATCTTGGATAAAATATAAGATCAAATCTATGTTGAGACTGTACTTGGGTTGTGTTCGCCCATTTCTCTTGACGTAAAAGTGCAGGTTAAAATAATTCAATATGATTTATCTCCGGTGAGGAGCGAGTTCTTCACTTCTTGCATTGTCGAGTCACAGGGTATGTAGTGTGTAATTGATATTCCGGTGGTGGGTCTGTGCCAGCTAACTTTATTAACGTTACCTTATGATACAGAGCAACATCAAACCGTTGCCATTTTCAACTCATAGTCGCTTCATATTAAAATATTATGTTACTAATGCATACGGCACATAATGCATTTAGCTAGTTATTTAACACTTTATGTTGGAATAGCTCGAGTCGACTAATTGATTCAAATGAAATTGGTGGTTTTCAAGTTTTTAGGAAACTAGGAAAGTGCAAAGTTGGGATGCATCCGGCTTCTAATTTACTCGGACTAGACTAATTCGCAACGGTGGAAGCAGTGTTCTTTGGCCCTATTAAGCTCATTACTTGCATCTGATTTCGGCGGCGTTAACATTGTCTGAAATGACACAATTGGTTCGTTGATATTTACCGAAAAGTTTCGTCATGAGCTTTTTGCAGCAATACCTTCTGGTCACCAAATAGAATGCTCGAGCGCGAAAAAGCTAAGAGAAGCTTAATCGAGAAGTGTGTTCAAATATAATTTGTTAAGACGGCGAGAAACTTAAATATTTGTGTACTTCGCTAGAAATTTCATCCCAATTTTGTGAAGGCAAACAACTACAAGATATTTTAAGTGATGCGAAGTTAATTGCTTATCGTTTTTGGATGTTTTGTTACTTGGAAGTTGTCTGGAAGTGTGTGTTGCGAACGTTGTGTTGAAGTCGTATTTCGAGGCACTGTAAGAACAGTACAAGTCAATAATTTTTTTGGTTCTTCGTAAAAATCACATTCAAGTAAGTTAAGAAAATTGCTCTACGGAAACGGATATTGAGAATGATGAAATATTTTGTGAAACGATTTAATAACTGTGTTCCTCCATCACATAAAGAATGGCTAGATGGAAATCATTAAAATGTTCTTGGAGAGTCTGAAGAACTTGCTTTTAAAATGAGAAATAAATATTTTCAACAATGCCTTTCTTTGGGACTCAATTATGTTAAGAAAAACTATCTTCTTGATGTTCTAGATCTAGACAGCATAATTTCTTCAATTTGTTTACAGAAAAAATGTGATTGAGGACAAGAATTTTTATTTAAAAAAAAATGTGTGGTCAAGAGGTTGGCAAGCTTAGATATTTACTTCAGATATGACATACATAACCTCACTATGATCATAGATCATTAATTTATAGTAAAGCCATCATGTAGGAGTAATTAAACCAGGAAAATTCTCACTTATTAGGTATAAAAGGACCATTTTAGGACCTCATTCATAAAGAAGGTGCAAGATCAATTCGGACTATTTAAGCCAAACGAAACTGACGGAAAGCAAAGACAGCAGAAATGTTTCAGAATTGACTTCCTTCTAATGACAAACTTAAGTGTAATAATCTTCACTCTTAATCCTTCAAAACAATCTTCAGAGATGTCTTCTCCCATCAAGTTTTTTTGCTTTGGAAAATACAGGGTGATTCACTAGGAATAATGAGCCTGACCAAATTCTCGATGCAACCAACATTACATTTTCGCTACAATTTGGATCCAGGATACCTATCAATCATTATAATTTCTTTTCTTTTTTTTTGACATAGACAGAAGTAACTGAAATAGAGATATTTTCATATTTGATGGCGGAAACAAAAGACTGAGAAATGTCACAAATTTATATTGTCAGTGTCAAATTTTTCAAAGACGTTCGTAATTTCGACAGAAATGCAGCAAATTGGCAATAAGAAAGTTATTCGTCGTCGAACTAGAGACAAAATTTGTAATAGGTTTGATTATATGAGAATAACTTTTCCTTTTGAACCACTGACAAAAATTGGTTTCCATAGAATTGATTTTTTCAATCTATTTAGTGAAAATTTAAATTTACCTAGACATTCCTTTTTACGGCGTTTATGAGAAATTTGACACTGACAATACATTTTTGTCATTTCTCAGTATTTTGTTTCCGCCACCAAATATGAAAATACCTCTACCAAAGCAAAAGATGTTTTAATAACGAACAACGAACAGAACATAAAAATTAAGTGAATCAATTATTAAGGAGATGTTCAACATACTGCCCACCACGTCTTTCACATGCATCAATGCGGCTCCGGAAAGAACCTCTCATTCTCATAAGCATCGCTGGCGTTACAGATCTACAAGCGACAGTTATTCTATGGCCCCTACAACTACGTTATGATAGAGTACGTCCACTGATAGAATGCAGTTTTTTAGATATCCTTAGATAACAAAATCCCCAAACCATAACATTAAAATATTAACAAAGTATCATAGATTGTGTTGGTAATATCTTGAAACATTCGCGCCACTGATTCTTATTGGTTGTTTGAAACCCATGCGAAAAATAAATTATATGACATTTCAAATTTGAAATTGTCAGTGCTGTCAAGTAATTTAAGCATTTCGATTTGCGATTTTTCATCTTTAGAGCTTTGTTTTGCGTTTCTCTGGTTTTAAAAGTTATTAGTTTTGATCGTGTTGCTGTTTTGATCTGTTCCGTTGCGGTTTTTTGTTGATTTTTTTTAATTTGTGAAGTGAGTGCGTGCCTCAAGAATCTTGCATAATGAACACTTTAAGTGACATTACAAACATCGAAAATGATACAGAAGTAATTTTTTGTTGATGCATTAAATATTAAATAATCTCTTCTTTGTGTTTAGCCATTTCCGAAAAAAGCGGGATATTTTAATTACAATAGCCAGCTTTCTTCAGAAATTCGAAAATGTGTTGTACAGTCGTTGACCAAAATAAAATAGGACAAAGTAAATTTCGATTGTGTAATTCGATATTTTTGAGAAATTCATCTCTTAGGAAACAGAAGTGTCAAAAATAAAAAAAAACAATTCTGATGTGTCATCATTCGACAATATTTCAAAAACTCACAATCATTCAATTGAACATAGTGACAGTGACGAGATGACAAGTGAAAAAACACAACCTAACTTTTTGTAAATCAATCGTCAAGTCAAATCAAGTTGTAATCTGAGACATACGCCTCAGTTACACTACACAAATCTTTGAATTGTAAAACTGTCTAAGGTAACACTTTGTCCTATTTTATTTTAATTCCGTTGAGGACATTATCACTCGTGAAATATTAATAAAACCTAATATACAGGGTGTTCTCGAAGTTGACGCGTTCCTTGTAACACGAGGTACTACACATTATTCTTAAGAATTTTAGCCTAAATCTTCTTAGTAAAATGTTTGTATTAACGGAGATAATTGATTGTATATTTTTATTGTTTTCTAAAATTTTAAGTCCGGTCCTGTCCACTTCTCCGCTGTACTAGATTAATAACCAACCTGGCCCAGAATGGTGTCTTTCCGGAAATCGCTTTGCAATACTCTCTGGACACTGCAGATGCATTCTGATAACGTAATAACATTGCCCATGCATTTGCAACATATCTGTGAGCTCATTATTTTCCTAATAATAAAGCCAATTCGACTAATTAGATGACAACTCTGACAGTTCCAATTTCTAACAAATCAGGGCAAATTTGAGCAGGACCGGTTTCAAAAATTTCAAAAAAATTAACTTATTGTATCTTCATTGCCGTACACATTTTACTAAGGTGATTTTGGCTAAAATTCTTTAGAACAACGCATACTATCACATGTTAAAAGGAACACCTCAACTTCGAAAACACCCTGTATTATTCCTACTATATTGAAGTTTTCTTTCGTCTTTCCTAAGTGCAAACATGCAGAATAATAATAAAACATCACGTGTAAACCTGCTATTTCCATTTTTTTAAATTTCGCGCCGGATCTATTTGTTGTTGCGTAGAGTGAACATTTTTAGTAACATTTATGTCAAGCAATCTATAAGTGGACAGAGTTTACCTAAAATTAGTATATTAAAGAGAGTTGGCTCCATCCTGGTTCCTAGGGGCGTTTTTCGATTGATAATTCAGATAATTGGCTGCACTTTTATTGGCAAAATTATCATTATCTACGTTTAAATAAAATTGCTCATTAACAACATGTTCCTAGAGTGAAAATAAAATATAAATATTATGTTAACTATTTATATTTGCTTGAATTACTTTCACAAATTTTGTGAAAACCAGGTTGCCAACTCAAATTTAACTCTCAAACACTCCCCTAGGAACCAGGATCGAGCCTACTTTTAGTTTACCGACATCTGCATCTGGCTGGCCCAGAATATGGTTGATAACGCTGAAGTCACTAACCTGTGACCTGTGCCTGTCACTATATGTCATCAATAAAGCCGGCTATGATTTACATTTCATTACTTGTTCTGTCACTTCATACTGTCATTGCGTTGTAAAATAATTATTGTAAAACCACTCATTGTAAATAAAAATGCCCAGTTGTTTCATTACTAGTTGCAAATTGCTGAGCGTCGTGGTTAGAAGTGTTAGAACTAATAAGACTAATAAGATTACCGACGAAGCGAGCTACACGTGGCAGAAAACGAGCTAAGAGAGTGAAGTGGAAAAGTAGTAAAGGTATAGAAAAATAAGAGAGATCAGCGAAGCAAGCAAGCAAGAAATCAGCGAAGCAAGGTAGGAAGAGGCGGAGCGGTGTGGGGAGGAAGGAAACACCCAAGAAGAGAAGGTTAAACAAACGGAAAACGGCGACATAAAACGGCGACATCTAGGAGGTAAAGAGCAAGCCTATGAGCGAGGGAAGCAGAAACCGTTCTTTTAGCCAAGGAAGGGGGGAGGCGTCCCAGGAAGACAAGAAAAAAAGGAAAAGAACGGGAAAAGGGAAGACAGGAAGACAAGAAGAGGAGGAGGAGGAAGAGGTATTTGGGACAAGTAAAAAAACCGCAAGGTCACCGGAAGTGGAGAAGAAATTAGGCAGGGAAATGGAAAAGATATTGGAAAAGCTGGAGGAAGTGAAAAGGGAAATTACAGAGGAAATAAAGGAGCTGAGAAAAGAGAATCAAGATGTCAAGAGAGAAATAGAACAACTAAGGGAAGAATTTAAGAATAAAGAAAAGAAATGGGAGGAGGAGAAAAACAGCATGTCTGAGAGAGTAGCATGGCTGGAAACGAAGATGGAGAATGAAGAAAGAAGAAGAAGGAAAAATAACATAGTGATAACGGGATGGAGAAGTGAGGGAAGTAGCAAGCAACAGAGCAGAGAGGAAGTAGAAAAGTTTATAAAAGAAAACATAGGGGAAGCGAAAGTTAAAGATTGCTACAACATAAACAAGGACCAAATACTAGTGCAAATGGAAGAGTGGAGTGGGAAAGAGAAGGTAATGAAGCAGAAAGGAAAATTGAGAGGAAATAGGGCAACAGAGAAAATATTTATTGACAACGACCTCACAAAGAAGGAAAGGGAAATACAGAAAAAAATACGAGCCATCGCCAGAGAAGAAAGGACACAAGGGAAAGATCTAAAAGTTGGGTACATGAAAATAACTATAGAGGGGGTGCAGATGAGATGGAATGAAGAAAAGGGGAGACTGGAGGTTTTTCAGTAGATGTAGGAAGAGGAGATGGAGGAAAGGGAGACAACGGAAATGGACAAAGGATAAAGAAAAGGGTAGATGGACAAAAAAAAGGGAAAACGAAAGGAAAGCACAAAGGGGAACAAGAGAAACAAGGTACGAAAGGGAGGAAAGGAGCAAAAATATTATATTGGAACGTAGCGGGATTAAGAAAAAGAGGGGATGAATTTTGGGACTATGTACGACAATTCGAGGTAGTGGGACTGGTGGAGACGTGGGTGGAGAAACAGAGCTGGGAAAAAGTAGAAAAGACGCTACCGAAACAATATAAATGGGAAGGACAATGGGCAAAAAGAGAAAGAAAAAGAGGAAGAGCTGCAGGGGGAATAATAACAGGGGTGAAGTTGGGAATTGAAGAGAAACAAAAAGAAAAGGGGGAAGAAGAGGGATACATGGAAAGAAACGTTCATATAGATAACGAATGGTGGAAAATAGCAACAGTATATAGCAAGGAGATGAGGAAAACAACAAGACGGGTCGAGAACACAATGAAGATGGACAGGGAAGAATGCATGCTGTTAGGGGGTGATTTTAACGGGAGAATTGGAGAGAGAGGAGCCAGAAATTGGGAAGAAGAGAAAGGGGATGGGAGAAGAAAAACGAAAGACAAAGTGGAAAATGCAGAGGGGAAGAGGCTGATAGAGTGGATAGAAGAAAATGGATGGGAAGTGCTGAACGGGAATAAACGAGGGGATGAGGAAGGGGAAGTGACATATGTAGGCAGCAGGGGGGAAACAGTCATAGACTACGCAATAGTAAATGAGGCAGCATGGGAGAGAGTGAAAGAGTTCAAAGTGGGAGAAAGAGTGGACTCCGACCATCTCCCTCTAGAAATTACCATAGAGGGAACGAACCAAGAAGAAAAGGAAAAGGGAGAAATGAGAGAGGAGGAGAAGAAGGTGATAGTAAAAGTGTGGAGTGAACATGGAGTGAGAGAGTACAGGAGGAGACTGGAGGAAGCAACATTCAAGGAGCAGGAAATAGAGAAGATGGTGACAGAGCTAAAGGAAGTGATCGAGAAAGCGACGAAGAAAAAGGAGGTGATAGTAAGGGGAGCGAAAGGGGCAGGAAAGAAAAATGGATGGTGGGACAGAGAATGTGAGCAAGCAAAGAGGGAAGTGGTAAAGGCGCTGAGAGGATGGAGGAGGAACGAAATTGACAGAAGCAGATTCCTAGAAGCGAAAAGAAGATACAGAGAGAGATGTAGAGAGAAGAAGAAGCAGAAGAGGGAAAGGGAGGAGAAAGAGATAAAAGAAATAAGAACAGAGAGGGAGGTGTGGAAATACATAAACAGAGAGAGGAAGAAAAAGGAACCTGTGAGCGAGAAAATAACAATACAAGAATGGGAAGAGTACTTCATGAGACTGCTGGAAGGGAGGAAAGAAGAAGGAAAGGTGGGAACACAAAGGAAAGAGAAGCAGACGGTGATGGAGGAAACAGAAATCACAGCGGAGGAGGTGGGAAGACACATAAGATACTTGAAAAAGAGAAAGGCACCGGGATGGGACGGGGTGCAAAATGAAGCGTGGATGTATGGGACTGAAAGAATGGTAGAGAGAATGGTGGAACTGATGAATGGGGTATGGAGAGGAGAGGGATTCCCGGAGGACTGGAGAGAAGGCGTAATCTGCCCAATTTTTAAAAAAGGCGAGAAAAATAGAGCGGAAAACTACCGAGGAATAACTCTCCTGAACACGGGGTATAAGTTGTATGCGTCTGTTTTGAGCGAAAGGATGAAGAGGGAAATCGAGGAAAAGGGAGTGTTGCCGGATAGTCAGGCAGGGTTCAGAAAGGGAAGGGGTACTGTGGACAATGTGTACATCCTGGACCATTTAGCAAGGAACGAATTGAGGAAGAAAGGGGGGAGGATGTACGCATTGTTCATAGACTTCAAGGCGGCGTTCGACAAGGTTGACAGAGTGAAAATGTTTGAATGTATGAGAGAAAGAGGAATAAGTGAATGGCTGGTGCGGAAGGTCGAGGAGATATATGCGAGAACGACGAACAAGGTGAAGGTGGGAGAGAAAGAGGGCGAATGGTTTGAGACAACAAAGGGAGTGAGACAGGGCTGCCCGCTCAGTCCCCTGCTGTTCACGATATACGTAGCGGATGTGGACGAAATGTTGAAGAAAGCGCAGGCGGGGGGGGGGTTGTAGTGGGTAGGGAGAAAGTATGGAGCCTGGCGTTTGCGGACGACATGGTGATTGTGGCAAAGAGTGAGAGAGAGATGAAAGAAATGATGAGGAACCTGGAAAAGTATGTGAGAAAGAAAAAGCTGGAAGTGAATGTAGAGAAGACGAAAATGATGGTGTTCAGCAAGAGAAAGAGGAAGAATGAGGAGAGCGAGTGGAAGTGGGAAGAAAGCAAGATAGAAAGAGTGAGCGAGTTTAAGTACCTGGGCTACACCTTCAACGAGAGAGCCACAGTCAGAGCGCAAGTGAGAGAGGTAGTGAGGAAGGCGAACAAGGTAGTTGGATGTGTGTGGGGAATAGGAGAGAGAATGTGGGGAGGCGAGTTCGGGAGGAGAATGATGATGTTTGAGACCATGGTGGAGAGCGTGCTGATGTACGGAGCAGAGATATGGGGATGGAAGGAACGGGAGGAGGTGGAGAGGGTGCAAGAGAAATATTTGAGATGGGTGCTGGGAGTGGACAGAGAAACACCAGGGTACATAGTGAGGGAAGAGTGCAAGAGGAGCAAGCTGAGAGTAAAAGCGGGAAAGAGAGCGGCAAAGTTCGAGGACAGAATGGGCGGAAGGGAAGAATGCAGGATACTGACTGAGTGCTATAGAGAAAAGAAAAAGAACGCGGATGAGAAGGAGAGAGAGAAGTACTGTAGGAGGAACGGGTATGCCAGCGAGGAAGTGGAAAGAATGAGAGCGGAAGGAAGATGGATGTGTGCGGAGCTGAGCGAGAGGGACAGAGATACGGACAAGCAGGAGAGAAGGGAGAGAATCAGAGAAGCGGGGTACAACAGGGAGTATGAAAGGTGCGTGACAGAGGATGTTCCGGTGTATCTGGGGAGAGAGAGCACGAAAGAAAGGAAAATGATGGCGAGATTTAGATGTGGGAACGAAGAGAGAGAAAACAAGTACTGGATGGAGGAGGAGGAAAGAATGTGCAGGATGTGCCGTGAAGAGAGAGAGACGATCGAGCACATGTGGAGAGGATGCGGTGAAATGAGAGAAAGGGAGGAAAAGGAACGGGGAGAAATACTGAACGAAGACGGAAGAGAGATAGGATGGATGAAAGAGGTATGGAAGAGGAGGGAAAGGATAGAGAAGGAGAGGGGTGGGGAATAAAAGAAAATGTAGGTTAATTTAAAAAAGAAAAAAGAATGATTTTGGAATTGTAAGTTTATTTAGAACTGTAAAGTATAGGAATCCTTTAAAGCCCGTAGGGTAAAATAAATTAAAGTAGTTGATGAACTAATAAGACCACATAACAAACTTACAGAAACAAACAACAACTATTAAGGCAAGTACTTGTTATGGTAGCGTCTCTATGAATTGCTTTATTTACATACACCATAGTTGTAGAGGCCATAATAATTTTTTTTTTTTAAATGCACATTGTATATGCAACCAATTATACACTGCTGGTTACTTTAAATGTCATGTTTGGGCCACGATGTCGGTACCATAACGTAGTTGTAGGGGCCATAAGTTATTCGATGTTAGAGATCCTCTCTATTGTTGTCAAAAAATGACAATGATAATGATTCATAGGCATCGTGGATCCAAATTGTGATTCTTTTAAAAAGTTTCAAAGAGTAATTTGCGAAAGTGTAATGTTGGTTGCATCGAGTGGTTGGTTAGGGTCGTTATTCCTCGTGAATTACCCTGTATAAGTAATCGCAAGGACTCAGATCAGGACCATACAGTGCTAGTTGAAAGCTTGTTTGACCAATATAGTCACTGCAACGCAATACTTACTACAATACCCTCAAAGTTTTTATATCTTTTCACGCTTCAATTGTCAATTTAACCAAACAAACCCCTCTGTCTCCCCCTTGCAGAAAATCTATTAAAACTGTTCCTTGCTCATCTCGCAACGGATATCATAACATACAGGAGACCCCCCCTAATGTTGTCTTCATGTCGTCATGAAATTCACCAGTCATCCCCTTTTTACAATTTTATTACCGTTCTCAGCTCGACACCCCCTGTTTTTCCTGCACGGTGCGAGACACTGTTGCAGGAGCTGCAACGTGGGAAGAATCAATTTGCATGCGCAAGCTACAAATTGTTTAAAATACCAAAAATCGTGTGGGACAAATAGATTACAAATATTTCTTATGCATTTGAGATCAAGTTTCTTTGTGAATTGATCCAATTATCTGTCCGCTCCTGCAACGCGCTGATAAGATCCTGCACGTGTAAGATCTTGCCACATCCTGACTGTTTTGCTTTTTATTAATTAGTCGTTCAACCCAGGCGCAATAATTTCCTGCACCCATCTCCGATAGTCCCGATCGGCGCTCTCTCTATCGATTTGCAGTGTTGCTGGCATTCAGAGACGTCTTCTTTTTCTGCTTAACTTTTTTCCGAGTTAATGAGGGAGCTGTGTGAGCGGTTCGCTGCTCCAGTTCCATTCGAGTGCAGCCCAGGCTCTTATTAAATTGTCTTTGCCTGATTATGTCTCACTTCTTGTGCACATTTACAGTTTACTTTATTAATACGTCCTCGTGGCAATTCTAACGATTTGTGGCAGCTTAATGGTGCACCTGGAAAGCCCCGCCCGCTAATAATTACAGGAACCGGAAGCTCGCAAGACGAGCCGCAACTCCTTCGAGACCCGCTTCCGGAGAATGCGTTATGTATGCAAAAGTCGTAGCGCTATTGCAAATTTCAGAGGTGAAGGGGCGCAAAAAGACGCGACCGAACCGATAGACCAACTAATAAAAGTTGCCGAAGTGAAATCATAGCAACGACTCCGATTCGCTTCTTGTTTACTCTTGTCGGGCCACCATAAATATTTATCAAGGTGAGGTGAAACACACAACAAGTGCAAACTTGCCGTTTATTTACCGGAAGAACAGGGAACATTCAGGAACAATGATGAGGACTTGTTCTTGGCGTTTCGGATCAAATCGGCAAATTTCTTCTCGTCGGTGAAACCCTCGAAATTCACGGAGTCCGACTGCTTCATCATCTTCTCGATCACGTGAAGCAGCTGAAGCTCTTCTTCGATCTTCTGGAGTTGCTCGCTTCGCCAGTCTGTCAGAGTTTTTTCGATCGACGATTTCGGCATGAATCGTAGCTTTGCGAGGTCGCAGGACTTCGTCGCAAACACCTCCTAGAAAGAGGCAGTGAAGAAGTGTCCCAAAGTCTAGATCTCTTACATTTTTGGCCTCATCCTGTTCATCACTGAAGTCTCCGCACGAAGAAGCGTGAATCGTTCTGATTTCCGACATTTTTCTAGACTCGAAAACTGGACAATTTTGACAAAATCAAAATAATTTAATTGTCCCAGGCAACTATTCATGACAGATTAATTTTTGACAGGAAAATTGGCTGTTGTGAGGCGAGTTTTCTCCATTTCTCCGAGGCCGTAAATTGCCGCGCTCCGCGAAATATTCGCCCATCAGCGCAAGATAAGGATAAATATCCTGTAGGATATGGCGAAAATTTCCTGAATATCTTTGCTCAATATGCGGAAATCGAAGACGAGACGTCATAGACGTGCAAACTGGATTTTCCAATTTCGTCCTATTTTCGCAGGACAATTAAGCTCGGGGCCTCCGCACAACAGCTTTCCTGCCGCACAATTTATACAGCACGTCGCAGATTGCTAACATATACACCGTGTCAAAAAATTACTACTGTTTTATTTATAAACCAATTTTGAGGGAATTTATGCGCTTTAGGGGGCGTATATTAAGACGATGTGTGCGAGCTTTTACGCACACGTAAATATGAATTGCTCCCGTGAGAGCTTTTGCTTGATTTTCGACAATTGATCGATGCAAATACGTCCGTTAAACGAGTGCCAAAGCTCGTATTAAGTAAGCTAAACTTGCAGGGAGCTTTTGCAGGAATTGCTTCCATAAATTGCTCAAGGCTGTAGTTGTGTTGTTACAACTGCTTGTTGGTGCTCGTTCGAAATATAGAAATGCTACAATGAAAAATAAACTGAGCTTTCAATAATAATAATAATAAGTGAGTTTGTTTTTTAATGAAATCAAATGTATCAAGTAAGTTGAATTAAATTAAAATAAAAAGATATGGAGAAGCTGTTCCACTTAATCAAACGAAACAGGAAAATAAAATGAAAGGAGTAAGAAATATACAGGGTGTCGCAAAATTAACGTATTCCAAGTCGGGGGTCTTGTAGGGAAAAATCTCAGGAATCTCGAAAAAATAAAATAAAAAATATAGGGGGAGTCTTTACAAAAATATATCACCAATGCGGTTTCCTTGTTTTAAAGCATATTTTCTATAGGTTACTTCGCATTGGCGTACATTTTATAAAACATGATATACAGGGTGTATTTTTAAAATGTGCCCAAATTTTACCTACGAGGTTGTAGGACAACGTAGAAAACTAAAAGCAATTTAAAAAAATTGTAGCTCAAAAAATAAATGTCATTTTATTTTTTGACATAGAATTTTTTAAATATTTTTTCCGAGTTCTACATGAAGCCAGTAGCTCGTTATTAAAATTTGGGCACGCATTTCAAAAACACCCTGTATAAAAAGTGTGAAAACAAAAAAATAAAAAATCATTAATTTTTAAAATTATTTACTGGAAAGCTATTTCAATGAAGATTTCAGGGGTTGTTTTGTGAGGGTGGTGTTAAAGTGCTGAGTCATTTATTGGTCGATTCGCTGCAGAGATGTGAATTGTTTATTGACAGGTGTTGTGGGGGATGTGAGTGGCTGCACCCCTTGTCCAAATATTGTTTTTATTTTTGCGTTTATTAATTTCGCGAAGCAACAATGTCGGGAAACGTAAACACCCTCCTCGCGACTCGTTTGGGATCATTTGTCGAATTAGCGTGGATAAATATTCGGGATATAGAACAGTGTAGGATTCGATCCCCTTGGAATATATCAATTCCTATTGGTAATAAATGTCGAGTTGATCGTTATACTCCTCCCCCCCTCCATGCATTAGTATAATAAAATCGTATATTACCGGCTGTCGGTGGTCGGGACCTCACATATTAAAGTAAAAAACGCCGCCGATAATAACGATATTTACAATAAATCCCGAAACTATCATAAAAGTCGCGTTCCTCTAGGAACCCCGGCGGAAAGCATTTAAATGACAAAGTCGCGGAAACTGTAATTTTTTGTGCGCTGGCAAGTTGGTAAATTTTTAAAATAAACAGCGATTAATCTTGGCACTGCTCCCTATACGGAGGCCGTCACAGTCGGCGGGATTGTTTTTTCGCCGCCCCCGCGGCCTCTTTATTAAATCGCGATTCGCAACCGATAAGCGGAGAAAGAACCGACAAAAGATCGCATAGCAACCCGCATACCTGGCATAATAGGGGACACCCCGGTATTTACTCATTACTACCACTACACACACCTACATCCACCCGACCACTTGATATTAAATCCCCGCATTCCGCCACCCCCAGGACTCAATTCGCTTGCACGCCGGCGCCCGCTAAAAACAATTAATAATATGTGGAATTCCGCAACCCCCAGAACTATTCGGGGGTGCACGATCCCTCTCACCTGATTACGCCCCCCCCCCGCGCCAATTTGCATCCCCGCATTTTTGTTTCTAGGGGCGGAATAATGCAGCGACGATCGCAGAGCGGAAGGCAGAAGGCACCCGGAAATAATTAGAGCCCCACAGGCGATCATTTCCGGCCTCTTCTGCCTATTAAGAAGCGCCTCCGATCCGTCGTCGTGAAGTTATGAAACTTAACTTTAAGTTCGTTGCAAGTCTCAGAACTAACCAGCTGGGGCGCAACAGAATACACATTCGAACTAAATTAACCTCCGGGATTGAAATAATACGATTCCGGGTACTTGTTCGATACAGCTTAGGAAAATTGAACGGTGCGGGGCGGAATTTTTATCGCCGGATCCGGTTCACAATTCAAAGATGTTACGTCGGGGGTTACAGAGCAGGTTACGACGCTCTGGTCTCTTCTGTTGGCAGAATTGATAAGAATTTTAGAGAGCCACGGCGCTGATCTGGAACTAACGGGCAAGATGTCAAGGGGGGAGTTTTGGGAAACGAGGAATTATAAATATTGGGAGGGGTGTCGAGGGTGGTAATAGTTTTCCTGAGTTAGGTCGAGGCGGAAATGAGCGGGGGTGCTTAGGAGGACCACTAGGTGGCTCTCGGTGGTCGCCGCGTCTGGTTTCGGCGGCTCTTACGTTTCGGGGCGTTAAAACAAACATTAGACCATTAGAGAATGATTTAGAAAAGTTGTTAAAAAGTAATTCTTTTTTGGACGCACTTTTTCGGACGCATTTTTTCGGTCGCTGACCGTGGCGCCATCTGTTGGTCTGTTTGGTAACTTAGGAACGAAACCGACAAATCCGATAATTGTCCTGTCACAATAAATTATGTTTTTTTTTTTAATTGTATTGCAAATTTTGCAAATGATGTCTGCAGTCGCTTAAAAAATGTAATATGCGCCTCTGCCAAAAAGTGCCTTTCGTCTTTCCCTGTTCAGCCTCGGCTGCGCCTCGGCCTGAAAACCCAGACTCGGACGAAAAATATGCACTTTTTGGTCTTGATACACAAATAATTATTTTGTACATGCAGTTTTCAAATAAAATAAATAAATCAACAAAACTGTCTTAAGTTTAGTAAGAGTTTTGAAATTTTGAGTCCATTTCCGTGTGCCTCGATCGAGAAGTAATCTTATTCGTTGATTCGGAATTCAGTGGAGGGCGACATATATTACAATTTGAAACTTGTCTTTCCGGCAGCCTGACAAGTTCCCATACGTCTGTTATTAAAAAATCTCATATTCAAAGTTCGAGCGAGACAAGAAGGGAGCGGAAAGCTGTCCAAGTTTGGAGGGCCGACCAGGAAGAGTCCTTATCTTTTATTTGGAAACTTGGTCCATATCTCGCCTGTTTATGTCCGAGTAGCCCCGTCTGCGTTTTATAGCGCGAGAATTGTCACAGCTTACGTGATTTTATACGAGTGTCGGTTATTGATATGCGCCGCATACGCAAACAACTCGTAAATAAGGTCCGGTGGCCTCTTCCGGGGAGCGCTAATTCCAGGCGTGCATGCCGGAAACGCGAACGCTGCACATTTATCACATCTCGTCGCGCCGACAAGCCATTTCACCATCTTCAAGTGGGGAAAAATAAACTAAGATGTCATCGTCGATGTAGTTCGTACGGGGGCGACACATGTGCTGCACCAGCGCGAACATATTTCATAGAGGCCTGTGACAAGTGACTGAATCCGGGTCCGGAATGGACACAACCCCTCCTAATTTGACCAATTCGAAAACCGCTGACTACGGGAATTGATACTGGAGAGACTTGAGATGGCCGACGTTCGACCCGGGTTCGCGACGCCCAAACTCCAATAACCTTAATCTTAACATCTAAGAACTGCGAGAGATGACAAATGTGGACGACGGGGTCGGGAAGTACTCGGCATAATGCACCTGCGGCCACCTTTCACCACTTGACATGGCTCTTTTTACATTACATTATGTCAGCTTCTTGTGCGGCCTTGCAAAGTTTTTAAAAGCAGAAGAAACACACTTTTATCTGGAGTTTCTGCTGTCATTGTGATCACTAGATTGGCAAGAAAATCGAAACAGGAATTTTTAATGAAATATTTTAGGTTGGCAACACTGTCAATGTCATGTGGAATTTTCGTGCAATTATTTAAGTGTATAATATTTTTTTATTGCAAGCTGTACATTGCGTGTTAAATCAGTAGAGGCCGAGGGGGTTATCAGACTTACGGGCGGGCGGCCACCAGGTCTACAACCCTCATGGATAACTGGCGACGGGTTAGGAATAACACAGGGGACGGCGATGGTTTTGAATATTTAAGGAATTGATTGAATTTGTGGTGTCATAGTCGCTCCTTGGATTTTTTATGTTGCCAATGGAAGAAAAATAAATTCCCTATTTGGTAATATTTTAACAAAAATTATTATCTTTTGCTTTAAATAAATTGTCGGCTGAAATTTTTGTGTGTATTACAGGGCCAAAAACTGTTTTGCAAGTGCTCTCACTTGTGGCGCCTCGGCAGGCGCCTCTGCCCACAAACCGTGCTCGCAGTTTCTAGCCTTGTGATACAAATTACTATTGCTATACGCCAACTTTTTTCATGACATCCAGACAGGAGGTTGTTCATTATTAATTTATTATAATTAATTTAGAAATTGATTCCTAAATTTTTTTATGTTGGTTTTACTTTTTTCTATTTTTATTTCCACAAGCAAAAGTATAAATTAGTTTCCAGAAATACGACCCAATCTACATTAATAAACACAAATTGTACATTATTTCAGCGAAGCATGTTTTTTTTTCTAGCCAAAACAAGCCTAAGAAACAAGCCTTTTTGAATCATTTTTTGTTCTATTTGCATTGTATCATTTTGTAATTTTTTACCGCATATTTAGCCTCCGGAATTTTCTTTTCACGTTCTTGGCAAATTAAATAGAGGATTGTTATTTTTAAGCAACTCGACGTTGATTCATCTACTTCCATTCGAGTAAAAGACTATTTTATTCGTTTGTTCTAAGAAAACACTTCATTCAGGTAAATTTCTTTTGTGTCTCAAGCGAAAAACAGATCCTCCTTGTCTGAAAGATAATTAAGGTGCGCGGAGACAATGCTTGCAACAAAATGTAGTGTCGTTGGTTAAATTTATCATAAAATCGTAGAAACAAAAAAACGAATTGTTTCTTAGGAGTTGGCGTTACGAATACAAATTTAATTTATAGCTTAAATAATTAGACGAAATAAGTAAGGTTGAAATTGTTTACTCGAGTACACAACAGAGGCGGCTAACTTTTCTCATTTAGGAGAGTTGTGAAATCTTATGCCTAAGATATAACATTACTGTTTATAATAATATTTCCGACAATAATTATTTCGGTGTTAACTCGCTCGGTGATGCTTCTGACGTATATATAAGCTTTAACAAACATTTAAATTAAATTATAAACTTACAGAACGGTTACATTTCAGTTTATGCCAAAGTTTGTGCGGTTCAAGACGAACTACATTAAGTGTGTTCTATTTGTTGGATTAACAATACCATCCTAATATCGTCCTCCCAATAATAATCTTGGCAAATCCGAATCGCCCGGGGTTATCGCCGGAATAAATTGGTCTCATCACGGCCTGAATACGCTCAATTAACCACCTGTACTGGTGAAACGTTTCATTAATGCGTTGTTAGTTTTGTCGGAAGAGGCAATTCGAAAATCGAGCCCGAAAAAGATCACGTCACACTTTGAAACAACAGTTCGGAGGCGGCGAATGTGCTCCCTAAGAGCAGCCACAATATCGTGTAATCGAAGAAAGAAAGTGAGGGATCAAGGAAACCTCGAAATATCCATTCAACGCAGACATCAATTTCAATAAAAATGTCGATAGGTAAGCTTCATGCAAGGCGAAGAACCTCTCTGGTTAGGTATAACGTCCAAGTTTTTGCTTCCGAACTCAAGTGCCAATATCAATAAGGTAATTTGGAAAGTTTCGGCCTGAAAAATAAGAAAGTCATTAATAATAACTGAGGTTCAAGTACTCGGGACAATTTACAAAATGGAAAACGGATCCTATTTTTGCTAGGAAAGCCGATACGGGAGAGAGTTTGCCAGATTCTCTAATAACCGGGGACTTGTGAGAGGGTGGCGAATGTGCCAGCGTGCAACGTCCTCATCAAATATTATTTCTATTACATTTTTAGCTGTTTGTTAAATTTTCATTTAGTAGTTGGCTACACATACAGGGTATTTCACGAGTGGTAATGAGCCCGACGGAATTGAAAATGCAACCCACAATACATTTGCAAAGCAAACCTGGATACGGATGCCCCTAGTATCCAGGTTTGTTTTCCAAATTTTTACTATAATTTCTCTATGGTGATCTAAGATGTCCAATTCTTCTAATTTCTGCATAATACAATTTATAATTATTTTCGTGAATTAAAAATAAAATTTTCGCAATATCCTTTCAAGAGAGTTCTACATCTTCATACTATACAATTTACGAATTACGAGGTAAAGTATTTTTTGGCCTCCTCAACTCTAAATGACATGTTTACACATTTTGAACAGCTACGGTATCTTGATTTTTACGCACTACTCAAACTATCTGTGATTTTACCGCACGGTGTGTGTAAAATACCGCGAAAATTTTAAGCTTTCAGGGACCTCCAAAAAACTGTTAGCTTATCATAAATAAAGTCGATTTATATTAAGACAAGATACCGCTACCATTGATCCGTTCAGTTTTCGAAAATAAACACAATTTAATTGTTTTCTTCTGAAAAATTGTGAATTCTGATGGCGCCATCTTGTGGTATAAATCGTAAGCATATCAGTTATCGGTATAATAGATAACTTTTTGGTATTTTATTAATCAAATGTCAGTATTTGACAGGTTTTGCAAAATTATTGGTTACAACAAATTTCAAATTTGAGAAAACAAGTTGTCGGCCAAAAAGATTAATACATTACTAATGCGGTAGGTATTTTACATCGCTCGGTTTTTGTTAAAACACTCGCTGCGCGGTCGTGTTTCAATCTAAAAACCTCGCGCTGTAAAATGTAGCCTACCGCATTTGTAATGTAAATAAATATTGTTGTTTTTAACAAATCAGAGCAACAAGGAAGGCAGTACATACTGTCGCGAGTAAAAAATTCTGATCGTCAATGTTATTTCAAAATTTGGTTAGATTGTCACAAATTAAAAAAAAATCCCTGCCTGATTATGCCCATGTCAACAATGTGTCAAAAAATTAATTAATCAATGTCAATTAATGTCACACAACATGATGATAGGTTATGAGATTTAAGACGGTTTTACAATGGAACATTTTCTATTGCGTCAAAGCATGATTTTGTCTGATTTTCCCGGCGCCTCCACCATTTTTTACACATACAAAAATGTCGGAATTTAAATATTTTGCAAATTGAGAATTTCTGTTACAAACAGACGCATCTCAGTTATTCGTTGTTAGCAAATTGAAATTAAAGCAGAATCTAGTTTTGAAATCATTATTTAGTAAACAAAACAGAGCTAAATGAAGGTTTTATATTTTTTTCGGCACATCCACCATTTTATAATAGAAATTGTTACTGTTATTATTTTAGCTGGATGCAACATTTTTTGTTTCTACCCTAGATGCACATTCAATTTACAGTTATTTTTAATTTGATAGAGAAGTCAATGAAATGCATTTATTTACTATTGTGCTGTGCATCCATCATTTCGACAAAGCTGAAAGGATTCTGTCTATTGTTATTATTACAAATATGAGCAACCGATTTTTCTTTCCGGATCTCTTACAGTTCATTTTTTATTATTCAGAATTATTGTAGTCGCTGCAATTTATAAAATATTAACAATTACCATGATAAATGTACTTTTTAGATTTTTGTATTGCATCTAATGTATCAAGATCTAAATAAAATCTAGTTTTAAATTGTCATTAATTCTTATGGTATTGGAAGAGATTCTCCTGGCACCTCCACCATTTTTACGAACTATACTCCGTTCATTTAAGCAATATACTGATCACGTGTACAGTTTCTGATCAGCTGTCAGACAGGCTCCAACTTTCATTAGTTATTACATATTGTATGAAAAATAATCTTGAGTTACCCAATATTCTGAGATTCACGCGATAATGATTATCATATACAGGGTGTTTGGGGTATAAGGTATAACTTCTCATTTATAAAGAAATAGACAAAATAAAACTTTTATTCTAGTAATATTTTTTACTATTGTGTTATAATTTTCTAGTACTCATTTTTTCCATTTGAAGAACTACTGTGTGAGATCAACCAAATTCTAAATTATAAACGCGACAGCTGAGGGTTTTTCCTTTACAAATCTTTATTAGCTTGGTATCAATAATTACAGATACAAACAGTGGCTCTCAAACAGTGGAAACAGAGTTTAGTTCAGCATAATAAAAAAAGCAAATTGAAAAAATGTCACTAAGAAAGTGGTTCATTTAACCCAGCTGGGCATCTCAGAAACGTTTGTTACCTTAAACACCAAACACCCTGTATTGATTCTGTAATCGTCTTGATGACCCTGCGGGAGTTTTATTTGCATGCACTGTGTATCTTTTGAGTTGTCCCCTTGTTTAATCCGGTCCAATACTGACCAAGCAGAAGAAGATTTTCTTTATCAACTAGCAATAATCGCACCTCGGATAAACCTCATCGGTTACGATATTGCCACTGCGCAGATTTTCTTTATCTACACAGCTCAAGTGGACAAAGTATAGAAACTGTTACTATCGCAAGCAGAAACAAACGAGTCACTTTCATGATTTTGTCGTAAACAGATGAACACGATAATGTATTTTTTTTTATTTAAACAATATTGAAATTGTCAGTTACAATCAAAGGACTACCATAACCTTTTCCTTTGCATTCATCAGATCAACTTCTACAAGAAGCCCTATCCTGATTCCACTTATGTCCTTAAACAACATATTGTTGACAGGAAATTATTACTTCCGTTGTTAAAATTAGAGATAAGGTCATACGATTTTTTTGGCTTCGTTGTAGAAAGATAAATAAAGCTCTGTTCACAGATTTCTTTCACTTTGTCAGTTAGCATTTGCAGCAAAGCATTTCTTATTAATTACTCGCAAAGTAACTTTTTAAATGTCAATTATTTAATTGAACAATAGAAATGTACACACACAATGTACTATTTTTACAAAATATCTTAATCTTGGACTTAAAATGCATTCATGTTGTTTTGGCATAATGGAAGGCGATGGAAATTTTGCATTTAATCTGGTAGCAAAGTTGTCTGTTGAATTAGGTTATGTTTTTCTAAGTTTGAGGTTATAAATAGCGCCAATGTCTAGTGCATTGTTGTCAGTTTTATCAGTTTGCAACAGAAGAATACCGAGACATTGCGGAAATTCGGCAACATGTTATGTTCATTTTGATAGGTCCGCATGTCAGGTACTTTAGTGACGAAAATCAAACAGTGTGTCCAACGTTAAAAAAATAAATCGTGGCCTCTCATTATGTCAAAACAACGTGAACGGTGTTGAGTTTTAGAATTTTCTTTAATATAATTTTGGAATAAAATATGCTTCCAGAAATAAAGGAATGAAAATAAATTCTATTTAAGTAGATCTGTTCTCCTCTCAATAAGTAGTAATTTCTTTGGGCGTGTTAAGGCAAAAAATAGCAATGACATTATTGAGCAGACGAAAATAGAAAGGATCTACAATAGGTACATTGTACAATCGTACCATGACGTCATTACTAAAGATTTTATTTCCATCTGTGACAGGTGACCTTTAGATTTCGTTCAATCAAAGAATTTTAAGTTTGATTCGGTGTGGGAAAATTGTTAGGAAAAAGATACGGGTTCAGTCTTTTTGTCAAAAGACAAATTCATATTTACCGAAGAGAATTCTTGTCGATTATAAATCTCCGTCTCTGAACGTCGATCGGAAATTAAGCCGCGTCTGAAAACCGTTAGAAAGGCAAAAAATTGCTCTAATTAAGGGTTTCCACGATTTGCGCCCCTACAATGTGGCGCGCAGTCACGTCCTCCCTTGCATACAATGTCGGATATATAGCCAGTCGGATTCATGGTCTGCCATATTCGGGCATGCAGTTTTAGTGAGTGATAAATTTCGAAGACAATAAAAACGTTACCTTTTGAGTGAGCATTTCGGCTCGGATCATCCGAGAAAAGGGGGATCCGTTGGTCGGATGATTAGATAGGCACAAGACAAGCCCGAGTGATGTAAATTGAAAATTTCAACGTCTCATCAGATCGTTACTTCATATGCACATACATATTCGCATCAATGAATTCACAAAGAAAACTCAAAGGAGGAAATTTGAAATTCTTAAGGGAGAGGAAATACGACGTTAACATGAGATGGGGCTCGGCTATAATCTCTGATTAATTTTATTTGGGTTTATTACATTCTTTTTCTCGTGTGCGTTTGGCTGAAAAGAGAGGCGCTAATAAGATTGTTTTAATGACCTAGTTTTGCTGAAATCCGACGTAGTTAGCTGAAAGGTCAACGGAATATTAGCTTTTGTTTCATAGTGAATGTACGGATCCTGGAGGAATATAATAAATTTGTTTCACATAATTTTCTAATGGAAAAGTTGCAGACCGGACTTTTTACACCATTTCTGCAGAAATGAATCATCACTAAAAAGTTGCATTTACGCAAACTGTACACTACAAAGTCCATTCTAAAAATTACATATTTTTATATTTTTAAACAACGCTATCTACATTTCCATTACAACGGAATGTTTCTCTTAACAGAGCAAATACAAAAAATACAGTCAAAATTATTTACAAATGAAGTTCTTTCCTGTTATCAATTATCATTCCAATTGGAATTTTATTTTGTGCACCACCCTGTATACAAGTTGATCAACAAGAAAACAAATCAAGAGTGCTTCCTCACCTCTTGTTTTATCGAAATGTCTGTCTTAGCTTGATCGTACACCCATGTATACTTGCTGTACACAGTTGTTTTATTGGTTGCCTATCTCTCGAAAAATTTTCAAAACACAAAATTACAGTAGTGAGTTAATTTAATAATATTTGTGTAATGTAGAAATGTTAGTTAATAATATAATTATATTCGGTCATAGGATATTAGATAAATTTGTTGTAAATATAGACCCAGCCTCAGTTATCAGAGATAACATGTTCCAGACGCGTTTGACAAAACAAAGCCCTTTAAAAGAACGACTCCGACAAGGTTCTTTAGCATTTAATTGTGCCATTAAAAAGGGAATTGGTTCGCGAAGTAACCAGATATCACAATACAAGATAATTAACTTTCTTTCCTATATCTTGATATTCTCGAACCGTGGAAACTGTTTTAATTAAAAAATTCATAATAAATTCAGTCATGTTGTATTTTCGCAACGGACGCATCGCGAGATTGTTTCTTTTATTGGGTGAAAAAAATTAATCTGCCGCTTCCAGGAGGAAATATTTATAACACAACGTCAAGCGATTTTAATGCAATTACACGATTTTAGCCCTAAAAGGAGGGAGATGACCGTGAAAAACGCGATCAATACCGATAGCTGCGTTATTTGGCAAACAATTTCTACCACTCCACAACAAATCTTCTGTTTTAAGACCACGCCATGATGCTTCAACAATTTTAACTGAATTCTAGCATGCATTAATTCAAATTGAATTCGATTGATTGCAGTTCAAGTTGTGCTGCGGTGCATCCAACGCGATTCAATTTAATCTGGAATAGAATTTCGAGAGAAGACGATACATAATTGTTTCACTGCTAACGAGGGTTTTATTTTAACTTGTTGGGAAAATTCCAAAATGTTGCAGTCGGCAAAAAGTGATCGCGAAACGATGCATCCGGCTGCTAACGACTTTGCTAATTTTTATCGGGAAATATAATTAATTTATTGCTGGATCCGAATAATAACAGATAATTTTACAATTTCAATCTCTTCAATTCGTTCAATTTGTGGAGCTGCAAAAGTGTTGCCAGCGGCCGGCACGGGCCTGTTGTAAATAAATAAATTAACGTCGATACTTACATTTAAATTTTAACAACACGAAATACGAGAACAAACAAAACTATCTCCAGTTAAGATTTTTTGGAGGCAAATTTATAGTGAGGAAACTTGCAACAAGTGCGGTATTAAATTTCGGGATTAAACTTGGAATAAACCGCGTTAAGCTCCACGTTTTCTTGTTTTTTTTTTATTAAAACTTAAATATATAATTCAAAAAGCTTGGCATCAAAATATTAACTCGTAAATATTTATATTTAATGTTTTTAAAAAAAGTTAATTAGGGAAACGAGGAGTGACATACAAGATGTCAAAATGAACAACTTTGATTTAAATAATTTGGTCGTATACATTTGATTAGCACGAATCTTATAATTATGATTAGTCATAATTAGATGATAATTTAATAATGAAACACATATTTTACTTTAACTGTAATTAGAGCTTGGCTGTATGAAAAAAATATGATATCCTGTTTAAAAGTCGGATTTACAGTGTAGCCTAACTTTAAACCTAGTTTTATTAGCGTAGATAATAATTGCTTGAACAGTTTCGCCGTAACTATACTAAGTTTCATATTAAATTACTGTGGCATTATAACTAATCCTGTAATGATTAATAACAATATTAAAATCTTGTTTGAGAGAACTTTGCAGCAGTTTTATCCAATGCAAGCGAGGCAATGTGTGTTTTCGTAGTTTTACGAAACAAATTTTCTTTTTTAACATTTCTTACATGAAGAATTGGACGGGGTAATACAAAAAGATTAACGTTAAGTGTTAAGTTTAACATATTTTTTCTACTCCTATACTTCAATTGATTTATTGGACATTTACTATCTGTACTTTAATGATATTAATTAATATACAGATTTTTCATTAAAACACAGGTTTATAACCAATAGACATGCTGCATCACGGCAATATGGGGTCAATATCAAATATTGCCATGAGCATCTGACAGATCCAAAATGTATCAATTAAGACACTCGCATTCGTTAGGACACTCGCCTACCGCTCGTGCCTTAATTCTCATACTCATGTCTTAATAGCCATCATTAATATACTATTCTGGTTCGTAATTTTGCAAATAAAGCATGCCGTGCACCTGCATTAGTACTTTGTGCACTTATTGAAAAAATACTGTCAGATTATCGTTTTCTCCTAACTTACATTTCTTCATCTCTCTCATTAGTTTATTTTTCTTAATAATATTTTATTTTGTATTGTCTTTATAACTGTATTTCTGAAATTTTAAAATTTGTTTCTGTATTATATTCACTTTTCTTGTTTGTTTCTTCTCTTCTACCTTACTATCCTGATCGAGATCGTATTATTCTTTCAAATGATCTGTAACTCCTGTTTCAATATAATTGTCTCTTTGTTCAACTACGATTAATTCTTATTGTGATTTTGTTTCCGCTTCACCTTCTTTTACTGTTCTAATTTTCAAATTCTCAGCTTTCAGCACTTCCTGTATTCGTCTTCAATAAAAGTATCCAAAAAATGTTTGTTTTGAAATCCTAGATGAAAACTCAGTTGGTTCGTAAAGTTCGGAATAAATTCGATAAAACTGAAAGTATTAATTTCTGAGAAAAATCCTTGAACAGGTCAACTTTGTTTTTAAAAAGTGCATATTGTTCAGTACTTTTGCTTATATTGACAGCTTGTCATCTCCTAATAATGACGTCATCAATAATTTTTTAAAATCACAACCCCCATTTTTTCTTATTTTTCTGGTACGCCTTCGTACTAGCTAAATGATCAATGAAAAAAATTGACACCTTACATAACAATTTTTTTGAGAAAATGACAAATTTTACTTCAAAAAATTTAATTTAATTTTTAACTTAATTTTTTTTTCAATAGAAGGTTCAATGGAAGGTTTATTTTAATAGACCAAACAATTTAGAATGATTTGCGGTAGAGAATTCCCACTGAAACGGAACAAATAAGCCCTGACATTATTGAGCGCAGTGTACAAAGTGTCGGTGAGTGCCAAATAGTTGGTGGGAGGCAATTTCAACATTTGCGTTAAATTTTATTGTTAACCTGAGATGTTTGTTTGAGGTCTAGGACGCTAGAAGAACTCCTAGAGAACGTCCTTCCGACAACGTGCTATGTAATATTTGCTTGATGGGGTAACTGTTCATTATGCAGTCAGAGTGGGTACATCATAACTTTCCTGAAAGATGGCTTGAGAGAAATTGTTCTGTTTTATGGCCTCCTCGTTCACCGGACTTGAACCCTCGCGATTTATTTGTCTGGGACTTCATGAAACAACTTCTGTTATTCTCTCCTGTAATAACCGTGACGAATTTCATGTACGTGGTAAAAACGTCTCATGGAAAAGTCTTCAAATGCTTGGAGATTTTAACAGAGTGACTGATTCCCTAGTTTCTCGAACTCGTACCTCCTAGACAATTTTGAGCAATTTCGATGAATGTGGGTTTTTTTAAGACTTTCACTTCAATCCAAAATGCTTCGCAAGGTATATTTTACAATGGAACGTTTTTCTTCCCCTTTTTTTCTGGTGTGGCAATTCATTACAGCAAATTTTCCATCGACAATGAATAGTCTTTCAGATTGTATTACTTTTTCTTGTTTTCAAAACAGCGATATTTTCTTATTGTTTTTTAGTAGCCTTTAAGTAGCGACTTATCGCAGGTTTCAAATTTTACCAGACTTGATAAATTAGCTTGTATAGTAATATTTGATATTGCGTTGTTTTTATCTGCTTTTTTCTCCTTACTTGTCTCCTTTATAATATCCCATTGTCATACTACAGAGTTATTATAAAAGTTTCTAACATCGTAATTGGCTTGGCGATTAATTTTAGGTGTGCCGCTTAATATACATACATTCCTACATAACACTTGACAGATTTCCGAAGGTAAAAACTACCGCCAAATCCGCCACAATCTCTGCCTGTTACGAGGCTAGCGGCACATCCAAAATTTGTGTGGTTTTCTACGCCAACTACGCTATTAGAAACATTTACAGTAACCCTGTATCATCGTTCTCTATACTGTGATGCTATTTTAATTTTATTATTTTCATTATTTATAGTGTTTTTCTTTTGGTTTTCCTCTCTTGTCAATTGTATTTCACTATTTCTCAAAACTATTTCCTATCTCCATTAAAAGTTAAAGTGAGGTAAATATGAAACAGTTTTGAAAAATAGTGAAATACAATTGACAAAAAAGGAAAACCAAAAGAAAAACAGTGTAATTAGTACTTGCTCGGATTTCTTCATTCTTTGGCTGTAATTTTTTTTCTAAATCTACGTTACTTTTTCGTCGTAATTTTGCACGATCGATTCTTATTTTATTATTATCTTTATAGTGACGTTTAGCACTAAATTATTTCTGAAGGTGTTTTTATCTACAACTAATTAATTAATTCAACAATTTTATTAAATTTTTTTCTTTGCTAGGTTTTCTTTTTTTTAGGTCAATGTCTCATTTAATATTTTTTCTCTTTTTTTTAATTTTTCTTTATTTAATAGTTGCTTTAGAATGAACCATTTTAGACTGACAAATTTTAAATAATCTTTTATAAATATTTAAATAAATATAAACATCTTTTTTGCATTAATTTTTTTTATTTCCTTATTTATTTCTCTTGTTATTTTATATTCAAGATTTTTAGTACGATTACTCTTTTGTTATCATTTTATTTTTCTCTTTTTTACCATTTTTTTTCACGTGATCTGGAATTCCTCTATCTATTTACGCGTCTTTGTTCAACAATATTTTCGTTCCTTTCTTTACTACATTATAATTTCGAGTATTTCGAAGGTAAAGCTGGATATTTACCGCGTCCTTATCCAGCGTTACGTTCCAAATGTATTGTGGGTTGCATTTTCATTTCTGTCGGGCTCATTATTATTCGTGAATCACCTTGTATATTTTTATATATTATGCTTTTATATACGCCCCAATTTTTCTGTGCTCGATTCTTCCTAGATAAAAAAAATCTTCTCATAATAAGAATAATTTTTGTGAAAAATTGTGCCACACAAGAATGACGCTCTGTTTTCGCAGAGATGTTTTAAGTTATTTATTATTTTGATCGGATTTAGTCAGGCAAAGTCTGATTGATCTCGAAAGTTTATTATTTTATCATCTGTTGGGGCGGCCTCCAAAAATCCTACCCACTTCGTGGAGTCATAAACAGGCCACGTCACACATGACAATCTTGTTCGTTTCCGAAGTTGTCGAATAAAAATGAAACGCTCGCGTCGAAGTATGTCCATAAAAACTTCTTCCGTTTTGATTCCCGTAATTTATCCTGTCCGCTCAGTCCTGATGGTTGGATTTTCATTTAAACAAAGTTGGAGTCGGCGGGAAAACGCGCCCTTCCTGTCGGAAAAGCGGCGCGAAAAACTATCGGTCGCGATTAAATCTCCGCGCAAATAAAACTGTCAAGGTAAAAATTATTAACACAGTTTTCCGGTTAATTCGCAACACACGAGACGGAGCGGCCCAGAAGCTTTTTCATTTTTCAGCCCTCGAGGCCAGTTTAAATTTCAACCAAAAGGGGGCTTAATCGCAGCCGGACAAGCGCTCACGGGGCGACAATAATGCACCGAAAGACATTCGAAAAGAATTTGTTCAGTGCCTCCCTTGACTAGATAATAAGGGTAGCGCCTGCGCCCCGCACGCCACACTTCGCGATTACAAACGGACCGCAGTTCTTCCGCGTTCCTCGTTAGATGTAGATGCGCGTTGGACAGCGTAGCAGAAGTAGACGCGTGTTGTGTGACTCCTGCATGGCAGCCCAACCCCATGTACGGACGCTAAGTCGACCCCCACCCCAAAAACACCACAACATTTTGCAAAGATTTTGGAAAAATTTTTCGCCGCACCTGGCGCCCGGAAACGGTCCAGATGCGCCGAAAAAGCTCGGCGATATTTAAAGTTTTATCGCCGGGTAACAAGTTAATTCGAATTGTTGTCACACGAGGGACGCACTCGGGGATAATTAAATCAGGGAACTTTTCCTCCCGGTTTCACACGACACTGTTGATTAAGAGCGAAAGCGCTCGGCGAAAATTCGCCACACGACTAATTTTTATTTTTTTATTTTTAGGTGTTATAATAGCGGCGGGAGCGGAAATCTCGAGTGTTTAAGTAAAATGTCAGCCTGTCCGAGACTAATTACCCACTGAAAACTGCGGGTGCAAATGTGCGTCGGTTTGATAAAACATTAGTGACTGGAGATATAACTCCGGCCAAGTTTCGAGTGAACTGATTTGTTTATTTAAGTGCAAAATAAACTGACAGGATGTGTTCTTTGCTTTCCACATTGTTCGTTGTTTCTGCTCTTCTGCTACAAGGTGGGTTTTTTCAGCGCTTACGCTTTACGTCAATATTTATTTTGTTGTTTTATTCGCAATTAAAACTTCTATTCGTCCATTCAAAAACTTTGTCCATTAAAATACCAGTTATTTCTGCGCACAACAGATTTTTCCTAATTTCCGCCGAGTTTATCTCCACCAATTTCCAAATTTTCCATCAAACTCGCATAAAGAAAATTCCCTCGCCGTTAAAATCGCCAAATCTGCAATTTTTATAAATGCGCTGTCACCTGTGGAAACCCATAAAATTTTTATTTTGGCGTTTCATCAAACTTTATGGACTCGGTAAGGCGGAATTCGTCATAAAACCCATTCGTTTGCGCTAATGCTCAGACGCTCCAATTTCTGCGATAACTCTCGGATCATTACGTTTTACTCCAATATACAGAGTGTCCTGCGATCGGCCCAATTAGACGTTTCGCATTCATCGGTGATTGTTCGCAGCAGTTAAAATGTGTGAAGCTTTTTAATAAAAGCGCGTAATTTATTTGCTTTTTTTTGGTTATTTGCGTGAGAGTGCGATGATGAAAATTTTTTCTCGGGGAAAATCCACAAAAAGTTGTTTGCGAGGGAGCGCGCTGGAAACGTGGCGGGCACAATATTTACAGATTTTTTTTTGATTCGCGGGTTTTAATTCGGTTTTTGCAAAAATAATTGCTCTGGAACCGAGTTGCAGGACGCGGCTTTCTCGGTTAATAATGTAGGCGCCCACGGCCCCACGAGATAATATATTTCGTTAAAAAGTCGGCCACGAAATTATTTTCTTTAAAAAATTTGTATACAAATGTGTCTCTTCACTAGGACGGAGCGTGAGAAAATTGAAGAGACGATTCTGTTCCTTCTTGCTTCAAGACGATTTTCGCTAATATCGAAAAATACAGGGTTAGTCACGAGAATGAAAATTTCGTTATATGCAACCCAAAACTACAATTTCCAATGGTTTCCAGCTTCCTAAATCTATAAAAAGTAATACTTAAATCAACAATTGCTGGCCCTTACTGTCTGGCATTTCAGTTTTCACATTTATACAGCGTGATCAAAAAGGACTCAGTTGGCAGTACTGATTTTTACTTTTATAACTGGTATAACTGGAGTAACTTCCGGTTGTTAACGACTTCACACTGACAGTTGACAGTTTAAGTTGTTTCTTTGTACCGTTGATTTTTATACATACATAACCTACAATTTTGTGGCTGTTCACGTCAAATATCTGTCAAAAGACATATCCGGTTAACGAATAACAAACTGCTCTCAATTTTACTGCCAACTCAGTCCTTTTTGATCACCCGGTATTAACTTTTGCTCATAACCTCAATAAAGAGAAAGTGTCATCATTAATCTTATTCGCCAAGCTACTTGGATTGCTAACTTATTTCGAATTAAACAAAATATCAAGTTCTATGGGTTTCTTGTATTTTGGGTTGCATATAACGAAAATTTCATTGGAAGTTTCTTGAATAACCCTGTATTTCTATAACTTTAAATTCGTTCTCCAAAATGCAAAATTGTAGAAAATGGAACCAAAAATATTACCACAAAGGCTCAAGTTGTTCTCTAACTTGAGTTAAACAAAACCTTGAAGCAATCTATAGAAAGCTTGTATCATTTCTGGAATTTTGAATTTGAGTAATGTGAGATTATTTGCCCCAGCCATGAGTTTTTGTATTAATCCCCACAAAAAATCATTTAGAGCTAAGTCTGGTGATCTGTCCGTCCGTCCACTCAATAACCAATCTGGAAATTTATCGTTGAGGTTCTTGAACTAAAACGGTATTGTGGGCTAGGCAACCATCTTGTTATTGGTAAATGTTGCTTCAAATAAATCTGTGCGCAAAATGAATTACCACCAAAATACAAAATTCATATGAATCATATGAATGAGATGTGCCAGGGGATCTTTTCGTTAGGGGTAGTCCGTCAACCCTCCTACACTAAATTCGGTGATGTTGCACTGATGACTACTTAAAATATAACGAAACAATAACGCCTTTGAAAAATATGAATCTAAAAAAATTGTGAAACTGGTTTTGTTGCATTAGTTGGTATTGAAATATAATGTATATATTTTTTAATTTTGCAAAAATGTTATTGAAATGAATTTAAATGCACAATACAACCCACAATTTATTAACTATTTAATTCGTTTATATAAATTCAAATAGTTCTATCAGTTAAAAAAATTAATGGAAATTGACCATACTTGGGTAGTCTATAATTCCACACATATTTATAAAACAATAGTTGTAATAAAATATTTGTGGATTTATATTACTCATTTATTGCTTTGTCCTGGACATAGCAAATTGGAATATTTTAATAATAAGGGAAAAATATAACGTCAGTTTTGTAATTTGTCTCGTTCGTTAAGAAATAAATTTAACGAATTTATATCAATGTAAAAAAAATTTATTACCTAAATAGAAAACAGACATTTCCTGCGAGGATAAATTATACTTTAAAAAAAACATCAACTTTGGTAACGGCAATTGTGCTTACTCTCTCTAATTAAAAAAAAAAACTGAAATATAATGGCGTTTTTTTTCTAAAAAAAGAAGTTAGCAGATTACTGTCCGAGACATAATAACGGGAGAAAATGTGTTTAATAATGATTAGAATAAAAACAAAATAACTAATAAATGAAAATCCGAAACTCCATGTCCCGGCTCTGTTCATCGTTTTTTTTTTCCAGAAACATACCTATATTTTGGCATATTTAAAAGAAGCTAATTTTTTTGAACAAATTTTGTAAAGAAAAAAATTTGCTATCTTTTTCCGTTAAAAAATTATAAGCAAATTTGTAAAAAAAAGTATTATCAAAAATTCGCAATCGTCAGGATTTAAAGATAGCAAATTTTTTTCTTTACAAAAATTGTTCACAAAAATTAGTTCTTTTTAAATATGCCAAAATATAGGTATATTTCTGGGAAAAAAAATTCGATGACGTCATTACTTCAGTTTCCAAATACATATGGAAAAATATGCAAATTTGGTTTAAAATGGACCTTACTCAATCCCTTTTAAGAACCTCTTTTCAGATTTTTTCTGCCGTCTTTCCTTTTTTTTAATGGAGCTGAGACATCGAGTTTCGCTCACCCTGTATATGCCCCTTAACGAAATATCATTTTTCTAAATTATTTGCAGTTTAGATTTTAGTATCCTGCTGTCATCTCCACTGTTAACTTTTTGTTTGAGAATTTCCAAAATTTTGAAGACTTTTTTTTTATTTGGTTGAGAGAGAGACTTTTTTCTATTTTATAATGACTTAACATTTTTGTTGGACTTCTGTCTAACGTTTTTAGATTAAAAGTGATCCTACTAATCCGAAACTACAAATCCGCCAAATAAACCTAACAAAAAATTTAATTTAGTAAAAAAAATTATATCAGGTGTTCATTAAAATTTTTGCTCAAAGTAGTCGTTGAAAAGTCGAAGTGAACGCACCTTTCAACAGTCTGCACACTAAAAACACAAACAACGCAAACAGTGAGGTTGGATTTAATCAGCTGATCCGTGCTCTGTAATCCGTGGTGCGTTCACAATCGACTCTTCAACGCCTACTTGAGAAGAAATTTAAATGAACACCCGATACTATGAGTCATGCGTCACCTACGATGTGGTAGACCTTTTGTTTTTGAGATTGCATTTTCTTTCAATAAATCCGTTAGAGTAATTAATCAATCCCCACAGCTGCAAAACTAATTTCGATCCTATTTATTTTATTTTACACTTGCCAAATAAAAGGAGCGAGAACTGTTGCTCGCTCGGCCAATAATCACAGCAATTAACCGCTCATGTCGGTGGTAATTTAAATTTGATTGCTTCAAACTTCAAAAGTTAAATGCAACTCTGCACCACACGGAACCGATTTATTTGGATAACGTAATTATGATGTTTGCCATTGACCGATCAAATAATTTGCGGAGTAATTCCAGGGAGTTCGGCTCTTTAGCTTGAACGGTCCCCTACGAGTGCATAATGGTGAAAAAGCGTCTCCTTTTGGCCTCACCAGCTGAATATTTAATAATATGGTGGCAAGCAAAGTAAGTTTGCACACGAAACAATAATACGTTGGACAAATTATAGCGATTTTCGTGTCGGTACATTCATTAATTACAACAACAATGCGTGCAAAATCGTAATGAAACTAAATTACGAATATAAACAGAAGCTCATCAGCTATTTTAAATACACCAAAAACGACTAAATTACACCGGAGTAATTGCAAACCTCAAATGAACCTGAAAATAAAAAATCAATTTGTTCCGACTTTTAGGTTTTGATCGTTGCAGCTTAGAAGGTAATTATCCGCACCGAGTGCATAATAAATTATGAGCGCGTTGTTAACAGTATCATTACTGCACCTCTTGTGCGCTTTTAACGATGCACCGATCCTTGCGGGGTGAGATACGAGTCCGTAATAAAATATTAGCGCCGGTAGGGCACCACGTAGTTAGTTAGGTTTTGATTGTTGCATGCAAAATTAACCATCCTGTGACATGATGTTGCAACAGATGTTAGTTCCACGGCGTGCACATGCTGAAACATGCAGGCTGAAAGCTTTTCGCTGGTGCATTTTTGTGCATTTTTCGAGCGCAGTGAGGCCGTTAGACTTGATGGAAGTCGACGTTTTCGTTCGTTTTGTTTCAACATTTCGCTATGCTAAGCGTCAACACTAGTTGCTCTTAAATTGGAAGTGTTGATAGCTGGGGAATGGAGATGTAAAGAGAGTGCATGTGCTGGTGGATGGGGGAGACATTTTGTTCGTGCGGAATATTTAGGAATCATTTCAAACAAATTCTGTGACTTGATAAAAATGCACAAGAAAAAATCGAAAAATACTAAATTATATCATAAAGAGTAGAAGTGAGTCTTTTTGTGTCCAGAGATTGAAAACTGAGACGAAGTTGAGGTCGGCAACTGGGCGAAGCACAAAAAGACCTTCATGCATTACAACTGTTCATTTTTAACACTAGAGGGCCATCCTGCTTGCGCTATTTTTGATTTTGTCATCATATCTGACAGCATGGACACGCCCACAACGGGCGACTCGTTAAATACCACAATACCACAATCGATGAATGTACTTCATATATTTTCTCTCATTCTCGCGATCAACAAGAAATTACAATGTGTCAAATCAGGCCTGTAGAGCGGTAGTTTTGCTAGTCCGCAGCCAGAAATCAAGCGCTTTGGGCCCCAAAACCATCTCACTTTGCACCAAAATTACCAAATAAATATCCCAGAAAGAAGAAGAGACTCTTCCTTAAATGCCCCGCTCATTACTCCACCCGATTCCCGTGCGCATTCCCGAACACACCAGAAAGCTAATATAAACCTGATACACGCGCCTTTATTAAAAATTCCTCTCCTCCTCCTCACATATTTTTAATCACATGTTAGTTTATCCGAACCGTTATTGAAAAATAATATTATCTCCGTCGACACGCCGGGAATTTATCGACGCGTCGTTAATGCTCGCCTTGTCGATGATCGTTTTCTTGTGGCAACTTATGGTTACAACGTTGCAGACACTTGGGAATTCCGGAGGCCAGTCCATGGTTTTATAACTGTTGCGTGTTCGATCAACTTTAGGTTTGATAATGTTATAAAACAGCAATAGTTTGCTGCCCAGCCACTCTTACGATTTAATTAAATTACTCAAAAACGTGCTTTTTGATCTCGGCAAATAGAAAACAAAGAGCTGGGAGAGGAGCAGCAATACGGGCTGTATCTCAACGGCGCCATCTTTTTTTTTTCGGCGAATGAGAAGCTCAAAATAATTTTTAATGTTAAGCGTCTGTAACCGTCGAATCGAGGAGGCCAAAGTATTAACAATTGAATGACTGTGTCCAATGAAACATTCAGACCGCTGTCCCGTTTAATTACGGTTGAATTTCATTGGTTATCGATCTCGCTTGTTTATTATTGAACGGATTAAATAATTTCATAATCGACTTGAAACTTCTTCGTGCATCGAAGGTATTTTTATCTCATTTCTTGTAAAACTTTCATTGCTTGGTGCAATAAAGCGTTCTAAAATAAATTTTATTTCCAAAGCCATTAAAGCTTCCAAATTAACCGAGTGATGACTTTATGAGTTGTTGGTGATGGCCCGTTGACAGCTCTCTCGCATTTTTCCAAATCTCCCTTGTAAATTTCCGTCTCGCGTTGATGGCTATCTCCTCATTTAATTTGTTAAGAAGACACGCCAATAAATCCAGGAGATAAGGCAAGAAAATGAATTTCATTAAGTCTGTAAAAATGTTAATTGTTTGAGCCGGAATGGGCAGAGGGTCGTTAGGCAAGGGCGAGAATAATTAATACAAATATAGGGAGAAGGGACGCGAAGAATCGAGTGTTTAAGGAATAACGCTGATTACCTCTTCCTATCTAACAACTAATTCGGCACCTGAATGACGTTCATTTGATCATTTTCCCTAGCCCAAGACATTTTGTTGGTGGCCTTAGTCGGCGAACAGCTTTCGGTTTTCCCACAATTCAATGCATCCGCCATTCAGGACCGCACAACACGGATTCGGGACCAAAAACAACAACGGGAAGGATACAGCTTCGGGAAAAAATTAATGGGCGGGTTCATTAACATTTTTTGCGGTTTTCGTGCTCAGGTCTAAAGATAAACATCCCAACCGGTGTTTAATTGATAAACAGAAAATTTCACGACTGCAGGGTTGGGCTTTTGGATGGTTAAATATGCAGAAGCTTTCAGGAGCAAGATTTTGATGATTGAAAATGGCACAGCTTTATTGTGTGGATCCAGATATGAAATTGTAATCTGACCCAGGTTCATTACTGTAATTAGATTTTAATATATCTGGGGAGGTTAGCATCCTAAAAATAAACTGGGAAGGTTTTTCCTTTAATTTCTGAATTTATTTTTTATGTCGGGTCTATGCGATGACAGAAAATTCAGATTTGATTTTATCATATCAATTAATGGTGTTTATGCCATAATTTTCTTTTTTTGAATACAAATTGGTCACTACGATACATTTCCAAATTTTATACAATCTAATTTCATCCTTCTCATCAGTTCAGAATTTCAAAAATAATTTGAAAATTTTTAATTATGATTTTTTTTTTGCATTTTTGTGCCACGACAGCAATTCTTCAATTTTATAGGTATATTTATATTTCTTCTTAACTACAAGCTGCTAGATTAAAAAAAAAACATTCCTTGCTGTTGTCCCACGTTCAAAGAATTTATCTGGGAAAGTTATCAAATTAAGCTGGGAAACTTTTCAATTTAATTTTTGTGACACTAAATGCCATTACAGTAATTCTCGAATTGGGTATTCTTATTTTTCTCTTTATTTAGAAGTTGATAATCATGATAAATTTGCAATTTTCCTTTTAAAATCTGGTTATCAAGAGAGCTCAGAATGTCAAAAATAATTTGAAAATTTGTATTATTAATTTGGGATTCCTGGTTTCAGTTTTATTTAAAAATAAAGGTAACAATTCTAAAGAAAAAAATAACATTTTTCTTTCTATCCCCCACCCCTTTCTTTTCCCATTCTATCCCTCCTCTTCCATATTTCTTTCAACCATCCTATCTCCCTTCCGTCTTTTTTCCCCGTTCCTTTCCTTCCCTCTCGCCCATTGTCTCTCTCTGCTCATAGCACATTCTGCACCTTCTTTTCTCACCTTCCATCCAATACCTGTTTTCTCTATCCTCGTTCCCACATCTGAGTCTCGCTATCATTTTTCTCTCTCTTGCATTCTCTCTCCCTAGGTACTCTGGAATTTCCTCTGTCATACACTTTTCATACTCCATTTTGTATCTGGATTCTTTGATTCTCTCCCTTCTTTCTTGCTTGTCTATGTCTTTGTCCCTTCCACTCACTCCACATTCATCCGTTTTCCTTTTGCTCTCAATCTTTCCACTTCTTCAATGACATACCCGTTCCTCTGGTAGTATTTCTCTCCCTCTTTTTTCTCCTCGGTCTTTTTCTTTTCTCTCCAGCATTCCGTTAATATCATCATTCTCCTTCTGAAATTAACTCCCCACTTTCTCTTTCCTATTCTCCAAACACATCCCACTACCTTATTTGCCTTCCTTTCTATCTCTCTGATACTCTTTCATAAAATGCATAATCCAAGTATTTGAACTCGTTTACGCGTTCTATTTTCCTTCTTTCCCAGTTCCGCTCATTCTCTTCACTCTTCCTTTTTCTCTTGTTGAACACCATCATTTTCGTCTTCTCAACATTCCTTCCAGCTTTTTCTTCCTCACATACTTTCCCAGATCCCAGACACTTCATCATTTCTTTCATTTCTCTTTCGCTCTTTGCCACAATTACCAAGTCTTCATTTTCTCTCTACCTACCACACTCCCCCCCGCTTGTGATTTCCTTAACACTTCATCCATATCTGCCACATATATCGTAAATAGCTCTTTATCGTGTCAAATCATTTACCTTCTTTCTCTTCCACCTTCACCTTCCCGGTGCCTTTCTTTTTTTCAGTTTCCTTATTTGTCATTCTACCTCTTCAATTGTGATTTCTGTTTCCTCTGGCGTCGGCCGCTTCCCCTTCATTCCTGTTTCTGCCTTTCCTTTATCCTTTCTCCCTTCTAGAAGTTTCATAAAGTACTGTTGTTCACTGATTCCTTTTTCTTTCTCTCTTGGTTGGAACTTGGTACTGTCCTTTTTCATTTTAATTTTTTGATTTTATTTTTTGTGTGGTGGCAAAAAATGCGAGATTTTTATATTTCTTTTATCTTTTTCGAGTTGGCCAGATTTTTTTGAAATTTTAATTCCTTCTATGTAGGTTCAAATATCTTTTTTTGTCCAAAATCACTTTACATTAGGAGGTTACAATACAAAAATAATCGAAATTTTTTTTCGGTTTTCGATTTAGTTTTTCCTGTCGTGAGAGTAATTTTTAAATTTCATGTTTTTGTTGCAAGTTTCATCTGCAGGTTCTTCAAGAATTAAAAAAAACCTGAGAAAATTTTCAGTTATAATACCACGAGTAGTCAAAGATTGTCGAATATTTTTGTGGTGGTATCACGAATGGTCATTCGCTTTATGAACACCATGAGTGCGTAGCACGAATGGTGTTCAAAAGCGTAATGACCATAAGTGATACCATCGGAAAAATATTCTACTATCTTTGACTACGAGTTGTATTCAACAGACTATTCAATGAACCAAATCAATGATTAAAATAAAAATTTTCAAAGCTAGTTCGCAAATCTATGTTACACATGATTTCATTGTTTAGTTAACTTCGTAAGAAAGTAATAATTTCTTTGAATAAAAATAATAATCAAGGTTTGTTTAAAATATTCACCTCGACCACTAGTGGAATAGTCAGTTATATTTTCACGAGTGGAATATTCGCTGGAATTTTCTGTTGCTAGGCTACGAAAGTACATATCTGCTCTTTTATTGGTTAATATTTGAAAAATAACAGGTGAATTGAATAGTCATTTAAATTTTTGATGACCGTGACAAACTTGAAAATTTTTTGATTATTGGTTTTCTTTTAATTTCAATCATCTCCCAGAAATGTCTTTGTTGAAAATTTTCCATATATTTATTTAACCCCATTATTAGGAAAGTTAGAGCTCTGGGTCTGATTTTTTGTTTATATTTATTTTCCCCCTCCCCGTTGCGATCAAATCTGAAGAGCACTGAAGGCTTGAATCGCATACTCGACTGAAATAATAAGGAACTAAGATCGGAATGGCTTTCGCTTGTGAAAAATGAAATCATGTCGTCGACTGAAAATTTGAAAGCTCTGGTAATAGATCAAAACGCTCTGTTGCAATTTAATGAGTGGGTGAGCTGCACCACAGAAGAATATAATAAATAAATTTATGAAATAAATACATCTGAAATATCTCGACATTGTCTAGACGCATCCGAATTTATAGCTGAAAGCTTTTGCAATCAGTTTCGTAACCATGGCCCGAAATTTATCGCCCGTCCCAATCAAAAAACGCTAAGTAAGAGGAAATAAACCCTTCTGTGGTAATTATTAATTGTATTTTTTAATGAGCGCGCAGGGGTGGGCCGAATCCCGAATAAAAGATAATTGATGATAAACAGTGTACAGCACCGGTACCATTAGACGTATTGAATTGGTAAATGGGCGTCTGGTGCATAAATAATTAAGTCCTGGGTAAATTATGCACGAGTCCTGCCATCTGTACCTCTCCAAGATTTCCCACTGTGCAAGATTAATTATTTGGAAATGCTTATAAGTTTTTCAGGGGATCCACCCCAGAAGCTCCATAAAATATTAACGGACGAATTGACTTTTTTAATTGTTTGGACTTTTCAAATGTTTAATGAGTTCCGGAAACTCCCGGTCGCGGATAAATGTTGGCTGTTTGTTGCCACTCACCCTTCCGTCCCCCCCGAAGGAGTCAATTATCACAATCAAATAGTCCATTGACGAATGGAGTCGCGACAGGTGGAACCGTTTGCTGAAACTTTTCCACCACATATTTCACGTAAAAACGGGCGACAAGTTGGGGGGAGGCCGCCGCCCCCGCCAAGTTGCCAACTCGTCACAATGGGCTGCATTCGCGATCCGAGCTGGGATTGTTTAGCGATATCGGTTCTTGCTCGCGAATCAATTACAATTAGATATAATAGCTTCAAGTTGGGAATAATTCAGGAGTGGGTCTGGATTTTGCGGGTGCACAAAGGAAACACAACGTGTAATAAGAACGACCTTTGTCTTTCCTAAGTGGTTTTCTCAGCCGTGAGGACAAATTAAAAGTTGAAATTTAAGAGTGGCTCAATTCCTTCGCCGGTCCAATTAACGTGGCTGGGCTGGGGTGTATGAAAGAACAATTAAGCGCGGGGTGGAAATGATGCATGCGTACGCTGGGCTTGTTCCCCAGGACATGATTAAGAAATTAACATTTTCGTGGCAGGAAAAAATTATTACAATCTATGCAAATTGCGAAAATGGGATTTTTTACCTAACAAGTCCTCATTATAAATTATGTGGGTAGGACATGAAATACTGGAGCGGCAATACACAATACGCACGGAATTCTTAAAATGAACACTAAATCAGAAGGTTTCAGGGTTTTAATATGCAGTTTCTGATTTATCTTGGTATCAGGGAAATATATGGAACGCATCAAAAGTGATTCAGATGTAAAAAGGCTAAAAAAACAATTCGGGGACAGTCGACAGATTAAGAAAAAGAAAGCTCAAAACGTTTAAAAATAACACAGCTTTGGGCAAGGAAAATGAAAACATTAGAACTGATTCAGTAATTCAAAATTATGTTTGCACAACTTAAGGTGCAGGAAAAAAAAAGAAAATGATTAAAATACAGTGTCTATAAATGAATGTGGGATCCTAGTAGGCGTTGAAAGTTTGCCGACCAGAAATCGCATAATGTTAATATGATCTACGATGTGCAACCCTCAGAACAAATTGGTTTTACTGGTTGCCTAGCTTGACAAAATTGAAAAGAAATGAAAATAAAATAATGAAATGCATTATTGATAGGTCTCAACACTCTCAAAAAATTACTTACTTAAAAAAGTAACAATGAAAATTATTCAGACTAACTCTTCGAATCTTGATACGCTCGTATTATTATTAGCGAATTTGTGACAAATATTTCTAATCCGACTCTGATGTGTAAAGTGGATAACTGACACATTTTGATTTTCTCTAAATAGTTGTTAAGATACAGAGTGTCTATAAATGATTGTGGGATCCTAGTAGGCGCTGAAAGTTTGCCGACTTTAATCAGAAATCGAATAATGTTAGTATAATCTACGATATTCAACCTTCAGAACAAATTCGTTATACTGGTTGCCTAACTTGACAAAATAGGTGTTTTACAAAGAAAATGAAATAAAAATAAATGAAGAAGTAATGAAGAAGGTAGATAACATTCAGTGACTCAGTTAAAAAAATTACAATGAAAATTAAAGAAATGGCTCAAAGTGTCCTCCATTTTACTCTAAAGATCGTCTCACTCTCACTTTTTTATTTTCAAAAATATTTTGAAACATCTGTTCATTGATATCTCTACAACAGTTGGTAATCTCTTCTATTAACTCATTTAAATTATCCATTTGTCGTTTATACACTGGCGGTAGCTTCCCGAACTTGAGGCCCCAAGGCACGAATAACAGAAAACACAGAAAAGTCTAAGGGAGTTAAGTCAAGCGAACATATTATTCTCAAATCAGTTACAATAATTTATGCGGCTTTCAGGACCATTAGGGAGGAGCTCTTGTTACTTTGTATGGATGTAAATGCACGTTCTTTTTAACAATTTTATGACATGTACTGGGAGGTACACCAGTTTGAAGAGACAGTCTGGTAAGGGATGTTCTCGGATGTTCTTCTAAATGATCTCGTCTGTTTTCAACATCTTCAATCACCTTGGGACGACCTGACGATTTCCACTTTTCAACACTACCGGTAGTAACAAAACGATCAACAATTCGATGTGTGTGAGCTGCGAGGAACTTTTCTAAAATATTTTGGCCCGGGTAGTTCGCTAAAAATTCTTCTTTGCATGCTTGAACGCTGAAGGTCCTTTCTCCGTCTCTTTTAACACCGTTGCGGTAATAAGACATTGTAATGAACTTATTTTGTTCAAGTGTGAAGACCATTTTAGCCATTACTCCTAAAATATTTGCGAGGTTATAAAATTATGCCCATTTTCAATATAAAAACAGAGAAAGACCTTTGTAACACCTCCGGAAATTATCTAGATTTGACAAAAGCTTTTTTTTAACAATAAACAGACCAGGAACGCAAAAAACAACAAAGCAGGACTTCGAAAGCGGAAATGAGGTTAAGTTTATTTTGTGTTGAGAGCTTGTGAATATTTGACAGCTTGCGATTAGTATTTCATTAATTTAAACGAGGTGGCAAATTCAAATTTCAGAGCCATCTGCGATCCTACATTCTTTTATAGACAGTCTGTATATCTGTAGTGGTAAATAAATCCGGCCTCGCTTTCGTACCCCCTTTTTGATATTGAATACAAATTTTGTTCAAAAATATTCAATTATTATTATTAATCATGAAAATGTAATAAGGAAAAAATCCTATTAATTTTTTTTTGTTATTAAATTTCATTTGAGCGAGTCTGGTCACTCTAATGATTTCTTTATTACTAAATATAATACTTTTTAAAATTTCACTTCCCCTAGCGTATTATTTTACATTGTATTCTTGACAACTGACTCCTAACTTCTTCGATTTTGCAATAGTATGTTTTGACGCGGTATAATAATTGTTTTCATTATATCCAACAGCACGCCATAAATAAAATTTTGCTGGTTTATTATTTCAACATCATCTCTTTACACACAATTCAATTTTTTTTATATCTGCGCAACTAGTGGCTAATTTAAGAACAGCACTCTGCCACGCCACATTCCAAACATGCCCGTCTTTATTTCTTCCTCGGCCATTCACCGAAAATAGCTGTACAACCGTTACGACCTCTCATCGAAATAAAATCTTTCATAATTCCCGCGCCGAACAAGAATCTTACATTTTAAACCCAACTCCACCGATAAGTCAGTCTCTTCGGGCGATCCCACCGTTATTACCGCCACACTTCCGCCCCACTTGTCCCGGACAAAACGCTCGCAAACTCGTTGCAACCGAGCCGATAGCTGGAACGAAACCCTCTGAAAGAAACTGTAGTATCAAAGGGAACATCGTGGTCTGAAACAGTCCAGCATTTGTAATTTGTAAGGGACTCCGATGGACTCTCTAATCCCCATCCGACCCAACTATTTACCGAAAACTGACAACAGTCCGACTGATTGGAATCCGAATCTGATTATCCCGATCCGGTTGATTCGGTGCACTTCCGATTAAAAAACAAGCGCGGGGATTGTATGAATGTTGCATGAATCCGGTGCTTCCCCTAATCAAATCGTCGTTTCCTAATTCGCCGCTGTCGGAATCGACGGCGAGATCGCGCCTGTATCGATGTCGATCGCGGGCTGCGGCTCAATTCCGCCATATCCGCGACCGATGCCTCCTATTACCGCTGATTGCCGAACACTGATTGGATTTTCAGTTTGATCCCAGCAATCGACCTTTTTATACCATCGCCGACGTATTTCATATCGCTGATAAAGGGGCGGCCCGTGATGCGCCACCTGGATATGCACTCGACTGGAGCCAGACGTTCTACGTTGCAGATTGTTGTTGGGCGGCGTAAATATGAACTGTTCTGTCAGGGCGGGGGTGGCGGTCGTCCTGGTATCAACGGCGACATCGCTCCCGGAGATTACGGAAGATATGCATCCGGAATTGGAACGGCACCGACGGCGGGGCCAGGTCGCAGGATAAAAAGAGTTACAAACAACAACACTGTAGTGTTTTCCTTTTGCTGTATCGATGTGATTATTTTGGAATTTATTCTTCGTCCTTTTCCTTGGATGCGGAACAATACCAAAGAAAAGACTAAAAAAATAGTTATTTTTATCACAAGGGTAGAAACTGTCATTTTGCAAGTGCGAGCACGGTTTGTGGGCAGAGGCACCAGCCGAGGCAAAACAATTTCTAGCCATATAATACGCAAAACATTTTCGGTCTATAATTTATTCAAAGCAAAAGACAATAATTTTTATTAAAATATTACCGGATGGGGAATTTATTTTTCTTCCATTGGCAACATAAAAGATCCAAGAAGCGGCTGTGACACCACAAAAGTCAATCAATTCCTCAAATATTCACAACTGTCGTCGTTCTCTTTGTTATTCCGAACCTATCACCAGTTGTCCATGAAGGTTGTCGACCTGGTGGCCGCCCGCCCGTAAGCATGATAACCCCCTTGACTTCTACTATACACAATGTACAGCTTGCGATAAACATTTCGCACTTAAAAAGTTGTACAAAAATGCCACATGACATTGACACTCATGCCGCCAACCTAAAATCTTTCATTAAAAATTCCTGTTTCGATTTTTTCTTGCCAAGTCAAGGAAATGCCATTTTCAGACGCTTTAGACGAATGGAAAATCAGTAATTTCTACATAGGTAGACGAAGGCTAAAAAATATATTGATATATTGATTCATGATAGATCAGTGAGTAAGCTATTGGGTGACTCAAAATGATTGTGGATAAGTAGGTATGGCAACTATGTACGAAAATTTATGTGGTAACTCTGTAGGTAGGATAGAGTTGACATTTCTTTGACAGTTCATAGTCGCGCAGTTTAGTATAAAAAAATCAAATGCCCGCTTACGAAATGTCATACAAATGTCAACTCCACTCACCCACACAGTTGCCACATAAATTTTCGTACATAGTTGCCATACTTATCCACAATAAATTAATTTGGGAACATGAAACAGAATTAAAGAATTTGAGAAGCGAACTATGTGATCCTACAAAAATTTGATTTGTGTCCCTTGTTAAGTTTTACGACTCATAAGAAACTCTTTTAATGATTCAGCTGTTTGTAAACCATTAGTGGGTGGCATGGCTTTATTTTCTGCTCTGCGCCGAACCGCAACTACTTGAGTACGATGGATACTGGCGGAGCCTCCCCGACTACGAGAGCTCCAAGGAACGAATAATGAAGGAACATTAAATGCAAAAAGATCACATACTTCGCTATAATCAATCCAAAATAAATTAAATAAACGATTTTGCAAAGAAGGCTTTTTTTAAATGAATGAAAATAGTATTAAATTTAGGGAAGAGATTACAACACTTGCTGCGCTCGTGTGTGTATGCTTTCTACTTATAAGAAAGGAGTATTTTGTACACACAAGTACCATTGTGCAAGAACATTTTTGAAATGATTTGTAGCGAAAAGCTCATTAATTGACGAAATTTTTGTAACAAGGACAAAATTCGTAGAACGTCAAATCGTTATCTTACAGAAGAGTAAGCGGATTTCTAATACTTGAAGGAGAAACTGGGAGGGAAATTTAATTTGGGAGATTTGAAATATCAGCATTAAATTGGATTATTTATTTATAATATAATGAACAAATTATATACACTTCAAATACTTTTATGCAAAAAATTTAATTTCGTTAAATAATATTTTGCGTGGGGAACAAAATTGATATTTGTAGTAATAATATTGGTTATTAATTAACAGAGCGTAGCCGACTACAATAAACATAAATGTCACAATCAACACTCACATATAATACAGTCGCGGACAAAAAAAAGTAGGACAATGTTTTTTCGCTAATGTAAATTTGCTTGCCCTTTCTATGGTTACTATGAAAATATTTATTTATTTATTATAGTAACCCCGGTTTACTCAACTCAATTTTGGCTAAATTTCTTAATAAGACTTTTTTTTGTCCGCGACTGTATATACGAGAATCGTTTGTCACCGCTGCGCCTATTTTTTCTTTCGCATTGTAAGGTGACATCTGTCACAAGAATAATGGATATGGACACTTCAGTGGTTTGTTGTATGTCTTTGACATTTTTTTTGGTTTTGTCACGTATGTCGTAACTTACAGAGAATTAGTAGGTAGTCCAGTTTAAATGCATCATGATGATACAACTCTTTGACATTTTCAAAGTGAAAACTTCTTTAGGCGCACTGCGACATTATTCCCAAGCAGTGAATTAGTTTCACCGTCACACCGTCACGTCTCACGCTCCTAGGTGAAAGGCTCATTCGAGTTAGTTCGAGGGAGCCGAGTTTAGCCGAACGAGCGACAAATAGTCAGATTTTGAGTGGAGATTTTAATATCGATTTCTCGACTGAAAAATCAAAGCTCTTAATTATTTTTTTAAAAACAACATTGAAATATGTCAAAATTGATAAATATGACAAAAAATGTCAAATGGCCCAAAGAGAGTAGGTACAACAAAATATGGAAATACAATAGACGGAGTTTTTTAAGATTTTAAAATAGAAGTTTTCACTTCTGTCGTGCGGTCTTAACTACACACTCTTTTTTTTAATGATGAGGCGTGGTTTTATACGATAGGATAATTATGTGAATATGTGAATTATATGTATGTTGTGCCTAAGAAACAGTTATAGTTTAAGATATACATTGATAAAAATGTCTCTTTTTAAACATATCCAGAATGGAAAACAACTGCGAGGATTCCCTTTTGTCATCTTTAAAAAACTTATTTACCAATAGATTTTACTGACTTCATTCCAACGTATAAAATTGGGCTATTTTCACCGTAAAAGACATTTATTTTAATATTAGGTCGAATAAAAAGAATGAAAGCGACAAGTACAATATTTGTCTCCACACCACTGAAAAAATTATTTATGCTCGGCCACGTTATTTATAAACAGGTCACCTTGACGCATTAATATTTTAACACCGACTTTTCTGTAAGTTTCCTATTCGGAACAGTATGAAAGGTGTAGGACAAAAGAAAATTTCGATAATGGCAGGTTCTCCCTTCCAATCAACCCCGAACGAAGTTTTCGCATTAAAATCCCCTGCGAAATTGTGCAACGTTTCCCGACTGCAGCACCGCCGGAAAAATATTAAATTTAGTTGTAATTTAATGAAATGCGGGCCAAAGACTTATTCAGGAGGAACGATAATGCCTTGATGTTAGTTTCGTTGCTTGTTGTCTGAGTAAACGTCCTCCCATGCTGAAAATGTAACAGTATTGTAGAACTCATCTGTTCTCCTTTATTATCCTTTTGCTTCACAGCAAACAACGTATCTAGGTAAATGTCTCCATAATTAACATCTTAAATGCTTCCGCACCATTTCTTAACGTGAGGAGTCGCACGGACTAACTCCCAGAGTTGGTCCCTCGACGGGAGTCTCAATCAGAACTTTTTAAACTCGATCCTGCCAGTGCCGGGACACTTTTACGGGGGCACGTTTTGCATAGATTTACAATAAAAATGATCCGCCCAAAGATATTTTTCGGCTGTTGGCTCGTTTAATCTGGGAATGGCGTGACACGTGCACATTGCTGAAATAGCGCCACGCTCAAAAATACAAACCAGACGAAAGGAGAGGTCACCCGAGATGCATCGAGATGCATTTTACGCGTTATCAATCCTGGGTCACGCAATTTGGTTGCACAAATCGGGGTCACGGTTTAATCGGTTTATTATTTTTGGCCAGGGCGCTAATCGATTATTTATTTCGCAATTAATTTAAATTAATCCGAAATTTAATTAAACCGGCACTGATTAAACGCAGATCAACCGAATTTTCTTAACGGATTAAATTGAGCTAGATTGCGTGTATCGAGAAAAGCGATGTGAATTTTAATATTAATGAATATTTCACTCGTCGATCGACTTTAATTAAACGTTAAAAGATTGAAGTGTGCTCCGGTTCTCTTGAAATTTTATAATCCGGGCGCTTTGTTACGCCGCTCACGTTACAAATTTTAATTTCTGACAGGTGGTTAGAAAATCGCCCGGAAAAAAGCTCTGTCCGAGGAAAGTTTCAAGTTTTCTTCGATTAAAATATTGCGTCACCTTAATTGAGCAATTTCCGGAAATATTGTGCGCCAATTTCGCAACTATAAATAGCTCACCTAATGCTACAGATTACTGGTTCGTCTCTGGCAAACCCATTGGAATAATGTCCCGTAGGGACAGACAGGGAAACATTTTGAGCAATCCCGCTAAGTCAGCCACAGGTCATTAGTTCTGACAGCCATCCGGGCCTGTATTACGTGGGATCACGGATTTCGTGTACAGGATTAATTAAATTGAATAGTAGATTTTTTCTGGGAAGATTTGTGACGCTTTAAATACCGATTTTTTATTAAACTGTTGCTCGAGAACTTCGGGGTGGCAAAAAGTGGATGAAAAGTTTCAGAATTTGTGTCTGTTCAAGGTAAATAGGAAGTTTTCACTGGAAGGTGAACGGGGTGGAATTGAAAAACTAACAAAAAGGAGCAAAGTGTGTTCATCTTCATTAATTTGGAATTTGGTTTGGAGGAATGTGACGATTTCAGGCTCCGGGAAAGAAATTTGTTAGAGTTGAGGGGGTAGGACTGGTGGGGTATCAGCTCTAATAGCTAACGTAAATTCTCTCACACGAGAAATTTTATTCTCATGTTAGACAAAATGCAGATGATGCGTCTGTTGCATCAGATTTATCAATGATTGTCAGATGAGTCAGTCTAATTTGTTATTTTCTAAAAATGGGATTGCAACACAATGAATCTTTTGCTTTGTAGTTCGTGCGGTCGACTAAAAAATTAAACGTGCACCTCTGCCAAAAACTGCCTTCGTCCTCGCCAGTTTTCAAGCCTCGGCTGCGCCTCGGCCAGAAAACTCTTTGCACTTTTTGGCCTTGATACACAAATAACTGTTTTAATATATTTTTCCATCACCATTAAGAAAGTGGTTGTGTTTTAATATTATGCATCCAAATAGATATTTTGCAGTTTTATAAAAAAAAATATTGAAATAATATTTTTGGATTTTTAATAAAATGCAAGTCGAAATGCAAAGTAGTCTTCCTTAGTAATTTAAAATGTTCAACTGTTTTGTCGAATATTAAGGTGTGAATTCAATTCCAGCATCAGAGCCCTGATGATGTTAATTGAAAACCAACGAAACGTTGTTCCCAAAGACAACGTACATTTTTTAATTAGGTAACGATAATGATGTATGAAAAGAACTTGCGTATAAAACAATTCTTACGTGTGTGATCACAACACGCGCTGCGGTCGTGCGTGTAAACTTCCCACTTGTAAAAAAAATTAAAAATAAAATAAAAAGTAAAAGTAAAAAGTGTCTTCTCAAAATGACATTTTAATGCATTGGGTATACTGGGCTGTGATGCAATTTTCTCTAATAATAATTTACTTATTCTGTTGTCTGTGAGAAAAATCTGTTTGCATTTTCGAATTCCATTTTCCTCTTTGCTTGTTGGTGTTGTGTAAAGCAACTGGCACGTTTTCAGTGCGGCAGCCTTGATCAAAGACCCTCAATCCCGATCGAGAATCCTTTTCGTCCTTGCCCATCGCCTCGCCCCAGATAAAGCCGTCCATTTTTTCCTCATTACGCGCACCGCCACCGTTCCCTTTCCGTCTTTATGAGGCCATCCATTGGTATTTATGACGTCATCTAGCACCGCCACTAAATCACTTTTTACGCGTTCTTGCCGCTGTTAGACAATCCGGACGATTTATGTCCGGGAAAACAAGTGTTCCTAATTTAAATACACACACACCAGAATCCATGGAAATTATCTCTAATTGGACGCGGGACGATTACACGCATGTCTGAAATTCATTTAAACTAATTTTGAAGCCGACAGTAATGTCATTGTCAGATTGCACACACGCTCGTTATAAACCAGCCGGATAAATGGGTGCAGGCTGGGAACCACCGAGAAAAAATATGGCCGCGGTTGAACACATGCGTGCGATGGGTTATGGAGTTTTAATTTGTTTTTTGTCCGGGGGAGAACGCCTGAATTGTGTTGTGATGGGCGATAATGGGTGTGTGAATGTTCTGTAATTATTTCGTTGTTACGATGCACGTCAGGTTGGTTGCAGTCCTGATAAGTTTTGTGCAGAGCGTGTCAACTGTTTCAGCGCAAATAAAAGTTACATTTTGTTTAACTCGACAAAGGGGCGCGATAAATAAGGGCAGACAAAAGCGGCTCAAACAGAATATTTCCTAGGAGAAACTTGGAAATTCATTTTAAAAGGTGGACATGCAAAAATGTAGAATTGTATAATAGTAAGTTATCCGACTCGCGTGTAATGGCGACTATTACTCATGAGGTGCGCCACGCGTCCGAGTGAGTAATACCATTACACGCGAGTCAATGCGATACCTTTTCTGCAAACAACAAATCATGCGAAAATTTGCGTTGCAACTCTCTAAATTCTCTCACTTCACTTTCGTGTTTTACATTGGCGTTTTGTAATTTTAAATAAATAATGCGGGAACAGACAGAACTTGTGTAACCCTTGCCTCCATTTAAAGATTAATCGATTCGCCATCAATCAGACGCAAATAATGATTGATAAAGGTATCCCACGTGACTATTCTGGCGAATGGAAGTCAAACACGACTTAGTTTACCGAAATAAATAATGCACTGTCGATGTTATCTGTTGCGTTAATGTAAATTTCCAAATGAAAATTCGACGTTGATTGACAATCGCCTTCCCACTTTCCCGGCTAGAAATTTTTCCTTTGGCTCCACCGAAATATCAATTAATAGGCGGCGGGAGCGGCGTCGTGTTTGCGTTGCCGCATATGTTTACAGCAACATAAATTCGAGCGTGTGTACAAGAATTCCTGCTATAAAACAGGATTGGACACTATCGAATGTAAACTGGGACTTAATCTGGGCTTAGTCCTGCCACGCGTTACAATATGTATGTAAATAGATATGTCTCCTGCTGCAGTAAATCCGGGCCTGCGGTCAGCAGAGAAAGCGCGGAGCAGGAGCGAAACAATGAGATTTTTTCATTGACCTGGGCAATCAGCAGGTTGCAGGATGACGGGTTGCAGTGGGGCTTGCAAATATGTTGTTGTGAATGTAATGAGAGGAAATTGAAATGTTGCCGAGGACGCTTTAATCAGTGCTGGCACAAAGCAGGAATTCGCGAATGGTTGTGCAGGTTGCAGGAATGCACTTTTTGTGTTTTTTAATGCAGCTCCGAAGGTGATTCCTGTTATTGTTGGCTTTGTGCGAGCTGCTTAAGGAGTTGGCATCCGCCTAACGAGTAAACTTTTTGGGGACTCGCAGAGAAATTTCAAAACAAATCGTTGAAAAAATTTCGACGTGCTGGGACTAATCCGCGGGATTTTTTATTCCCGGGACGTCGATAAAAAGAGGATTGAAAGGAAGTACTTTGACATTAATTAAAATTTTAATTGGGACCAACATTTATCAATTACTGTTATGGGAACGCTATGGATTTTCTTATTTAACGTTTCATCTAATTATGGCCTCTAATTATTACCGAGGGAGGAGCCGTTAAACAAATTTTCCGCGGAAGCAACGGTTACAGATTAATTCAAAATAAACATCCACGAGGAGGGAGACGTTGAATTGTGAATAAAAAATATGAAGATCTCCGCCCCTCCGTGCGCATAAAATACACAATTCGATAAATTTAAGTACCACAGGAATAAATTCGAATTTACATTTAGGTGTACGATTTAACGAATTACAAGATAAAAGCTTTGTGATCTGGAAATCAGAACAAATTAAATTTTTATTCGGAAAAATATATTCGCATCCACGTTCTTTGGTATTTCTGCTTACGGTTGTCGCTTCGCTTTTCTTTTTTATTTTAACGACGGATTTTATCGAATCCCCGGAATAATGACATTTTTGCTTACGGCTAAAAATGTTACATAAAATAGCAAATCCTTTTTTATACCGAGACGACGAAAATTCCCCCAAACAGAACCACAATAAAAAATAACTATGATTTTTTTTTTAGCGGGACGTCCGCCGCTAATTTCGCTTTTTCGTCTCGATTTCAGTTTTTCCATCGGCACTGCCCGAGAATTCTAAACAGTCGCGATGCATTATTATTCCGGTGCAAGTTTCGATCAAATCGGCGAAACAATGCAGGATTTTCTGTTCGTTTTAAATCCATTAAAAGGTTTCCTCTGCGTTAATGGTTTCACACGGCAAAAGTATCCCGAAAGTATAATGCAGATGCTGTTTTCGAATTAATGCGGGGCATTTCAGGACGCCGTCTTAGGTAATAAACCAATTTGGTAGCTTGTAATTTAGCTTCAACGATTTTTCGTTCTTGGTGTATGTATTACACGTGAGGCCTACCTGGAATGTCGCGACACACGGGGCTAACCCCCATGATCTCACTTTTCCGATTTAATTTTTTAGTGGATTGAGATTAAGCAGAGCTAATCCTTGCACTCATCAGCCGCTGACAGGATTAGCGCCGGAGCGATCACTTTTCGGTTTAATCCAAATTAGGCGCTCACCGTTTCGTGCACGGCTGCACGTGCGTCCAGCGCAAATAATGAAACCATCGATACGTGCAGGGCCACAGCCGACAGGTAATAATTTAATAACGTCCGTTTGAATTCCGTCGATAAAACTTGGCCATTATTCGAAATCGCATTATGGCGGATGTTTCGGCAGGTTCGCCGTGACGTCCAGGTCGGAGATGAGCGCGCTGTTAACATAATGACATGGCAATTACAAGCTGGGTCTGAAGGGCCCTCCGCTCGAATCCTCGCAGGAAGAGTAGTGGTCGCAACGTGTCCCGCTGGATCGCAGGCACGCGCCTAACAAATTTGCAGGATGCTCGACTGGAAAATTACAGAGCGGCAGCCGCAAATGTACATATGTGTTACGGATTGGGAGGTGATTAGTGGTTTGGAGCGGGGAAATGGCGGGGGAGATTTTCGGGACAGCGGAAAATTTGAAGAATCACCAAAATGTCATAAAGAAGGATGTACGATCGAAAATAAAAAAATCGAGATGGGCATGATTAATACACTTCAGTTGGCAGCACGTAAAAATTTAATTCAAATGTCATCAGATGTCATTAATTACAATAGTAACTGTCATTCCGGACCAACAAAAACAAAACAGGCCTGGCACAATTCCCGAATTAATGCAAGTAATTACTGATAACTGCAATGTAATTGTCCCGACTTTGCGAAGGTCATTTGAAAACATGAAGCGAAGAGAGTAGCATTATGTTTGGAAGCTGAAGGCAGACATTTCGAACATTTACTCTAGTTCGTAAATACGATTGGAGCTACTCATGATTCTTTACAACCAACAGGTCACACATAATGCACACCTTCATGAAAATCAAGATTTTAACGTTCTCAAAATCACTAACCTAACTTTTAAGACTGACATCTGATAATTGAAATTTTACTGAAATTTTTGGTCACAGCCAACTCTAATTTTTTTTCGATCTCACGGTATATTTTTATCTTCAAGCGCATCACAAAAAAAGTCCGACATGCACTCATTTGTTTTGCAACAATTTGCCAACATTACTTCAGTTTATCTCTCTGGGTCAAAATTGACCCACCCCTTACTCGTTTTGACACATTTAACCTAGTTCTGAAAATTTGAAAAACCTCTGAACTTATCTAATCCGTTGCTAAGACATTCTTGCAGACATCATTTATCAAGAGATAACACTAGAGTTAATTATACCGAAAAGCACCCCCCCGAGCGTAATTATTTGATTCTACTTTGTTCCGCTGAGTGAAACTTTTCACATAAACACTGATCAGTCATATCCTTTATACAACAAACCAAATTAATTACAATACGGCATGTTGGGTTTCCATTTCACCCTCTGGTATTTTATGGAGCATCTATTCCAAGCGAAATTTGTTGAAAGCCTATAGTTGTATCGATATCGACCGCATAATTCAAAGCCTTGTCATATTCCTAACAACGTGTATCGGGAGGAAAACAGGAGAGTCTGTTTATCTGAGGAATTTTTTTCACGAAAATAGAACAAAATCTGTATCATCCTATCATCGCTCGTTCCAAACACGAACTACTCCTTGTTACATTTTCAAGCGAAATGTGTTTTGCATGGAATCGTAAAACTAACTAACTAAACATCGCCTGAAACAATCCCTGAAATATTTTACCCAGGTCTAATTGAAATATGGAATTGTTTGCATTCGCCCTTGCGACCTTCACAATCTGCTGCACCGAGAGCATATTTGCATTCCGTTTTGGTTGTTTTGCACCACTTTTTCCTGCATTTTCACCTCTTCGCAAATAGTTGCCTTAGGATAAATGTTCGTTTCAAAAAATATTGTGCAAACCTCGCGCTAATGAAGCACTCGCTCCTTCGTCGCCCGTGCCTCAAATAATGCACACATGTGCGAAAAACGTCTTCTCGCACTCGGTTCGTAAATAAGTAATAATTAGGTTCTTGTTTAAATCGTGCAGAAATTTGATTTGTCCGTTCCGGGCGCAATTCCGTGTGTTTGTTGTGTCGGATCCGGCCGAGTTAAATTATTAAACGTGTCAAAAAGACATTTTAAATATTCCAGTAGTCATCCCGGGGTAATCAGTTGGTGTGGCGAGAAAGGAAGGAAGAGCTGGAATTGGAAAGATGTAGATGTGATTAAAATGCGAAATCGCGACGTATCCGACCACCTCATTCTTATTTCCTCCAGTCTGGACGTGACAATAGTTCGTCATTAAAAGGAGCTGGGGGCGAATTAGCTTAATGAAATAATTAAATTCGATTAGGAGATTAACTTTGTTAAGTATGAAATTGCGTTAACCTAATTAAATCGCGATAATTTTATGATTCTTCTCGGTGCTGCTAATTATCGCCGGTTAATATCCCTGTTGACTTAAGCTAATTGCACTTACTCAAATAGAGTTGGGAGAGTCTCACTGCAAGCTTTTCATCGACGAACACGAATCAACTCGAATAATCCTGCGCTATCAGATTTGTATCGCTTTGAACCCGGCGCCGATTAAAATGTTGACGACAATCCAACAACGCAGAACGTTGTTCCCTTCGGATTTTTGATGAGTATCTGTTGCGATTTATCAAAAGGTAAATAATAAACGTTACAAATGGTACATTTCCACTCTGTCGAATTTTGTCCTGGCGCAACGCCAAATTTGCCCGAAAATTTATATAAAACTGATATTGATTCCGCGCGAAGTGATGGCAAAAGAAATTCTTATTTTTACTTCCAGGCGGGGTAAAATAAATAAATTTTTATCAAGTCGTATCGAAAATTGTAATAACTGGAGAAGTCCCTCTCGAGACACAAATTTAAATGAGGAGCAGATGCCTGTCTCGTTATTGAGGGCTGTTAGAAAGTGAAAGTGGCGCAGAATAAATTTTATTTGTTTATCAACAAATAACTCGAGAGTGATAACGCGGATTGCGAATCAATAAATACGATGCAAAATGTTTTGATGGTTTTAGTCAATGTTATGCCACGAGAATATCAAAATAATCAACAACTCGAGCTTTCACAATAATCTGCGTTGTTGTTAAATAAAAAACAAATAAAAATTGTAAATGTGATCTATTTGAATTTAGATTTTATCATTTAAGCAATATTTATTTCTATTTTAATGCATTTTTTTCAGTTTCTTTGTTATTGTTTATTTTGATTACTCTGCTACTTCTTTATGTTTGCAAAATTTTTAGTCACTGCAAAAAATCTAAGAAAATGAAAAATCAAAATGAAACTATACCTTCATAATTTTACTAAAGAAGCAGTTTACATTATTTTTCCATTAGGTGAGACTCTTAGCACTAGATATACATCCAAATTTCACAAATGTTTATCGCCGACCAGGTCCGCCTCCGCCTCCCAGGAAGTCTTCATCTGCCCCAGCCCCAGCGGTACCACCATCAACGCAAGAACTCCCAAATATATTACTGCACCTTTTACCAGGAGATCCATTGCTCAACCAGTTCTCGTCCGAGGTAGCCCCACCGATGGGACCGTTAAGACAGCTTTCGTCAAAAGTGTTAGCGCATCGTTTCATATTAGCTCTGCGGCCCAACTGGTTAAAAAAGCTTGCCAACGACTGGAAAACTTCTTCGTCGCGGGGTCTGTGCTTCGGGTACATGTAGAGACCGCAAGCGGTGGACAAAGCGACGGCGAAGATCAACAGCGAAAGCTTCATTTTCCTGCGATAAAAATACGAGAAATTTGTATCATTGGTGAAAGCGAACAGTTAGTGGGACAATATTGTGGTGGCTTACCTAGCTCTGAAGGTTGATTTGACACAAGTGTAGATGATGAGCTTTGGCGTTGCTATATATAGGGGACCCTATCATAAAGTAAATAATTAAATTCTGTGCGTTGCGGTTTAGGACAGATGTGCCTTAATTAATGCGCTCACTTTTCACAATTTTATTATCCATTTATGGTATTAACTTCTATAAATGAAAGAGAGGTATTTATTTGTTTGCCTTGGTGATCTGAAATTTATCCCAACACAAACATAATTTGGAAGAATAATTATATAGTGGCAAATACAAAGTGTCTTTAAAATAATGTATATTAACAGTCCTGTGGAATTCGAATATTGTATCTGATTTTGCCGCTCTGCAGCAAATAGAAAAACAGAGGTTATGTAAGTCTATTAATGACAGGTTTTTAACAAAAACTGTTGTAAAGTGAAAAGTAATTAAAGTATATAAAAACTGAAGAAAATCACAAGCAAAACAACTGAGACGTTGAACTGACAACTGACGTTAAGATTTAATAATTTGACATTCCACTTTGACGGCTTCAACGGCTCGACATAGTTCGACACAATAAAATTATAGAACCGCACAATTCCACACCAGTCTTACGTTCTTTTATAGACACTTTGTAGAAGTTGACCACTCTTGGATTTAAGTTAACGATTTTTACTTTCCATTTTATTAATTTGGAATTCAACAAAAGTGGAGAATAAAAAAGGAGTTAATGTTCTTTTTCAAAATTAATCTGCGTTTACTTTAATGGGACAAACAATTAATTATTGATTAGTTCTCGATTTATTCCTCTTGATTTAAAACAAATAATTTAGTTGAAACAACAACGTGGGCAAATATTGACAAAGAATTAATATTTTATACCTTAATGAAGTTCTCTTATTTGTGTTAATGGATATTTATGTGTTTTTAAACTTAAACATTATCATTACTATTCTTCAAGTATATATTTTACAATGTTTATCTAATCGACATTTTAACGAAAGAAAATTATTTTTAAAAGATTATTCTTTCTGTCAAGCCATTGTTTTCCCCCTATAGAGAAATTATTGTAAAATCCAGCGTTGCTATCATAATTTTAGAATTTGAATTTTAAAAACATAATATAATTTTCCTGGGCTTTGCAAAAATATTGTCAATCTTTACATTACAAAGAAACTGTTTTCGTCTATTCTTCACCAATAAGAATGTTTGTTTTTTAATTTCTTTCTTTCTTTTTTTTTTGTAGTAGTTTTACTATCTACCAAACTCTGACATGCTAGTTCTTACTTTACTGATAGGTCTATTCGATATCTTAGAGCTGGTCTCTTTTATCTTTTAATTTTTTTTTCTGTATTTTTAGTAGATTTACGAGCAGCTCAGTGTCCCTGTTACATTCTTAGTCAAAATACAAGTGATAATTTTTTAAAAATTACTGCTGATTAGTGAATTTTGAAAATGATGACCTTTCTTAGCCATTTCTCATATGTTGTTTTTTTTATCTTCCTTTCCTCATTTATTTCTTTCTCTTTTTCTCTATCTTTCTTCTCTGTTGCTATAAATTTTGTTATTCCTCTGTCTTTCAAATAAAGAAACAAATTAATAATACTTTATTATCACCCTCACACCAAATATTTTTTAAACTAAAACTGACGCAGCGAAATTATCATCAGCATCATCATATCAGAGTGAAGATAAAAACTTTTTTATTATTTATATCTCGACGCTCTTATAATGGCAGTAGCTTTGCTGTCGCAACGTGCACTAGTTTTACTTTAAATATTATTCTATTAAACATTAAGTGGCTGAAATTTTTATTTAATTAAAGAAGTCTAGAGAAGTAGAGTTTTACATTAATTACCACAATTTCTCCATTCTCTTGTGCTAATAGACATAGTTATTATACTTCAAATAAAAGAGAAAAAATTGTTGCAAGCTTCTAATTTGGTAAAATGCACTGTAATAATATTATTAAAACAATTTGAACAAAAATAATTAATAATCGTATATTATGTTATTAGGAGCAAACATTAAGTTTTATGTGCTGAGGCGGGTAGTTTTTTTAATAGTTAATCGTCCGTCAACCCGTTTTAATTTGGATCGTTTTCGTAAGTATGTTTTCCAATAATACAAATTTCGTGATTAAATCTTATTTATTCACTTAAGTTTTCAATATGACACATTCAGAAACGAATTTTTTTAAATTTTAGTTAGGAATTTCAAATGATTTAGCTAGTTTACTTTATCCGCCGCTCGTCCGCGAAGATAATAACTTTATCTGCCGCTCGTCAGCTCGTTAGATGCCATGACAATGAAGTGACACTTTAGCATTATCAATGTAGCAGGATAATGTCATAATTTGCGGACGTTTGAAGAAAAAAATGTTTCTTTTAATTTTTCTAAAAATAATTTTGAATAATTATATGTAATATATATTTATTAGTTGGACTCTTCAGGATTTGAAAACATTTTTTCTTCATTTATTTCCACTTATAAATTTTGTTATTATTTCCAATTATTTTTATTAACACAATAGTATTTTTTAATTCATTTGGTAATGTTCATTGTATTTTTGCTATCTTTGCTGGTCTCGTTCTCGCAATCTTCTTTTAGAAGTTTTAGATGTTTCTTTGTCCCTTCACGACGAATTACACAACTGTCTTCCTTTAAATGATTTCATAAACATTAAGATTTTGAGGTAAATTTTGAAAAATGAAACAACGAACTTAACAAAGAGATGATTTTTATTTTTGAAAACTGCTGTTTCGCCTTGTCGGTGCTGCCTTCCCCCGAAAGGAATTCCTCCGGGGCTGCAAGCGGCCCAACGATATTCTCAAAACTCGACTCCCCCTTGACTTTTGACTTAATTTCACTTCGTTACCGTTTTCGCACATTTTTCCCATCTGCGACTGTTCACCCCTTCCGTCCACCAGTTCGATCTCACCCCTCGACACGATCCGCCTCCTGATGCGAGGCCTACGTGACAGCCACGTTTCCATTTATTAAATTAAACGTTGCGTCTTCATATTTATGTGTATTTCTCTTTCTGTTCCAGGTAAGTTCCCGACCGTCTCGCCGCCGCACCGACATCAGAAAATTGAATTCGGCGGCGGTCACGCCATCGAACCGGCACACTTGCGGTCCCCGCGGCCGCCACTTCGTCAACTTCCAGATTGTTCTGCGACTAATTAGAGTGTCGATCGGGGGCGGCCAGGTGGGTCTAGGCGGTTCGTTTGGCGGAGAGCTTTTAACATTTGGTATTCCGGACGGACGGCAAACGCGCAGATTCGACGCAGTGACCTATGACATCGTCACGCGTTCCAGCTTTATTCTACGTCTGTCGCGATTCCAAATCAAATCACACAGTATGTTCGCCTAATTAGGTCCCCGTGAGCTGCGGCGGACGTCCGGGTTTTTGTCCGGAGTCTCCACAAAAAGAAACTGTTGTTTAACTAGGAAAGTATTTCTGCGGATGGCTTCCGGACAAACTTCGTGCGTCAACAAGGCGGTAGGGGTCGAAGGACCTCCAAGGAAAATGAAAATGGTACACAAGGGCCACTCTTCAAATGTAATCACCACCTTAAGAATAAAACACACGACAAAATTAAACAAAATCAGATGAATAAAAGATTTTTAGGCACCCTTGATGAAAACGGTAATTTTACGTACTCACAGGCGGACGAAAAGTAACTCTTTTTTGGACGCACTTTTAGTGTCTGTTCAGTCTGCTTAGTAAGTTAACAACGAAACCGACAAAACAGATAATTGTCCTGTCACTATAAATTATGTAAATAAGTAATTGTATTGCAAATAGTAAATTTCTAATTTTGTTGGAAAACTGATAAAAAATTTGTTAATATGTATTAAAAAATGCATCTAGGTATTTGAAAAAGTGCACCTCTGCCAAAAATTGCCTTTTGTCCTCGCCCGTTTCAAGCCTCGGCTGCGCCTCGGCCAGAAAACTCAGACTCGGACGAAAAGCATGCATTTTGTGGCCTTGACACACAAATAACTATTTCAGTTTTTAAAGTAATTTGTGGCAGTACTAAATTCACTATTTTTCCAGACAAGCATCGATTTATGTAATTTATTGTACACTGTGCGGTAACAAATATTTCTCATCGCATGCTTGCTCCATAATCTCTGCATCCCACTTGTTGCGTAAACAACTTTTACCAGTCATTAAACCACTACTGTTGCAGGATTTTAACCCAATCATTTTTACTTATTTTTCGTTTAGGCGAAAAAAATGAGCACTCAGTTTAAAGTACACGGTCTAAACCTTAGCCATTACGCGTAAACCTCTGCCAGATTTTTGTGGACAAGGAAGCAACAATTTGTTTGTTTTAGGGGCGAGGTTTAATCCTGAGCTCTTAAACTAATTAAATTGTAAATCCCAAATTTCCTCTCGTCGCCCAATTAAATATTGAAGACTTTTTCTTCCGACACTATTCCGTTAATACTGCCAATCGGGAGACGATAAAATACTAAAATAACATTTCGTGGAAGCGACGAGAGAGCCCCAGATAGTGATTGTTTATAGGATGTCTGGCGAAGTTCTAACCCACTTGGAGCACCTCTTCAAACTTTAAATTAAATCCTTCAGTGGCCATTACTGCGCAAGTAATGTGTTATTTCCTATAACACTGCAGTCGTGTCTAGCCTTGTCGAGAGATCGATTTTTTCCAATCTTGCTGAAGATGATTAATTAAATCACAACAGGGCAAGTTTGTAATCGACGACAAGACAGTAGAAACCGCAAGAATTTTTCTTGCGAGCCGTCAAGCTGACGCTTTAAAAATTATTAATTTACGGATTGACAGCATCACGAGATTTATTTATTACGAGCTATTTGCAATTTGTCTCCAGCTGACGGGAGTCACTCTATTAAAAACTTAATTGAACAATGTAATTTTTTTGGGGACCGTTATGATCACGCTGATGACTTTTATCAAGTATTTATTGGCGTAGATGGAAATTTGGTTTAATGCGAGTTGAAAACTCCACCGTTTTACCCTCGTGATAGGGCTTTTATCCAATATCTATGAAAGTTTTTTTAACTTTGATTCAGCATTCGAGTCACGCGTCATTTTATTAACATTCGTTATCAGTTTTGCCTTCAGGGATATTAGAGCTGCTTACCTAGATTTCCTTCCATAGATCAAAGATATTTTAATACATATATAAGACTACGCACTGTAACTACAAAGTATGCAAAAATTGCACTTCTTGATCAAAAGAGGAACAAGAACAGTTCAAGTAGTTGGAGGCAACTACTTTAAAACCGTTTTAATAGTTGTTTGTGTATCGAGGCCAAAAAGTGCATCTTTTTCGTCCGAGTCTGAGTTTTTTGGCCGAGGCGCAGCCGAGGCTCGACAACAGGCGAGGACAAAAGGTATTTTTAGAGGATCGCACGAACTACAAAGCAAAAGACATCATTGGAAAATTACAAATTTATTTTAAATCTACCTTTTTCAAATACATACATAGATAAATTTATTAATACATATTAGGAGTAATAATTTGTTTATAGTATTTGTTATCAGCTTGCCGACAAAACTAGAAATTTACTAATTGCAATACAATTATTTCTTATTTACATAATTTATGGTGACAGGACAATTATCGGTTTTGTCGGTTTCGTTGCTAACTTACTGAACAGATCAACAGATGGCGCAACGGTCAGCGTCCGGAAAACTGCGTCCGAAAAGGAGTTACTTTTCGTCCGCTTGTGAGTACGTAAAATTACCGTTTTCACTTAGGCTGCCTAAAAAAGCTTTCTAAATGGAGAAAAAGTTTTGTCATGAACAAATAAAAATTTACAAAATTACGGGATTGTTGTAACCACTGGCATTAAAATTTTTACGTTAGCGTTTCCAGTAATAATGCAGATGATAAAATTTTTATGGTGGTCTCGTGTTGTGCTGCTGTACATGAAAATAGGCAAATTTAAATAATTTAAGCAAAATAAAAATTTAAATTATAATGGACATAAATAGGTTGCACTTAAGGAAAATTCGAAAGTATTATATGCAAGAATTTTATCAGCAATCGTGCAGTGCATCCTATTTACCCCACCCACTTCACTAATGACTTACTTTACTGCATGGTATGTGGTAATAAATATTTTACTGCACGCTGCACGGTAAAGTCGGTGCACACGAGTTCCCGTCGGCATAATATTTTATACCTGGGCTTGGACATAGGCCTTTTAATCCTGCACACGAATTCCCGTCAAGGCACAAATGCACCACAAATTCTAGACTCGAATTCCCGTCAGAAAAAAATCTTGGTTATTGAAAGCACTGTTACGAAAGTAAGATTCAATGATGAATCTTCTATGTTCTGAAGTAAAAACCATTTTTGCGTTAAAATTTGGTTAATAGTGACAGTTGTTTGATGTTTATTTAGCTGACTTAGCACAGATACGAAAAATCTGACACTGTCAAAGTCACAGCCGCCCCTTATCTAAGTATATCATTGTTGATCACAGGGTATTTGTAACTTTTTAAAATTTAAAAAAATTTTTTTTGGTCCACGTAATGGTAAACAACAATGGTACCTGGCAACGGCTAGAGAGGTAGGTAAGTAAGGGATTGAAGCGCTCTTTTACCCTTGACGGGAACTCGAGTTATGGATTATATCAGTTGATAATTACCTGACGGGAATTCTTGCATTACTTTATGACAAGCAATAAGTCAGACGGGAATTCGAGTGCGCCCGGTAAAGTAAATAAGGGAAAAATTAAATGGACTGGTAATTTTTCAGGGATGAAAATTTAAATGTCAACTGAAGCTTTTACTTCTATATCTTTGTTCTAAAGAATTCACTATGTCTTCTACTTTGTCTAATTCCACTTTTTTTATTCAAGCAAAAATGAGCAGAATTCAAAACAATACAATTTTGTACGCACTTGTGTGATTCTGATTACACAAACTCGACCAATAGCCTCGTTGTGCAAACTTCACACGGGGATAATAGTGTCAACATCCCACTTGTTGCGTAAATCGCTATTATTTCTTCTCAAAGTCTACTCTAAAAATTATAATCAATGTTTAGTATATATTTTCTCAGAGAAGTCGTTTTGTTTTATTTTATTGGAAAAATCCTAGCCTTTAGTCATATTTAATGGCAATATCTGTCAAATTTCTTATAACCCGATAGGAATAATTTGAATTATGGCCGTGTTTTTGCAACGGGTGAAACGATTTGCAAAATGTGAATGGATTCGAATCAATAAAACAATAAAGCTCTTGGTAAGATTTTTTTGTCGGAAAGGTCTAAAATATTTCTCCTTGAGTGACAAGTGTGTCACGAGATATCACGAAATGTCTGGACAAATTGAATCATTCGCGTTGCAGGATGCATCGTGCGCCAGGACAATTTGCAAGCTCTCGTGATGAAACGCTGAAAGCTCGCGATTATCAGAGCCCTCTCTTCTAATACCATTTTTATTCGAAGGATTTAAGTCCGTGATATGACGCGAACGAGTTTATCGCCGTCCAAACCAGCTCTTCTGACAAGAACCATCAGACAATGTCCCCAGATAGGACAATCGCCGTTACAATGAAACAGTACTTGGTGCATTTTATTCGTCGTCGAGTGTAGCTTTAAGGACACGCCAGTTTGGTCCTTGTCGCTGCTTTGCATGTCGATCTTTCTATCCGCACTCCTATTGCTGCTCCTTTATCGGGAGTCCTTATTGAATTCCGAATATAAGCAAAGCAATAAACCCATTGGCAGAATCTCAATGCGCCAAGCGACCCGTTTTGTTGATCAACCGTCGGACGGAATATTTTTATTGCGACGGTTGACTCCGATATTTGTTAGCGAAATGTCGGAAAAAATAGATTCTGCAGGGGGCGGCCATTAAAGTGGAGATTTGCCCGCCGGAATTAAATTTAAAACTGTTTAAAACGGACGGTTTACGACGGGGTTGCTGACGTCTACCTGTTTCACTCGACTCCGGGTTGTAAAAGTTTTTCCGGGTCTAATTCGTCATCATCTTGCTGCAGCGGAAATCGAACCAGCGGGTACTTCCTCTCTGAACAAAAATATTAAGCCAGAGCTTTCAAGATATTTTTTAAAAGTGTAACGATCATAACAGGAAGAAGGCAAGAGAAGGACTTACGTGGTGACGCTTATCAAATAAAAATTGAGGAAATAATAACAGGAAAAAAATGAATGAGAAATAATGAACGAAAAATAGCTGTTTCAAAATTTGGGGAATTTTTTGGTGGTTGGTAACACAAATATTACAGGGGATCATTTGACAGTTAAATTTGAAAACGTTTTAGATGTGGATTGTCAAACTCAAGGTCGCTTAAAATTTTTGATTGAACTGTACGTTGGTGAGAAATGTGTCATAAATTCCACATACTTTATAAGCGCGCCTAGTTACTTTTCCCGGTACTGCCAACTTAACGACAAGTCCCAATCCACATTAGGTAAAATGTCCTGCCAGAACTCGGAAAAAATATTTAAAAAATTCTACGTCAAAAAATAAATTGACATTTAATTTTTGAGGTAATTTTTTTTTAACTGCTTTTAGTCTTCTACGTTGTCCCACAACCTCGGCATATTTTTAAAATACAGCCTGTATATCATATTTTATAAAACGTACGCCAATGCGAAGTAACTTCTAGGAAATATGCTTTAAAACAAGAAAACCGCATTGGCATACGTTTTATAAAATATGATATACAAGGTGTATTTTAAAAATGTGGCGAAATTTTACCTTCGAGGTTGTGGGACAACGTAGAAGACTAAAAGCAGTTAAAAAAAATTGTACCTCAAAAATTAAATGTCAAATTTATTTTTTGACGTAGAATTTTTGTAAATACTTTTTTCCGAGTTCTACATGAAGCCAGTAGCTCGCGGTTAAAGTTTGGCAGGACATTTACCTAACACCCTGTATATTGTTAGTTTAGCGTGATTTGACGTTTGGCATTTGATGTTACCAACCTTGAAAATGTTAATTGTCTTGGTCTAATGCAGTACTGAAATTAGCTATTGCCGCACTCTATTGAGTGCTGTAATGGCGTTGTTATATACGCAAAATAGAAAAAAATATTTCTGTTTTATTTGATTCTGCTTTCAAGACATGTAATTATTTATTGCATTCTGATACCTACATTTACATATCTGAAATGTTTTCTTAAAGAGGAAATGAATCCCGAGCCAAGCAAAGTATTTTTGAAACGTTTTATGAAAATTACTAGTCAGAAACATTCTCAACACAACGTCTGATACGAAACTGGATGGATGTCATTTAATTATTAAATGTCATGGAGAATCGTCGATTTCTGCATGTTGAGCCGCTCTCGGAACAGCGTGGAAATTTTATTTCGAACATAATATTGAATTTTTTCGACGATGTTCTTAACCTGTCCGGGAGCTGATGTGAGCTCAGCACTGTCTTCAAAGTTAAATAAATTGATAGCAGGATTTGGAGAGTATTTCCGACAGAAAATTTCAAGTCGTGGGAACTTTCTAGTTGTCAGCTTGCGCATCCGCCAATCTCGCTATTTCTTTTGACTTTCTAATCAGACATTAGGGTTATCAATAGGGCCCGGATTTTAGGCAATTAAAAAGTCGGAAATAGGTGCCTAAAATAGTCCCTTAAACTACTGCAAATAGTCCCTTAAAAACTGAAAATAAGCCATACTAGGTCCTTAAAGTTGTGGTTAATTAAATTAAAGAATGTGTTTTTAAAGTTTTAAGTAGGTACACACAACAAGATATTTACTAATTATTTTTTATTAATTAATATACAATACTACAAGTTTGTTAGTTATTTACATTGTTACGTATTTACATTGCATACAAGATATTGCTCTAAATTTTCTACTTTAAAACATTGTCGGTTATCCACCAAAATGGACTTATATTTTGAAAAACTTCTTTCTACCTCGCAAGAGGTAATGGGCGCAAATTTGTAATAAATTTCTTCCATTTTGGTGTCATGTTCCGGCACATCTTCACCTCTAAAAATTCTTGCCAATTCTAGAAGAAATTTGTATCCAGGATTTTTTTCAGTAACATCTTCAAGTTTTTTTAATGCTACTGCTGCTACAGGGCCTGGAGATTTTTTTAGGGAGGTAAATACGTTTTCAACAATTTTGATTGAATCGGTTAAAGGTAACCCATTTTTTTCCAATTGAGTAATACTTTCGCAGATTATTTTAAAATTACTGCGAACATAAATTAATTGGTTTTTTATTCCGGGTTTCTTCATTATAGACTGTGCTTTTTGAATAGCAACAGCAGAACTTCCATCAAAGGACATGACAACCTGTGAGTAGTTAAAAACAGTTTAACAATCAATTAATTTGCTTATCTTTTATATACTTACTTCTTTAATGGAATCAAAGTGTTCGCTGTAAAACATAGCAGCCTGAAGCCATGTTCCCCATCGTGTTAAAATTGGCTGTGGAGGCAGTGGCATTTCTTTTAGTTTTTCTTTGTACATTTCAACTCTCAAAGGTGCCTTAACGAAAATTTTTTTCACGTTCGAAATTAAATTATCCACATCTTCATATTGATAGCGAATTTTTTCAGCCACTAGATTTAAAGCATGCGCTAAGCATGTGACATGCACAAGTTTTGGATAAAACACCTTAAGGTGTCTACCAGATTTTATCATATATGGTGCTCCATCCGTTACAAACAAAAGAAACTTTTCAGCAACAACTCTGGTACTCCACAAGATTTCTACGCATAGAAATTTTAAATCAAAATAAATTTAAAAAAGTGAAAAACCCTTACCTAAAGATTGATTTACGAATCTAGCTATTGTCTCATGATTTGTTCTTTCTAATTGTTTAGACGCCAAAAGATAAGATTTTCCAGGTTCATCTTCTGAAAGTTTCCCAACCAGACAATTCGCCACATATCGCCCAAGTGCATCTGTTGTTTCGTCAACTGAAACCCATATGTTAAAAGGATCCAGCTCATTCCGAATGCGGTCAATAGTCTAAAAGTGAAAATAATTTTAAATTAAATATTAAAAGATAGTATGTTCATACATCTTTGTAGCATTTTGGTAAATAATTTTTCCGTAAAGTAGACTCATCCGGAATTTTTCTACCACAATATTTTGTCAGAAAATTCTGAAACGCAGGATTTTGTAGTTTGTGCCATGGTATATTGGCAGCTAAAAAGACGTTACAAAGTTCCATATTGAATGTACTATTTGCCGATTCCTCCAAGTTCTGTGTCAGCAACGTTTGCCGAAGCGGTGTCATAATGTTCTCTTTATGGATGGCCGTTTGCTCATGCTGTTGCAAGTGACATTTTTTTTCGCATATAAACTACAAAAAATAAAATTTTCAAATAAGTAAAAAATATAAAATGACATATTTTTAATTATGCTTAACTTACCAGTTTACCACAAGCTTTACAAAACATTTCTCGGGTTGATTTTATTTCATATAAATCTTTCTTGCTTGTCCACTGTAATATTTTTTCGCGTAAACTAATTTTTTGTTTCGGCATTATGTTCACTTTAAACAGGTTCACAAGAAACACGACCACTGCACGGAGATAAAGTAAACGAGAAATGACAAATTTGTAATGCTTATATTTACGTCTCCCACCAAATTTCAGAGGAGATGGTTAATTTTATATTTCTTAAATTTTTAGAAAATGACACCCTTAAGGTTTCTCTTATTGTTTCACTTCGGGATTTTAATTTTCGTTTTTATGGCAAGGACCATTTTATAAACGTTAAAGCTTCTAACAATACCTAAGTATCAGAAAACATTAGACCGCGTATACCTGCACCCCTTCGAACAGAGGCAAACAGATAAACTCTGTAATTTATGCCAGTCCAGTCTAATGGTTTGTGGTACTTAGGTATTGTCGGAGTATTTACCGCTGACATCATGGTCCCAACCGTAAAAGCGAAAAAGTAATTCCTGTATTGTACTGCACTTTGTACATTTCAGTAATTACATCTCCTTAAATTTTAAAATCATAAAGCATTGTAAATTTTATTGAGGTACCACTTTTACATTTTCAATACCGTAAACTTCCCAGAATTCGAAAATTGGGAAAAAACCGCAAAAATGAAATTGATTTTTGGTCATTTTAGGCATGTTCAGGCAGTTAAAAGGTAAAATAGGTATTTAAAGGGCATTTTAGGCCGAATAGGCAGAATCAAATATGGCTCTAATTACTCTAATTAAGCCAGAAATCATTTATAGACAAGTTTCATACATGTGCCTTAAAAAATAAAAATAGTCCATTTTGCCTAAAATCCGGGCCCTAGTTATCAATAATGGGCAATCGATACGGCAATCAGTCTGCACAGTCGTAAACCGAATCTAGTTGAATTGACTTTAGAGCAGTAAAACACAACAAATGGACGATTTCCTAATCGGGGTTTAGTGCCCTGCGGTCCTAGATATGCATCGTTCCTTGCATCAGGACGACGTCCGAGCCCTCTAAAACCGAAGCACGACCAACTTCGAGATTAAAAGCAGTAAACTATCTTGGAGAAATGCGTGGAGCAACTCCTCGACGAGGAAGCAAAATGTTTTCGCTGTTTATATTCGTGACCCATTTCCTGTTGTACCTCTTCGATTTTGGAGCTTATCGGGCAAGGAAACTTTGAGATCTGAGCGCCATTGCAAATTGAGTGAAAATGTTTTGGATTTTTTTTTGATGATCTGCGAATTGTGGGAGGCGGCGTCGACGGGATTAAAACCTGGTGGAGATTAGCAGGAAGCTGGGAACGGCATGACATATCTAATCTGTAGGTGCTAATGAGAACACGAAATCTCGTAAATGGGCGAACGAAGTGGCATCTAAGGCGGCATCCTGGAACAGGACCAAGTCGTTCGCTAACTGGAATTGTGTAATTTCCGCCGGTTTATGACTGAATTGGTGGGGGAAACGTGCCATACTCCGGTCCAGGCACACTTGATTTGATTGGATTTCAGTAACAGCCGCCTGAAGACTCGTAAATTGGAGTAGGATCGGCATGTTGCTCATAGAAATCGCGGCGATTATTTTCCCATTTTGGACATTATTTCCTCCGGGATATTACCAATGCATCAACAAGAGCGGCCCCCGGAATCGGTCCAATAAATTAAAAAAAAATCGAATCTAGAAGTTTGGAGCAATTGTCGGACGACCGAATATCCCCAGATGAGAGGCGAGCAGTAAAACTGAAATCCAATCGTTTAATGTAGTTTTTATAAAAAATGTCTCCGGGGAAATTCGACGATTAAATATAGAGTCTGTTATCAAAATTTTCGGATGGCAGCCACGAATCCCCAAATCGATGGTGTCTTGTGGCCAATAGGAAATGTGTGTGGAAACCGACTCCACAAGCTCTGTTACCATTCAATTTTATTTACCAAAAGTAAACCCAAGGCATAATGTAGAAATATTGGGAAAGTGGCAAGGATATAGAAAATAAACTATTTATTTTATTATCCAGAATTGTTTATTAAATAATGTTAAAGATGTGTCGTCATAAGACAACAGAAACGATGTTTTTTTTTTTAGTGGTTAGTGTAAATTACTCAGATTTACATTTAAATAGAAAAAAATCTGAAGAATTTATCAAAAAAAAAATGCTTTGTAGGAATACTAATAATTATTGTGCAAATGAAAAAATAAAACAAAGCTTTCAACAGCTTTAAGGAATATGATTTCTTTACAGGTGATTTTAGACCACTAAAAGAAATAAACAAATTTATCCAAAAATAGAAACATCATTTTAAAGAGATAAAAACAATGAGAACGATTTTTACAATAAAACCTGTCAATAGCGGCCACAAGAATTTATTGTAAAAATGGTCGCTATAGAGAGGTGGCCGTTATTGAGAGTGAAGGATAAATAAATCATGTCGATTATTTTATGATTATTGATTACTTTATCAAAACTAAATATTTTAAACATTACCTACCATATTACGAGTACATCATATAATTACATTTTTTTCAAATATTTTTCAATAGAAGTTTGTTTTGAGTGCTTAATTTTTGTTTGTAAAACCTGAGATTCACAATTTGATAAAATGTTAACAACTTCTACAGCTTGTTCACATTTATTACGACAAAATAGGAAACTTTGTACGTCTCTTAGTTTTTCACACACTTCACTCATATCTTTGATACTTGACGTATAAATTTCGGATTCTTCCACATCACTTTCACTATTTGAATCACCGCCTGAATCACAAGAATGGCCGAAAGTAAACTAACTAAAAATCTGTGAAACTACAGTTACCTGTATCTTTTTTAAATACACAACAGGGTTAAATTTAAATTCAGATTAGGTACGAGGATTAAAGAATTTTAGGATTTTAGGTATCTTTTGTCAAAATAATTTATGACCGGTACTGAGAGGTAAAATTGCAGGTAATTTTCAAATAATACCTTTGTCCGGGTGGGCGTGGCCTTTTTATGGAGGTGACCGCTATTAGGAGCGTCATTAGTACAGTTTTTCGATATAATTTGTCTGGGAACTTCAAAACTGACCGTTATTAGAGGTGGCCGAAAATAGAGGTTTTACTGTATGTACTATAATTTCCTTGTTAGGTGCTAGAATTATTTCTGAGAATTTTTCCGAGTTGAAGAATACTTCTGTTGTGGAAATAAGCACAAGTGCCAGACATATTCCCGCCTTCAAAAGAATTATCGACAGTGTGACAAGTACGAGGAATATTTTGGTAAGTAGTAGACTATTCTCTACAAAAAAGAACTCACAGAAAATAAAGTTTTGAATTCGAAAAAAGAAATTCGAAAATGCATTGTTGAATATATTTTTCTGTAATTATTGATAATTGCACTGGTGAAAGAAATGGTCATTATAAATTTTTATTTTAAATTTATACTATGACTGTCAATGATTATTTCCCCTCCGGGCTTTCGGATTCCTGATTACAAACATAAAAAATAACAATTCCAAAAAGTAACATTTTTATTTCTATCCCCCACCCCTTCCTTTTTCTATCTTTTCCCTCCTCTTCCATATCTCTTTCATCCATCTTATTTCACTTCCGTCTTCATTCAGTGTTTCTCCCCTTTCTTTTCTCTCCCTCTCTCTCATTTCGATACATCCATTCCACATGATTGTGCTCAATTGTCTCTTTCCTCATTGCACATTCTGCACCTTCTTTCCTCTCCTTCCATCCAATACCTGTTTTCTCTCTCCTCGTTCCCACATCTAAATCTCGCCATCATTTTTCTTTCTGTTGCACTTTCTCTTCCCAGGTACTACTTCCTGTTGTTGTATCTGGATTATTTGATTCTATTCCTTCTTTCTTGCTTGTCTGTGTCTTTGTCCCTTTCGCTCAGCTATACATTCATCCATCTTTTTTTTACGCTTAATCTTTCCACTTCTTCCCTGACATACCCGTTTCTCTCGCGGGAGATGATCCAGCTCTACTCTTTCTCCTATTCTGAATTATTCTACTCTTTCCCATGTTTCTTCATTTACTATTCCGTAATTTATCACTGTTTCCCCTTTGCTATCTACAGTTCTATTTCGCTTTTTCGTCCCCTTGTTTGTTTCCATTTAGTACTTTCCATCCATTTTTCTTTAATCTATTCCATCGGGCTCTTTCCCTGCATTGCATTTTCCACCTTGTCGTTGGATTTTTCCCATCCCCCCTTTCCTCTTTCCAATTTCTTGCTTCTCGTTCTACTTTCTCCCGTTGAAATCCCCTCCCAAGAGCATACATTCTTGTCTGTTTTCTTTTATTGTATCTTCGACACCATTCATTCTTGTCTTCATCTCTTTGCTGTATATTGTCATTATTTTCCACCATTTATTGCGTATATGTACGTTTCTTTCTAAACATCCTTCTTCTTCTCCCTTTCCTTGTCTCTTTTCTTAAATCCCTAATTTTTTCCCATGTTATTATTCCCCCGCAGCTCTTCCTTTCTTCTTTCCTCGTTTTGCCCCTTGGCATTCCCATTTATATTTTTTTGGTACCAACTTTTCTATTTTTTTCCCAGCTCCGTTCCTCTACCAATGTTTCTAAAAGACCTACTATCTTAAATTGTCTCACATAGTTCCAAAATTCTTCTTTTTTTTCTTAAACGTGCTGCGCTCCAATATAATACCCTCACCTTTCCCGTCTTCGTTATCTCTTTTGCTTCTCCTCTCCCGTTTCTTATCTTCTCTCTTGTCTTCCCCTTTTTGCTTCTTTTCCGGTTCCCACTTTTTTTGTCCTTTTTCTATTTCCGTTGTCACAGTTTTCTCCATCCCATCTTCCTCCACCTACTGAAAAACCTCTAGTCTCCCCCTTTCTTCATACCCCCCCTATTGTTATTTTCCTATATCCCACTTTTACTTATTTCCCTTCCCTTTTGTCTTCTTTCGCGATGGTTCTTAGTTTCTTCTGTATCTCTCGTTCTTGTTTTGTAACGTCATTGTCTATGAATATATTCTCTGTTTCCTTCTTTTTTCTCAGTTTTCCCTTTTGTTTCATCACTTTTTCTTTCAGATTACTCTTCAGCATTGGGTTAAAAAATCAAACAATGACAAAAGAACAGCTTCACTGCATATTATATTTTTTAATAATACATATGTATCTATTTTTGAGGCGTGGGTGAGTTTTTTATTGATTTATTCTAGAATTATGATTTAGGAGCTAAAAACGAAACTGTTACTTATTTAAATTAATTTTATTTACCACTATTCCCTACACTTTACCATAAAACATAAAGAGATACAGAAAGATAATTTTTTTTTGATGAAATAAACCAAATTTTTTCGTTTTGTAATATGAAATATGAATTTTTTAAAATATTCTACTTCTTCCAAAACCTTTCAATGTATATTTGTAGATAATATTTTCTCAATAAAGAAGCATTGGACCACGATTTCTTTATTTGATTTTTTTATTTCTTCCACTTCAGCAACGAATCCCTTCCTCTTAGTGGTGATTTTTTTTTTGAGTTTGTGCCAAGAGCCAAGAGATACTCCACCAAAACGATTAATTTTGCAAAAATCTGCATTCGTCGTGGCATGACCACTCCGGGGCAGTGCTCCGGATTTCGCAAATGCGGATTCCTGTCGATCCGCTCCGGGGCTCCGGTCGAATTTATCTCGGCGTTTCGCCCCGGAATGAAATCAGTGTAAATCGCGTGAAATTCTGGCCGCCGCCGCACGTCAGCGTTTTATTTTATTTGAAATAAAAGGTCCCCTTTATTTGATATGCAGATAAAAAATTCGAAATTCACTATCCCTAAGTTCGAGAATGGAATCCTCCGATACGACGTATAGCTTTAGTTGACTCGTATCCCGAATGAAGACTGCGTAATGACCTCTCCGTCCCTGTCTAGATCGACACCCAATATCGATGGGTTATTGAGCTTCCTGGATTTAGCAATTCCGAAAAGGACCCGCTTACATACCGTCCGCGATCTTTCACTTTATTATGTACGTGACACCTCATTTCAAATACGTTCCGTATATTTTTTGCGAGCGAGGGATTGCCTAGCTAATTTCGCCCGGTATAACGCGACGCGTTATTGGACTCCGGGAGACTCCGCCGTCTCGAATACGTCCACACAACTCCCCAATTACCTTCAAAGCGAATTTTATCTAATGGAACACCCATTACTTTATTAGCGCGATGTCCCCTTTGATTAAAATACGAGAAGGAGATGCCTCCTCTGACACCGACTCGCTCAAAGTAGGCCAATATGCTCCGGTGAATAATTTACTTAATATTTCTCGAGCAACTTGGCAATTTTCCTCATAGTTCAAACATTTCCTCTTCGGAGCTTTTTCTCTTCCTAATTATGCACGGCCATCCTCAGCAAATCGCTAGGGTTAACCGATACGCACCGTTTACAAGAACTTAATCCACCCCTAAGATGATTAACAGCAGAATTAGTTGTTTGTGGAGGCGGCGTCGGTTTGAATCGGAGCGGCTCCGCAGGGACGTCCCCAGGACCATATTTGCCCAAGAATTGATTCATCAGTCTGTCTCCACGCACAAACTTTTTTCCCAACACAAAACGAATGCTTAAGGAAAAGTTTTTTGCAGCTCACGTGGCTCAGTCACATATCTATTGATCAGAAAAATGAAAAATAGGGGAAAAAGTAAAACGTTTAAGATATTCAATCTGAACAGGCTTTTAGTATGTAAGCACGTAAAGTGTTCATCGGGGCGTGTTCATTCAATTTATGATTTACTTTGGCTACTGAAAAAACCGGAAATAAATTACACGGGGAGTGGAAAACTTAAACGGCGCATGGGAAATGTCACCAGCGAGGAAAACTATCGGCGATTGTTGTTTTGATGGGCTGTGATGTCGAAAGCAATTTTCCGACCGGCTCTCCGTGTCAGCTAAAAAACATTTACTGCATTATTTATTGCCACGTGTATGACATGTGCAATTAGGAAAATGGATGATCAAAAATTAACGGGACCAAATTTAAATATTTTTCATCACGAGTTTGCTCGGTTTCCAGATAATTTTCCCAACCAATTTCGAATATCTGGAAATATGTTGCGCCGCCCAAAATTTTGTATTTTGATATTGTAGGATTTTTTCAATTTATTTTTATCTTGTCAAGGTTCCAGGACAAATGTTTTGTATTTCTGTCTGACAAAAAAAAAACACATTTCTCTGGCTTTAACCTTCTTTTTGTATATTTTTGTCAATATTTTTTTTAACCACGTCAAGCCTGATCATGCAGCATGATGCATGTTCACCAAAAAATATAAATTTGTTCGCGTTTTTTCTACACCAATATTTATTATTTACGAGTACATATTTATTTCTCAAGTTCTTTTTAAAGTGAAAAAACTTCTTTAGGCGCGTCACACGGGCAGTGAATTAGTTTCATGCGACACGCTAAAATCGTCGCGCCACACGCTAAAAGCGTCACCCGACACGCTAGAATCGTCACGCTCAAATCGTGGTCAGGCTCGGGCCGGAGAACAACGAAAGCGACACTTTGCTTGATTTGCAAATAACATCTATTGCTTTTTGATTTTTTAATTTTTATTTAATCTTGAATATTGAACCATAACCCAAAATAGTGTCTAAAGTGAAATTTTTATTGTTTTTCTTCTGTAGCAAGAATATTGCGTGATTGCCCACCTTCGTATATTGAAAATAAAATAAACAGTTATTTTCAATACAAGTGACCAAAGTAGTGTATTTAATCACGAGTACAGAAGTTGGGCGTCTGAGCAGAAGGCGAGGAAATTTCCCAAAGCAGGTCAAAAATTTAATAGGTCAAAAATAAGACAAGCTGTAGTTGTTAATATTCAGAAAGTATTTTAAAAATCTCTCACTACAACATATTTGACGCCCTCTATCGCCAAACCGCAAACTATTACACTTTGCTCACTAGTGAGAAAATATTTTTTCCTCACTAGTGATTCAATCGCCATCTTTGCTCACTATTTTCAGTAACAATTTTTATCGTATTTATTGCATTTTGGATATTTTATATTTTGTTGTTTCTGCCAACAACTTATTTAACGATTGAATTTAATTATTAAAAATGGACAGGTGAATATGAAAATTGCGAAAGCCTTCCACGGCGAATATTCCATATCCCTGAAACGTGATGCCACATTTCAGCAAGCCAAATAACTGAAACAACAGCCGCGAGACACTGTTTAAACCTCTTAATGGAATTTATAAAGTTTCCCCTATGACCAATGGATGGGGCAATAACACGGCTCTCTGCTGAAAGCTGAAACACCGAAGCACCGCGCCTGAAGCTTTCTCCAGTGTCGAAACAATCATATTTTCAGGTGAACCGCGAATTTCTAGCTGGACGTTTTTCGGTTGCGAAATTGTCATAATCCTGACTATTTTGCAAAACTGAATTACCTCGTCAGTTCTCTTTGTCGCAGCTAAAACCGTCGCTCGTACGAGATTTAAGTGCTTTCGGAGTTTTTTTAATTGACTGTCTGTAATTGATGGGCCGAGAGCGCGGCCGACAGAGCAATATATCGTGCCGTTTCGGCACATTCCACCCATAAATTCACATATTAAAGTTGGTGTCAGTTTTGAGGTGGCGACATTCTTAAACTTCGCCATTAAGCAGTTATGTCACACATGAATCCCTAGTTTATAGTTAAAGCGGCAAGGGTAGCAACCGCACCACCGCAGCACGTTGGGAATTTTAATTATGTCGGATTTAATTAGATGAAATACACACTCGCCCGGCCCAGGATTCTTTCCGGGGTCCTGATCCTGCGACGCCCGTCGTTGTCACTTTCCGCCAGATAAATTCTCTTAATCAAACATCCAGCCCGGTGTCTGCGATAACGATAACAATTCAACAGCTCGGTCTACATAAAACCGGCCCTATATTGGAAAATATCGCATTTAATGGCGCAATTCCGGGACTCTGCCTCGGTGCTTGCCGTAAAAGCTCCCGCCCAGCAGGATATCATTTTTTCCGCAAACAAACAGATTTACTAGTTTCTAATTACGGAAGAATTCAAACAGCACATCCGTTCCTACCATTCTTCTGACTCTGGACCAAATTTAATTAAAATCATTCCTCATAATCCCTTGGCGCGGGTCTCATTTGCATAATATAATTAAGTCGTGATGTGTTGTGTTATTGTGCGTAGACAACAAGATTTTTTCCACCTCCGCAAATTACCGCCTCATTTGTACTCTTCATCTCGTTGCAGGAGAGCATGTTACATTCTTCCAAATAAATTACCGCTATTAGTCTCTTGTGACATATCCAGCGTTCGGATCTATAAATTCTGAGGAAGTTTAGTGAAAATAACGAATTGAAAATGTTTCCCGACGCTGGCTTTCAATCAAATTAGCTTCGGAAAATAATAGGAAAATCATCGGGAAGCTGGAGGTGACAAATTGTCGCTGTCTAATTTATATTCCCAATATTAGCTCGGCCATTAACTCGGGCGGCGATAATTTTTCATTACGTTGGTGCCGCGAGAATAATCGCGCCGAATACCTCACGTGCTCCCAACTTTCGAAAGCTTTTGATGCAGAGATTAACGTAGCGAATGTAATAAAATATTTTGAATCGATTCGCGCTGTTGGTGCTTCGCCAACTCCCGCGACGTTATTATCACAGACAACTTAAATAATCTGACCCCGCTTTATTGAAATTAACATCGACAATGCAATTAGTCTCGTTTTTAGGCGCGCTTTAGCCCTTTTCGGGTGTTATCCGACATTAACCGTCGTTCTGTTTCGCACTAAAGAAAATTAAACGTGAGTGATTTGATTTTTCCCGGAAAAGCGCAGGATCGCGCAATTAGAAGAAATGCTCCGGGAAAGTTGAAGAGGCGGGTTTGTGATGTATTTCCAGTTGCAGGAATGTATACGTCTTTATTACATCTTCTAATACAAATTCATTGGCAATTACCCGGAGTCGTGTAGGGTCAGGAAGGCTCGAGCCCTGTCGTTATGGCCAGGATTACTGGTAACGACATCTACGTTAAAAGTTGTAAGTCCTCGAGATAGTGGTCTTATTGAGTTATTTATGGCTTTTTATTGCTCCGCCGGTTCAATGGAATTAAAGGCGAAAATGGACGCGAAAACTGAATCAGAACCACGAAAATCAAAAATCCTGCAGGATTCAAAAGCTCAACTGGATTGCACCAAAAATTTTGATAGTTGATCCAAAAAAAAGAGAAATTTGCAGATCATGGATGATTTCCTTCTTCCCAAAAATATGAAGATTAAAAAAAAAAATGAGCCTTTCACCTCGGAGCGTGTGACGCGGACGCCGCACGGTGACGCGTGACGGTTGAAAACTTTTTTATTGCTCCGCCGTGCCGGTTCAATGGAATTAAAGGCGAAAATGGCCGCGACAACTGAATGGGAATCAGTAAAATGAAAAATCCTGCAGGATTCAAAAGCTCAACTGGATTGCACTAAAATTTTGGACAGTTGATCCAAAAGAAAAAGAGAAATTTGGAGATTATGGATGGTTTCTTTCTTCCCAAAAACATGAAGATTAAAAAGAATGAGCCTTTCACCTCGGAGCGTGTGACGCGGACGCCGCACCGTGACGCGTGACGGTTGGAAACTTATTTATGCCTTTTTATTGCTCCGCCGGTTCAATGGAATTAAAGACGAGAATGGCCGCGACAACTGAATCGGAATCAGGAAAATCAAAAATCCTGCAGAATTCAAAAGCTCAACTGGATTGCACTAAAAATTTGACAGTTGATCCAAAAGAAAAAGAGAAATTTGCAGATTATGGATGGTTTCTTTCTCCCCAAAAGCATGAAGATTTAAAAAAAGAATGAGCCTTTCACATCGGAGCGTGTGACGCACCCTGACGCGTGACGGTTGGAAACTAATTTTGCATTCTTTAGGCCACTGTATTCACCAGATTGGTTGCCAATCGAATTAGCGTAGGACCAAACCGCTGCACAATTTTTCCCGCCTCCCACATCTAATAAAAAAAATGGGAATTCATCTGGTTGCTTGATATTTACATCAACCCTGTTTGTTTGCACATTATTTTGATCCTTTAATTGAATGTGTAGCAGTTTATCAGCTAATGACTTGATAAACACAGCACCGTGAAAAACACCTCTGTTTGTGTTATTTTTCAATAATTCATCCTTTCGGGGTAAACAGCAACCGCAGATGATTAAAAAACAAAACAAAAAAACTCTTTACAAAACTGTAAATTTTCGGCATCGAGTCGCGCAGACGTTAATTACTGGCTCCTGCGAGATCCTGCAGGAATGAGCGAAAGCTTGGCGCGAGCACGAGCGGCATTAAAGTTTCACAGTTCGGTGGTCCTGTCTCTGGAGCATCACCTATCTACACTTTTGATAAGCAAGGAGTCAGCTCATTTATTTAAAACACCTCCAAGTGTAGAATACCAAAGAGGAGGTGAAGAAATGGTAAAATGTGTGACACATTTACAATACAGCGGAACTCGGGGAATAACAAGTATCGAGTCGGCATCGACGCGCGCCATTTTAATGTTCCACCTCACCTGGAGGAAATTGTGTTGATTTAAGGCAGGCGCCTGGGCGATAATTCGACCTCCACCTCAAGACAAATCCTTGTAATGTAATCGGGGTGATTTCGACTGGAAGAAATAAAAAGATAATTTAATAAGGGGGCTTATTCCGGGCCGACTTTCCCGATGGTTCAACACTGTGTAAAGAAAAGCTGCTTATAGGAGAAGATTTAAAATGTAAATTATGATGGAAGTTGGGCCGTCGTGTGTCGACTTGGTGGAATAAATCTGCAATAATTGGAAAATCAATGGGAGAAGAATTCGAGAGGCCATCCCGATACAAATAAATAGCCCGGGCCAGAATGGAGCGCCTCTCAGCTGCACATCCTTTCAGGAGTCCTGCGAGAGACGGGCGCGAACAGCAGCAATAGCGGCTAGCAGGAGCACAACTCCTCGGGGAGTCCCGGTGATGAATCGGGCCCAATATTCAGTTGTTACTCGTGCATCGTGTATCCTAATGGAAGAGGATATTTTTGTATCGCAGGAAAACAACTTTCCCACTCCTGCGATCTATCCATCAGGCAATCCTTAATTAATTTCGATAAGAACGTGGCAGGAATGTGCACCGTTTCACCGCTGTTGTTACATTATTAGCCACATTTCTCTTGATAATGCGTGCACTGGTCGAATGTCTGAAGACAATGGAACAGAGTGACGGTTGTGGAATGGCTCCTCCACATTAATCTGAAAGCATGTTAAGTTCCTTTCTGGCAGATTCCCCGCATCACTAAAATTCCTTTATTTTTTACATCCGAGGAGCGATTTAAAGGGTGCTGACCTATCAAGAATGATCGACTTTCTTCGCTTTGTGTTCCTTAACGGTTCATAAATCTACATTTCCGTTATTCTTGTTGATTTTTTTCCGAACTTTATGCCATCCAACGTTCCGTTGTTTACGTGGTAATACTGGCAATAAACTGGCCGCTTTACTACACCGGAAGCAACTGGTAATGGCACTGGTCATATTTTACTGTTTCTTGGAAATTAGTTGGGGTTCTGGGAAATTTACGGCCATCGAGGAATATTGCAAGTTTTACAAGTATTTCACGGGAGAATTGCACGGCGATCAACGTTACTGGAACTGCTAAGGATCGCTGCCATAAAAATGAATTACATTTGCTGAACGAACACAAACTAAGGACATGTGCGATGTCCTTTTTACTTTTTAGTAGACTAAAAAAAATTTGAACTCACACCTTCAAAATGACATTTCGCGACCGCACAGTAGTGCGCAAAATCGATGTTCCCGCACGACTATGCGGTCGCAGGCCATTTTGAAGCACTAGTGCGGGAAATCAAGCTTCCAGCACTAGTGCGAATGCTTCAAAATCATCCATGTGCCAAGCTGTTTTTGTCGAGCTGTAATTATGTTTTTCGCATTTACTTTACCACACTAGTACTAGAATCAATATTTTTTTAGGATCTTAATTTTGTGATAGTATGATAGATTTCGACGAAAAATCACATTGCATGTCCAAATTAAATTGGCCTGTACGCCATTTAGGGAAATTGGATTATAAAAAATTGACACCTCTCCATACATTCCGATCGATACAGCTCGGTATTTACCGTTTTTAAATTCACTTAATAAGTAACAGTGCCTAACCTACTCATTATTTCCCCCGACCCATTGTTTTGTATAATTGGTTTTTACGACACGTTATTGAGTGTTGGTAAATTATGAATAATCGGTTTAACAACGGGACAATTTTATCGGCCGTTGAATAAACAAATAGACGATTGGGAAAATAATTTATGTTTGTTTTCCAAACAGATGGAAATGTTTTTTTGAGAGATTCTCAGGTGACTGAAATTTTTTGGTATGTTGTAATTTGTAAATGCGGTTTTTATTGAGGGAATCAATCATTCGATTTGCAAAGTTCCAGGAGCAGGCTGTGCATTAAGGATTAAAGGTACGCCGAGGCGGCACATTTTAGTCTGATTAGAATGTAAGTTAGCGAAACAAATTTCGAAAAATTACGTTAGGAAGTATCGAGAGAACTCGTCAACATCAATCATTTGCACGTCGAGGGAATTCCGAAGAAAATAAGTCATCTGTAAATAATCAAATTTGATAAATTATTATCAACAAGTAAGTGTATGAGGGAATCAATAATGCACGGGTTGCCCTTTGCCCCCCACGACCCGATACCGTTTGACCCTTTCTCATTTACGATTGACACAAAAATATTTGATGAGGTCGTGTGACAGTAATAAATAACGTGCAGGGTCCCGACACTAATGTTTATTAAACCGGGAAATTTTCTTCGGCATTGATAACGGGTCCGGACAAATTCCGGGCGTGAGTGCGCCTTGTTACGGCCCAATTTGTTAAAACTAACGATATTCCCTGGTTTTCCTCATAAAGCTGCAAAACATAACGGTCCTAACTAGAGACATTACAGTTTCAAGTTTCGTCCCGACGATTACCGCAGTCGACGTTCCGGATTTAGCGGCGCACAACTTTTACTGATTTGACACTTTTTCAGGCAGAAATTAAATTAAATCCGGAATAAACATTGACTGAAGGAGGAACAGCTCGAGCGGTAACAAACAGCGAGCGTCATTCGGAAAGTGAAAAATTTACCGGTGCAAAGTGGTGTGTTATCGAGTGGGAGTGTTGGCACACCTGCACCAGCCGTCGAGGGTATTTACTCAGCGCTACACCGGACTGACAGCAAAAAAAACTAGAGGTTTTCATTTTTCAAAGGTCGCAAAATATTCACTTTGCTAACTAGTGAGAAAATATTTTTCTTCACTAGTGATTCAATTGCCATCTTTGTTTATTTTCAGCGAGCAAAAACCACTGAAATTCAATGAACATGGAAAAAAATATGTATTTATGAGAGATTATTGTATTTCTGGAATCTGACAAAGGTTTCAATAATTTAACGAGGTTCTGATAATGTAAATTAAAAAACAACTTTGATGAAAAAGTTGTTACATGCCATAAACATAATTAGTTACAAAAGACTTGAGGCCAAAGTAATAAATTAATTGTTTTTAAAAATATTGTATCCCACCTCCACCCGGCGGCACGGCAATTTTGCCGGAGTACATACACTATTACGGATATTACTATCCGTAATAGTGCAGTGCTTATCAACATAATTACCGGCGTCTCGCCTCCGCATTTTGACTTTGTTGTGTATTATGTTCTGTGTCAATGTTAAGGAACTTCCTCACGATGTGACATGAGTATAATAATATACTTTTTTGAATTTCAAATACCAATTTGTTATATTCTTGTTGTATATTTGTATATTCTTGTTCTTGTTATATTCTTGTTGTATTCTTTTTATTAGAAACAAATACAATATGTAGTTATTTACATTAGAGTACGGTTGGGGTATTTTACAGCGCGAAAACTAGGTTTCAGGCACGAGGCGAAGCCGAGTAAAGGCGTGTTTTACAGTTCGGGAAGCCGAAATTTATTTTATTTCACTTGCAAAATTCAAAAATCATCCTGGAGAGATGACAAAATCTTAGCAACATTGCCAGAAAATTCCCAGGAAAAATATTGTAATGTGAAATTTTGTTGTGTCGATTTGTGTAAAACAATTCCAATTTGCGAACGAGTGAATTTAGTCGAAATCGTTATCGCTTTAACGGCCGATATGTTTGTATTTTTCGAAAGTGGAGAATATCGAGTTCCCTCCCTGCAATTGGTTGTCAGGATAATTCGTTTATTTGTAAAATCCTTGTCAGGCTGATATATTCTCTTGACGAAGTCAGTCGAGAGGCTTTAATATTGTTATGGAGCGCCAAGGAATAATCGTGGGCGCTTCGGAGGCGGCGTATCGCAATAAAACACTGTGTTAAGTCGATGATAAAAAATGTAAAAATGACTCCACTGTTACGATTTACACGTTTACAATGTTGAGGAAACGAGCTGAAATCATGAAACGAACATTTTATGAATATTTAATCCGGGCATTCTTATACAATTTGTATGACTCGGAATCGATAAAAAACCGAACTCACTGAACAAACAAATTTAAATAATAATAGGGACGAAACGTTACGCCACAACAAAACAATTCGTTACAAAGTGATAAGGAAATCTGTGTCATCGTTTTTATAACGCGCCATCATTAAAACCGTTTTACTCGCCATCCAATTTTATTCGCCCATTTTATGACACCATAAATGGTGGTTTGTGAGGACATATGCATTTTATGGGCCGCCCGAACTACACCAATTTCCTACTTCGGATTGCAATATAACAGAACATTTGTCTCGTCCATTTCGATAAAAATTTATGGCGCTTAATTTGAATTGATTGGCGGTCGAAGGCTCTATCACGGACACCGATTGCTATTTTACTGCCCACGGTGCACTCCCATCAAAAAATATCACCACAAAGTTGCACAGAAATGCTGCAACGACGTCAGCTACGAGGGCCGTCCGGAAAGTTGTCACAAACGGGTAGACGTAGGTGGCGCTGCGATCCACACATAGCAATGAAAATAATAATAGTGATGCTGTTGTTTAGCAAAATATACAGGGAAATTTCTGTGGGATTTCAACGCCAACTACGATGCTACAATCATTTATAATGACCCTGTATAAAAGAGACTGATGAAAGGATCCGTTCTAGAAATATGTGTTTTGATATTCGTGTGGTAAATTAGTCCGGCCTGGATGCCGTGCCACCGAGAAAAACATAGTTTTGATTGTACCTGATTTTAAAATTTTTGTGGACGCCCTGAGGGGGCGGATTTAAAGTTGGGCAATTTTGGAAGTTCGCCGGAGCGGCTAAACGAAAACAGCGAGACCGTAAATGATGGTGGAAACAGGCCCGATCTGGTCCATTTATAGGAGAATGATCCTCAAAGATAAATATATTAATATAACGAGTTCCGATAGTAGCCCGAAAGGAGAGGAAATATGGAGTAATAAATATAATGGGGACCGGTAACGGAAATTTACTTTGAGAACTTTTATTATTGAACTGTAAGATATTAATTTTGTCAGAAGTCGGGAGTCTTGAAGCTCCGGCTTACGAGGTGCATCTGCAGCAATCGTGTGCGGTGATTTGTCTTTTTGAAAAGAGCATGGAAACACGTCCTCAAAGGATCAGCCTGCACTCGACAATTTATTGCTCCGGCTAAACGTTAATGCTCCAAAAGACTATTCACTAAATCAAATCTGCACCTCAATCTGGGCCCTGCTCGAACATAATGAAATTTAGACAAGAGCTCTTCGTTTCGGATAAATGAGGTCACCCTCAGGCACCGCGAAAAAGTCGAATGTCGTTAACATCCTATCGTTTATACCCCGTCAAGGATGAAATTGCAAGCTCGCCACTATTCAATGCAACCGGATTTTTTCTTGGTACGGTTCACTCTTCTAGTTCCGGAACCCCGGAGCGTCGTTAACCTGAAATTAATTAAAAAATGCAGTCGTAAAGTTTAAACGACGCTCGCTTCATTCTGTGCCGTTGAAAAAAGTGAGGGCAACTGTATTATATCTCCCGAATGAGCCTAAATTATTTAACGAGCGCTGTTTTGAAAAAGTTTCAGCGGAGTGCGTTTAGTTTGAAACTTCATCAATAATTCTCCGGTTTGAAAGCTTTCGGCAATATTGAATATCTCCTACCTGCAGACTTTGTTTTAAATTATGGCAGCATCCACTATTATTAAAACATTAATCTAAACCACTGAAAACATTCTTCGCCAACTCGTCGCTAATTAATTTTATGAGCTGTCAACAAAAATCATCTTAATTAATTTATCGAAGTTTTCGACTTCCCCAACTTTGCACCGACTCTTGGAGCAACAGCAAAACCAGCAACGTTACTCTTTTAACAAACAGTAAACCCACAATCATTCAATTCTTTCAATTGCTCTAAAATTTTTGTTAAAAAAAATTTTTGAAGTAAAAACTTCTTTAGGCGCACCTCATACATTATTAATCCCGGGCAGTAAATTAGTTTTCAAGCGTCACGTGTCACGCATCACGCGTGATGCCGTCACGTCACACGCTCCAAGGTGCAAGGCTTCGGCGGAGCCATTGATTTTTTTGGATCTACGATCTCACCTTGGTTAGTACAGGAGCAAAATCTGGCTCTTCACTTTGCCAACTTGTTTGCGACCCATTGTCGTGAATTTTTTATTTTGTCCGCCCGGTATACAGCACAATGGGGCCAATTCCTGGAGGAAAGGCTCGAGACTGGCCGCTCCGATTAAATCTTAATGGGTCCGCTTAAAGCAATAACATCGATGGATGCGATATTTTATTTAGTGTTCTGAGGACCGCCCAGGAAAACACTCAGCATATCTCGATTAATCAGTAATGAAGTTTAAAGAGTCTCGAATACGTCATGAATAGAATTTGAAACGGTTCCATAAGTGACGCGGGATTGGGGTGCATCTCTAATTAACCTCCCTTAAATTCGATACATGTATTTAGTCGGAGTAGTGGCGGGGGCGGCGTCGAGAGTGCAGAAATTAACCTCCGGAGATGCCAAATTCAACCAGATTGCCCCGCAAATTCCGTTATCGTTACGAATATTATGCCGATGAAATATTAATGGCGCGAAGCGGGGTCACGTTATATGGAGCAATTAAAGCATCAATGCCTTTGTCCCGAGTCCTTCGGAAGGACAGTAATTGCCGCTCGCCATTTTTATTACCTGAACGTACGCCGGGCTAATTATGAATTAAATATGTCTGTGAGTGAGTTTTTAGGGCTCGGCGAGGGTGGCTCGTCATTTACCGAGTCTGATCGTTGATTAATTTTTGTTACAAATTTTGTTTGATTACTCCTGCAACAGGTTTTAGATTCCAGGGATTCACATTTTTTAATTGACAATTTACCGCGTGGGGCAGGTGGATGTTTAGTTACAGTAAATTAATTTGCAGCATATCAAGAGAAAAAGAAGAGAAAGTTTGGTGTTCCACCGGTACAAAGGTTCCATTTGAAAGAGCTTTATTTCCTCGACTGTCATTCCAAAATGATCTATTGACCTTGATTTGCACTTCTAATTAAGGATTTTGATTTTTCAAGTAATTTTCAATTGAACAAATCATTAATACATATGGTTGATTTTTTCCGCCCAAGCTGTTTGACATTTGCACTACATTTTTCAACAAACTAAACCTGGTAATAATATTTTTGGAGCTAAAAAATTAGAAACTCTACGTCCAGGTCCAGTTTGGATAGAGATTTTTTCTACTAGAGTTTGGAAAACTTCAACATTGTAATACTAATTTGAGTTAGGAAAAGTGAAAAATTTCCTACTATGGGCGGAAATAATATTTCAACACAATTTTGGTCGTCTCCTGGGATACGTAACGTAAAAACTGGTATTTAATTGAGACAAAAGCTTAAACGCCTTCACAATTTTTCATTAATAAATTGTTTCTCTATGGTAACGAAAGCAGAACAATTTTGATTTCGCTTTTTAATTTAGAAATAATTAATAGTGTATTAAAAATATCCAAATTTTATGTATTTTCCAAACTCCAGTAGAAAAAATCATGTGTGCAATTCGTAGGAAAAGTGTTTTTTCCGTACTCGACGCGTTTTTAATCTCGACTTCGTCTCGATTAAAAATCCCGCATCTCGTAAGGAAAAAAATCACTTTTCCTAACTTATTGCACAAATAGCTATTTTTTTAATACAAAATTGCTTTGCTACCGTAGAAGCTAATTTCCTTTAAAATGTTGCTAGAGGTTAGTTTAAAGCCACAGCAGAAGTAATTATGTTGTTGGTCAATATTGGTCTCCATCTCAGGGATTATGAAGATTACCCTTACCAATAATATTGTGTATAGCTATATGAAGTGTACATTAGTGTAGGACCGGGGTTTGCACATCTATATTGTACTTTAGGGCCTAGACTGGAATTTGCAAATGTTGGAAAAATTCCTGAAGGTTTCCTGTTACTTTTAGTATCTTCTAAAAAGTGTTGCTTTGAAGATTTTTGTGCAAAAAGATTCTCAAAAATATAAAATTCTCAGAATTATTTTTTAATCAGAATTAGAATAAGTAAAAAGATTTTGTAGATTTCGTGTGATAGCTGTGCGTCCTTATTAAAATAATTTAGTTCTTTTTAGGTAAAAAATCAATAAGGAATCAGACACGACAATAACTATTTTCAATACAAGTGGGCAAAATAGTGCATTTAATCACGAGTACGGAAGTTGGGCGTCTGAGCCGAAGGCGAGTGATTATATCATGTTTGCTCATGCGTGTTGAATCTGATTTTGATAATAAAATACAGTCGCGGAATCGAAATTTCGGACAGCATTTTTTGTCACTTTTTGAATTTTGTGTTAATCGCAGTGAGTGTATTTAAATCATCGCTTTCACCTGCTGCCTACCCCTTATTATGCCGCAAATCACTATTTTTTTAATGTAAATAAATCAAAATGACAAAAATATGACAAGAGTAAAAAATGAGGTTATATCAACGTAAACTGTACATACATATCATTATCTATCTGCATCACTATTTTTCATAACTGTTAAAATCACTGAAACACTAATTTCTACAAAATTAACCCCACAGGGAACTCACGAAAACAGTTTTTCGCAACAAAACGTGGATCAACAAAATGCCAATCAAAAGAGGTTATGTTGTTAGGCGTTGCGTGTTTGTGATTGGTTTACTGATTTTAGTTTAATCAGAGATACCAACACATAATGCATTTAGCATGAATTTTTCCAGAAGTTTACCCAAAGTAATTTCACGTTTTTTCGTCAATTTTAATCTAAATAACAGGTCAAAAATTTAATAAGTCAAAAATAAGACAAGCTTCAGTTATTAATATTTAGAAATATTTTAAAAACAGATTTAAAAAACTGTCACACTACATATTTGGCGCCCTCTATCGACAAATTCGCAAAACATTACACTTTACTCACTAGTGAGAAAATAAAAATATTTTTCCTCACTAGTGATTCAATTGCCATCTTTGCTCACTATTTTCAGTGAGCAAAGACTACTGAAATTCAATGATCATGTAAAAAAATATTTTTTCGAGTATTTTTTGTACGCCATGTTATTATTTTCTTTAAGCACCGTTTAATTAAAAATAAATACATAATAATATTGGATTTGAAATTTAATTTGGATATTGTTTTGTTAAATAATATATTTTTGGGCAATCGATTTTCCAGCGACCAAATAAAAACGTGAAAGAAAATATTTTCGTATTATTTCCCAACAATTGGATTGTTGTTTTTTGGTAAAACGAAATTGATTTGATACTATTTGGGCTTGTTGTACCAAGTGGAGGAATTAATGATCGCAGATCGAGCTTTGCTTGTCGTGTCGCGCCTCCTGCCTCGATCGATAAGAAGTGAAACGTCTTCGACAAGAGCTCGCAGGCAGATAAACACGGCGAACTCGCATCGCCATAAACAAGGTTTCGGCCTTCATATTGAATATTTTTCGCAAAACAAACGCCGAACACATACATATTTATGTGGCGGGCCCAACATGGATGTGTAATGCGATGTTGATGCAGACGTATCAATGGAGAATGGCGGCTGGGCCGTTGAGACTCGCAAAGCGACCAAAAACGCCTGCGAGAGCTTTTCGTTTGTGAAAGGAAACACTGTGATGTTTACAAACCACACCTGGGGTTCCATGATCGTCGCCGCAGACGCCGCCACTTAGTTTCCCTTGTTTACCGAAATTTTGCATAATTTATCCGAATATTATTATTTTACCTCATGCAAATGTCACGCCGAATTTTGCCGTCTTCCATTCCGGGACCGGAATTTATGTTTGCTCTCGCTGCCTAAATTCGAACGCCGCAGGAAGGACGGGCAGGTGCTATGAAAATTATTTGCTTCCTTCCTAAGAATTTTTTACGCGGAGTAGTTTGTTGGTTTCTAATTTTCCAAAACTAGTTTGTCGAAAGTTTTCTTATCGCTGTGTACAGTCGAGTAAAATGAAACTTTGCAACTCATCTGACAAAATTCTGTTTTAAACTCCCAAACTGAAAATGAATTGATGCCGAGGATAAAAGATTTCAAGACAATACAGAAACTTCAAGCCACAAATATACAAATTATTACACTTGGAATAATTATTGCGGTTTCTCAAAAGTCTAATACAAATGTGGCGCTCAAACTAATCAGGCACTCGGCTTCGCCTCGAGCCTGAAACCTAGTTTTCGCGCTGTAAAACCCCCCTACCGTACTCTGATGTAAACATATTAATATTTTAATGATATCATTATTCGCGTTTCGCAAATATAAATGTAGAAAAACATTTAAGAAAATCGTACAAAATATCATTAAGCTCGCTGATCTCGCTCCACCCCAAAAACTCGTAACATTATAATTAGACTCTTAAGCTGTTATCATTACACTAACGACTCGACGTCGGTGGACTAACTTTCCTCGTTAACTAATTTGCTCAAAAACTCCTAATCATTGAAAACTAGTTTTGCAATTTTTTGAGAACCTGTTTTTTCTACTGTACTGCCCTAACTTACTAAAATTAAGTTTGCACAAGTTTTCCTATTGCTTATACAGATTACATTCAAAACTAATCTATCTATGAAACTTTATAAATGCATCTAACGAGATTCTGTTTTAAAGTCCGGAACCGAGAATGAATTAAGAAAATAAATTGTCTGCCAAACAAAATTTTTGTGCCATCCAATCGGTTGTGCATTGTGTGGTTTCCCGAGTTAAATCACCTTCCATTTTATTTGTGCGAGTGTGAATCAGTTGAATGCTTAAGCAATGACGACGACGAATCAAATTAGTGGAATTGGATTAACAGCTCACTAATTCAATTGTGACGCAAACCTTATAAAACATCAAAAGTGAAAGATTGGATCAACGGAAGAAATCTTTTTGTTGCAATCACTTAATAGAGTGATGTTTTTCCTTATTTTAATTTTACCTCACGCTTTCGTATTTCTGTTGAAGGTAAAATGACAGCAATTGATTCAAGTGGCTTTATCAGAATTTGTCAGCTGATTGACAGCGCCGTCAACTGTAATCTGCATTGTTGTGTACACTTCTGCTTTATGGTGCGTTTAAGACGTCGATTGTCGAGTTATTTTTGTCCCGAATAAACCTTGTGGTTTTCCCACCAAAAAAGTCAGCTGAAGGAACTCAAAACAGATTTTTTCTTCGAGTTTAAATTCATTTTCTTGGTCCCGAAGTAATTTTGCATTCGGAACCTCCAGTTAGCACCTTCTCGCCGTCTCAAAAGAATTCACGTCCTGAGAAACCCATAACAGTTACTTTTAACGGCAACGGCGAAATTCCTCCAGCCAACGAGTTTTTTTATCGTTATAATAATTGCAAGTGGTTGTGCGATGGTGTTGCTAACAAAGTTCCATAATGTGCTCAGTTGACTTAAGTGTCCTTAACGTCAAAAGCTCAATATTTCTGGAGCTTCGGAAAAATGATGCGACCTTGACTCTTCCGAATGAAATCAATTGTCAATTATCGGCGGCAAACAGAGCGTCAGCGTAAGCCGCTAAGGACGAACAAATAATTGAATAATGACAAAACAATGTGGCTGTCAATATTTCCAGGTTACATATTGACCGACATGATGGAGTTATTTCGATTTAGCGGGAGGCGCGCCTCCGGTGTGAGCTTATTAAAAATGGAGTAATGAGAAGAATCCTTTCGATTTCTCGGCGCAGGGAGGAATCGTGAAGGGCGTCACCGATGCGCTATCAAGCATTCAGTTCAGGCTCTTCGCCGAATGAGTTTATTTCTTATTAAAAATTTAATAACGATGCTGCCTGTTCAACATGTACGGTAAACATAATGGCAGAAGTTGCTTATGTAATTTATCGATGTAAACACAATAACCGACTCGCGAAGAGTTTATCTATTATTCACGGTTTATTAAGTAGTCTCTGCTCTCATGTTTTCAGTTACTGCGTAATAAGGATACGGGGATTAACTCCAAGTCACCTGAAGTTTCAGCCCTGTTCGATTGTTAATCTCCACTTTTAATTAGGCCGTGTCTTTATTCGAACGATCGATAAGGCAGTTTTCACGTCTGTGTTACAGGATTACAAAGGCAACTGCCAGATTTTGTTTGATATTGCTTAGGAGTATGAAATATCAAAGGGGAGCTAACCCGGCGCCTCCACCAAAGATGTTACATCCTCTGACACAAAATTTACCATTTTGTAAAAGTCCAAATACAAAAATATAATACCTTCTCCAAAAAGTTTTTTTTTGAAGTGGAAAACTTCTTGCGACACGCTAAAATCGTCACGCGACACGCTAAAATCGTCACGTTCAAATCGTCGTTACGCTCGGACCTTGAAGTGAAAAGTTCTTTAGGCGCACGACACGGGCAGTGAATTAGTTTCATGCGACACGCTAAAATCGTCACGCGACACGCTAAAATCGTCACGCTCAAATCGTTGTCATGCTCGGGTTGGAGAACAACAACTGTCTGGTCCAGTTATTCGCAATAATTTTTTTGATGATTCTGCTTCTTCAGTCAAATAATACAATAGAAAAATCCGCGGTAAAAGGTAATTATTATTAGATGTGGTTATTATTTATGTATTAATGTCCACATGAACATAAACAAAATTGCCTTGACCTATTGAAACGCCAATTAAATGAAGGTATCGATTGTGTCGTACATTGGAAAACAAAATGTAATTTTTGTAAATATTTATTGCATCTTTCTGTTGGAAATAATATTAAGAACCCCGGACAAATATAAGAATTAACTTGAGGCAACGCCGCCCCCGCCTATAATTTAAATACGCAGCCAGAAAATCCCAAACCACCCTAGACCATAAATTCCGCAATCATCACATTATGTTGTACACCCTTTTACAGCCGCCCCATTATTCCATGTGTCAAATCCGACAAGTTTATGATGCATTTTAAACCTAGCAAGTCGCCGCCCCGTCTGCGCCTTAACAGGTCGCATTAGTCCGGAATTCCTTCCGTTCGAACAGAGGGAAAGTGCTCTTGAAAATGCACAAAGCGCCCGGAATCATGCCGGAGAAAATGAAATATTAATCGCGTCCCTGCTGCATCTGTTATGCAAATCAAATTAGTGCATGGGAGAAAAATAGGCGACCAACGGACGCAAATAAATAATCTCCGGCTAAGAAATAGCTGGTAATGAAGGTATGAAATTGGAAAATTTCCAGGACGAGTCGCGGATTTATCGCCGCTAATTTAATAACGATGTTGCGCCGGGTTTTACTAAGAAGTTTTTAATGCAGTCTCGAGAGTGCATTTTATTCGGTTCGATAATGCGCAAATGGGTTCAACAGACCCTATTAAAATTACGATTTTAGACACAAGCGGACGAAAAGTAACTCTTTTTCGGACGCAGCTTTTCGGACGCTCTGTTGATATTTTGAGTAAGTTAGCAACGAAATCGACAAAACCGATACTAATTGTCCTGTCACCATAAATTTATCTATTTGAAAAAGGTAGATACAAAATAAATTTGTAATTTTTTCAATGATATCTTTTGCTTTGCGCTCGCCTAAAAAATCTAATGTGCACCTCTGCTAAAAAGTGCCTTTTATCCTCGACTGTTTTCAAGCCTCGGCTGCGCCTCGGCCAGAAAACTGACACTCGGACGAAAAAGATGCACTTTTTGGCTTTGATACACAAATAACTGTTGTGGACATTCGTTCCGGTATCTAAAAGTGTGACAGATAGAGCAAAAAAGGTAATAAAGAGTTAGGAATGGCTATAATAGTTTAGATGTGAGAGACGTGGAAAAGGGCGCCGCGAAATGTTCCAATTTCGCATGACTTATATACTAGATAGTACAGAGAAATTGTTAGTGATTTCAAATAATTTTCGATTTTGAATAAAGTCTTGAGGTGATGCTTGGGGTGTTGTGTTTGTGGTAAAATTATGCTTGTTTTTAAAAAATGCATAAATTGCTTAAACAATTTGGTGAGTATTTTAAATTTTAATTTGGGTGAACTGCAAGGCTTGGGTAACGATCCGGGGAGGCATTACCATACGGCCATTACGCTAAATACCTGTAGGCATAATTTCCCGACATTAAACGAAAACACAAGACATGAAAGCGGAAAAGTTGAAAGAAACGCGCAGAGCCGAAGCGTCAAGCCAAGATCCGTCCACAAAAAGATGCAAATCGCTGTATAATGACGATATTCAAATGCCGCCACTATTACCATCACAATCATGCGAAGGAAAAACTTCTTTAATCAAGCCGGTCTCGCGTTCCCAAAACAAAAATAAAACTACGACATGGAAATATAATTTCAATACAGCCGACACGGAACTCGATCAATCCCCAAAGTCTTTTCATTAAATTCGCGTCGGGGTTTAATAAAAAACTATTAGTTTGCAACTTTCGGTCCGCGGAACTGACTATAAATAAATAGCGGCGGGGCTCAAGTGAAAGAAAATCGTTGCAGGTGATGACCCGGAACTAATAAGATCTTAAGGAACAAGAAAGAGATGGATGATGATGTTTCGGTGGTTTTTCCGACGCCCGAATTATTCCCAAATCCGGGGATGTCGCATTAATAAAATTTTTTACACGGTCAAAATGGAAAAAAATTCGGGCGGTGTGGAAGCGGCAAGAGTAATCTATCAGTGGGGGCGCGAAGGGGGGATGGGTTTCGACCGATGAAGCTCTAATTCAAATTATTCCGGATGAGACGTTTAAATGAAATCGGGAATTTTTATTTTTGAATTGGGCAGAAAATACATTTCAAAAGATGGGATTATCTAATAAATCCATAACAAAATTCTTTTAAATAAATTTTTGAAAGGAACCCAATTTTACTATTCAATAATTTTTTTTAAGAAAGGAGAGAAAAGACTCGATTGGACATTTTTTACGCTTTCGCATTATCAACGAAGATTAGGTAAAACTTATTCTGAAGATCGTTAGGTCGCGCAAAAAGTAGCATATACAGGGTGTTAGTAAATGGTTGGGAATAAATTTCGGGGTGAATTCCTTATGAAAAATGTGGCTTAAAACCTAAATAAAGTTTTTCGTTAAAATGAGTAGTTTTCTCAAAAAAGAAAAAAGAAAAATAAATGTATTCTGGCATATCCATATTTTTTTTGAAATACTGCGAAATAATAATGGTTTAAAGAAAAAATTTAAAATTGATAGTTTAATTAAAAAAAAAAAAATCAAAACTAATGCGATTTTAGCCAGACAAATGAACTACATAATTAGAGAAATTCTCCAACAGTGAACTACATTTTCTTTTTTTGAGAAAACTACTCATTTTAACGAAAAACTTTATTTAGGTTTTAAGTCACATTTTTCGTAAGGAATTCACCCTGAAATTTATTCCCAACCATTTACTAACACCCTGTATAACACGGGACGAAAGTGTTTCATCCCTTATGTAATTATTACCCTCCCTGTATCCGCGCATTAGACTTCGGGACAAAAATTCTCACTTTTTTCCCTTGTCATGTAATATACTATTATTTATTTTTGGGACAAAACGCTGTTTAACAATAACAACAATTCTTACTATCATTTTACTCCTCAACTTAGTCCGTACTAAATCTCACCATTTTTTTGTCATTTACATTACGGGCATCGTGATACAACGCCTAAACAAATTCTCTCGCGCTTAAGTTTTTTAAACTTTTCTTACATCCAAATATTCATAATTGAAGGGACTGCTTAATTGGAATAAATTAGTCCAACCCTCTTAGGTCTCAATTAACTGGAATTCACCATATGATTTTTCCTTTCCGGAACTTGTCCTTTAATTAGTTGTTTGCACTCGTTTTTCAAGATTTTAAAACTTCTACTCAACTTTGTTGTTAGTTCTTACAACAAAAAAATCAATTAAAAATTTTCTGCGCCACAAGAAGTAGTTGGGTTTTAATCAACATTGTACATCTAAAGTGAGAATTTTTTCACAGCATAAAACAAAGCACTGTATTTTACAATGCGAGGAGCTTTATTTCATACTGTAGCATGGTCGCAGTTAATCACTCATTTTATGGAAATATTTGTAAAAGAACTCTAAACATGCACATTTCCACATGATGACAGGGTGTTCATTTAAATTTCCCGGTCAAAGTTGGCCTTGAAGAGTCGATTGTGAACGCACTACAGATTACGGGGATCAACTGTTCAAATCATACGTTTTTACACGACTGGCGCGTTCACAATCGACTCATCAACGCCAACTTTGATCCGAAATTTAAATGAACACCCGATACTTGGAACTGCTTACCTAACCTAGAAAATTATTGCTACGGAATTCAGATGTTGCAAACATTTCTGTATGCAACTTGTGTATGAAGCACTTATTGCGTGTAAGATTACACTCGCTGCGGTCGTGCGTGCAGACTTCCCACTTCTAAAAAAAAGTCTTGCTTAATATACGTGTAGCATAAGTAATAGGTGAGGATGTAGTCGTAAATCGATATTATGTACTCAGTATTAAATAAATAAAGGAATAGGTATTAACTGATAAGTACAAATTAAAAATATGGATACATATTTTACCTAATGGCACTCATTTGTTCTACTTTGACATTTTTTTCCTACTAATTTTCCGTTTCTTTCAGTCGTAATAGTTCGCTTTGTATGATTTTCGACAGTAATTTAGACAGTTGGTAATGACGGCGGGGACACTGGAAACTGCTCCGTCACGTAATAAGCTGCTGAAATTACAAATTTCATTTTCTCCATCAATCAAACATTAAATAACACCATTGTTGTGTTTGTACCGAGTGCGTATTGATCAATTTGTCAATCATATTATATTAATATTGGAGCTGGGCCTCATTTCGTACCATCGGAAATTAAAGTTGGCCGGAGAAAGGAGTAGAAAATTAAGTCATTATTTCACGCCAATTATGGGATAATGAGAAATCTCCGGTGCACGCATTGATGCCTCCTGATTATTTCAATCGGACGCATTGTTTCAACAAGGTGCAATTACCGCAAAATTTCCCAGCCGAAAATTTGTTGTTGCGATGGCGGTGATCATATTGTCGCTGCTTAACAAATAGTCGTAAAGCAAACAAACGAAAACACATAAAGGAAAAAACAGTCCTGGGCCGAGCACGACTCTTCGGGGAACATCGTATTTTACAAGGCAGAAAGCGAGTTTTATTCAAGATCTTGGGGTTTTTATTGTATTTTCACATCGCGAATGGCCGATAATGGGAGCGAGTTTGGCAGTTTTTGAATTTGACACAACCGCGAAAGGCGAAATATGGCCAGAAAAGTGCGTAAATTTTAGAGGAACTGGGTTAAGTGTGGTGAGCTTCGAGGATAATATCTTCACGAATTTCGTGTTGTTCGAAATTTTCCGTTGAGAGCACGCACAAAATAACGACAATAAACTACCAGATTGACTTTTAGTGTTATAAAAAGTAAAGTCGGTAGTAAAAAGGACGAAATATTTGATAACTTGGTTTAGTTTCCTCCGGGGCTGCTGAATTTTGCACAAATTCTACAAGATACGAAAAAAATTTATTTCATTAAGAGTGTCATTATTTTATTTATCACTGTGGACAACATTACAAGGAAAAAAGTTTTTCTTTTATCATACCACAGGTTTTCAATTTCCACCCTGTCGGTATATTTGACAGGACGTAAGTTACTCATTAGTGTGTCGAGGACCAGTCGTTTTTAATTAATACAAAAAATACAACAGACCGAAGTCTCTATTGGTGATACTTAGGTAAAATTGGATAAATTTCAGGCTAATGATTAAGCATTATGATAATGACAGGTATATGGAAAATGTCTAGAAAGGTTAAGGAGAAAACTTAGCCGTTATCAATAAAATCATTAATAAACTATACAAATTACGGACTTTTCCACTTTTCCAGGACTAGAGAACATCCAAGGACAAAATATTTTTATCTTCAAGCGGTCGAAAATCGCGCCTTTGTGTATCTCTGTAGAAACGGTTGAAGTGGCTTTTTTTGAAACACTTCAAATCCTAGGAGTTGAAATATAAGGTCATTTGAAGCATTTCTCAATATTTATTTTTCACTAATTACACGAAATTTAATAATGAATCTATGTCTACTAAAAAAAAGCCTCTAAAAAAAGCGAAATAACAAAGTCGCCCATGTGCATGTATGACAGATGTCAAAATCAAAAATAGCAAGATGGCCGTTCAACGTTAAAAAGTAAACTTTAGCAGACTTTACTAACATTATTGAACCTTCAAGAGAACTAGAAAAAAAAATGAGTTCATGTCCGATTTTTTTGTGATCCTTTTCAAGATAAAATAGTATCATCGAGAGTAGAAGGTCTTTTTGTGCTCCGCCCAGTTGCGCCTCAACTTCGTCTCGGCCTTCATTCTCTGGGCTCACTTCTACTCTTAATGATATAATCTACTATAATTATATTCTGTTTCATTCGTCCTCCCACTTATCGTGTGTGCACACTCATATGCACTAAATAACATGTGTTAATGCACCCATAACTGTAAAACCATCGCCAAACCACCGAAAGCTCCACTCCGGTTGCCACCCACGACACACCCTGCGCCCTCAAACATCATCCCCCGCTCAAAGCGTGTCAACCACGAACTGCAACAAAGTGCATATCGGGTTCCTCGAGTCTTTTCCCCAATTAACGCCTTCGAGTGTCACACCTGGCGGCGAATTTATCGCTTTAAACCAGTCCGGTGATATTTCATGCATGCCAACACGTTGCATTTAATTCTCTTCGCGATAATAATCCGGCGTGTTCTACACGTTCGCACAAATATTAAATTTGATCCGGCCAAAGTTCTTCCGATAATTGCCAAAGAAGCCGATGACTCGGCTGTATTTCATGCGTGACGAAGACCTCCACCGAGTCGTATTGCGTTTTTCGGGGCAATAAATCTCACCTTTGCACTCGTTATTTTTATACAGTGCTGGGCGCAAAACCGGCGAAATTTATTAAGTGAAACATGTCTCAGGATTGCCACGTCGCGGAAAATTTAACACGTTTTTCTCGAATTTATCCTAAGTTTACATGAATTTTATTGTAAGTTTTCATTTATATGTAAATTCAAGGACTACACTTTTAACTCGGGATCATTTGAACTTCACAGGTTTTTGTTCTGTCTCTAGGCACGCATTTACACTTATAAATATTTATAAAACAAAGGATGGAACCATTTTTTTTTTACTCCAATAATTCACCGATGCACCGATGCAACAACGATTTGCATAAACTGATATTGTTGCGCCAGGACTAACAAGTTTTTTTATTTTTTCAGGTAAGGACTCGTGGAATGCAATTCTGGTGGGTGAGTGCCGCAACGGCTTTATTATTTCAGTCCTCCGACAATAAACGGGGGAATTTATTTTTATGAGTTTCATAATAAGCCTATCAAGATATTTCAATAAACTCCGTGCTTAAGTTTGTTATTCAAAGGGCCATAAAAATGCTAATCGCATTCGACGTTTTTCCTTGCACGCCATCTCGGCCGACGAATGAGCCTGAAAATGAGACAAAAAATTCGAAAAAGTCCGCCCCACACCCCAGACTTAATTAAAATCATCCGCTAATGTAAAAGTTAATTAACCCATTAATCCCATCCAAAACAATGGTGGGTTTAAGTCCTAATTTAGGATCCCAACTTTGGCGCAAGTTGTAAGTAATACAAACTAGTGACGTGCTCGTGATTGGTAGGTAATAATTTCTCACTCCATTGGCCTAAGGGTTGGAATGAAGAACCGTACGGAAATTTATTGCAGACTAAAACGTAATGGATTTTCTGGATACTCCGGTGCCCAACAAAAATTGTTTGGGAGAGAAATTTATAATGTACAGTTAAGAGAACGAACCGGACCACTTTTGACCACGACTCTTTCACGTCTTCAGCCGACCATAAATCTCCAAAATCTTGATCAACGAAAATAACCACTCGTATAATATTGAAATATTTTAGGCCGAACGTCGATTATTATAAACAAGACGATTTATTGCGTGGGTTGGAAAAACACTTTAGTCCTGCGAGGGATCCTGCAGGCTGGGAAATAACAAAAATATTCACTCAATTTCAGACCAATTTCTTTCCAACGAATACACTTTAAAAACAAGCTTGTTTGAACGGAAAGGAGTTGGATTCTCTCATGGGCTGTGGCCTTGGAAATATTTGGGCGAAGGCGGAGCCATAAACCAGTGAAAAATCTGTAAAGCCTAAAACGTCGACTCCTGTGATTATTGCCCTCGCTGCGCTCTGCAAAAACTTACTCTCGAGATTTAAAAAAAATGTGGTTTCATTCACTTTATAATCCCCAAATTTATGGCTGATAATCTTCTGTTGTCAGTAAAAAAGTGTGAGGTTTCTTTGGGTTTTTGGTGACAGTAAACCGCATTTATAGCCGAGCTGGGGTCTGGCTTTTCTAAACCAAAATCGGCGATTACCCAATTGTTGGGAGCAGATGCCGTTAAATTAATACAAACCGTGCCTATCGGCTTTTAAGTCGTACGTTATAATTAAACCCTCGGTGGGGGAACCACCCGATCTCGGCCTACTTTATAACAGAGTGCAAACGGCTCCGGCGACACAACATTAAGCAGTTAATGCTTGTTAATAGCGCGACTTCGGACATAAATTAGCCATAAACACAGGTAACAGAGCGGCGGCGTCGGCAGCGCGCCGCCACCAGAAAACGCGCCCCTCCAGTCGCGTATTTCACATTTTAACTAAGTTTCTTTCTGAGGGTCGGTAAATGGTCTATTAGCAATTAAGTGCTGATTTAAGACAGTCGCTTCCACATGGGCTCTTGTTGCTGTTCTTATTAGCATTAGCGGGGAATTACGCCTACTTTACGAAGACACTAAATGTCGCCCCTTACCACCGCAAGGCCGCCCTTCATAAGAATGCCCCGTTTATTCATGGGTTAGAAAAAGGCGGCGCTGTTACGTGCGCCGAGGGTCGTCGTAACCGTGTTTTACACAAATATGATCCGGGGGAGGCGAGTCTGCAATCAAGAAAGAATTTAAGGGCGCGATTAACTTATTCCCAGCAGCTAATTAGGAGTGGCGGGGGCGCAGAAATTAAAATCTAAAAATAGGACCATCTCTCGAAGAATATAATTTTTTTAAATGGAGTGCTACAGCAGAATAAATAAATCTTTTTCAGGAAAAAATACAGCGGTGTGACAATTTACTAAAACTACACAAATATTTATTGGAATTTAACATTTTGCAGCTTTTCCGGGAGCGTTATATACAGGGTGTAATTGAAATACACGGAATAATTTTAACCACGAGCTACTGGCTTCATGTAGAACTCGGAAAAAATATTTAAAAAATTTTATGTCAAAAAATAAAATGACATTTAATTTTTGAATGTCATTAATTGTCTATTTATTTTTCGACATAGAATTTTTTAAATATTTTTTCCGAGTTCTACATGAAGCCAGTAGCTCGTGGGTAAAATTATTCCGTGTATTTAAATTACACCCTGTATGTTTAAAAGTTTTAGAAGGAAGCTGAGTTCGACTGAGTGGTTACATCTCACACCTACTCCCGCCAAAATGTCTGTTTTTATTTAGATCGCCATCAAGATTACTTTTTAGTGAAGTTTTACTTTGTTGGAGTGCATAAAATGAAGTTTACCGAACGCACATTAAGCCCTTGACAAAGAGCTCCATAAACACTTATCTCGGCGCACTTTGTAACGTATCGCGATTAATACAGTGCAGCGCAATAAAAAACTTAATCGCATGTACTTAAACAAATATGAAAACGTAATTAAGCACTTCGTACTTGGCGTTTACAGCGCCCAAGAAATAATGCTTTTAAGGATAAATACGTGCTTTGGTGGAAAATTGCAATGCATTAAATTAACTGCATGTAAATAAACGACTGCGGTGTTTAGCACGTTTTTTATGGACGTTGAGCGTTTATGTGGGAGGAATTTGCCGGGCACGGGAAAACCCCCACTTTCGTCGTCCTGTGCTTTTTATATAATATAGAAAAAAATCCGATCAGGTCGGAGAGGAAGTCAATTTTCCACAGTGGTTTCGCTTTGTGGTAAATTCATGTGATATTTCTTATGTTCGGTAATGGCACTACTCTTCGATAAATTTATGAACTGTGGACGTTATCCTCATATTTCTCTTTTGGCGCTGTTGATTGTCCGGATAATGGTTTGCAAATGGGAGCTTTCGCCATTGGAGCTTTGCACATCTAGACAGGTGCAGGTTATCGAATAAAATTTCACGCATTAGGGGCTCAATTGCAAACTATTGTGACTCGATGGTGCGTGATAAAAGTGCTCTAGGGTGATTGGAAGTGGCGTACGTAATTCACAGGAAGACACGTCATCAGTTTCTATTTTAATTAATTTAGCCGTAAAACAAAACTCTGGAGCACAAATGGGACTGTTTACAACTGAGATAAATAGAGTACTGCATTTTACAAATAAGAAAAACTTTGTTGGGGCCTTGTAATGCTGTTGGCGTGTTGTATTTATGCATTTATGCAGTTTAGTTTGTGGATGCGCTGTGCACAGATTAATTTAGAGGATGTGCAACTGCACGAGGACTGTTGAAAGTTTAGAAAATAGAAAAAAAAAAATGTGTGTGCTCAATACCGCACGACAGAAGTGAAAACTTTTATGACGCTCGTAATTGATTTTAAGTAATACATAACGGGCCTTCAAATAAATTTATATTTAGAGCAACCTATGGAAATTCAATTGTTTGCAACATTTTTCTAGCGTAGAAAATGACACAAGAAACGTCTGACATTTTAACGAAATAAAATTAGGTTAGAAAATATTTTTAATTTTTGTAATGCATTCTCCCTATTCCTCTTCCACGGAATATGACAATATGAAATTGGGAAAAAGCTTACTATGTAACCTGTGTAACTCCGGAGAATAATTGGTTACCTACAAAAATTACTTTACACTGTTAACAGAATTAGAATGTCGCCTACGCCTACTCTAAATATATATTTATTTGAAGGCCCGATATATTATATAAATTATATTATTATGGATGATGGTACTTGGAGGAATCAGGAACAATGCATATATAATTAATATTATTTAAATTTAATTTAGTGTGATGCGAACGATTTTGGCGTGATGCGAAAGATTTTAGCGTAGTGCGAACGATTTCAGCGTGTCGCATGAAACTAATTCACTGCCCGGGAATAAAATGTAATGTAATTTTTTGTGAGTGATTGAAGCATTTCTCGTCTTGGGCAAATCCAGCTGAAACTTTTTATTTATGGGAGAGAAACAATAATGAAGAGAAGTCGGGTTTATTGATAGTAATTACTGGAATATTTTTTATGTGGAAAGTTTGAACTGGAAGCAATTTTCTGCAAGCGTTTACGATCGGAAAAGAAAAATCGCGATAAGAACGGGGCAGTGATTGATGTGTATTGCAAAAATTGGAAAGAAGCGATTCTTTCGGCGAAATCGTTTGATCCTGGACGGGTTAATTGTCGCGGGCCCGCTTTCAGGCTTAGTGCGCCCCTGTCAATATTGTGCTTTTGTGGTAATCAAGTGCAGAAGAGGATGTACAAGTTTTATGTTGTTTACTGTTCATTTTGAGTGTGGTTTCTGTCGCGGTGGTCGTTTTTTCGTCGTTGTGTTGCTTTCATCACATTTTCTGTTTGTACGAGCCGAATAAATAATACAATAGTCTTGTTGTGTATGAATACCTAATAAAATGGAGCTTTACAGTCGAGTTCGTAAAAAAAGACTAGAACATTGGTCGCAACGGCGACGTAATAATATAACTCGGTCGCCAGGGCCGGATCCAGCACGGTGCCCTCGAAAAGGCTTTCATTCGGTTCATATCGTTTCAACAGCAGATTGGCCATTTCTTATAGTTCTAAATTGTAACCAGATTGTTAATGTTAGTTAATCTCATAGTTTAGTAACGGTGACATTATTTTTTAATTTTTGTCAGAGTCGATATTTCAACTACAATGAGTTATATCGGATGTTTTATTCCCGGGCAGTGAATTAGTTTCATGCGACACGCTAAAATCGTTCGCATCACGCTAAAATCGTTCGCATCACGCACACCCGTTTTTTTCTTTTTCTTCTTTTTAACATACGGTGCTGAGCATCATTGTTTGGAAACGCCATCTTCGTCCACATTTTGTCCCTCCTTGCCCCGAGCCTGGCCCGGCTAGACCAGCGGGGCAATTAACGAAATATTTCAATTGCGAATCCCCGCCATAAATTCCGAGATGCTCCGGCCGGAATTGCTTAATTCCAGGGGCGTATGCGGCGTAGGCCTCCCGTATAAATTCTGCTTCAATTACTGAGGTGGTGGCGGCCGCTTATGGGCGCGCTAAGTCACGGCGGCCATAACGGGGCGTCACACCGTCTCTCATATTGAATTTTTTATGGCAGTTGTTGGAGAAGTTAGGCAGTAAGGGGGACGCTTTGACGCTGGGACACCTGAGCTTTGCTCGCACTCGAAATCGCCCCGAGTTATCGAAAAAATACGGCTCGAGTGTCATCCGATAAATTCCGCTTTTGATGTCGGGCCGCGTGCATCTTTCCGGGTACTCCATTTTATTGAGATTTTACGCGACAGCTTTGACAGAATCCGGGCAACGGCGGCGCGGTCGAGTCGCCGGTTCGCGGATCACTAGTCCGATTCGGGGGCCGCCGCTTGTCAAAAAAAAAATTAATAGCGGAGACGGCGACGAATAGTTCCACCCCAGAAATTTCGAAGGGTCACCGGTTTCGAAAGTTGTTTTCTAAAGTGGCGCCGCAGGCAAATGATAATAAATGGGGTGGACAGGGTGGGAAAAATTCGGCAAACTTCGGTGAACTCCAGGAACGTGCAAAAACCAATTTACTAATTATGTAATTACTTATTATTACTGAGTAATCGATTAATCGATAACGTGCAAATCACGTAAGTCACATTTGCAGAATTTTACAGGAGAACCAAAAAACGGTCTAAAATTTGCAAATTTAGGAAATATCGTTTTCTGGCACCCTAATCCTTGATAGGGCAATACTGGGTCCGTGATGACGCCTCAGTAGCAATACTGGGTCCGTGATGACCCCTCAGTACCAACCCCCCTCCTTTCAAACCTACTCGTCATCATCCCATTGGCTGACGAGTCTTTGAAGAAGCCTACAGCACTAGTTAGGGAAGTAAACACGTGACCTATCCTTGTTCCCATAAAAATCATAACGTTCGTTTCTTACTTAAATTAAGCCACAAATAATTCATCTCTTGGATTCATTTCGCAGCAATAAAGCATTCATTCCGAACGAACTGTCGCAACTAAAGCAAAAGAGTTTCCATTTCCAATTACGTTTTATTGGCTGACAACGTGTATTTTTTTATGACATGTCATTGGGAAACTCATTCTGGCCTTCCTTGAACTAACGTTGACGTCTCCTTAAATTAGTTCCTTCACTAATACGTCATCATTTTTGAGATAGGTAACGGAAAAATGTCCGTTTAACTCTTCGTTCATTATCATTAGAAGGCTGAATATTTCAGGGCTTCAATTTAAGACCTACGATGCTCACTCGAGGGAAATTTTATCGCTGAAGGCTAACTCAGCTGTTGTGAAAAATGTGGAAAACAGGCAAAAGCGAGCACTTGGTTTATTTCACAAACAAACACTTTTTATTAAAATTGTAGTTTGCACAAAATGTATAAAATAGTACCTATATTATGTTATTAGGAGCAAAAATGAAGTTTTATGTTCAGAATTCAGATTCAGTAGTTAGTTTACTTTATGAGCCGCTCCTCAGGGGAGACAATAACTTTATCTGCCGCTCGTCTGATGCCATGGCAATGAAGTAACACTTTAGCGTGTAGTAGTATTTCACTGACGTTCGAAGAAAAAAATATTTCTAATTGCAAAGCTCATCATCACTTTGTGCTTTTTTGCAGGAATTCGTTTTTAATTTTGCTGTTAATTTTTTGTCGGGTGGATTTGGGAGTCTTGGAAGTTTTGCGATAATTAGCGTGTAACTAGGGGTGGGATTGGGGTTGTGTCGAAGCCACGTGTGTTCGTATGAGGTTGCGCCAGGTCAAGAAAAGTTTGTATAAAAGACGGCCCCGTTTCCGGATTCAGGTCTCGCCTCCGCCATAATAACAATCAAATGAACATAAGTTAGTAAACAGTGTTATCGCTGGTACTTGGTCGGTCTACTGGGAAACGGCCGGTAGTTACCAACTTCTTATTTCTGCAAACAGAGAAGAAAGCGCCATTTGCAAGAGGAAACCCCCGACCTAATAACATCGCATTTGCAGCCATTTATACAAGCTTTATATATTTTTTCCTCCGGAAACTGGAACGACTCGGGAAACTTTGATGTTTTAATGGGAAAATGCATTCGCCTTCGATCCTAAATCGAATTATAAGTATGCGATTTTCAAGTGAAACTTTCTTTCAGTTGTGAGAGTGTGGTCCGGTCTTTGTAAGTTTTAAACTTATCGTGATTAATTAGCGACACATGTCTTTTATTGCTTTATGGCATGAAACGTGTCGTGTGCGCCCTGCATAAAAACCGAGCAGGTTCGAGTACTTGGAAGGTGAAGCTCATTACTCGACGGGGATTATCTCGGAACGAGTGTTACGCCTGAAGAACACTGACCAGGTTTGACGAAACGACGCCGTAATTTTATTTTAGTGCTATTTTATACATTGCTGGCGAGATTTGTGAGGTATTGTTGGTTATTCAATGCCGACGTACTGATAGTCAATCTTGCTTCTAACTATAGTTCGCGCGGCGAACCAGTGGAGTGAGTAGTCACGAGGTGTTCGCGTGAAGGTCACGCCAGTTTATTACTCCACTGAGTTGCCGCGCCGACTATAGATTGATCTACTCTGAATGGGTTTGTTGATTTAAAGAAACTCACCGAAAACAATAACAACTCGTTTATTGCTCCCCAATAATGCAATAATATTTTACTCTAATTAAGTGACCAACTCCTCGGGACATTCCAGGTAGGCCTCGGCGGTTCTCGGTGAACCATGACATATCGCAGACACCCTCCACACAAAAGTTTGGGATCATTTATCTAAACCACAAACAGCAAGACGGATTTATTATTCATTAACTCAACACGTCATTATTCAATCTGAAGACATGATAAAACACACCTGACGGTGTCAAATCAATTAACCAATGAAACATTTGTCTAAAACCAACGATAATACTCTTTGGAGTCTGTCAGGTCTTCGATGTTGACATAAAAATTAATCAATCTACGTTCTTTCCTTTCAGGATTTCAGGACGAGTGTCACTTCAATCTCAAAGTGATTCTTATTTCTCTTTATTGTTTTTGTATGTGATCCTTGTGAGATGGAACTCTGAGATTACTTAAATGCAGTCAGATGGATTTATTCGTTGTTATTTCAAAATACATAAATTATGTACATCATTTTACAAAATAAAAAATTATTGGTATATTGTTTTCATGTGTTCATCAAGTTTGCTTAGACCTTCTTGAGAGTTTATCGTCGGCCTGATGATGGCCGCTTCGCTATCGAAACGCGCGTCAGCTTTAGTTAAAAAAAAAAAACACGATTACTTGGTGTAAGGGTGACAACAAACTATTAATTCACAAATTTATTAAAAACAATTTAAGAATCTGACAGGAATAGCATGCAATTTTAATCACTTTTGACAGGAGTAGTAGGACGTTTTTATCGCGATAAACTGCTCCGGTTTCACGAGTCACCTCATTTATGTACAGGGTGTTATTGAAAGTTGTACAGATATTTTAACCACGAGCTACTGGCTTCATGTAGAACTCAAAAAAAATATCTAAAAAATTCTGTCGAAAAATAAAATGACACTTATTTTTTGAGATACAATTTTTTTAATTGCTTTTAGTCTTCTACGTTGTCAAACAACCTCGTAGGTAAAATTTCGGCACATTTTAAAAATACACCCTGTATATTATATTTTATAAAACGTACACCAATGCGGTTTCCTTGTTTTAAAGCATATTTCCTATAGGTTACTTCGCATTGGCGTACATTTTATAAAACATGATATATAGGGTGTATTTTTGAAATGTGCCGAAATTTTACCTACAAGGTTCTAGTACAACGTAGAAAACTAAAAGCAATTTAAAAAAATTGTAGCTCAAAAAATAAATGTAGTTTTATTTTTTGACATAGTATTTTTTAAATATTTTTTCCAAGTTCTACATGACACCCTGTACATATATAAATATATAAATATATATTGTATATTTTTTAACGTTTGTTTTGAATTATTGTTTTCAAATCGAGCTAAATAATTTTTCTCCCATTCACACTCAATGTATTTCAGCTCTCAAGTTCTTGCGTTTATTACTTTTGTATTGAATTCTCCGAAGATCGGGTCCAGGAGCGTCAAGAAGTGTAGCCATAAAGACACCATCTGATGGATTCATCACTCTTTATCTCAATACTTTGTTATTACGTCTATAAATTTATGTTGGGGATTTTAGTAGAGTCGTAACTCGACAAGAGCGCTAAGCCACCCTCGTGCCGGTTTCCCCGGTACGAAGAAAATAGCATTTGTTTAATAATTATAATTTGAATGATAAAAGTCCCCCTCGCGATCGGTTGTTTTGAATGCAAGACTGTCGTGATTGGCGAGATGCTTTTCAGTTCGTAAAACTGGATGAGGCACCCCTAAAAACTTCCACCAAGTAGTACTAAAATCTTAGAGGGCGAAAAGTTTGGAAGTCCAATAAATCTGTAGTCGTTAACGGCTTCCTATTGCATACAGAACAGTTTGATTTTTTATTGTTGGGTCACGGCTCTCGACGGACTTGAGCCGCCATTTCTCCGCGCCCCCTTCATAAAAATATGTTCCATCAAAATTCATAGGGAATAAAGTTAAATACTTTTTTATCGATGGGGATGGAGAAAGCGTCGGACATAAAAGTGCCACAAGTTTTCTTATCAGGAATGCTTCACTTCTGGTAACTAACTGCGTAGATTAAGCGAGCTTCCTGGTTGTTTTCAAAAATCGACTTATCTCGTTTCGTGACCGCTCTTTCACGAAAACGTGGTCACAATTATTATAATTGGTACAAGTTGGGTTAATAATGGGTGTAATTTGGCGTGTAAACACCGACAAATAATTGATGTTATTGTGTCGTGTTCGTTAAATATCCACGTTGTCGACCTCCATTATTAGACTCACAAAAGCAATTATTGAGAGCCCTGGTCCGAACTCAAATATTGATGTGGGTGGCTTAGCGGAAGAAGTTCGTTTTCGTTTATTGGAAATTTTATTTGGATTTGATGGCAGCCGAAAGGAAAGCGATACTTAAAACGTCCAAATCTAAATTTAACGATGATTGGTGATGTTTCCCAACGAGCAGAGTTCCCTTTTTTTCAAAAGGATCAAACGGACAAATCTGTCCTGTCTGAGAATTGTATCTTTCAATTTCAAAAATAACCACTCTTCTACTTATGATACTGCTAGTTTTTTTCCAAAAAATTAATTCAAAAATTAATCAGTCAGGTCTTAATCTTGTATCCCAAAACAGTAGAAGCATTGACGCCTAATTTCCCCATTAACGAAATTATTTCTGATTGTTTAACACTGAACTAAGCGTTGATAAAAGTTTTGTCTATGGTAATGGTGCTAAAAGTCACTTAAAAGAGAAAAAATAATAGAAACAAAGAATTTGGCACATTTGTAGTACCAGACCATCCAATTTACATACCAAAATTTTCCTATGATTGGACCAAAGTCATCACAAATGATGAGGCCGCCATTTTGGAAAATGGCAGCCGATTTTAGATCTTTTGTTTATTTCTCTAAAACCCTCGCAGATTTTATGTTCAGAAAAAAATTTAAAAAAAACCTCCCACCCCTTTGTTTTTCTATTCTGTCCTTCCTGTTCCATGTCCCTTTCATCCATGTTATCTCCCTTCCGTCTTCATTCAGTATTTCTTCCCATTCCTTTCTCTCCTTCTTTGTCATTTTGCTGCATCAATTCCACATGTGCTTAATTGTCTCTCTCTCCTCATAGCACGTTCTGCAGTTTCTTTTCTCTCCTTCCATTCAGTACCTGTTTTCTCTCCCCTCGTTCCCACATCTAAATCTCGCCATTATTTTTCTTTCTCTTGCACTCTCTCTTCCCAGGTATGTACTCCGGAATTTCCACTGTCATACGCCTCTCATACTTTCTGTTGTATCTGGATTCTTTGATTCATCCATGTTCCTTTTGCTCTTAATCTTTCTTCACTGGCATACTCATTCCTCAGGTAGTATTTCTCTCTCTCATTCTTCTCGGTGTTTTTTCCTTTTCTCTTCAGCATTCTGTTAGTATCCTGTACCCTTCCCTTCTATCCATTTTGCCTTCAAACCTTGCCACTCTCTTTCTCGCTTTCACTCTCTACTTATTCCTCTTGCACTCTTCCCTCACTATGTAGCCTTGTCCACTTTTAGCACCCCTCTCAAATAGTTTCTTTCACTTTTTCTACCTCTTCTTTTTCCTTCCATCTCGAGGTCTCTGTCCCGTATATCAATATATTCTCTATGATGCTCTCAAATATCATCATTCTCCTTCTGAAATCACCTTTCCACTTTCTCTCTCCTATTCCCCAAATACCTCTCACTATCTCTTTACCCGTGGCTCTTTCATTGAATGTGTAACCCAAGTATTTGAACTCGTTTATTTGTTCTATTTTTCTTCCTTCCCAATTCCATTCATTCTCTTCACTCTTCCTCTTTCTCATATTGAACACCACCATTTTCCTCTTCTCTAGTTTCACTTCCACCTTTTTCTTCCTCACATACTTTTCCAGGTTCTTCATCATTTCTTTCATTTCCCTTTCACTCTTTGCCACAATAATTCTATAGACCTTTGCTCCCGTACTAAGTTTTGTATTCCATTCAGTTTTGCACTATTCGATACGTCTCTTCAAGACGCTTCTTTTGATATATAATAGTCCCTCGTAACTCTTTTAGTTTTTGAGAAAAATGAAGAAAACTTTAAAAAATTCTTTTTGTACTCATAGCCTTGAAAGCAACGCTTCCAACATTCAACGCTCGCTCCGAAACCAGTGCTTCCCGGTCGACTCGAATGTAAAAATTGCAAAAAACACTGGCCCTTTGAGGCATTCAAAAATAAATCTGTCTTGATAATAATAAAATTTAGGTCATAAAATACAACTTCCCTGGGTTTTCCTCCATTAAAAAATTACGGTAAGATTTAAAATCGTTGAAAATTGTTCCTACAAAATTCACAAATTACTGCAAAAATTGAAATATCAAGTGAGCAATTGTTTCCAACAACCAAAGATCACTGCCTACTTGGTTCTATGTTCGTTTATGTTTAATGTATTAAAACAAAAAAATTTAATTTAATTTTCGTACAAAAAATATTGTACGAACCACTTGCGTGAAGACATCTTCCGTTCATTCGCGCTTTAATTAAAGGCACTCGCTCCTTCGTCGCTCGTGCTTTAAAAAATGCGCTCATGCGGGAACATCGTCTTCCCGCACTTGGTTCGTAAATAACTATATTTTGTGCTTAAACTTCCAGATTCGATTGACCATTGCTCCATTACTAAATATTGTATTCCAGTGAACTTAACACTGTAGGATTCCTCTCTTCAAGGTGCTTCTTTCAATCTATAACAGTCGGGACCGTGGCCCTCTTAGTTTTCGAGAAAAATGAAGAAAAGTAAAAAAAATACTTTTACTTTGAGTTTAAATCTGCGGATTCTATTGACCATTACTCCCTTACTAATCAGTATATTTCATTGGACTTGACACTATTGGATTCCTCTCTTCAAGGTGCTCCTTTTACTCCATAAGAGTTGGAACAGTAGCCTTTTTAGTTTTCGAGAAAAATGAAGAAAACTTAAAAGAAAACTATTACTTTGTCTTCAAATTTGGGGATGCAATATGCGAATTGGATGTAACAGATCCAAGGTCATAGTCTGCAGAAATGCCTTCAGCAATATCATAAAAATCAAATTTATGTTGCTGAAGTGTTCCTTCATAGATCTATAAAAATGTTATTTGCTAAAAGTTTGAGACGGTGACAAGAAATTTTTTAGACAAAAAGTTTCTTCTGCAGGACACCTGCATTTTCCCAGGACTTTGCATCCCGAATCTCCCTGTCCCTTCACAGATCTCCTTGTTTCTCCAGGATCTTCCATTAGTAAAACAGAAAATTTTCTTGGGCGAGCCCCTCGTACGAAACCAAAGTTGTAATTGTTGTTGTTTTCGTCAAATTGCTTTATATCTTACCATTCGTTAAATAAAAAAAAAGCCAACAGAAATACTTTACCGAATCGGTGAAAATAAATTCGTTCTCTCCTCTCTGTATTTATTTAGGGCCAGATCGCACACACTGTTTTCCTACCGATGCATTCAGATCTCTAGTAGCTTTTATTTGATGTATCACAAAGGACATGTTGTCATTTAGGATTTTAAAGTAGTAGTTTCGGGGGGCGAAATGCTAAAAGCTCGCGGACTGCTTTTAGTCCCCTTTAGAGCTTACACTTACCATTTGTTTCCTGTTAAAGAGACACACGGTGCTTCCCCTCTTCTGACAAAGTCGCCAACCGATTTTTGAAGCAGGAATTTACTCGTCCAAAATCCAGATAAAACAAAATTTATTTCGTATTTGATGGTTTCTTCAAGGTGTGTCTCCAATACATCATTATTTTAGCAGCGCAGCGTTATTGCAGGCAGGTAGTAAATAACGCCAATAAAAATGTTTTTGTTCCAGTTCCGGTAAAAACGTCGAGTAATTTAGTCTTTATTGTAAAGTTGGAAGTCGTCCAATCATTCTGATTGCGTTGGAAAACTAAATCCATCTTGCTAATTATTATTTCTGCTCCAGAAGGCGCAGTTTACATCTTTCTGGTCATAACAAGGTTCTTTGCTCCGGTTCTACCAATCGATAGCCAGACAAATTAGGTAGCCGCGACTCACCTGTTTACTGAAATGCGATACCTACTTACAATAATGCGTCGTTGAGAAACGAGCTTTATTAAAAGGTCAAATGTGGTAAATATCGAGCTTTGCTATCTACAGGGTAATTAATATCCTAATGGAAAACTAGGTAAATATGCGTTGGAAAATTTCTGGGGAAATGATATTTTCTGCTGTTCACAATGAGTCCAGGATCCGGGGGTAAGTAACGATAAGATTTTTCCCTGTGGTGTATTTTCAGCGGCAAACTTTTGACTGACTGTGATATAAAGCTTCGAGATATAGTCGAGTCGCCCGGAACTTTTAAATCCTTGTCGATGTAATGATTTACTCGAGTTTTTTGTTTCGGGGACTATAGCGGATTTGACGTTTATTTAGTGATAATTTATATTTGTACGGAATGGACCCGAAAGAGGAGTTATGGTGCTTCGGGAAACTTTCCCAAGTGCTTTATCGACCTTTGCGCCTTACAACACAAAGAATGCTCCACGTGTGCGGTGGCCCAACGTTTTCAAGAGGACTCAAGTCTGTCTTTCTTGTTGCTACGAGCGAACGAAATAAATTCGTAGAGATCTTAATTACTTCGGCATTTGCTTCCGTGTGAGCTTTGGTGCTTTGTTACAATGAATTTATTACATACGATTAATTATGTAGATTTTGTCTGAGGTAAACGAACCGAGCCAACTGCAATGAATGAAACAAAACGAAAATATGATTTGTAGTAATGTAAACGTGTTGCGTGTCTTGCTTAAAATAGTAAAGACTTGCCACTATTGGCCGTGAGTTATTACACGTTGTCACGAAAGCTCTAATGCAATTAAAATTTTGAAAATCGGTCCTGCTAATTTATCTCTCTGCAAAGGAGAAGCCCCAATTGTCGGTTCATCAAGAGACTTCTGTTTCAATCCATACACTTCATTAAAACTTTATTCCAATTAACAACAAGTTTTCAGTTTTTCAAATTAACTAAAGCGAGCTTTGTACTAATGAAATCGCTAATTATGATGTTCGTTGAAAGTTCGATTGCTCCAGTGGAACTCCCATCATTGGCTGCTTTTTACAACAAAACAAGAAGAAACCGGCGACGTGGGCACGTTTAAAGCAATCGCTTTGGAAATTTTCACCACGTTTTCTTCGCCTCCTGACATTTATATTCCAGCGAGGAAACCCGAAATGTATGACCTTGAACTGAATCAGGACCGGCTCACAGTGTATTTCAGCGGTATTTCCCAAGAGGTTGCACTGTTAAGATTTTACTGTTGATATCGACAGGGGTAAGACGTTTTTGTTTCGTCAGAAATCGAAGCCCCACCCCCGATATTTTAATGGGTGAGGAGGGTTGAAGAAAGCGGAGCACATCGATGGATTATAATATATTTATCAGGGTTGTTGACAAATTTGAAAGGCTGGAGCAAAGGAAATCAGGAAATTTCAGGCAAAATAAAAAATTTAAGAAGTTGTTTCAGCCAACAAGAGAAAAAATACAAGCAAGGATGTAACAATACTCTCCTCATAAATAACATTTCAAATTGAATAAATAGCGTTTCTTAAGTGTAAAAACAACACAGGTGGAGTCTTGTCAGTACAAACAACGCAAAAAGTGAGGTTAGATTTTAACGGCTGATTCGTGATCTGTAATCCGTCAACGCCTACTTTGAGAAGACAAATGAACACCGAATTATAGTGTATCTATTTGACAAATGAATTTTTTCAGCCTCTGTCTAGAAAATACTGATTTTCCATTCGTCTAAAACATTTTGAAAATGGCATTTGCGTGTTTTGGGCCAAAAATCGAAACAGAAGTTTTTAAAGAAAAAATGTTTAGGTTGGCGGCACTGAGTGTCAATGTCATGTGGAATTTTTGTACAATTTTTTAAGTGTGAAATATTCATGTTGGGCACATTTGTATCCTTTATCGCAGTCGCTTCTTGGATCTTTTATGTTGCCAATGGAAGAAAAATAAATTTCCTATCCGGTAATATTTTCACAAAAATGATTATCTTTTGCTTCAAATAAATTGTCGGCCGAAAAGTGTTTGTATATTACACGGCCAGAAACTGTGCTCGCACTTGTGCCGCCTCGGCTGACGCCTCTGCCAAAAACCGTGCTCGCACTTGCAAAATGAGACTTTCTAGCCTTGTGTTTCTTACTTCTGGTGCGCACAAAATTAATCGGCTCAGAACGCAAATCTGTCTTTTGTGAAAGTGCACCGCTTAAATTAGTTAAATGTATTTTGCAGTTTGAAAATCCATTAGTTCAGTTGAATTCCGAATGCAACGTCTCTCAAAGCCACCGACTTCTCCCCGATTTAAATATTAAGTGTTATGAGCCGAGTTATAAGCTCATCAAGATGGATTCCATTAGAACCAGGTAGACGGAATCAAATTCGCCTTCTCCAGTTGATTGAAACGTCAGTCCTTAGTTTCCGCAACCGAATCCGTCTAGACTATCAAACAGGACCATCGATAGCAGAAAATCCTTATCGAAAACAAACATCTTTTCTCTAATTCCTTCATTTCATGCAACCTTAGACTTCCTTTGGGGACACAAATTGCGCCATTGTCGTCGAGGGAGCCGCGGGGTTCCTCCGCAAGCGGTGTCCCGTTTCAACAGATGTAGAAACTGCTTTTAAATAATCCCGACTATTGTCAACAGATTGGATTCGGACAATGCACACCACTTACCCGATTGTCCCGAAATTGGCAGGTAATAATCATGCCAGTTGTGCAGTCGTATTTGTTGTGACATTTATGTAAAATGTCCAGGTAGTGGGGTCGCTACCCTCGGGTCGTCGCTCCAACCCCTCGAGAAGTGCGAGCCAGGATTAGGGGTGGTACCATCGGATGGAAGGGTTAATTATTTCAAAATGGCGCCGATACCAGTCCTAATTTAATAATGGTCGTTTGTGTATGTCGTCATCGGGCCTTATGCAAATATAAATTCGTAATGGAGATTGGCCGGAGCGATCTGCAGACTTGACATAATTGCCTCCGCGCAATAATAACAAATAGCCGACCGGAAGTGGAGGACTTGGAACAAATTACACGATATTAGATCCGACGCAAATTTTGGATTGTTCAGACAAGTGGAGAAACTTAAACACAAGCAACACTTGAAAACTACAAAAAATGCCAGTATGATTTCCTCTCCAGTTATCTTATCTACAATTATTACCATCTTAATTTTGCTTTATTTCAACCACGTGGATTGTCAACTTCAACGCAAATAAAATTGTGTTAGCATGTTTTATCAATTTACATATCCTGTCTTATGAAACCACGCTTCATCAGTTAAAATTTTTTTTTTTATTCAGTCTCTTAAATTTCCTCAACTCCATCAAGAACTTCTTGAGTGGGTTTTGTTGGCCTTCCGCTACCTCTTGTTCTTGTTCTTTTGATCCAAGCACTCTTCAAATTGTTTGGAATCAACGAGAACTTGTGTTGTTGCGCCGAATAAGATTGTTCTTGACTTTACGACAGTTGCGAAAATAACTATCTATCATGAACGCTTTGTGCTCAGTTGAGTAAACCATTCTAGTTTTGAAAAAATTGTTGGTTTTGAAAAATACAACACAGGATGAAAAACAATGCAGCAGACGAAAATACAAAAAGGGTAAAGTGACCGCCTGAAGCTTTGCAGGTTACGACGGATGTGACAAACATGACAGTTTTGTCAAAGGACCCATGAGCAGAAATGTATTTAGGCACGCGTTATTAGTGCCCAAATTTTTGATTTGATTTTATTTCTGTGCGCTGTAGCAAATTTGTAACATTGGAAAAAATTGAAAATTACTGAAGCATCAAAAGGTCTCTTTGTAATTTTTATATTGAAATTAATAACAAATTCAACCAATCGAAATTTCCATTGAAATATTTATACAAATTAAATTACTGACCGAGAGTAAATGGATAAAGTTGAACCGTTGTTGAAATATGTATTTTCCATTACTAAAACATTTGTTTAATACTGCATCGTATTTGTAATCCAAATTTCAGAAGCGTCGGTGGAAAGTAAATTTTCATTAGTTTTCGAATAACGCGATTAGTCTATCCCACTTTAATTAAATCGGTGTACAACGTTAATGCAAGCCATTGTTGTCCTCTGACACGAGAAAGCTCTACCACCGTTAATGTCTTGAAATTTGCGTAAAAATGACATTGCTTCGTAATTTTTGTTTAATCGGAAGCTCGAACCCGAATCCGCAGAACGAGCTTTTTCTAGAGCTTTCGCCTTACCACACGGATAAATAGTACCATTTGGGAATTAAAAACAACCCCCGATAAATTCGCGCGCAATTACCGCAGCTTCACATGAATGTCCGAAAATCGAAATTGTCAAAATTATCGCGATCATTAATACAATTATGTTTTAAAACCACCGAGGAATAAAACATTTTCGGTCGGTTTCACAAACTGCAAACCAATCGTCGACAATTCCATAAATTTTCCGCGGCATTTGCGCAAAAAAGTGATGTAAACCGCTAATGCCAGCGAACGAATCAAAGGGAAATTCACATAAAATAATTAACTTTCGGGGGCGAACCGCTAAAAACAACGATCTGTTATTGACAATGGGAGAAGATCGGGAGCGTTTGTGACCTATCAATCAAATCGGGACGCGGATAATCGGTATAATTGCCGGCTGAAGAGGGGCAGAAGTGAGGCTGCCCCCGACACCGCCGCCGCCTGTCGAACGGCTCCGATCGGAAAAACGAGTTTACCACGTTCGGAGGGATTTATAGTGTGAATTTTGCTAGCGGCAGTTTTAAAAGGGATCAAGGAAATACCAAAATTTAATTTTCAATTAATCTCGCGATTAGGGACTTTGCTCGCCGCTTGCAGGACAGAGCGAAATTGGCAGGGAGGGGGTTGGTAAACAGGACAGGGGTGTTTTTTCGTAATGGAATTGAGCAAAAAGGAGAAAGAGTGAACAGACAAAACAAATACTATAAGACACTCGTATTCATTACGACACGAGCTGTGGGCGACTCGTGTCTTAATAGCCATCATTATTAATGCTCGTTCCATAATATACTATTATTTAATGAGATGTTTTATAGTTTATTCACTTTTCACGTTTTACCATTTTAATGTAATGTATCGATATAAATAAGTGATTGATCAAGATAATGAAAAGTGAAAAAACGTTTTTGTCTGGATTGAAATAGCGGATCGTTAAAATCAAACATACATCAAACGGTCTACTAAATTCAAATCTCTAGATCTCGGTGTAATAAATGAAGTTAAAATGACAAAGTAAGAGTCATTTTCGATTCAAACCGATAGTTACGAACGCTATTAATAAATTCGAAATGACATTGAAAATGTATTAAACGTTAGTGACCACCCATTGGTTAGAGATTTATTACACTCTACTCCGTCATAGACGTCCCGGCGTGCGCCAACTGCTACGAATGATTTAACACTAATAAATTTCTTACCGTGAGGTGGACAGACCCTAAATGGAATTTTTATTAGCGTGGCGATTTTTTACAAAACAAGTGATTGATTTACCCACGTTTCCCGACTCAGATTTTAATTCGACCCCGATTTGATTATGTCCGTCACGGTTGGTCCTCCACGAATCATTTGTCATCGGTTGAAAAAATAAATTACAAATGGCCCACGCGGATTAATAACTCCCCTTCTACAAAGGAACTCGCATTATCAGACTAAAAAAAAAAAGAAGTTTTAGTGGCAAAAACGTGTGTTATTGGAACACAAACAAACATACACAATGCCAAATGTAAAAGAAACAAAACAGAGAAAAATACATTTGTATTATTTTTGTTATGTGTTGAGGTGGCAAGTCTAGTGGGAAAGTAGTAAATTAAATCAATAGTTTTTATACTGTGTATTGAAGTGAATAGAGTGGGGCCTGAGACAGTGCCTTGCGGCACTCCGCGCTCAATGAGTCGACAGTTAGAGTGCATAATTCCTTGCACTGTTTGTTTCACGTGTTTCAGTCGTCAGGGTGCCTTCTCGCCCGCCCCCAATATAAAAATTCCAAAAAGCTCTCATATCTCCAAGTCTCGTGTACAGTGCGTGCCATTGTGCGATTACAGCAGCGGTAGGTTTATTTTTACGAGGTATCATCAAGCGAAGAGTCGAGTGCGTATCCGGCGGCGGCGGCCGAAAGCACGAGCTTGCGGGTGCGAGCCGTACGGTTTCGAAAGCTCAACGACTAATTATTTTCTACTTCTTTTGTCGTTTTCATTTGTCATAAAAGCCTGACGACGGAGTGAGCACAGCCATGGGGGATTGTTTATTACGGCAACCACACATACCTCCCGGGAACGACAACTCACCACCATTTCATTCACTATTAAACAACACGACACGTGAATACCATTTTGTAAGCCGCAGAAAACACGGATCAGCCTGACAGCGTACCAGACAATTATGTCATCAGGGGCGAGATAAATTCAAATTTGAATTTTTTCGCTGATAACGTGTTAAATAAATGTTGTTTTAATTTATGAGGGGAATTTTTCAAACGCGCGAGGGTGAATTAATCAGTGTTTGTGCCGGGTTAGTGGATGTCTAGGGTGGTTATTCCGCAAAAAGAAAAAATCAAGACTAGACGTGTAATTTTATCTGTATTAAAGCCCCTCATTTTATACTGTCAGGATCCGGTACCTAACTTTTTGAGCCGACTGGTTGGTAGCATTGTCGAGATTTAATCGAAATATTAATGCCCATGTCGACATGTGAAACTTAAGACGATTATTGTTTGGTTGGCAACCCTCACAGGGCTCATGATACGAAAGATATCTACAGTATCGATCCAGCTTGGTTGCGTCTCCGGTATTTAACGAACGCCAGAATTCGCGAAAAGTTGAATTTGCTTGCAATATGGAATAAATTGTGTTGACCTTGGAACGGCGTTGACGTTTTGCACCTAAATCTTAGACCCAGATGGCGCAACCGCTGCGCTGCTAGTTAATAAAACGGCGAATTACACACCGTGAACGTCTTAATTTTGACTCATTACACTATATATCACTCTCAAGATCCATAACTGTAATCAGATTTAATACCAAACCAAGATTCAAGCATCTGTCGCAGTTAAATCTTGTAGATTTGACAATATGGCGTTTATTACTAATACCTTTATAGTTGGACGTTTATTAAAGTTTGGGAATGGTAAGTTCGCCGAGTTAAGACGCCGATTCTGATTTGCAACTCTTCGTGGAAAATCTAGCGGAAATTTAATTTTTAATAGTCGTGAATTGTTAATTGCTCGGTTAAGAATTCACGATAGTGAGCTTTTTACGGGTGAGGATTCATTTCTCTACAAAATAACGCTTTCTCGGTTCATTTTTAATTCAAAGAATGCTTTTATCCGGCGAGGTGCACTATAATTTATATTTCGTAACTTTATACGAGCGCACCAGAAAGAAATCGCACCGGAAATAAGTGTGCGCTTTGTAGTTCGAGAAAAGAGTGACGTTCCTGATTAAATTTTTTAATAAGGGAGCGTCAACGGTTTAGTTTCAGAAAATTAATTTCTGCGAAAATGTTTGTATAATATTGCAACGGAATCAGCTTCGGGGATGCAAAGTCGTCTCAAAAAATTCTACTGGAGCGTTTCAGCCACAAAGGCAAAGAGGTTGCCATGGGTATGGAGCGGTGGGCGGATTCGGAGGGAATGGAGGTAGGGTAATACTGAAGGTACTGGGTACTGGATCAATCGTTCGCGTAGATTTATGGTATGGGAAATCCGTTGGAAAAAAACCATACCTAATCAGGCGACATTACTGAGGTTCGAACCCGGGACCTTCGGAGCGCAAAGCGAGCGCGCAAGACTCTTGACCACAGCGGTCAAATATTTGACTCCCATAAGTATGTTTATGAAGTTTCACAAAAAATATTGAAGCAGAAAACGTATGGACGCTTTATTTACTTATATTTTTTTTTGTACTGACAAACATATTAAACACGCATTTAACTTGTGGATGGTTTCTTTGCCATTGACAAGTTAGGTTAATTAAATAAACGTTGGGCAATAATATTTCCGATGGAGCCGTTTTTAATAAAAGCCTAATGGAAAATCGTGTTCGTCCAAGTTCATAAATCATCGGCACGTCGTGATGTTTTATTGTAAAACTTTACCTTGATGGAATCTGGCACTCTTTCATAGGTTCTCTCCATAGAAATGATAGGTATTGTGAGTTTGAAACATGCCCGGCGAAACTTTCCGAACACAATCAAAACTTGTGTTTCAATGCAAGTTTCGATATAAAAGTACGTTGTCATCTTTAATTCCGTTTGCAAAAGGAGATATGGACAGGGCCCGGAATACCAATGCCTTTAGGATTGAATTATCAAATGCAAAACCCCGCTGCCATCGCGAAACTTTGATTTATTTTTAGGGTGTGTGTCGCACCTCGGGCTCAGCATATCAAGCAGGAAATCCTTTTTTCCGCCCTAATCCATTAATTGGTGGTTAACGAGGGGCTGGTCGGCGTTAATGAAAAATCGATGGCCACATTTTTCTTGTTTGCACCCGGATAATTATATTAATTAATGCGACAAACAAGGACGCAATTTGGACTGGGAAATGAAGCAAAACATTCTGTTTAAATATTAATTACCCAACACAAACAGCGCCTCTGCTAAGTCAATATGTGGGCTCCATGTTTAGATAGATAATACGAATAGTTACACTATCATGTGGGACGGAATTAACCGGACCGACCCGGAAAAATTCACACTTAATTGGGAGTTTTTCAGATCGTTTTTGATCAGTTTGTTCGGATTTTGAGACGTTCGCGTCAGCTCAAAGAACCATCATTATGCTCCGGCGGGCAATTATTTAATTACAATGAAAACCGTTCGCCTCTGGAAGAGTAACTCGTGTTTATAAAATCCAGACGAGGAAGACTCCGGAATATAATTAAACTACTAATAATTCAGCGTTGCAACCGACTCAGTTCTAATTGGAGAAGTGTACGAAAGATTGACGCCAAGGAATTGTGGAATTGAGGTCAGCTACAAGACAGGTTAATGAGACATTTCCAGTTAAATGGTCTTGACTTCAGTTCCAAGAGAGGTTCTGTGTTACCACAAGGTAAAGAGGTTGCGATGGGTATGGCGGTGGGCGGGTACGGAAGGAATGGAGGTAGATTGTATTGAGGGTAATAGCTGAGGTACTAATCAATCATGGTTTGGGAAATCCGCTGGAAAAAAACCATACCTCATCAGGCTACATACCTGGGGTTCGAACCCCGGACCTTTGGAACACAAAGCGAGCGCGCAAGGCTCTTGACCACAGTGGCCTGACATTAATCTCACATGAGCTCATTAGATGAGATGGGCTCGTGTTGGAAGAAACGAAGCTAGAGGAATATTATTCAAGGGTGATTCAACTGGTCATTGAGAAAAAAAAAGTGAGCCACCAGAAGCAGAAATACAAAAAATCTGGACGATTAAGAAAAAAATAATCAATCTCTGGGCTTAGCACAAAAAGGCTCACTTCTACTCTTAATGATATAATCTACTAATTTTGACTCCCATTAATCATTATCTTCAATGTCCTGGAATTTTTGTAACATTTCTTCTAGTAACATTTGTAGTCAGTTATTCTTCTTTGTCCAATGTAAAATCACATATTTTGTTGTCCTTCCTACTATTAGCCTTTGTTTCAGATCGATTAATATAAGATATTTATTTCTTCACTTCAGTGCTAACTTACAACTTCTTTAAATCTGACCCAATTATTCGAAAGCAAAAAATATTTTCTTGATAAATGATATTTGATATTTCTTCACATAACAGCTAAGGCTACATTTATGTTGGCCTATGTCTTTCTAAATTTTTTTAATTTTCATTTTTACTTTTGTCAAAGAAATATTTCCGATTTAACTGGAAAGGGCCTCAGCTGTGCTATTCCAAGTGAAAACATTACACATTGAATTGCAAATAGAATGGCGTCGTTTTGCTGATATTTTAACATTTTAAAATCATAAATGTATCAAAGTCGGGGCGTTTCGTTCACATCATACGACTGTTTGCTAAATTTATCTTGTCACCTCCAGTCTGATTTTGGAAATAATTTCCATACGTTTCATTTTCAATTCTGAATAATAGATATGTCTCGGAATATTCAACAATGGAAAAGTTAGGACCTGATAATTTAATTTGAATCTTATAACAACTTATATCAAGGCTATTTATTTGTTTGGAAAAAATCTAAATGGGGTTATAATAAGTTCAAAATGGTATCAATAACTTATAGTAAAAACGTTCTAGATATGGATTGTCAAACTCAAGATCGCTTAAAACTTATGATTAAACTGTACGTTAGTGAGAAATCTGTCAAAAATTCACAATACCTTACAAGCGCGCCTAGTTACTTTTCCTGGTAGTGCCAACTTAACGACAAGTCCCCAACCCACATTTATAACGTTCCGGCAATGTAAAAGGGAACACTCTCATCGACTTTTTTATTGTTATCATTGTTTATGAGAGTTTGTTAAATAAAATAAACTTTTATAGTATTTCTAACCTCAAAAATATTTCATTTCTTAGATTTAATTAATTTCAGATTTTTTAAACTTCATTATTTTAATTCACTTTGATGATGCTTTTACAGTTTCTGTGCCCGAAAACATTTTCTAATATTTATTGACTAGAAGCCCACATCACAACCGCCAACACTTCCACTTTTCGACAGTGACAGCGGGCGTGACAATTTTTTCCGATGGCTGCGTCGCTAATGGATACAGGACGTTAATGTCTTTATTAAATTTAGATAACAAGACCGTGCTTAGGATAATAGCGCGGAGACTCGTAATGGGAATGACATAAGACCCTCTGACAAGGGCCCACCGTATCCCTAATTACATCCTAACGTGTCCCCTTAGAAAAATAATTTGCGCTACTTAGAACCTAATTAGAGTGCGACCGAAGACGATACCCCCACAACTCGCCCGGAAAAATATAAACCGACTCGCTCCCTGCAAGGGATCAGGCTGGAATACAATTTTTTATTTAGAGGTTTTGTCAATTTTTTCTCGAATCTTTTACTCGACGCAAATCATAAAAAATGTATTGAATGGGGGAGCGCTTGAAAAAATCTAGCAAAAAGCGGGCGCGCCGCTCTGGGGCTGATCCTCCTCAACAGTTCTTCTCCCCGGAATTTTCATCAAGTAAAAACAAAACCAATCAACGCCCAGTGGGATAGTTTCGAAATTAAAAATCCGATTGTCAAGGAAAATTTCCTTTTGGTCAACTGGAAAATATTGAAGGGAATCGCGTTTTGATAGAGATCACGTGATTTTTCGGCTGTTTCACGGCTTACTTTATACAAATGTCAAAAGCATGATAAATCGTCAATCCCTGCCACACTAATGTTGATTTCACGGACCATTCAATTTACGCCCCTGCGCTCGATAAAGGGATGTAAAAAAAATGAAGCGGATTGAAGTTGGCAGAAACAAATGGCCGTGCACTACATGAGCCAATAAATTATAATTAAGACAAAAGCTGTTTGCGATCGAAATTTGAGTGTAAACTTTTCAAGCAAAGTTTATTTAAGCGAGATCCGAATTAATCTGGAAATTACAAGATGGAGACAAAATACGCAATGCTCCACCGGAAATGAGAGATAAAAGCGTTTGCTTTCCTCGTTTCGGGCGTGGAGTTAGTCATGCAACTCCGCGAAAAGCGCGAAACGTTACGGACGCGTGTCTAGCATGTGTCGCTACAACTCAATTAAATTTGAAATTTTTAACTGGACAAATTGAATTAACTCCGGTTGGGCTGCCATTAAAGCAAATTCTATTCCAACTTCATATTTCACGTTCGACGTAAAAATTGTTGTTTTCGTATTTCTGCTGCGGAAACAGTTCCTGCTTCAAAACATTTTGTCGATAAAGTTGGAAATATTGTCTCGGAAAATTGGTACATATGTGAAAACTTTAATAAGCTTTGTAGTTTCTTTCTTTCCGCTGCGATTTTCTTATAAAAGTAACTTATCAAATCTTGTACGTAATACGTACAGTACAGCTCTGCAGGGAGCGCAACCTAAATGAGGTTTGCAACTTTTCTCTTCGATTTTTTAAATAAATGCAGCGGAGGCGATTACAGATTAATCCTTCTGTTGGCCGATGACAGTGTAAATGTAGAATCGTAAAATATTGTTTTACAAAAGGAAAACGTGGAGGTGGAATATTTCAACGGGACAAAAGTGTGGATTACGCAAATGCATCATTGGAAAGGGAAAAATAATTATTCACGAAAAGGAGAAACTGAAAGAGTGTTATTAGGTATATTTAGAGAAGTGATTAAAATATTTGTTAAAATAATTTGTTTTTCAATTTGTGTTATACAGTGAGCGGGAAAAGTATGGAATAAATTCATTAAAAATTAAACACAATATTTTTCAAAAAAATCTTTGGACAAGTCAATTTTAGTTTATAAAAATACATATTGTAATACAAAACAAAATTCCAAGCAGTCATTTCTTTTCGAGTTATGACGTCATCGATAGTTTTTTTAAATGGAAACCCCCTATTTTTTTCTTGATTCTGATAGTCCTTTTAATTGTCTAAACACCAGTATAAAAATTTTGTTACCTTACATAATGAAATTTTTGAGAAAAAAAAATAAAATTGGAAAAAATAAATTGTATAACGAACAAAAACAAGTTAAAAACTGTGTTACTAAGTACTTAAAATTATGGAATTAAATGTTCGAATTGCCATCCCCCAGCTTGTTGACAATAAGCAAGATTATGAAGAAATTTCCCCTGTTCTAGTTTTATCTACAGTGTGAACATAAAGTTTGGAACAAAATTCATAGTAGTGTTGTATGATATTTTTTGGAAAATCGTTCAGACAGGTCGATTTTATTTTGAAAAATGCCATCCTGTGACGTACAACTTGTTTAAATGACGTCATTGGTTTTTGCGCAATGACGTCATCACCAATTTTTTTAAATGGCAACCCCCAGTTTTTTCATCTCTTTCTGATAGACCTTCCTATTACCTAAACGATGAATGAAAAAAATTGGTACCTTACATAACAATTTTTTTTTGAGAAAATAGCAAATTTTATTTAAAAAATTAATTTAATCTTCCGGTAAAACACAATCATTCAAACACATTTGTAGTAGGGGTTGGTTTTTGTAAAATTAAAGTAGACAGTAATTTTCTTCTTGTTTTGAAGATCAAATGTACAAAATTTCATCAAGATCGGAGTAAAACTGTAGATTTGCATACAAAATATACAAACAAACAGACATTCAGTTTTATATACATATATAGATTAAAAAGCTTCTCTGATTTTCAAAATTAAATTTTCTTTAGCTCTAATATTAGATTATATAATTAAGTGAGTCTTTTTGTGCAGACCGAGACGAAGTCAAGGTCGACAACTGGGCGAAGCACAAGAAGACTTCGCATCTCCTATGCATGTAATCCATTATATAATTTATATTTTCTACTTTCCTTTCTCTTATTTGTATTTGTGACCGCACACAATTTTATTTTTCCTTCACTTCATCAAAATTATTTTAGATTTTCTTTGATTTCAGCGGCATCGCATTTTTTCCAGACTTCCATAGCCCTGTTGCTGAGCCCCTCGATGGGTCACGGCTGTAAAACGGTCCGCAACGATCAAATGCGCTTAACTAATCTGGGAATAGCGGCGCTGGCCAAAACAATCCCCGGGAGGTCGGGCATTAAAAAAATAAACTACCACCGCTGATAGATCTCGGAGGGGCGTCCGCCATTGGCCCATTATCTGTCCATAGGCCCGCATCCCATAAAAATATCTTTTGTTAGACAACATCCCGCGTTTTCTGGCCATCCCGGCCCTCTGACATTTATACTGAATAATTTCACGCAAGTCATGGCCGAGAAAAATAACGATATGTGGCACTTCGTGCGGTAGAAAAAGACCCGTCCGGTCTAGGGGTGGCAGATGCGACGGGCAGTGATATATGAAACTAGCCCCGACACGTGCATTAAATTGCACTAAATTATGATAAATTATGGACATTTAACGAACCGCTCACAGTACAAATATTTTCTGGCTTATTATGCGGTGGTGCGGTTAGCACCTCAGCATTATGCACTCAATCATCCCTCGTGAAAGGGCGGTGATAATGAATTTGACACGGACTCGTATTTTTCGCTTTGTGGAGTTCTCAAGGTGTCACGGTTTTTGCATTTTTGACTGATTACGGTGTTATTGCAATTCCGAGGCTCGCAAGATGTACGACCGCATCCGGAAGAGATTCAGATTAATTTTGCATCGTGATGGGGCTGCGAATTATTGTCTAAGATAGATGCGGATTTTTCTTGAGAGACCGGCGTTGGTATGACGCTGTCATCTTGGAATTGATGGCGCCATTAAGCAAATTGAAACGGTCCGTTGTGAGGTTTTTAAATGCAACTCCCCCAATACCATTAAGAACTGTTTTATTTTTTACCTCGAGATAAGCTGAACCGCTCCGGGTAATGGCGAGGCGGAAGCGCCGTATATAAGACGGAAATGTACAAATAATTTATATTGTCGGGACGCTTGGTATATGTTGAAAAGTTGAACTGAAGGGTTACGGCTTGGATGGACCGATAGCATATCAAAAGATCTGCGAGCTGGCATGGATTCGGGTTTCTTTGAAGGGAAAACGTCCTCCTGAGTCTTGTAAAGGAACCACGAGAATGTTCTCCACAAGCAAAAGATTCTACCGGAAAGAAGCTCAAATGGTTTTTAAGCGGACTTGATTATGCATCTTAATTACATTAATAAAAATGGATGAAACAGAAACCCGTAAAAAGTAGAAAACATGTTTTTAGCCACCCTTAATGAAAACGGTAATTTTACGTACTCGAAAGCGGACGAAAAGTAATTCTTTTTCGGATGCACTTTTTCGGACGCTGACGGTGGCGCCATCTGTTGGTTTCTTTGGTAAATTAACAACGAAAGCGACAAAATCGATAATTGTCCTGTCACCAAATTATGTACTTAAATAAGTAATTTATCTATGTGAAAAAGGTAGGATACGAAATAAATTTGTAATTTTTCCAATAATATCTTTTCCTTTGTAGTTCGTGAGGTCGCGGTCGCCTAAAAGCCAAAAAGCGCCTTTTGTCCTCATCTGTTTTCAAACCTCGGCTGCGCCTCGGTCAGAAAACTCAGACTCGGACGGAAAAGATGCACTTTTTGGCCTTGATACACAAATAACTATTATTAAAAAACAGAAAAATAACGTCTAGGGTTTGCACAAAAGGATATTAATAAAAAATAAAATTGGAATTGAAAATGACGTTTCAGAACAGAGTGAATTGTAGATGAGACTATATCACACATTGCACAACACTCTATTATTATAAAAGCTCTCGCAGTTAATAAAAAAATAATTGAAAATTAAAATTTAATGACGAAATAATTGGAGTGTAGTGGAACAGGAAAATCCATGAAAAGGCTTTTATTTCGCTGAAATGAGCAGAGTCATCAAACATGATTACAATTACCCCAATAAAGGCAAAATATTTTTGGCCAAACTCTAGGACACTCGTCCCCAGCCAGAAACAGATTTTTCTGGCTCTCGCATAATTGAAAAATCTTCCCATCTCACAAACAAACAATCCGAAATTTGCTCCACCGCGAAATTTGACTCCCCCTTTGCTTTGATTCCGCAGGCACTTAATTTCGAATTCTCATTACGTCTGCGATAAGCAAAATTTTTCATTTGAAAATATTAATTTACATGGGCAATATGAAATTTGCAAATAAGTGTTGTAGAAAGGACTTTGAAGCATCATCATCCATACCTACTTATTACGTTTTTCTCATTATTTTAGACTTCACCGGAAAAATTAGACCCAGCCGAAAAATTATTGAAGTCAGGCACTTTTAATAAACGAGCGAAAAAATATTTTATCCGCACAAAAATGTACAAACATGTAGGGCGACGACCACAACTGTTGCTTCTCCCTCTCGGCTCGTTCGCAAGATGAATATTCAGTCAATGAGAGCAGATAAGGGGCCACAAATGGGTCTGCAACTTCGCCGTGATATCTGACCGAGTAAAAGGAATCCACCGAGAAATAATTATTCCTAGATCAAATCGTAATTTAATTAACATCGACACAGAAGCGGCCGTGACCGCACCGAAACCGCTCCGGAAATACTTTCGCAGATTTCGGGAATAAATCAAATGTGGGGAGAAATTCCGACCAATAAATTTTTTCGGACGATCGTTTTATTAAAGGAGAGATCTATCTTCATTATGGAGATGCGGGCCACGGGGCGGAATCGGCTCACAATTTTTTGCCCAAAGCGAAAATATGGAATTGTGAGACTGCGGATCCAGGATCGCAAAAAAATTGTTTTTAGAGTTTTCCATGACATTAAGTAGTGCTTCGGGAGTTGCTAAAAGGTACAGCTTCAATTTTTCACTTCCTCGCGAAGCGCGTGGGCCCGCTGCGAGCTTTCCAACGTCTTTTCAGCCACGATAGGATTGGGTATGGTGAGGCATTGGTTCGGCATTGGTTCAGAAGGCATGGAGCTAAGTACTGGACCCATCTATCGATCTTATGGTGTAATTTCGCACACAACCCAGAGAAAAAAAGTCCACATTTGGGTAGGTCCCTGTTGGGATTCGAACCCCGGACCTTCCGAACACAATGTGAACTCGCAAAACGCGCGGCCACTACGTGCGGTAGGATTTGTATTGTAGCACTTTCTATTTTAGCACAAGGAGTATTTTGTATTGAGTGAAATTGTCACTTTTTACTAGAGACATCCATTTCGTTCCATACTTTGTGCATATTTATATGGCCGCGTGTTGCCCAGCCGGGTTCGCAGAGCCGTCTCCTTCGCAGAAGAAATTGTTTACGTTCGACGTTTATAGTGGTAAAAATTTATTATCCCGGTGAAAAACGCGAATAAAATTGAGGAGAACATACACCCGTAAATTTCCAACCACCATAAAATGCGAGCGCATTAATACAAAAATGTACCGGAGTGGATATTGTGGAGGTGCGCACCGAGGCGTAGTGAATATAAATTTCTTGGGTTGTCGGGGGCGGATTGCAAGCTTTTGTGTTCTTCGATAATTAGACCAATCGGTCAAAGCAACGTTTCGAGTCTTTGAACGGCGATCATTATTTCAATTCGATTGTAGAGCGAAACATTTTTCATTTCGGCGATGAAACGCGTTTATTTGCACGTTTACCCCGGAACTGTTTATTCTACTAATAAACGATCGGTCTAGGGGATGGAATTTACCCCCGCCCCACAATACTAAACTCTTTACGAGGCGCACATTTCTCTGATGGGATTTTGATACATCAGCGCCCCTCGCAGTAAAATTGTTCCCCTTTTGAATCAAATTCGTAGGCTCGAATGATACATCGGCCAAACAAGGCCGCCGCCTCTTCATTAAACTTCCACAATTTTAATTTTGTGGCGGCGGAGGCGACTTCACCTGAAAGCGCACGAATAAATTCATCGGGGGGCTGAAAAGAGATTGATAAAGAATAACGAATTGAATACAACAATACTTAACACAGAAGTAATATTTTCCTAACGAATTTACATAAAAAAACATCGCGAAAAAATCCTAACGTGACTTTAAGTATCGTGTTACCGCCACATAAATAACGCCGCCAGTCGTTCCATTTGAGTCCCCATACTATAAATTTGAGCGATAAACGAAAGCATGTTTAAAATATATCCCTGTATTTATTTGGTAAATTCACGAATCACTCGTTATAAATGACCGCTTATTATTTTCAGGCGACCGCAGCGCCGCCGGTTCTTACAACTTACAAGTTGGAACCGGTTCTAGAGCTGTTCTCTACTAATAACTGACACTTAAGATCGAAAGCTCATTTGTCAGGGAGTGGGGCGAGCTTTCAGGGTGGAAGTGGTGGATTTATCTCAGTTATGACTAGTGTTGGTTGGGAATCTAGCGCAATCTCATGGACAGAGACTCCACTAATGGAATCTTACACAATTGGGACCAGCCAAAAAAAAAATCTGTGGGAATAAAATGAGTCAGAGTTTGATGTAAATTGATAATCGATGATTACGCGTTTTTAATAAAAATAAATAAACAATACATTGATTTGTTTTCTATTGCAGACAGTCGCAGAAAAAATATTGTGTGGGCCTCATGACATTGCCGCACTCGCCCACGCCTCGTGCGATCAAATTTGTTTCCCAAATTACTTTTCTTTATCTTTCCATACATTTTTTTTCTTCTACTCCTTGTTAACATCCCTGAAGAAATACAAATATGACAAGTTAGTCGAATATTTTTGTTACTGTTGAACGTTGACTGACTTGAAACAAACCTTGCATTGACTGATGAAGAATATATTTTTAGGCAGCCCTAATGAAAACGGTAATTTTACGTACTCACAAGCGGACGAAAAGTAACTCTTTTTCGGACGCACTTTTTCGGACGCGATCTGTTGATCTGTTTAGTAAGTTAACAAGGAAACCGACAAAACCGATAATTGTCCTGCCACCATAAATTATGAAAATAAGTACATAATTGTATTGTAAATTTCTAGTTTGTTGGCAAGCTGATAACAAATACTATAAAAAAAATTGTTAATATGTATTAATAAATGTACCTATCTATTTGAAAGAGATAGATACAAAATGCCTTTTGTCCTCGCCTCTTTTTCAAGCCTCGGCTGCGCCTCGGCCAGAAAACCCAGACTCGGACGAAAAAGATGCTTTTTCTGGCCTCGATACACAAATAACTATTCTGAATTCGCAGCTTTACACTCACAATAATTTACATTATTTGTTTTCAACTAGTTTTATGTGAATAAGCTTGTAATTTAATCACAATGGATTTACAACTAGAAAACACTGAAATCAGAAACTATAAAATTTTATTCAAATCGGAAATTGGATTTTCCAAATGCTTTATACAGATTAAAACATTTCAATGGCTGCTTTTAAAGAAATTGAATTACACGTCCATGCGTTTATTCACGATATATCCACGAACCAAAATAAAATGGTCGCTTCGGTGCAATTTCGCCGACGCTCGGCTTCATAATTTAAATTTTTATCGACTGCACTTTTCCATTTTCTCAATTTTCACGTCCAGACTGCGTCAAAATTGCGCCAAAATGTTCCGGTGGGTGAGAATTTCCCCAAAATGTGTGTTCGGGAAAATTATTGTCTCCCTTTCTGCAGGAAATTAATAAATTGTTTTTGTCCCAACTATGTGTTTGTTTCGTGTTGTACATTCCGTGGTAATAAATTAGTTTTCTTGTTTTAGGTGAGTTTCATTAACGGGGATTTCACTTTCTGTTCCGGAAGTCTGTAAGTACCAGCTTAATTATTATTTAAATTGTGCAAAGCGCTCCCTGGCGGGCGAAATGGTAAAAATGAGCTGGTTAATTAACGGCACCGTTCCACAAAAATCCGTAATTTATTTAGCAACATTTAGCAGCGATAAGCTCAGCAAGACTTGCCGCAATCGCTGGTGGCAAAATGCTTAAGATTTTTCTAGAAGAACAGGTCGCAGTGTATTGGAATTTCATTATTAGAACCGAACAACCTGCCAGTTATCTGCATTACCGACTTTACTGTTTTTTCCGATTATCCCGAAAACGATCACTTAGCTCGCCACTCCTTCACCGGAAGCACTCCTCCGTGCATCGTAAACTGTAACAAACATCTCCTCAGCCGTGGCAGTTAAAATATTTGCGTTTACAACTCCCCTACAAGAGGCAAATTTATATTTAATAAGACGAGAGGTCCCGGATTATTGCATCGCCGCCCTAACACAATCAAGCTCCAATTCATTTCTGTTTATTCGCGGAAATCAAACATGAAATCTAGTCATAATTCGGCGTCGGGAGTTCCGAATGAATAACAGACACGTCGACGGACTCGAAACTCTCCACTGTAGTAAACATTGACCATTAAACAATTTTCAGTGTTAACAGACAACACCAGGACTTCGCTGATTAAACAAACGTAATTGACTTAATAGGAGTCGAATTGAGGTGGTCGGAGTATTTGTCCAACGCCTGCAGCAGTTATGTCCAGGTTTGTTTTGTTCGCTCTCTTCGTAACAAAGTGCGCCGGAAATAGCCGCCCCCGTTTTATCCATCGCGAAACGCGAGTCAAAAAAAAAAAAATTCGTGATTGAATTGGTGCACCTCGCTGACCGTCCCCACCCTGGCATAAATCGTGGGGCCGTGGCTTAACTAAAACAGTTAATTTCGAAAAACTGTCTTTGCGAGTTTTATAAGGGTTAATTTGGCGCACGAGTCCCAGGTGTAGAAAACGACCCGTAGGGGAGTTTTCTATGGGACGAGTGCACCAATGGCCTTATAAAACGAGTTTTTTATGTTATTTTTTAGAATTTGCACCCTTGTTTTAATTTTTAAATAAAAAAATTAAAGTTTCAAATTCTAGAGAATTTTGTATTAATTGGTAATTCTGCAATAGATGTTAGAAAGTAGAGTTTGAACATTAATATTGGAAGTTTTTTGGTGTAAATGACAATAATACACTGAAATATTGATAAAAATGTTCTTAGAGATCTATTATACCACGAGTGCCTTAATAGATCAATTAAACCACGAGTGCTTTAATAGATAGCCATAAGCGACTCCAAATTGAATACAATAATAGACCCATTAGAGACACAAATTCTAAAATAAGTTTTTTCCGGTCTGGACTTGTCGTCCCCGCCCTGCACGCAACGGTTGCACTTTGACAAACTCGCCCCAACAAAACCACCCTCTGTGTACATTTTTCATTAACACATTACGCTTTCAGGGCGTTGTTGTGAATGTACCTACCTCGGGAGCATATTTGCACAGCGATTGATCAATATTTAATTTAGACTTATTTTCCCGCAATTGTTATTGTTTTAGAGCGGCACTAGGCGAAATTATTATTTCCTCACTCCCGAAATCCCACTCCTGGCGCTTCAACGAATTGGAATAGACAAGTCGGTAAATATTAAGCCGCGCTCGGGTGAATACCGAATATGAAATAGCACGAACCGACAATGATTGCTGTGGTGTTGTCACTTTTTAATGAACTTCATCCCTTGGACGTGCCCGTTTGGCGATTTTCAAAAAAACTAATAGGAACTGGCCGGGAATGCACTCTCGCCGTGATTGAATTAATTTTGACGTGATTGGTTTGGTCACATCCGAAAATGGCGACCGGAGGAGTTGTCGGAGCAAGATTGCGCAGGTTTTTAAAATGGGGATGGTTGAGGAAAGTTTGGTGAATCTGAGTGTGTTAGGTATCTTAGCAAATTGGCCCGACAGCTAAACTAAACAAGGTTCATAAACGTTCAAGCACGAACATGTTCTCACAAGCAACACACACAAAGTGCAATTTTGCGGGCGGAAATTAACTGATTAATTGCTTATTATACTGAGCCACATTGTGATTCAGTTATTTGGGGAGAAATGTATTTCAAAAGTATGCGGAAAAAAATCTGACGATTGTGTTCCATTCCGAGAGAAGAAAATAAAAAATGTGTTGAGCTGGTCGGTGTTATAAATAATTTAGGTGAAGTTAATAATAAATTATGTCATTAAGAGTAGAAGTGAGTCTTTTTGTGCTAAGTGCAGAGACCGAGAGAAAATCGAGGTTGGCCAGTGGGCGAAGCACAAAAAGACCTTCTACTCTGAATGATATACAGGGTGTATCCGAATTCGAGCGACAAACTTTCAGAGCAGATTCTATGATCAAAAATAAGCATAACACTCTTAATACATATGGGGTCAAAAATGCTTAGTTTGCGAGATAATCGACTAAAAAGTTCTACCAGCAACAAAAGGAATTTTTTGATGAAACGTACAAAAATAAAGAGGAGCTATGTACAATTTACAAAAATTGTCAAAATTTCGCCCCCCCTCTTTAATCCACAGATAACCCCATAAAATCCAAGGAATTCAGATCGTAATTGTTTTTACGTTTTCGTTGATTATCTCGAAAACTAAGCGTTTTTAGCCCTATCTGTATTAAGAATTTTATGCTTATTTTTGATCGTAGAATCCGCCCTGAAAGTTTGGCGGTCGAATTCGGATACACCCTGTATACTATTTTATCAACAAATTTCCAGGTAAAACTTTCCCAAAATGGTTAATAATCGCGATTTGTAACTTTTAGTATCCTGAGCTTTTACTAAGACAGCAGAATCCAAATCTTGGAAATCTCCCATTGTCAAATTAGTGATTTCATTGCATTGATAAGCGCCGGCCATACCTAGTATCAATATAACCTACAATAATAATTTATAATTCTTCCCTTGAGGAAATCTGAAATGTTACCTTTGTAGCCACATACTTTTTATCAAGAGCATCATGTACAAATCACGTTTCGGGACTTTGGTGGGATTAGATCCGGCATAGAGTTTGCCGCGATCTGCGTCAATTCTGGTGGGGTGCAATGTATTTCGTTTTGAATAGCATCGAGTATACTTCAGTTATTCGCTAAATATAACACAAATGGTCAAAACGTGAATAGCAAACGATTACATTTACAACTGTTTACTTTTTAACACTGAACGGCCATCTTGCCATTTCTGATATCGTTATTTCGCTTTTTTAAAATACAAGCCATTTTTTTAAACTTTTTCCTCTCACACATGATACAACAATTTCTCAAACGTCGTTCTGGTTTTCACCGGGAGAGCATGAGAAACATTCTGTGTTAAGCAGACATCAATACTCCCTCGCACAGTCTTTTCGTGAGATTTTCTGTCAAAAACTTCAATCCTCAACAAAACTAGTTTGCTGCTTGCCAAGTTACGAAACTTGTTTGTCAATCACTTTAAAATCTTAGATGTGAGCGCATATTATCCCAAGTTTATGGATTTTGTCAGATAATATAGCAACAGTCAGTGTACCTCACACAGAACTGGATTAAACCGGAATTTGCATGTCTTCGCAGCAGAACAAAATAAGTGAATAAAAGTATGACTTAAACCCCGTTGCTACGCATATGTGTTATTCTCATGAATAATTTATTTGTCATTATCACGAGTAACGTATCGAGTTCCGCATTTATTTCAATAAATTACAATGCTCGAGAGGCTACATAGTTTTTAATACGGCGTCCTTAACAATTCGTAGCCATTGCGGAAAAACACATCCGTACCTGTACAGGAAGGTACGTTTAGTTCGTTAGTACAGCTTTGCATATCATACAGGATTTACGTGTTACGACTTGTACGATTAGGATCTTGGAAAAAACCTGGCCTGGTGAAAATCGAGATTTTTCATAAATATGTAAACATGTACTTTTCTAATTGTTTCGGTCGTGATTTAGACCCCACCCCCTAAAGAGTAAAGTGATTACAAATCTGGGCGATATCAGGTTGACACGTAATTCGCCAGATAGGATCGTAATTATGTAATAAGAACGTTAAAAGTACACAGAAGGGCCAGGTTTGTTGATTAATCTGCGACATGCAACAGTGTTGTCCTGATTCGTCATTGATCCAGTCCAGGAGCTGTCGGCCAAGGTGCATATCTAATTATTTTCGTCGACAAAGGGCTTTAATAACGCAAATTGTATAAAAGGGAAACGAAGCGGAGCTTATCTAGATAATTAATTTTGTACTTATTTATGAAATGGAATTAGAGGGCCGGATAAAAATGTTATAAACACAACAATAACCGGGACAAGTTGGGCAGAAGTTGTCCTATCTCGTCCAATATTTATGCGCGAATGGCACTTTTTGTTAGAAATCTGCGCCCGGGGACGGCGCTTTGTAAACCGGAGGCCCGGTATATTAATACGGTATGAAAATGTCGGACATAAAACCGGAAGAAAACGTTTTAGGGCGCTTCAGCCGACGGCCCTAGATGAAGCGATTTCACTTTAAACACAATCAAATATGGCCGATATCTCGGGGAGGATCTACACAACGACCATAATAAATACCTTTCAGATAGGATCGCGCCGTTTTGTGTGTTTGTCCATTAAAAACTTACATCTGACGGTGGGCTTAAAACGCGAGATCCCATAGATGGGTTGGGCTGATAAATGGGCGGCGAGGTCGGGGGGAAGTTGCGTTATTGTGTGTTGATTTAGATGCAAAAATATGAAAAATAAATTTCGTTTATAAATGGCGGGTCGGTGGTGTCGTTAGTTGGCACATTTTATTGCCGGACTCGTTAGGGCGAAGAAATAAATGACGTTTTGGCGTTTTGCTCTAACGGCCAGAAAGCACGGCATTTTCATCTGATTTCGACTTTGGAAATTATTTTTTGATAGGCGAGTAATGATATACGGGAGCTTGATTTGGAGGTTTCTGATTTTATTAAGCGAAATTAGCACGTTTCATAACCTTGAATGGCCACCAAAAAAAATTTTTTTGGATTCTGCTTCTATCGGGCGTTCAAATGAAATCCTGAGCTGGGAAGGCGTCGTCAATTGTTTTGCCGTTTTAAAGTGTAAATGGACAGTTGTAATTAGAGCATCTTGACAGCTAACCTAAAATTTATAAACAAAAAATCTTTCCGTTTTTTTTTCTTTGCATTGTTTTACATTAAAAATAGAGTAACTAACGATTCCTATTCTCGAAGCAAATAAATCCCTTTGCTGAAAACGAACATGTTCAATTTTACTGTTGCAAATGGTTTACTTTTTCAACGCCTGCTACTCAGCGCAGGTTTTCATTTGAACGCATGATACTTGCAGAGGAAAATTCGCATACAATTTTCATAGATTTATTAATCAATATTGTGTTATTTGAGAAGATCGTTGAGTTGAAAAAAAGCGGTGAAGATTTTTGATGCTTCTCTCAGCGCTTGTGCATTTTATCAATAGTGCAATTGTTAAAAAAATTGCGATTTCACTTGCCCGGAGTATAAATTGTTTTCAGCCCACAAAAACAATTTTAGACACTTGATAAAAGCGTTGGCTGAAGCCCCCCATAATTTTTTATGCCGTCGGAAAGCGCTCCTGCAATCAACCCTTTTACCTCCTATCATCGCCTGGAAAAAGACGTCACTCGTTTTTTGCCGGTGTTTGGCTTGGTTTAGCATAACAAGGGTTCGTTCCTTGTCGAAGAACGGCAAGCAGTGGCGCAAAGCCGCTGCACAAACAGTAAATTCTGAAGACAAATACAATACAAATACCGGCTTAACATATCTTGACGTGACATGCGCGCTCTCTATTTCTCATTCGAAAAGATGAGACGCTGACGTATGGATATAACCTCCTTTTTAGTGTCCCATTTATCTGGTGGAAAAAGACGAAATCAAATCATCGTTTCACACGTAAATAGATGGTAATTCAAAACTCGATAAATAAAAGCTGGGAAAGTGCCTTGTCAGCAGATTCGTCTCCTTGATGCAATTTCTTTATGTATATTTTTTTTATGTAGGCGAAGAGCGCTTTCGAGGCTCGCTGTCGATCACGCTTTGTCATCTTTGATTTAGTGTCCCTGTTCGGGACGGGGTTGATTCCGGTTCAAGAAACCACGTTTCGGAGACAAGTTTTATGGAAAAAGCTCTGAAAGCTCGAAGAGCGCCTGAATTTGTAATAACCTAATTACGGACGCCCGAAAATTACTTACAACTTTTTGCTGTTTTCGCAACCTTATAGGATCAAGAGGAGATGCTAACAGTACACTGTCACCAGAATATTTAAGAGGGTAGTAAAGCTTAAAAAATATTTTTGGGTATTTCATATAATCGTGAACTTGTATCTGTTGCAATCCTGGAACCGATAAACTTTTCAATCTTGGTAAAACAATAATTCTGAAAATATTAACAACAATAATCTAGTAAGTTGTAAAACAGTTTAAAATACAGCTTAGATTTATTTAATCATGAAAGTTGATTTCCTTCCCACTCGCTAGAGTTCAATTTATGGCATTCGCCAAATATTACAATTTCCCTTTAGTCTCCTACTGAGACTTTCTTTTCTCTGATATAAAAGCCCTCAGATTCTTGTTTCTATTACAAAAAATCTGAATTTTATTTGCGCATAAATTTCACAATATGAAGCAAAATAAATCTGGAAGAATTTAATTTTTGCATCGTTTTTTACGATAACAATCCCAATTTCCTGTCATAACGTTCCGCGATTTTCACCATATTATTTTACGTCAAAAAAGCTCAGTTCTCTGTTTTTCCTTTAATTGGAAAATTCAGGTTCCTTTCTACGCTTAGCTAGATCAAGGTTTTCACTGACATTCTTGGCTTCTGCTTTCTTGAGAAAATAGGTGGAGATCTGTTTCTTTTTAACGCGTTTTGTTTATATATTCTTAATTTTTATTTTTGAAGTGAAAACTTCTTTAGGCGCACCATATACATTTTATTCCCGGGCAATGAATTAGTTTCATGCGACACGCTAAAATCGTTCGCAACACGCTAAAATCGTTCGCATCACGCTAACATCGTTCGCAGCAAGCTAAATCTCGGGAGTCGAGTTTAGCGGAGCGAGCGAGAAACAGTCAATTGTGCGTCACTTGTCACTTCCACTCTGAAAAATTCAGACTTTTGGTGTTTATTAAAAAACACCATTGGATTTAAATAATATTAAGAAGTTTTCACTTCTGTCGTGCGGCTCAAGCACGCACTCTTTTTTTCTTTTTTTTTTTATTTCTTTACACCACTCGATCAGCAAATTCTTCCACACGACGTGGACCAACAAGAGCCCTTCGCCAATTAATAAATCAATTTAAATGCAAGACTTTGAATATTTTAATAATTTCTGGTGCTGTCGATTTTGCGCGATTTTTAATTATAATTGCGGCTAATTAATAGAGGCAATAAAAACGTTAATTAAAATGTAAATGTCCGCCAGTTCCTTCCATTTCTTTTTCTCGAATTCCCGCTGGATTTAATGCAAAACTGGCAATCTTTGCAACGAGATAAATCAAGTCGAGCTGATGCTTCACGGTGTTATTAAATTTACGAAATGTACCCTCTACGACTGTTCCCAGTAAAATATGCACTCGCCCCACTATTTTAATTAACCGTCACCCCTAATTTACGGTGCCTAATAAATGCCAATCCCCCCCGCCGCCATAATTAACTCTCCGCAAGAAAAAAAAAAAAAATAACAACCGTTTCTCGAAGTGTACGTGTTATTGCGTTAAAATGCCATATCGGCGGAGGCGGCGCGACGCAGGTAGTTGCTAACTGGAATTATTTAGCTCAGCGAACTCCATTTGCATATAATAATGTATTTACCGGCTTGGCTTCATTAGCTAAATGAAATTATGGCATGCTGGACCCTGGAGGACTTCATGCTGTTAGTGCCGAGTTTCTGCACTCTGACACTTGTTCCTTTATGGGACCACCGTGCCTAGTTTGATTTTTGTTTACTGAAGAGAACAAGGCTCCTAATGAGATTAAATGCAAATATTTGCAGAGAAAAAAGCGAGGCGCCCTAAAACAAATTAAATTGACGATGTTGCGTTAAATTTGTCTTTTTTAACGCTAGCGACGAGGCGGCGAAGACGTTAGAGGGGCGCCGAGTCAATTAGACTGGATGCTTTCTGTATCATTAAGACATCCACTTTGCTCTTTGACGTCATCTGCAACAGCTCTAATTTATTGAGGCCTCTGGCCCACTCTAGTCTTTCAAAAAAAATTCCTCCTTGTAATAGTTAGTCTAGCCCAAAATCTCATGTAGGTACATTCTTGTGGAGGTTCGTTTTGCAATTTTAATCGAATGACCTTGTCTTGCAAGGCGAACCTTCATAACACATAGGATTTGGGGCTAAACTCTTGTTACAATATAATTTGTAATTTCTTTATTTTACTTAACGGCTTCTTATTTTGTTGAGAGACTTTCAGCAAACAGTCCCAGCTTTGGAGAGCTTTCGCAAAGCGCGCAATTAATAAATCCAGATTAAGATATTTTCTGCTGCACCGCTCAAATGACGAATGCTAACCCGTGGTAATTAAATTTCTTTTTAATTCATTTTTGCAATGAAAAAACAAACCACTAGAACGGCTTAAAGCGGCTAAAACATAATTCTCTTGGCGTTATTTTAATTGGAGCATTTTGCTAATAGGTAAATATGCAAAGGCGGAATTACTTTGGAGCTTAAAATTTGTTTGGAGTAAAATGGACACGTCGCCACTCGAATTATCGTTTGTTTTTGTTTGAGAACGTGAGAGTTCCGAAATGCACTTTCCTAAAGGGGGTGCTGATAAAATCTTGTCATATTTTATAATGGCCGCTGGAAAAAGAGAACAACAAGAGGAGGGCGAGTACGTTGTTTTAGGATCACTGACAAGGTTCTCATATTAATAAGTTTCCAACTAACAAAGCAACTTTGACCCCGTCTACTTTCAACAAGATGAGACCTAATCCCACACGACATTTACACAATAAATTTTTTATTTCATTAAATCTGGGTGCACCGAAATAATGTTTTCACCTGAAATGTGCTAATCTCGTGACAGGCGAGTTTAGCAAGCCGGAGCCAGATTACGATTTTTTGCAGGATTCCTCAGATGTGTGAAACCAGGGTAATTAAATTTCTTTTTGATTCAGCAAACACGAAGAGCACAGCTTAACCCGGATCAAACATATTCACAATTTCATTGCGCGTTATTTTAATTCGACCACTTTAAATAATAAATCTGGTGGTCACAGTTCAATTTGGTTTTCACTTAATTGAATCAAACCAGTTCTGCTGAGTTAACATTTTGCAGAAGAGCCGGAGATGAAGCAGGTACGGTCAGCACCCTTGCAAAAATCGAAATTAAAAAACTTCACGACTCGATCCATCAATCTCCGTTGAAGCGCGAATATTGCCCTCAAACTATTGGCATTGGTGTGCATTCAGGGTGCAATATTGAGCGCCGGGGGTGAATGGAGGCAATATAATGAACAGGGCTCGCTTTCGCTGTTTACATGTAGCTTACCGCGATTTCTGCTATTACAGCACAAGTAGAACAGGATGTCGACAGTGAGGACTGTGTTGGCGCACCAAAACAAGGAAAAAGCCGGAAAGGATAATGCACGCGTAATTGCGATACATCGCTCCTGTTGGTTGTTAATTAAGCTGACTTAGCGTCAACTATTCCTTGCATTTTGTCGCAGCGTTGTTAATTATGTGTGGATGAAGTTACTTTAGCAGGAATCCGGTACACTTGTTTGGACCTGAAATACTCATGAATGGTATTTAATGGTATGGTCCTAATTATTATTCGTAATGTTGACTCTCTGGGGTCGACTCTAATCAGATATACAGTCCAAGATTTACATTCGCAACGTGAATACTTCAAATTTCCGGAATTGTATCTGATTAGAGCTTTAGAGCCTGGCGCCATTCTCTTTATTCTTACTGGACAGTCCGTTTGGTGGCAGAATCCATTTTACTGTCGCCCCAAGAGACAAACAAATGTGCAATGTTGGACAAGTACGTCCAATAACGAAGTTTCCAGTCAATATCGACTGGAAATGATAATTTTTTAAGAGAGTTGCTCGGACCCGAGAAGTTTTATTTTCAAGGAGTCGGTGATAATTCCGGAAATTGGAGTTGCACAGGTCAAGATTTACAGCTGAGCGAGACTCCAACTTATTAGAAATTAAAGAGTTGGCTATTGGAGCCGGTCTGGAAGCAATAACGTGCTGAAACATTGATTCGCGCCTCTAATACTTCTGCACCTGGAGGCACAAGAAGGTTATTCGATTGGAGTTGTCCAGCTTGTCTTGTAGATTTGCGCCTAATACATCAGGTGCAAGTTGCAGCCAGATGGGCAAAGTTGCCGAGTTTTACGTGGGGGTTTTGTTCCTCCGGAGGAAATCTCTCAATTCGGTTCGGCAAGATAAAAATAATAAGTTCAATTTCTCTGCTTGCACAACACTGACAAATTGGGCACGTGAGTGGGGTTCCAAAGCGACCAACAAACGGTTTCCAAATTAAATATCTCTGTTGTTTTAATGCTTCGGATGTCGCTTATGAATAATGGCGTGGGAAAAGAGAATTCGAGACGAGCTGACGCAACTGATTTGTGATTTAGAATTTGGAAGGGAATGGCGTAAAGCATGTATGCAAAAAAATTACAACCGACACAGTCGAGCAAAGCTTTGACAATACTTTGACAACTACGAAGCAATTGAAAAAAAAAAGGATACATCTTTCATTCCCCCCGAAGGGGGGCGGGCTGCTGACGCTTTCCAGAGCCTTTCAGCCGCACTGATGGGAAGATTCGGGATGGGTACGGTGAGGATGGGTGCGGGAGGAAGGTGCTAGGTACCGAGAGGTTGAGACTGACCCAGCATTCACCTTATTTGTGATATGAGACATACCACGATGTGATGGTGTGGGGATATCTCTGAAAAAAAACCCACACCTGGTCAGGCGGCACCGAGGTTAGAACCCGGGACCTTCCGAATGTAAAGTGGCGCGGTAGGCGCCTGGCCACAGTACTCGGTGAAGCAACTGAGATTTGATGGACGATTTATTTTATTCTCTCTGATTGTGTCCAATTTGGACGAATTTTTGCAAAATGAATTCTAGTAGTGATTCTAAGGAAAAGAAACAATGACTGGATATTATTTTGATTTTTTTATCTTCGTATTTAGTGTTTTTTATTTCTGGCAAGGTCTGTTCTGGGAAACCGAATCTTTCATTAGAGAAGAAATATGTTGAGGGCCGTCGGCGTCGCTTTCTGGTGGAAATTGCGCAACATTAGTCCTTTTTGCGTTTTTTCTTGTGCGCATTCTCCCCCGTAATACCAGGATAATTCCGCGAAAATGTATTCTTACCATGTAATCATATAATATAATAGAAGGTCGAGAATCTCTGGTGAATGGGGTATTACACAAAAGAGCGTCGCAATTGGGGTGGTTTCCTCCCTAAAATTTTGATGGCTGACTTCGGCAAGGTACACTTAATACGTAATATTCCTATTGAGCCCGGCCAATGGCCGTAAGAAGTAGACAATTGAAAGTTTCGGGAAAAATCCCTTCCTGTCCGGGAAATGGAGTGAAAAAACGCACCGCCGGCGGGCGAGAGCGGCGAGGCGAGCGCGACAGGGACGGCGAGCGCCGCTGGAGGCCGGACAATAGGTCCGACTCTCAAAGGACAAAGCGGCCGCAATTACGGCTAGAATAATCAAAGTCTACATCCTGTAATGGGACCAAGACGCCCTCCACGGAGGCGCTCTCGCTCCGACATGAAAGGCCCCATTAAACTTTTATTACCGACCAAAAATGAATATTAGCCGGCGTATGAGGAGTTATTGAATTTGGAAAATGTTTACTTTGCACTTTTAAAAGTCGCCTCGAAACAGTCGGTTGGCGCTCTTTAAAGCCGATATTGCGTGCGAGCAGCCGTAAAAATAAATTACAATAAATGCGAGTTTAAAAGAACAGGAAGAGGTGAGGAGGATTAGGTCGGGAAGAAAAATCGAAAAGTGGAGGCGCTCCACATTATTCCCTGTTCCTGCTTTGATCTCGAGCACATTAATATGTGCGCTATTTAAATTTTCAACGCTGGAATGAAGGGTTTAGGCTGAGCACCTTTCGGCTTGCGGAAAAATCCGCTTTCTTTTCAAATCAACACAAAGCTGCGGCAAGTGTGAGGATCAGGAGGGCACGCTGAAGCACAGATCGGAAGGATTAACTGCGAAATTTTTACTCTTAATTAAGGGAAATCTCAAGCGATACAATCGGAAAAAAAGATGGCAATTGAATCACTAGTGAGGAAAAATATTTTCTCACTAGTGAGGAAAGTGTATGTACAGTTTACATCAGATTCAACACGCATGAGCAAACGTGCATTTAATTACGAGTAGGGAAGTTAGGCGTCCGAGCCGAGGGCGAGGCCCCCAACCGGCCGAGTGATTAAATGCACTACTTTGCTCACTTGTGTTGAAAATAGAGCGGTGGAGGGTGTTAGATTCACGATCCTGACGTCTGCCGGAAGCGCTAGACCATTTTGCAAAATTTGAATAAGCGAAAAGTTTTATAGGTCTAAAGTAATAAAAGTTGACCGATTTGCTCCATTAAATGCGCATTACTTAAGTTTACCTCCGCGTCGGCCATAAACCGAGTGCATCCCATTTGCCCCAGGGCCCTTATTAGGGCTCACTTTTATCGCTTTATAAATTCGGTCAGTTTGGCGAAATCAGGTCGTAAAAGCGGCAATGAAAATATGCCCCCCCGAAATAAAACGTTCACTTTAAACCAGAAATTTTTTTAGCGCGGCGTTACGAAATTACCGCATTACGGTCCCTTTGAAACATTGAGTAGGTATAAGAGCGTCTGAATTTTTAACTCGCTCCCATGTTTATGGGAACGGGTGTTGGCGAGGTGTTTGTGAGAATACAGATGTCGGCGGGGGCAGAAGCGGACGGTTTTCGGGGGAGTGTCTAATCGAGAATCCTTGTTTCTGACAACCCCACTTCAACCTTAAGTATATATCGATACTTAGAGGGTACTTTCAATTCATTACGGCTCCACCTTAGCCGTCGACTTCGTGTTTCCCTCGCGGAAAAGACGTCTTTGTTCGATTATTAGCCGCCCCCGCACGTCCGATCGCTCAAACATTCGCCGAACCCTTACGGCCGGACAATTAATTACCGCAATCAGAAGACGGAGAAAGGGGCTGCGGATGTTTCGATTGGGCCATTAGAAATTATGGGGTCCGGAGGACCCACCCCATTTTCCATGGGTTTTATTCGAGCCGTGGGAAATGGCCGAGCTCACTTGCATTAAACCGGAGTAAGTAGCAGTTACCAGTTTGCTGCTCAATATTCATGGACCGTAGTTAATGATATTCTAATTACCGGCTAAATTAATGGGGTTAGGCCACTCATAATTCAGGAAGCGGGGACACTCCCTGCTATTGCTCCCAACGGGATAGTTTTATATTATTCTTTCAAAATTACACTTGATTTATCGCAACTAGTTACAAAAATTTTCGCCAGACCAGAATTATTTATGGCGGACTTGCGCCCTTAAATTGTGGACTTGGTTCATGGCGTGATTAAATCGGGGATGAACTACTTTTAATAGGCTTAACGCGATGGTTCCCATTAATTGCTTTAAACTCCCAGATTCCATCAAAGCACAAAGCTCTCGCTGCGAAGGGACACGTTTGTTGTGCAGTGTTGCACTACAGCTAGATTGTTCCTAAGTTGTCTATCGATTACTCCGCCATCTGATTCTCAATTCAAAAGGTAATACTGATACATTCACGCACGCAACGTTGGTTACCGCCACGTCACACATCTGTAGCGCTGTTCGATTCTCTCATGGGCTGTGACCTTGGAAATACCAGCGCGAAAGCGCAGCCTGCTTGAGACCGATATTCGTCGAGATATGACTCATAACCCATGAGAAAATCCAACATCTCTAATTTGATATTTTTTTTGTACTTTTTTTCACCCTTACAGTTCTATTTCTTTTGAAACTGGAAATTAAACGAGATACTTTCCAGTCGGATTATGATTGAATTTTCGTGATTGTCAAATCTGACACATCGGAGTGGACCCAAGGCGTAAACCACGCTCGCCTCCTCGACCAGATTGAATTTGTGCGAGGGTCTGTTTCGCCTTACGTCCTGCAGCCAACCCTTATATTCTTTATTCCGTCCGCAAGCCACAAATAAACTGACCTTTTCTAAATAAGATCAAGGCGGTGTGGTGGCCGTATCGCGCTGTTAAAACTCGGGTTCGATTCGTAAATTTCAATTGGCGAGGCCATCAGCCCCTCTTTCCACCCGGCCTCCATCCTACCTGCGCCTCGCACACAAAAGCGCCGCCACGTGAAGACAATTTCACAATGGTATTTTCGTTAATCTGTTGATAGGGGTAATTGTGAAATAGTGGCGGACACGTGTGTTTCTCTTGCTCTACGAAGCGCGGGGGTGGCAGACGCGGAGGGAAAAATTTAGCGACGATCTCGTAAAAAATGGATTCGCTTGACAGTGGCAATCCTAATTTATAAAGTTTTAATGAAGGAGGAGACGCTTCCGCTGAATTAAACATTTTCTTTCAAGTTGTATCAGGATCGAACGGCGAAAATCATTAATTCGAATTGGAAGGGTTTGCGACGGGGCGGGGGGAAGTGTCGCGGGACTTATTTATTCAACAAACAACTCCTCAAAAGTAGAGTTTTGCCCAACCACGTGTTCTATATTTCAAGATAAATGTTTCCACCAAAACACACAATAATAAACATTCTTTGTTTTTTAGGGTAGAAATACAGTTGTTTTTCTCTATCAAAGAAAATTATCTCCCGAGAGAGATAATCCTGTGGAAGAAGATTATCAAAGAAGAAAAGAAAATTTCAAAATAACACAGCTTTTTTTTTACTATAACTACGGTTTTTACTATAAAGAATAACCCACTTATTCAAAAATGATTTCTCATTTGCCTACAAACATAACCAAGAGGCTCTTGGGTAAGTTCTATCGAATATGCGCCGCTGCTCTTCGAGACATCACCCCCGTTCGCGACACAGGCGCAAGCTCTGAAGCGTTCTACCGCACCACCACGCTACAATATTGTATTTTGTTGGCTCCCTCACAAATATTTGTCTTCAATTTGATTAAAAGTCACCAAACAAAATGTTTGTACAATCATCTAGAATTAAACCTGGCGCTTTGTTTCTTTGTGTTTTCACCATAATTGGCTTTTCAATTCCGGACTCAATCGGTTTTATGAAAATTGCATCGCACTAATGTTTGCAGCTTGTCTGGAAGTGGGTTAGTGGAACAACTATCTGAATATTCAGTCTCATCTCCAACGCCTGATATATTCCATCTGAGCCTGTCAGCACTTCCAGATATGCATAAATCATATCTTATTACTGCTAGATTCGCCTTTCTAAAATAAGACTGGAAAAATTCAATCCAGTACCGATTGCTACAAGACACGCGATAATCTCGATCAGAAACGGGCGATTTCATTTTTATTACCGATTCTGCACCTCCTGGTTCCTGAAAATTGAGTCGTCACCACTGGATTTCCTTGTTTCCAACTGCGAGATAAATAGTGGGGTAATTGCGATCAAGCGGCATTTATTTTAATTGCGGTGCCTCACGCGGATTTGCATAATTTACTGATTGGGGATTTAATTGTCGGCGAATATAGTTTGTTTCCATCATTACCCCGGCGATTTATCGTGTGCGTGTGACGATTATAAGCGCGTTATGGCACATTTGTTGCGACTCCAAGATTGCAATTTAAACGGAATTAATGGAGACTTTCCTTTATTTAATGAAAGTTGCCACAAATTTCCCGAGGGAAAGGCAATTCACTTACTGTTCAAACAGTTCCAGGAAAATCTGTATGCAAACGCATTGTTGTGGGATACATTAAAAGATTTACTTCAAAGACATTGATCTTGTTTTCCTTCTGCCAGGTTACACGGGAATTTCCCGCCCTCTTGAGGGAGCTCTTCGACTCACACCAAATTCAAGCACTCATCAAGCCCCGCTCTTTTTACAAAATTATAGAAACCGTTGTGTTGACAACTTGTGCACTTTCCGGACGTCGTCCTGGCCGTTCTCCTTTAATTGCCATTGTGCCCCACTGGAACCAAATCCGGTGTGAACGTTCCGATAAATGGTGCATTGAATTGCATATCTCGCTTGCTTGATTGAAACTTGCACTCGTGTAAGTTTATGTTGATAAGGAGTTGGCCGAGCTCGTCCTTGTTGGTCCTAGTTGACAAGACGAGGGCACTCGTGCGGTTACAAGGCCCACTTGACGCGAGGACTCGCATTTCCTCTCCTTCCGAGTCCGGGGAGATCCGCATGTATTGTCGCAAATAATTGTCCTCGACGACTCTATTTACTTAACCGCAGCTAATCTTCCAGGGCCGACGATTAAATCGGAAATAATAATATCAAAGGGACGATATTTGAACAGTTCGGGATTGCTGCCCGATTTTTCCGGGCGACTCCGGAGGTTAACAATAATGTTCCGGCGTGTTTGAAGAGGGAGCGCCGACACACAGTTTAATAAATTTCTGTAGCTTAGTAATGGAGCTTAATGGCTTGCACTAAGTTGCTGTATTAATGTTTTTGTTAAAATTACGACCTATTTGAGCTCCCTGCAATTAATTTCGCCAAATTAATTCGCGCTCTAAAGCACCGAGCTTTTTGACAAACTTATTCTCTCACTTGTGCTTTACTGGTCTCGTCTGGATTGACCACACGCGCGTCTCGAAGTTGCTCCAAAGTAATACATTATTTCGTCGCCGTCATAAATTATTGCTAGAGCACACACTGGCGTGGGTGTACTACAGCCAAAGTAAACCGGAATATTTGTGTCAACATGAAAGTTTCACTCCATTCAGGCCGCTCCCCTCGCTTATCAAAGAAAAGTCGCGGGGTGATTGACAGCAAAAAATTTTTGACGAGCTTGTGGTGAAAAATAACAAAGTGGGGGTGGAGAGATCTCCCTGGGGTTCTAAAATTAAGCGGGGCACGATTAACCCTTAAGCCATCGATTCCCGGCGGCGGCGACACAATCGTGTCGTGGCGTTTTTCCCAAGGTTAATTAATTTTTTCTAGTTATGGGAAAAACAGTTGAGGCAATTGGGTCAAGCGATACATCTCGCGAAAAAGCTCGGGTTTTTCGTCCTCCCGCCATCACCCACGCAGCACTAAGCGAGTTATCTCCGGATCCTGGAAACAAAGGTGAAACCAAACAGTGCCTTCGTTGGAGTGTCGGATCCAACACTGGCAAAAGCAAGGAACGTTTAATTAGGTCAGCGGCGCCAATTAGGCAGCCCATTTCACATCGCTCTGAAATTGTAACAGGATCGACCTCTTCATTTCGGCTCAAGATTGTGCGAGGGGATGTTCCGGGGTCGATAGTGCAACTATGTGGGGCGATATTTAAGCCGCGCTAGACGTTACACTAATTACAGCAAATTCGGAGCAGTAACATGGATAACATAAACTTCACTAATAATTAAAGATTAACGGGGCTGCCGCGTGAGTTATTACTTTCCAGCAGCGATCTTGATGCATGACCGGAAATAATTTATCGACATTAATAGATAACAATAATCGGTATTAATCAGGTGGCGGTATCAGACGCGGAAGCACTCACATTAAGCAGACATCACCAGCCGTAATTAAGTTATTAGGAATCTGCAATTTACAACAATTAACTGTTACAGTTGGCCGAACACTAATCGCAAAGCGTGTCCAATCCATGTTTCCAAATCAATCAAGGGCTTTGATTTTTCTGTCGAGAAATCGATATTAAAATCTCCACTCGAAAAGACTCGAATGAGCCTTTCACCGCGGAGCGTGTGACGTGACGCGTGACGCTGAAACTAATTCACGGAAATCGTGTCGTGGTGGGCCTAAAGAAGTGTTCACTTCAAAAAATTGTCTCCTGGTTTGAAAGCGTCTGGGAAAAAAGTTCGCGAGATGGTGAAGGATGTATTTTTTTTTTTTATTCTTCAGCAACATCTTCATTGAATAAAGCTAATGAGTCATCCGAGGACAATAATTTAACAGCTCCTTTGATATCAAAATCGGCTACTTTTGCTCCCACTTTCTTAGCTAATGATAAATTTGTACGTTTCTTAGAAACAGTTCATATTTGAGGAACTTCAAAATTAGAAAGATTTTCTTTTATATGCTTATTCAATGACTTATCAGATTTCTCTGCTACATCGAAAGCTCTATAGGAAAGCAAAAGATTCTCCAAAGAAGAGATTGATTTGGTCGAATGACAATTATTAATAATCGAACTTAATTTATCTGCAGCTTTGGATTTCCCTTGTCATTCAACGTGGAAACGCTGCAAGCATTCGGGACACTTTTCCAGATCCCGCATTATTATCGGAAATTTTTGTATTGTAAAGCAAAAATGTTATGTATTTGCAGAATGAATTAAAAAAGCTCTTTTTACTTTCCCCAATTTGAAAATATGTTGAAGTGGCCCGATCAAAAAATTACGAGCGCCGGATTAAAACATTAACAAATTACGCACCATGCAAAGCTCGTTCTTTTATGGCTCCCCTTTTACAACGATTTTAATTCTGCCGTTAAACTCACCCAAACGTTAAAACTGATATAAACCTTACTTATGAAGCAGTTTGTGTTTAAAAGCAAGTATTAATCTGAAAATTGTGCGGTTCAGGCCGTGCTAAAAGGTAAAAGATTGCCTTTTCTTATTGATAATAAAGACCGTGCGCGCCTCACGGACTCATCTATATCACGTAATTCCCTACAAGTTAGACATTATTAACCTCGGTAGAGATGTTTAAAAAAGTAACAAATTTTATGTAGTGGAGCGTTCTAAAGTAATGGCCCTCTCAGGCTGGAAACCCGACGTAAATTAACATTGTTTCAAGTTGCAGATTTTAAAACCTGCAGACATGAATCTTTGGCTCGGAGAGAATAAAGAAATAGGAAGCTTTAGCTTGTTTTGCTCTTATTTACATCTAAATGTTAATATTAACAGTGCTTATGAATAAATGAACCCTTCGAGCAACAAACACGATAACGTAATAACACTTTTTGTCGTTTTTATTCTGTTTCTTTTGTCGATACAATCAAAGCAATCAAAGAAATTTAATTTCAAAGTAATGGTTTTCCAAGTCCTAGCAAGTTGATAAATAATTTAACATAAATTACAACTAAAATTTCAACTTGAGCTACGAAACAGTCTTCCAACACTTTTTACCCTCCTGCTGCATCATTTAACTTACACCAAGAACAACACTGCTTTTTACGTTTTGTTTAAACACTGCACTCTGGCTGCAATATTTCTCGCTTGATTAAGTGTTTGGATATTTGCCAATGTTATTGCAACGTGTTGTTCTAAATGTATAAATATTGACTTGAATTAGCGCTTCATATAGTGAATTAGTCAACCGCAGAGACTTCAAAGCTCTTCGGCTGCATATGCAATAACACGAAACAGTTTTTGAATAGCGGGTCTAAATATATCAACGCTGTAACCTTTGTAAAGTTCATAAACTAGACGAGAGCGACGTTGGAAAACATGTTTTTTCTAATTTGTTTCGAAATTGTTGATGCCCCGATCAAAGACGACGAAATGGAATGAAAAGATATTTTTAGTTATTTTTTTGTTTCTAGTTTCAAGTAAACAGGGGATTTGGGTGGGTGGTAATATCGAAACAAAATTAAATGGTGTACAGGAAAGGTTAATTACAATAAAATGTTGCAAGATAAAGATAAATTTAGTTTGGTCGATAAGAATAAAATAGTCCAGATCTCCGATAAGGTGGATGTGTCAAGGTTCACTGTGTAGATCATAGTGATAATTTTGAATGAATATTAATTACTATGGATATTAATAATCGGCCTAAAGAGTTTTGTGATGCAGCCAACATTACGTTTGCACCGATTGTGTGGATTTAAAAAAATATATTTTAATTTTATAAAACATAGTCGAAACATGCCCGACATTACATTTTTTAAATTTAATCAAAATCATTATGTGGAATCATTAATAAAGACACAAACTAAAAAACTATGGAGGACAGGTATTGTTGGTTGCATAACAAATTTTGTTAGGCTCATTTCCACTTGTGAATCACCTTGTATATATTTATTTTAATTCTTTCTTTTATAAAATATCGAAAATTCATAAAACTACGAGCCATGTCTCGGATGTTAAAGAAGCTGCAAAATAATAATAATTTGTAAAAAGATCAGTTCCCGCCTTAAAACTACAAAATAGCCAACACAATTTACTTTTTGGAGATTGCTATGTTTAAAAAAATGTTTTTAAAAATTTTCAAAAGGTTGCATTGAATATTACCGTCATGGATGACATCAGTCATCAAATACTTCAAAAATTTAGAAATAGAGGAACTCTTTAAACTATTTAAGTTATGCGTTATGTCACTTCGTGGCATATTAAATGTTTCACTTTGGCTAACTATGTTTCTTATTTTAAAAAAGAAATAATTTCCACCAAGATATCTGTGCAATGTATTATGTGTTGCCTATTGCTAAACCGTAAGGCGGGAAGAGATAAAATGGACACCCTGTACAGTGCATTCACTTTTGTTTTAGACCAGAGTAGGCTATGGAAATTTGGCGAGTTGTATGGTAAGACTGTGGCTGAATGACAATATACATCATGTATAATATTTGAGGTTACACTTTCTTGTCAAAATTCATGACCATGTAGCCAAGCATTATCATTTTCCAATTAACTACATAGTTTCGAGAACTCAATAATGTGTGTATTTAGTGATAAATGTAAATATTGCACAAATTTAAAACTAATTTACCCTAATACTTAATAATAATGTCAAATTTGACACTGGCAGTTCGAACAATTTTGATTTTGTTATTCTGACATAGCCCCGATACCAACATTTAAAAAAATTAAAATAGCCTACTCTGGTCTAAAACAAAAATGAATGTATTATAGTTTCATAATATTTTTCGATTCCGGATCTGGCAGCCATAGTGAGTATTTAGTAATAAAAAGAGATTACTAACGTAAACAGCGACGAGCGAGGGAGAGGTGATAAACAGAAGGAGGCGAGCAAGCAAGAGAGGGCATGCCGCATTCGCCGAAAATAAGGAAAGAAAACAACAACAGAGAAAGAGAAGAGGGTAGGACGTCTGAAGAAGGTACGAACCCATTCAGAAAGACAACGGGAATATACCCAAGTAAAAGCGAAGAAGGAAATAAAAGCAAGGAAATGGATAAGAGAGGATAGGATGGGAAAAAGAGAGAAGAACAAAGTACTAAGAAAGGAATTAGTGGCAGTGAGAGAGGAGATGAGAGCAAGAGAAGAAAAAATGGCAGGCGGAGAAGGCAGATTGGACGAAAAGGATGAAAATGATAGAGGAAAAGATAGAACAAAGAGAAAAGAAGGAGAGGAAGAATAATGTTATAACAGACGTAATAGCGGGAATAAGAGGAAATATAGAGAGGGGGTGAAAGAATGGTTAGAAAGGGAGATAGGGGTGAAAGTGAACGTAAAGAAAATACATAAAGATAAGATGATGCTGGCAAAAATAGAAAGTTGGGAACAGAAGAAGAACAATATGCTAAATAACAGTAAGTTGAAGGTAAGAGAGGTGGGTAGAGAAGAGAGAGATACGGGGAAAAGGGTGAAAATAGGATACAGGAAGATACAGATAAACGGGCAATGGTTTATATGGGATAAGAGAGAAGAGAAATTGAAGAAAAATTTTTAGAAGAAGGAGAGAAAAAGAGAAGACAAACCGGCGAGAAAAGGTACAAAGAGAAGGTGAATGACAAAGAAAACGGATACCGGGGGGAAAATAGAAAAGAAAAATGGAAGTGCTACCGGAGGAATAATAACAGGGGTGAAATTGGAGATTAAAGAAAAGCGACAAGAAAAGGAAGAAGAAGAAAGATGCATGGAAAGAAAAGTTCATTATAGGCAATGAATGATGAAAAATAATGACAATATACAGTAAAGAGATGAAGACGACATGAAGACGTGTCCAAGACGCCATGAAAGAAAACAGGAGAGATTGTTTACTCTTGGGAGGGGACTTCAACGGGGGAATAGGAGAAAGAGGAGCAAGAAGTTTGAAAGAAAGAGGAGAGGGGAGAGAGGAAAAGAAAATTAAAAGGCAAGGTGGAAAATGCAGAAAGGAAGAAACTGATGGAACAAACAAGGGGACGAAAAAGGGGAATGGGCCTATATAGGTAGCTACTAGGGAGGAAACAGTGATAGATTACGGAATAGAGAACGAAAAAGTACGAGAAAGAGCAGAAGAATTCAGAATAGGGGAAAGAATAGAGTCGGGCCACCTCCCGGTGGAAATAAGTATAGAAGAAACGAACCATGAAGAAAAGGGAAAAGGAAGAGCGAAAGAGAAGCAGAGGAAGGTGACAATAAAAATATGGGATGGCCAGGGAGTAGAAGAGGATAGAAGGAGACAAAAAAAGTCAGATGTGAAAAGCAAGGTGTAGAGAAGATGGCGGTAGAACCGAAAGAAGTAATTGAAAAAGCAACGAAAAAAAGGCAGTAATAGTCAAGCGAGCAAGAGGAACAAGGAAGAAAAATGAGTGGTGTGACAAAGAATGTGAACAATTGAAGAAGGAAGCAGTAAATGCGTTAACAGAAATAGCTTTGACGAAGCGAAGGGGAGGGAAAGAACAAAGAAGGAAAGGGGTGGCGGATAGGAATAAAACTGTTTATTTTTTATTCTTTTGGAATTGCTATTTTATGTTTAAAGGAAAATATAATCAGGAATCGGAAAGCCCGTAGGGCAAAATAAAACATTCATTCATAATATTTTTCAGTTTCCTTTTTGCTTAATTTATTATAATTTTTTTTGTTCTCTGTGTGAGTTAATATGAAACAAATATAGTCCATTTTTTAATTATAGTCTGATGGATCAATTAATAAGCAGAGCAACTGTTATATTGCTATCTCTTTTCAACATAATGTAAAACAAGCTATTGGAGTTTTGTACGTATTTTATTAAGTCCGTCCCACTATGCATCTCGCTTTGACATGTGCGATTAGAGCAAGACGCGAATTGTACGTTTATTCCACTAGCGACGTCAAATTTTTAGGTTAGGTCGTGACTACATTTGTGATAATTTTGTTTAATTTTGCTTGAAATTTCCGCCGTATGATGGCAAGGAAAGGCTACGCAACTCTTTCTTGAACAGCACCCACTGGCAGAAGCGGATCCTTATTATCTCGTTCCCGTGTAAATACATTAAAAAATTTCTTATTAGCGTGTAAGGGCATTGATCTTACGTGGCATTGTCGAAACAAAATCTCGGAAGAAAGAAAGACAGTTCAAGCCTAGTTGTTTAGTGTTGTTTTCAACAACTTTTAATATATTTTACCTATTAGTTAATAAACAGTTATCAAATATTGGTAGTTGCTGTCAAATGTGGAAAGCAGACGCAGGTCATGTCGACTTCTTGATTCAGACTAAGCTCATCGGACTATAATAAAAAAATGGACTATAGAACTAATTTAATAGAAGGTCTGCGACTAGTCGAATAGTTGAAGAGATAAGAGAAAAAAACAGCTGTAAGTGTATTGACTGTTTATCAAATTTTATCAGCATTATTACAAAATGTGTATTATTATTCATCGAATAGTGAGTGAATAGTAATTGTAACAAATTTGTAATGAAGTGTACATTTTTCGTGTCCCTGACTCGGCCGCCCCCCAGAATGTTTAGTCCTGTTTGATTTTGATTATTGTAACTTGAATGCAGACACACATCACCCACGATCGATCCCGAAGCGAACAAACACAATCGACATTTGACATGACAGTCATTAAACGAATTGGAGTCCCATCGTACAAACAAAAAAATTAATAAATTTTTAACGTAACACTCACCGGCCAATAAGAGCGTAATTCGCGATTGTTCGACGCGTTCAATATTTTCCTTTTGGAGAAGTGCCATCAAGCCGAATCGAGCACGCAATGTCGATTGAAAAAGTCCTTAATTAAACGGCGGTGAAGCACCCTCGCGAAAACAAACACGGCGAAATCGACCATAACACAGTTGTCGAATGCTTAACAAAACACATGAATCACCCTCGACGAAAAATGTGAATTTTTCCGAAAATATTGTTCGATCAAACATTATGGAAAGAGGTCCTCCAATTAAGCCGGGACTTTCTTGCAGCGACAAATTTGGCACTTCGCCTGTACAAATAGCCGGTGGGTCATTGTTTGGCGGTAATGATAAGTGTGGGCTCGGGATGGGTAATTCGCCGCCATCAACATTACCCCGATATTAGGGAAGTTGAAGGACACGTGTCTCTAATTATTGTCCTTTTGCAGAGTCCTGGCAAGCCAGCATCAAGGTCGACCCGGCCACGCTACCCACATTCCTCACGTCGAGTCAAGTGTTTAAGGTCACGGATAAGCATACGGTCATCCTGCCCTGCGAGGTCTCCAATCCTGGTAAGAAAATATTTGGGACTGTGTAACTGTCTTCCGGTGTCAGCTTACATTGTCCTGGAAAATTCACTGCGATATCTTGCGCCAGAAATGTGCCAGACGAGGATCCCGCACTTTATTTGCACAAACAAAATTATATTTTTGCGATCCTTAACGCTCCAGAAAATTTTAATTTGCATTATAATTTTATCAACATTGCTCGGTGACTCCTGAAATAGCTGTCACATTTACGAAACAAGTGCAAACAGGACAAATCTCGACGGACACACAAATTAACATTTATACTAACTAAACATTTTCATTCGAATTAAGACATTTTTCACATTGCTATCACTTGAAAGTACGACTTTTATCGAAGCTAAGCAGCTCTGCACGCGGTTAATATTTGGATGGGTGGCCGTAACTTTCAAACGACAGAACAATATCCTCCAATATTATTATTACTAAACTCTCTCGACCTACATTCTTAGGGGCAATGTTCCACTGGCATAAAGACAAAGCTTTCTGGAAAGCTTTGCTTGTTGCCAGTCTGGTAGAACTTTAAAGCAATTTTTGTAATAATAGTGCTGCAGATGGCAATTTATGAAATTCCGCAAACAAGCTAAACGACGCTTTTTACGTTGTTTGAGAAGGCTGTAACTAAAAAGCAGTCCTGTCAAAGCTCAAGGCAAACAGTACCGCCCACTTATTACATATTGACAGTGCAGTCCACATAATTGAAGCGGCGTCCTTTACGTGAGACCGTAAAAATATCGTAATAAAAGTCAACAACATTGTTGTTACGTGTTACGGAGCATCCGAAAGTGGTAATTTATTTTTTTATTAACAATTAAGGCGTGGCGCTCATTTCGGAGTGGTCGTCGGAAAGCACTTACCCGAATAAAATTTTAATTTAAAATGAAATTTCCTTGGCCTTGCGGAGTTTACGCTCGTAAGTTAACAAGGAATATCTAGCATGGAAAACTGGGACAAAATAGTATCCCGGGGCGAAACACCGTAAAAGCCAGTTTCAGTGACAATAAAGTGCCACACAACTGCTTCGGGTTTAATACAATTTAATAGCGTTCTAGTTTTTGCAACGTTTTACGGCTCACATAGAAATGGAGAATTTTCTACTTTGCATTCTAATTATTTGTCGAGTGGGATTTTACGTTTCCAATTAATTTTTTCTTGTTACTTTTGTGTAGGTGGATTCGGGACCACACTTACCACCACCTACCAAATTAATGTAGTAGCTCAACCCACTTATTAACTTGTTTTGTTAACAATGTTTTATTTTTTTAAGAAGCAAGAATTTTCCGTCTTTGCCCTTCGAATATTATTTTCTGAATTAAAAATTAAGAATCACGATTTTTTAAATATTTTGCCTGTGGAAATGAAATAAATAAATAAATAGACAAATATAAAGGATATAATCAGACAGTGGAGGATCGAAGATTTCAAGAATAAATTTTCGGTTCTTCAATTTTTAATTTAACGGAATTGAGATGTAACAGTGAGCAATACATTTCTATGTGTCTACTGTCATAATCAATACCCAATGATAGACCTACACAGCAAACTTATAAATAGTGTATTATTTTTCTAGAGAATATATACCAGGAGACACGCAAGCCTGGTGTTTTCACATTAGAAAATTAAGCTTGTTTACACTAAAAAAATGCATTTCTTGATATTTTTTCCGCAGCAACCATTGAACGATTTTATTAGAAATTCAAGTAAGAAGGCAAGACAGCTTTTCACTTAAACTAAAGAATTTCTTAAACAGATTTGGAAAAAATTTACCTGAACAGGTAAAAATTCAACCCAAAATACATTCTACAAAGCATTCATTATGTTTTGGTATTTTTATTAAATGATAGGACTTTGTTGAGAGAGGTATTTTTCTGCCAAAACTTGACATTCATTAGGCTGACGTTAAAAGCTACCTATTTTTTATGTGCAGAATGATACTGTAATAGGGATTGAGATAGCTTTATAAATTGTATTTTGGGTTGCATTTTTGCCTGGTCAGGCTCATCACCTTACGTAAATAACCCTTTATATTTTTTCAGTTCACTTTAACCATTGTTTTAAATAGTCTCATGATGATATGAAGGGAGAAAACTTTGATTTTACTCTAGCATTACGCACGAAATTTGGAAATTAATTTTACAAAAATGGTGAAGTCGCCAAGTAATTTTTTTAAGATTATGTTTTTAACGAAATTAAAAACTGTTTGACGGACGATATCAACAAAAATAGATTTCTAAATATTGAATATCAAGTGAAACTTAAAAAGAAATTAATTATATTTCGCGCAATTGGTGGAGGCGCCGGGATATCAGTTCACTAAAAACAGAATATCTCTGTTATTACTTGAAGTAAAACGAATCTAAAGTATGTTTTTAATAGATATTGACATTTTTACCGCAAAAATTGTATGATTCTATCTGTAGCTTGCATATTTATTCAAGAAATGATGGAGGCCCCGGGATGCTTTTTGTCGAAGGAAATAACGATGCCTTTATTACTGTTTGAATTGATTCTAATTACAAAATTGTGACGGATAAAATTGTTACAGAACACCGCATTGCCTCATCTCTGGCACCAGTTAAAAATATGTATTTATATTTCGCAAAGAAGGTGGAGGCGCCGAGATATTTTTTCAACAGTAATATCCCAAGTGCATGAAAATAACCGATTAAATTTTGACGTTTTGTCAAAATGTTTTGCTTAGAAATATGTCGAATAAATTTTCCAGGAGGGTGGAAAATTTACGAGAAATATTTCTTTAAGCAAAACGTTGCGATAAAAAACGTCAAAATTTAATCAGGTTATTTTCATGCAAGCGGGGTGTTCGGAGTGATTATTTCCTGAATTATTATGAACAAATACATAGATTTTATAACGAATGATTTGCAACATCTTTGACAATGCTTGCAAATTCAAAAGCGATTAAATTTTGACACAGAGCAACTACGGGTTTTTATATGTATGACGGAAATAATCACTAAAAATAACAATATCTCTGCTTTACTTTGAGCTAGAGCAAATCTAAAGACTGTTTTTAATAGAAATTATTATGGCAATCCAAAGGGCCGCATGACCATCTCGTAGCTCATTATTTTAGAAAATTTCAAATATATCAAATGCTTGTCCTGCTACATATTTTTTTACTTAGGATAAATGCAGGGTCATTCACGAGGAACAATGAGCCTAACCAAATTCTCCATGCAACCAACATTACAATACCGCAACTTTGCGAAACTTAAAAAAAAAATACAATTTGGATTCACGATGCTTATCAATTATTATCATTATTATTTTTTGACATAGACAGCAGTGACTGAAATACTGAAAAAAATAGTGCAAAAGATGTTTTAATAACAAACAGAACATAAAAATTAAGTGAATCATATTAAAGAGATGTTTAACATACTGCCCACCACTTCTTTCATATGCATCAATGCGCTTCGTTTGTAAAAAAATGACAATGATTATGATTGGTGGGCATCGTGGATCCAAATTGTAATTTTTTTAAGAGTTTCGCAAAGTAAGTTGCGAAAATGTAATGTTGGTTGCATGGCGAATTTGGCCAGGCTCATTAATTCTCGTGAATCAGCCTGTATATTTTACAAAAATGGTGGAGGCGCCGGGATCTTTGTCCTTATAAATAACAATATCTTATTGTTCGAACAGCTCGAAAGCAGAGCACAAACAACCACCTCACACAGAACCCAAAACCGAAATCACTATTTCAATTCGGCGTAACGATTTTCTGCATTTTCTAACTCTTCTCGAGTATTTATTTCATTTTTGTATCAGAAGCAGAGCACAAACAGCCACCTCATGAAGAATTTCATTCTATAACTGAACAGTTGAATACAAGAAATTGCATGACGCTGTATTAGTTGTACAGCAGTTACCAGTACATAAGTATATTCTATCAGAAACTGTCACAATCGATACCAAATGACCTATACTTATAAGAGTATTCTTTTTGTGGAAAATTTATAACAACCGACAAGCAGTATTGGTGTTTACAATTTTGTTAAAAAAATTAAACACAGAATGCAGTCAATAATTTATAAAGTTTGAAGCATTTTAAAGAGAATATGGTCGTTAGCCCAGATTTCTATATTGATCACGACACGATAAAGAGACATTAAGGAAATTGTGTCCAATACGAGTACAATTTACTTGTTTATTGCGGTGCAACTGTAGTGAATTGTAAACAGTCTTTGATCAACTTCCAAACCTCAATTATCCCAAATCACCTTGTCAAGTTCTCACAGGATCCAGCATTCGTCAGTTCCACTCGTCCCGCAATCCCCCAGCTCTGTTACAGACAACCCGTCCGAGCACTCTTCCAGACTGGAGGATTTTGCACAGGATTCAAATAATAGAGGTCGTTTTTGTGGCGCACGGACTAATTAACCGTAAACAAGTGACGCCCCCGAGTCGTCCGCCGCCGCCACACAACAACGTGTGTATAAATTAGTACGTCAGGTTGTTTTTTCTCGCCCGGCTGAAAAAATTATGAGATCGGGAGCGAGATTAAGCTCGCTTCGGCCAGATAAATCCTGAACTGTTCACGTTACTTTCGCTTTTAAGTGGCGGAACGTTTAATCATTCGATACAAAGGAATCAGTCAGACAGAAATTCATAATCATAAGTTTACACGGCCCACCCCTTATGCGGACTTGGGGATGAAATTTTTAATAAGACTTAATCGAGATTCGCTCGCCGCTTCCTAATTTGTTTTTCGCTAATTCGCGAATTCTTATTCTAGGTGTTCATTAAGTTTTTATTTCGGCGCCCACGCGAAACTCTCCAATTGTCTTGTCATCAGCACTTTTTTAATTTTCCTTCTCGGGGATTTCACGTCATTTTTGCTTCGCACCACACCACCTCAGAAGCAAAGCACAAACAACCACTTCACACAGTAATCTTCAGTATCTAAATTTAAATTGTTTTTCTGCTGAAAGAACGGTTTATAATTCTTCTCGAAATGTTTCTTTATTTTTATCTCGCTGTACTGTTTTCTCAATTTCGTTGTAGGTCGTAAAATTTTACGACCTACAACCAAATTGATAAAACAGTACAACAGTTCGCAGGCAACGCACAAACAACCACCTCACAAAGAAACAATTATCAAAATCTTCAATGTGACAATTCAAATTATTTTCTGCTGAAAGAGCGCATGTTAAATTTTTCTCGAGAATCTCACATCTCACATCTCACACAGAAACCACTACCGAAATCATCACTTTTTCGTTCGGTGGATTTTTTAACTTCTCGCGTGTTCATTTCATTTTTGCATCGGACGCAGAGCGCAAACAGCCACCTCACAATGAAGCGACAGTAAAAACTTCACCATCTCGATCCGGCGAGACGATTTTTCTGCAGAAAGGAAGTTGTAACTTCATAATCTGGCGGAAGTGGCCGTCTAGACTGCAGTGTTTGTCCCATCTTTTTTGCAATCTAAATGCCGTCGAAATATTCGAAGTGATTGAGTGGAATAATTCCGGAGCGTGTATCGATCAGCGATAGCCGCCGACTTCCGACGGAAGTGGGTCGACTGAGCCATCGGATTATTATCTCACTTACCGACTGAGCGGAACTCTATATTTTATTCAGGATATTCTAGTTATTTCCAGTTTGCAATTGCTCCACCGGCTCCCGCAGGATTCGAACGCTGATTTCGAATAGCGCCTCAGACGGCGAAATATCGTCCCTGGGGCAGACTCTGGATCCGCTAATTTTATTTCATTAGAGGAAAAATAGGCGGGAGAATAATTATTTCTGGGATAGATCGTCTCGGGAAGACCTAATTGGAAATTTAGATTGGCGAGCTCTCTCAGGGTTTTATATTCTAGTTCATTACTCTTTACTCCTCTTTTGCAAGTTTTACTTTATGGTGGACAATGCAGTCGAGTGTTTGTTAACTCGGAATAACCTCCAGATCTCGAATCAATCCGAAACGCAATCTACGTCTGCGAAATTGATTTTCAAATTTCAAATAACATTTGCTCTTGAATACCTTCTTACTGTATCATTTGTATATTCCAACGTATACAAGAATTTCAATGCAATGCGAACACAATAGTCGTTTTTATTTAATTTCAGATATTTCCATATCATAACTGGAATCATGTCTCCAGGATACAAGTCCTACGCGAGCTCTCAAATTGCTCAATTTGTCAAAAACGCTACGCAACAACAAAATTTCTTTCCTTATTTCTCATTGTTTGTTCGAAAATACCAACTGGAGTCACGTTTTCCTTCCTAATTTGTTAATAGTCCAGGGCGGGGTAAAACACCATCATTTAGCAATGGACAAAAAGTTGCGAGTGGTTGTCGTAATATATTTCACCCCTCGCAACAATATATCGTCAGATACTGTGGAACCATTGGATCAAATAAATGCCCGATAGCGTGTGGGGAAAATTCTCTTCATATACTTTATTTACTCGATACCTTAACACATCTACACTGTCATTGATTTTGCCGTCGGTAAATTAATCGTGTTTCTGTACGATTCCGATTGATGACAAATCTGAGACAAAGCGGAACAAAAAATACTATCAGCTTTAGTGCTTCGTCTGTCTAATCGTTGATGGAAGGATCGGATATCGGAGTGGTGACGTCTTTGTGACACTAATAGACGCCGGAAACTGTGAGGGATTTGCTTTGTTTTGCTCCTCGATGGCGGCAATTTCGCGTCTTAATTTCTATTTTTAGGGCGTCAAGTGTCAAAAGCGTCGACTACAAATTTCATAAGCTCCAAAAAGTAGAGCTTCCGGTTCAAGTAGAACATCTCAGCACAGTCAGAAGCGCAGGCGCACCACGACATCATTGTATTAGTTTCACCGTCACGTCTCACGCTCCGAGCTGAAAGGCATCAAAAGTTGTACAAATCAGCAAGCTGCAACCGTTTGGTGGTCGCCGTGACAATGTGTCGGTTTTAATTTTGTTTTTCGGTGGGTCAGTCGAGCTTTTGTACTGCAAAAAAGCTTAAACAATAAATTCGGTTTCCATTGAGTGTTCTCCCGTAAAAAGCGGGTGTTATTACATTACCTAATTGAAATTCAGCATGATGTGTTGTCCCCGTCGACGATATTGTGCGAAAGCTACTATTTAAATAGGGTAACTTTTTTAATTATAAACTCGGAAACTAATTTGACGGCGCTGTAACTTTATTAAGTGCGGAATTACGACAGGTAATATCATAAGCTGGGCCCATACCGCAGGCGGCGCCTTAGATTTTCAGGTATTACTTTTTACGTGTCTCACTTTTGTGTATTCATTTATGCACCATTCTTCATTTAAAAGTTTCGGCCGCGTCCGATGCCGCCGCCATTTAGGTGGCAGTTGTCGTTTTAATTAGTTCATCAATTTCGGCGGCTTTTTAATGAGCAAAAAGAGAGACCGAAAAAATACGCCGTCGGGGAAACTATCGCTCGACGGAGGCGTTAAAATGTGCGAAAATCCAGTTTAAAGTGATGCGGAAAATCGGAAACGCCGACAACTTACGTAGTTGATTTATTGATTGACTCGTTCGGATTTCTTAAACTAGAAAGATTGTTTGAATAACAAATTTAATGATTGAGGATTTGAATAACGCCGATTTGTTTGGATTTTCATTTGAATGGGTAAATGTCGTTAAACGTCAAAACAGGTTGTTTGCATTCGGCGGAGTTAAATTTAAATGAGAAGACGATTCGCAATATTTTTAATGAGAAGCTACGACTGATCATTTGAATGTCACGATTATCGCCCCCATATTATAATGATTAATTCCTACATACATCAAACGTGCGTGTTCAGCCAATCAGAGCACTTGCTTTCATCCAATCAAAAATGTTTGTCGCGATAAAAACGTACTACTACTCTGTCATCTGACAAAAGTGACTAAAAGTGCATGCTACTCCTGTCAGATTCTCAAATTGTTTTTAATAATTGTGTTTTTAATAACTGTGGGTATTATAAATAAATAATTGACGTTAAAGTTTGTATTCTGGAATTAATCTTGCCAAAAATAGTTTTTATATTTGACAAATTTCCCAATTTTCACTTTTGCTGTAGACAATTTTACTCGTTGATGTTTGGATATTTTTATTCAAAGGTTAAACCCTCGAGCTAAAGCTCTCGGGCCTCACCAGAATAAAAATGCCCAAATTCAACTCGTAAAATTGTCAAAGCAAAAAGTTTTCGTAAAATTGAAAAATGTATCCAATAAAAAATTAGGTCTTGTTAATTTACCTTCAAATAAATTCTTTATTCTCTGAAAGTAGATACTTTTTTGTAAAATATACTTACTTATTTTTTAAGCTATACAATTCTTCACTGAAGATAAAATTTCTTATCTGTAACGGTTACACAAAGGACCTAAAAGCAACCGCCATTTTCAAAAATGGCGGCCGTAGCTAGAAGACTGTCTTAGGCAACTTTCAGTATCATAATTAGAAGGCCTAATACAGCTTGCTTGTAATAAAATTTTCCATTTATTTGATTTGTTTGGCATAAAAAGGCCACACTAAACATAATATAGACTTACATTAAAAAAAAATCCAACAAAAAAAATAGAGCAAATTTATATAAATTGTCATATTGTGTGTAAAATGCAAAACAACGCGTTTAATTAATTTTTTTCTAACTTTAATTTCATTCCAAATTATTGTTTTTACGCCAAATATTTTTATCTTTTCATTTCTTGTTTGTACCACTCTTATTAAATCACCCAAAATTATGTTGTTTACGAACTATACTAAGGAAGGATTCAGTTTCTGGAAAGAAAATATCATTTTTAGGCACCCTTAATGAAAACGGTAATTTTACGTACTTATTCACAAACGGACGAAAAGTAACTCTTTGTCGGACGCTGACCGTGGCGCCATCTGTTCGGCTGTTTAGTAAGTTAGCAACGAAACCGTCCTGTCACCATAAATTATGTAAATAAGTAATCGTATTGCAAATAGTAAATTTATACTTTTGTTGGCAAGCTGATAAAAAAAATACTATAAAAAAACTGTTAATATGTATTAATAAATTTGTCTACGTATGTATTTAAAAAAGGTAGATACAAAATAAATTTGTAATTTTTCCAATGATTTCTTTGTATTTCGTGCGGTCACCTACAAAATGTAATGCGCACCTCTGCCAAAAAGTGCCTTTTGTCTTCGCCTGTTTTCAAGCCTCGGCTGCGCCTCGGTAAAAAAACTCAAATTCGGGCAAAAAAATACACTTTTTAACCTTGATACACAAATAACTATTGTGTAGACCAGTGTATCATAAAAACTAGACTTTTCTTATTAACCTTCAATTGATTTGAGTTTCTAAAAAATTCTAAAACCGTGTATTTTGAAACTTACGCTTAGTACACTCTCAAAACATTTATAAAATTGTGATACACATTAAATTAGAATTTCTCTGCAAAACACAATTTTAGTTTTGGTGGAAAATTATTATTTTGAAAATTGAAACCATTGTCTAGTTTCATTTGTATAACTCCGCAAATCATTTAACAACGTGAAATTACTATTTACTACATGAAATGGTATTCTCTGATTTTCTTTCTAAAAGCACCAGAATAAATGTTTCGTATTTAACATTTAACAGAAACTATGAGAACCGAATAACATTTCGACAGATGTTGTTATTGTTGTTTGCGGAGTCTCTCAAAATTTTATTGTGTCCTGTATTATTTTTAAATCTATCAGGTATTCATTTAAATTTCCTGTTGGCGTTGAAGAGTCGATTGTGAACGCAACACGGATGACAGATCACGGATCAGCTTTTTAAATCTAACCTCACATTTTGCGTCGTTTGTGTTTTTAATCTACAGACTTACGTGCGAGTGGTGCGTTCACAATCGACTCTTCGACCTTGTTTTGGCATAAACTTTTATTATAAGCTACCCCACACGGTTTCACTTGCTCCAATTTACATTATAATCCATTCTTGACGCAACCAATTTAATTTGAACAAAATGATGACATTTACAAGCGGTGACAGAACAATTTATAGTTATTCGATTTAACGATATGACTTAAAAATAAAAGCACCCATTGTTCTATTTATTTGAGGTAATCTCGAATTAATTGAAATGAAATTATGCTGAAATTTCAAGCTCGCATCGCAATTTGATTGGATTATTATTGCAGTGCAGTTGAAAGCAGAACGTGTCCATTTCAATTTTGAACATTTATAAATAAACGCACTAAATTAAATCTGCATAAAAGCGATCGTCGCCATTACTCTCACATACATTTTTCAAGTCCCCAATTTTGTCAAAATTTATATTCACTGTTGTTGCAACAAACTCATTTGACAATCACTTATCCGGGAAAATAAACAATTTCCTGGGCCTCGAAGATAAACACCGACCGCTCAGTTTTATGCGGCCGAGAATAAAATGTATCCTGGAAAGGACGATCACGCCGGAAGTCTTGTCTTGTACGGCAATTTACCTTGCCAGGACAATGCGGTGAAAGTGAACGATTCAAAGCTGTTGCATGCGAAGCGTCTCATTTATCACTCCATTCTTTGGGTCGCTTTCGGAGTGGTCGAGAAGAAAATTCCAATTAAAATTTTTCTAGTCCGGCGTAATTATATTTCGAGTGACATTCTTTCATAATTAAATGACAAGGATAACACGGCACATTTGTCGAGGCAGGCCGTGAAATGAGCTGGTCCAGAATTTGAAGTGACAATTTTTTGGGCGACTAAGTTCCGCCTTTAAAAGTTCGTCCACGTAATGAGCTATCCCAAGGCAGTAATTGTCAGAAAATACATAAACAAGAAGTGCAAAACTTCCATTATAAAGTTTAGAACAATTCCGGGGAAAGGGACCTGTCAGAAGTTTCGAGATTTTTATTAAAATTTACTAAAGCCTATCTCGTTTTCCAGTCGCCGGATTTCACCTGGCCGTTATCGCCGCCCCCGGGGGAAAAATTATTAATTTCTTTTTGATTTTGCATCGTCCGTGGAGGACGACCACCTCGCGGAAATATCCCAGATGATAAATGTTTAACAGAGGGAAGGAAGAGCTTTTCCGTGTTCCATTCGCATTTTTACACTCCACATAATTTTTATTAGTTTGCTTCTTATTCCGGAATTTCATCATACGCGGCATGTGCTTTCCCGGACAATTAAGGTTCACCCTCTCGTTCTTGAACCACATTTGAAATTTTTAATCAACGGACTGGCGACATTGTTGCACTGCAGCTTGCAGCTTTCCCCGGAGTATTACAAGTTCGGCAACAATGCACGTGATAAAATTTATCAGCGCTGCGCTCTTTAGCAAGTTTGTGTACGACGTACAAAGAACAGGGTAAAAATGGCCATATTCTGGAAATTGGACCGTTCCTGCGCGCACAAAGGCCGAAGGACTCGCGTAAATTCTTGAGGGTTGCGATATTAAATCCCGGATTTAATCCGAATTCATTTTTCGTCCGGATGAAAAACATCAAATGTCAAAAATAATCAGATTCGGCCGCCTTCCGGTGACATTTAACTTTTTTTTGTAAGTGCATAATGGCCTAAATTGAAAAAGCGATCTCGCCCGGCTTTAAAAGTCCATTTTATCCAGATTATGGACATAACTCATCCCTTTAATTGGGCTCCGCGCTCGCCTCCTTCCTGCCTCCCTAGCCACATGCTATAGCGACTTGTTTGCGAAATAATGAACTTCATAAATTTACCTTTCGTCCACAGGAAAAAATGAATGGCTGACTCTGCAACTATCAAGAGATAAATTTCCTTGTGGCTTTATTTTACCCCCTTTGTCTCTCATTATTAGCTGATTACTGAGACACGCCCGATAAGTCAAAATTTATTCAATAAAAATAATGAAAAAAATTCCCCAAACTTTGAGGACTTTATTTAAGGGCCAAGCTCGTTTACATCACAGCCGCTTGTTCAATAAAAGGCTTAAAAAGCCTTTAGAATGATTTATGATTTAAGGATTTTATAAAATTGGGCAAAAAGCTGTTTGGGGTGTTTCTGCAGGAGAAGCTTTTTCATTTCAAAAATTATAATATTTCACTTTAGATCTTGTTTTTTACAGAACAATTTAGCTCTTACTTTTATTCCTAGTAACTTATTTCTCGTGCTGTTGTTTTGCTTCTTTGCGCAACTGAATAATTTAAATGAGCGCGCGTTGAAAGCTCAACTTTTACTCCTTTGAATAACAAAAAGCCCACTCACCCACTTCTTCAGTAATGAGGTGATTGTAAAAGTGCTTAACAAGCTTTTGATGGTGATAGTTTAATATTTAATTGAGGCGGCTTGTAAAGCTCGTCGGGAGTGATGTAGGTTGAGAGCTTTTTTTTTAGAAAAAGTAACAATAATTATTATGTCGAGGGACGCTTTCGCTCCTGCTCGAGATATCATGAATAAAAAAGGAATCGATGTTGAGTAATCTAGGGGAAAATTCCCTGTATTCTTTTAGAGGCGCATTCAGTGGGTTATTGGGGTGCTTCTCCCCTCTTTAAAGTTAAACTCCGTTAAATTGGCATCGGCAATATTTCTTAGCGTGTCTGTTCCGTTCTCCAGGTCCGTACGTGCTGGTCTGGAAGAAGGGCATCGCCGTCTTGTCCGCCGGCAACGTGAAAGTATCTCCCGATCCCCGCATCAGCCTGGTTAATGGTTACGGTCTGGAAATTAAGGAGGCCAGCCCTCAGGATGCCGGAGACTACGTCTGCCAGATCGGCACCCTCGAACCGAGAGAAATCACGCACACCCTGGAAATTTTAGGTAAGTTGGGAATTATTCGACTTTTACGGAACTTTACAGTATTCTAATTTACGTCTGTTTTATTTTACTTTTCACTCTATTTATTCCCGACGGTTTCGGAGATGAAATTTTTAAATTAATGTCGATGGAATGTAGCTTCATTACGCCGGGAAAGGCCGAATTGGCGTGTTTCGGATGTGTAGGGGGTTGATCGCTCAAGTCTTGATTAAAAACTAGGGGTGGTTTGGCTCAAAGACAGAGGAGTCTGGTGTATGTTGAGATTAATTATAATTTGTCAATAGAGTTTTCTGTCCAAATATTTTTTCTCATCAAAATCTAGGTCCATAATTCCTTCACTCCTCCCTTACCAGTCATAGATTCGCATATTATCCTGTGATATTATCTATTCATTTTGATTGCGACTTTTCAATTGCTAGGTTAACGATAGGGAATTTTAAATAACACTAAATCCAGCCGCAGTTGGCAACTCTCGGAGACGCCATTTTGGCAGAAACGTCTTGCTTCTCGTTCTCACTGACAGAACAACTTGCGCAAACGTTTTTCGACGTACAATGTGTCCGCGTATCTATAAAACTGAGTTTTGGTACAAAAACCAACGAAAAACAACTCACAATGACGAACATCGCCAATAAAGTCGCTGAAATTTTTTGTACATAAATGTATACAAATTCATTATTCAGTTAACTCTGTTTGTGCTATTTTGTTGTACATTTTGGCTAGTTAATTTGATTCCTTCTGCCTTTTCATCCCCTATAAAACATTTTTCTGACCTTCATGTTTCTTGCTGTCCGATTAGTTTTTATCTGAAAATATTTGTATTAATCAATGCAATTAATTGAAGGGTCTCATTACCTTTAGTAATGCCCAGGCATTTTTCGCGTTTCTCTTTGTGCCAAATGACCATTTCCTTCATTTCTATCAAGAGGTGATTTTGAGGTTTTGACATTGAATGATCTGTACCTGGAAATAACCCCACTTATCAACAGATAGAATCACAGAAGTTTTTAGTTTCTCCTACTACACATATTAATTTCCGTTATTGATAAAATAATACATTGAGATCATTGCTTTACTACCATTGTCGAGTTTTGACAATTTTGACATTTTCTCATTTTCACACCACAGACCACACAAAAATTTAGTGAAAAACGTATGCAGCACACAGCTAAATAGCGTCTACTGTTTTTTTCGTTGTGGTCACAATCAAAATGAATAGATAATAGTCGCTAACACAGCAATTTCTAGATAAGATTATATTTTGAAAACTATTGTAATTGTAAACAATGAAGACAGTGTATCGGTTTCAAAGTCACTAAAAATGTCACTAAAACGAAAAAATCCCTTGATAGGTAGGCAACCGAACATACAGGCAGGCAAATAACCAGCACATGGTTGATCCTAGGGAGCCTTTCTGCATGTTCATTCGTGAGAAGACTTGGTACGATAACAATGCCAGATCTTGCACTTGTGCAAATAAAATATGCAATTAGTTCTATAAATAAAGATTCGTCTGAAATGAAAGAAAATTGTCCACAAAGCTGAAACTCGTCGCGCAGGAAGTACAGCCCTGCAAAATAATAACTGGAAATGAAATTTGAAGTTATAATTTCCACCTCTGCTACATTCGGCAGCTTGCTATCCAAACCTGGTGCACAGAGCTCCAGAATCGAGCCTTGACGAGAACGCATATTTTAAGTCAGACAATTATTAATTTCCTGAAGAAGCCTACCGGAAAATGGAGGAAAACGTCGGAATTAAATAAATGATAGCACGTTCTCGAGTTTTGATCGAATCGTCCGAGAATATCCCGACCCACTTTACATAACTTCTCAATAATGGCAGCGCTACAAAATTTATAGTTTTCATAATTCTCAGTATCCCTAAATACCGAAGATCGTTCAGGAGCTGATGCACGAAACCTTCTTCGTCTTCGAGGGTGATTACTTTAAAGAGTAATTTAGATAATTGGGTGGTTTGGTGTCGAGGGCGATAAGCCCGTTTTGAAAAATTCTTTCCGCGAGAGCGAAATCGAAGTTTTGAAAGTTTTGTGCAAACTTCGGCAAGTATCTCAACTCCGCCTTGGCGTCTGCACTACTGCCACTACTACATTAACCTAAACAACCCCGGCGGGAGCACGAATTTAATGAGGCTTTAGATATGGGGTAAGTGATATGTAACTCGCGAAAATAATTCGAACCCATCCCCTGAACATTTAAAACTTCGCCGCCCGATGGAAATAAGAGAGATAATTGACGCAGTGCTACCAATCACCGGTTTTACTAATTAAAACTAGTCGTCGTGATGGATCGGAAACGATTTACTATCTTGTAAATAAATTCCGAGCATTTTTTATTGGGGGACGAAACACGTAACGATCACATATCAAAGCCGAATAAAATTCCATTTTAATCATCCGACTTGAAAGCAATAAAAACTGGATTTCTTTAGATCCATAAAAGACGCTTTTCTTTTCAAAGATTTACTTTTACCTTTGGTTATAGCGGGCCTTTAGAGAATGTGCACCAGGGCGGTTTTAAATTAAAGGAAATCTTCAGAACATAATCTAGCCAATAAAAAACACTGGAATACATTTTTAAGATGCGGGGATTTTTTTTACACGTTTTATTATCGAAGGGTCTGATCTGGATATGGAAATGGATTTATTCGATCAGAAAAGAAATGCGTGGGTTCAATAAACGTGGAGGCTCCTGCGGTAGTTCCCTTTTGTAATGAACTGTAAACACAAATACCTAGAGAGATCGATTAAAAAAAAACACATTTTTTAGTATTTGTTCAAATTAGCGGTTATTTTTCTTGTATACATTCGTGATCAAACTCAATTTATTTCAACAAGCTCGAAAATATAGAGATACTTTTTATTTCTATTTAACAAATTATCTCTTATCATTGTTAAAAAAAAAAATTAACTAGACCCCTGCTATTTACGATATACAGTGCGTTCGTAAAGTTCGGAATAAATTCGATAAAACTGTAAATATTAAATTTCTGAGAAAAATCCTTCATGAAGTCAACTTTGTTGTAAAAAAGTGCATATTCTTCAGTATTTTACTTATGTTGACAGCTTTTCATCTCCTAATTATGACGTCAGCAATATTTTTTTAAATGACAACCCCCACTTTTTTCCTTTTTTTTTCTGATATGCCTTCACACTAACTAAATAATGAATGAAAAATAATTGATACCTTACATAACAATTTTTTTGAAAAATGAAAAATTTTACTCAAAAAATTTAATTTAATTTTTATTGTAAAAATTATAATTGATCTCAAACAAATATCTGAGATTAACGATAAAATTCAAGGCAAATGTTGAATTTGCCTCCTGCCAACCATTTAGCACTCACCGATACTTTGTACACTGCGCTCAATAATGTCAGGGGCTTATTTGTTCCCTTTCAGCGCGAATTCTCTGCCGCAAATCTTCTAAATTGTTTGGTGTATTAAAGTAAACCTTCGATTTAAACTAAACCTATTGAAAGAAAATGTTTACCTTAAAAATTAAATTAATTTTTCGAAATAAAAATTGTCATTTTCTAAAAAAAATTCTTATGTAATATACCAATTTTTTCCTCTCTTCGTTTAGGTAGTACGAAAATCTATTAGAAAGAGAGAGAAAAAGTGAGAGTTGTCATTAAAAAGAATAGTGATGACGTCATAACTAGGAAATAAAAAGCTGTCAACATAAGTAAAGTACTGAACAATATGTACTTTTTAAAAACAAAGTAGACCTTCTATCGAACTGCACATTTTGGGAAAAATTTAATAAAATCGGTTCACAGGTTGGAAGCGTTACGATTCCAATGAAAGTCAGTAAATGTGACTTTTATTGACACCTAAAAATTGTTACACCCAAATAATCTGAAAATTGCTAAAAGTAACTCAATTATTCGACATTTCCCTAACAGTAGTCATCTGTTTAATTGCTTTTTAGTTTTGGAAACACGTTGAAAATGGGCGATAACGTGCGCCCCACGCATGCAAATAAACGTTGGTTTAATCGACGGCCGCCTCAATGTGGGTCCGGTGGCACAAATTAATATAAAAATGATTGCTTTTGGAAGTTTAACAAATTACATCTTGAATGTGTTGCTATTTCCATAAATCGCTTCGATACGACATGCTATAAATCTTCAACGGTAATAAATCTAATGTGAATCAATATTATGATAAATAATACCTTGCATAGATGATACGTCGTTTGTCATCCGTACCTTGTAAACATGCAAGAAAAAACAATTCCATTATATTGTACACGTCCGTACTCGCCGGTCCTATTGGGGATCCTTGCGCCCTCCCGAAAATTAGCCAGTCGATATTGAATTCCCGCCGGTTTGGCGAGTGCAGAGAGCGCCCAATTTCCCCCCCATCGATTATGAATTTCACGATACATTTGACATTTCCATCTCTGTCGTCGTCCTTCGCGGTGGAGGGACGTGGCCGGATCGCGAGTCGGGATGCGACATAAACTATACATTCTGTTGCGCTGGCGAAATATCAAAAGACAGCTTTGGAAGCTTTGACAGTGTGCGGCGAGGTGTGATATTGTCCGGGCGATCCTCTCCTGGCCCGGATCGAAAGTTCGGTCGCCTATGAAATGTTACATTTTTCGCACATGCATCGCAGCCTACAAGAAGGGCTTATTCTATATTTCCTCTCTGGCGAAAAATCCGCACGCCCGTTCTGCTTGTATAAATCAATGTTACGCCGAATTAGGCCCACGGAAGCGCCAGACCATCCATCATTCGGCATTCCCATTGACGCTTCCTAAATGGATATCAACGTTTCGGACCGGGTCGATACCATCGAGGCGACTTTGGGACCGCGCGGATGCCGACTGGGTTGGACAATGCTCCAGAAGAGTTTCTTAATGAACTGGATAACTTCACACACAATGTGCTCAGTCTTAAGTGATGATGCTTCGAACGGAAATTAAATCGGCAGATTTCGATTGTTTGACTAACTGAATAAGACCTACAAGTTAGACGTTCACTCCTGTCTTAGTCAAACTTCATCGATCAAGATAAAGAGTTCTGCTTGTATAGACACCTCCGTCCCAATAACAGTAGACACTACTAATTTTTTTTTTTTTTTTTTTTAATGATGAGGCATGGTTTCACTCTTCCGGTTTCGTTAACTTTGAGAATTCCAGAACACCACAATGTTATTGAGGTGGAAATGCTTCGAATTAAGATTGGTAAAATGGAGACACGTCAGAATCTTTGTAATTTGTATTAGGAAGCCTGGAAATAGCCAATTCATAAGGTGCAATTTCCCGGCAACAGTCGCCGTTTTGTCCAAGTCAAAATTCTTGCTCTGTTTGATTTATTAAGTCCGGGAATGGAGCGCCGTCCGGATTTTAATGTACTCATTGCATGCAGTATCTGGTCTGACAGGCGGCAAAAAGTTAAACTAGTGCTCGACATGAGGTTTAAAATTTACTTCCGCTGTCAACTTAGGTATTCAAACGTAACGTAACGATCACAACGTCTTTGTTTAAAAGCACAAACTAGATTGTAACATCGGAACCGGCTGCATAAGTTAGAGTCGGTCGGTGTTTTGGCGTAATAGCCCGAAATTAGCATATTAACTCTGGCATAGAGTAAGACCTGGCAGAATAATCGTCGCTAACGTTGCTGTGCGGTACGCTTATGGATAATGACACGTAATGAATGAAAGTGAAGCTAATGAAGTGGTTCATGCGTAACTCCAACCACTTTGTGCCCTTCACTCTTCCTTTTCCTAGTTTAAAATCATCCACTCGGCTCCAGACGTACGGCATTAACTTCCCACTTAAAGTATAACCGTCTCTTTAGCAGATAACAAGACAAGTAGTTCCCCGGGCTGGAAGTTTGTTTATTGAGGCGCTGCCATCGGATAATCTAATTGCGGCCGTCAAATTCCGCTAAGCCGGGACTACACTAAATAGTTTTTCCGGGCACACCTAATATCCGTCGAGATGGAAACCAAAGATAAATCCCCCTCGCCGCAAGGTGACGTGCACGCCGTAAAGTCTCTCGTGTGGCCCCCAAATGAAAATAATAAGGGGGTCGTTATTTATCAGCGATGGCCGCGCTTTCCTCGTTAGTGGCCAGAAATTGTAAGAGGAGACAAAGAACGGGCGGAAAATATCGCGGCGATTGCCCAAAACGGGATGGAAAAGTCGCGCCGCTAATTGAATTAAGGGAAATCCACATCCTTGCATTATTTTTCATTCTGTCTCGCAGTTTCATTCCGTCTTAATTCCCTTAATCTCTTCTCGCTGGTACCTACATGTTTCGCTTCAACTTCGTTATTTCTGGTCCAGCTAACTTTGGATCGGATTCTTCGTGAACTGCCCGTGGTGCGATTTTTTTTTTTTTGAGCTGATAGTAATCCGCTACTGACACAAAGTACGGCACGTGAAACCATTATAAAGTAAAGTAGCAGGAAAAAGTTTAATATAATGGAGAAGAGGAGAAAGGGATGAACAAAAAACTAGGGATTGGACTAATTGGTTGTAAATTAAAAAAAAAGTTGGGAAAACAATGTGCGAAAAGATTTTTCAATGTTTGAATAAGGTAAAGAAATAAAACAAAGAATCATCATGACTCTGAAATTACGTTGAAGCGATATAAAAAACAGAAGTAGAGGTTATAATAATGAAATATACTTGCTAATACACAAAAATATTTACACGCATCAAAATACACCATTTTCACAAAATTATAGTTATACAGGGTGTATCCGAATTCGACCGACAAACTTTCAGGGTAGATTCTACGATCAAAAATAAGCATAAAACTCTTAATACATATGGGGTTAAAAACTCTTAGTTTGCGAGATAATCAACAAAAACGTAAAAACAATTACGATCTGAATTCCTTCGATTTCATGGGGTTATCTGTGCATTGAACAGGGGGACGAAATTTTGACAATTTTTGTAAATTGTACATATTTCCTTTTTATTTTTGTACGTTTTATCAAAAAATTCCACCCGATTCCTTTTGTTGCTGGTAGAATTTTTAGTCGATTACCTCGCAAACTAAGCATTTTTGACCCCATATGTATTAAGAGTTTTATGCTTATTTTTGATCATAGAATCTGCCCTGAAAGTTTGTCGGTCGAATTCAGATACACCCTGTATAATATAAAACACATGCTCCAATTTTTCTTCAGAGTTGAATCTCCTAAGTAATAAAAAAAATAGTTAATTACTTAGTTGGGCAAAACTGAACTCAAGACTGTTGTTACTAAAGTGTAAGGAACAAATCGACAAAAGATAAAAAGAAAATAAAAGGCTATGAATGCAGAGACGAAATAGTTATTTTTATATTAAGTGCGTGAAGAGAGTGCTTTTTGTGCATGAAAAGGTCTTTTACGCCGAGACGAAGGTCGAGGCAGTATAAGCCTTTGAATGCACAAAAACATCTTCACGCACGAAATATAAACAATATTTTTTCTATAATTGATTCAAAAAATTGAAATTAAAAATTCAAATTTTTGAAGGAACTCTGAAGTTTCAATGCAGTGACCATGTTGCTAGGTAACTAATAAAATCCAGTGCGTGAAGTGAAACACAGAAATAGTCGTGTGCGTGAAATCGCATTTCACACACTGTTTTGTATGGTTTCTATGGTTTCGATCTTACTAACAATGCAAAAAGAAATACACGTTAGAAAATGACCCACTTCAGGCACCGATAACTATGCGTGAATTTCAATTTTTTGAATCAATAATAGAAAAAAAGAATTGAAATAGTAAATAAGTGCTTTTGATTTTGGTTAAGATACGAGTATAAAGCATCATTGAAAGAGTCACACAAGACGTTGCAAATAAAGAATAAAATTCAGAGGTGTCAAAACAGAAGGAAAAAACGAGATAAAAAGTTAACGTAAAAACGAATAAAAATAGATATTTTTTCTAGAATGATAGGATTCAGTTTTCTGTTAATATTGAAGAAAACAAGTAAATAAATACGTAATTTTCATTGACCTTTTCACGTAAAAAAAAAGCAATAGACAAGAACAAGTATACTAAAAATGAAATCAAGGAACAATAAAATAAAAGTAAAAGCAGGTAAGGAAAGAAAATAAAATGTTTAGAAGAATATTATTTAATTGAAACAAAATACAAAATAACAACGTGTGTAACTTATTTGATGATTTGTACGACAATTTTTTTTCTTTATAAATTTAGAGACGGAAGAAGAATAAACAACTGAGCAAAAATATGCGTAGAGAAATAAATGAGTGAAGGCACAACAAGTGACATATGAAAAATGAATGACTGATAGTAGGAGATAAAGAATGAAGTAAAGAGATAATACAGGAAAATAATTAAAAAGTCCTCTGTATGTGAAAGTTCATGAAAACAAGACCAAAGAAGACAAAAAAAAAGTAAAGAAATAGAAACAAGAACATTTACAATTGTTTCAGGATTATATTCTGTAGAATCACTATTCAATAAATAAAGATAAAAAATAGAAAGAGAAATGAGAAACAATGAAATAAAAATAGAAAAATACATGAACAGAGTGAAAGCAAGGATAATCATTAGGGTTTGTTACGGTAAGAAAATCAATATGAAAATACAGTAGAAATGGAGAAGAATGATAAATTAAAATAAGTGAAATAATAAAGAATATAAGTTAAGCGATGCCGATTCCTTAAATCTCTTCCTGAACAACCTTTTCTCAAAATGTAAAAATATGTCTTATAGGGAATTGATTTTACTCTTTTGAAGAATATTTAATCAACAATGTTTCTAATGTATTGTTTACATTTGTTCTTCCTATCTTAAGGTATACACGGTATTTCACAAGTGATAATGAGCCCGGCGGTATTGAAAATGCAACCCACAATACATTTGCAACGCTAACGTGGATATTTTAAATATCGTATTGTTTTAAAATGAAATTATGAATCCATGATAGCTTTGCTTCCAATAATTTTATTTGTCACAAGTGACAGCATTTACCAAAAAGTTTTGATACCTTTAGAGTGCAAAAAAGTGTTGCAAGAGAACCACCTTGCAATTCGCAGTTTTTACGGTTTTCGGTAAACTCTTTGTGCCATGAAAAACATAAAGATACAAGAATCTCTTGCTGTTTTTTCCAAACGAATAGAAAATTTGATGGCATAGCGTTGCTTTTTTAATTTAGACATTAGAGAGTTTAGAGGCGAAAAATAAGGGACGCACTTTATTAAAACCAAAGCCAGACTATAAAATCCACATAGATGACACTTTGCATTGTGACAGAAGCCTACCTTGTCTGTGATTATTGATAGTCATTTGTTAAATATCCAATTCATGGCACGGGGCCATCCCAATCTTTATTGAAATTCTCTCGTATTATGCTAAGGAGAAAAAGGAGAAAAGTGAATGAATGAAGGAAAAGTGAAAAAAGTTACAAAAGAAGTAAGAACAAGAACATTTTATTATTCGGTCAGGATGGGATTTTATAGAGCCAATAATGAAACTAAAGCAATAGAAAAATAGAATGGTTTAGCACGGCAGGAGAGAAAAAACAGAAATTAAAGAGTTAAGTAAAAAAAATATTAACATTATTTGTCTAGGGAATGACAAGAATTAAACGAAATACAATGTGTTAGGCTAGAAATTAGTCTAGAAATAGAAATGGATAGGGTCGTCTAGGATTTAAGAAATGTATACAGGGTTATTCACGAGAGGGGTACTTCTGATTTTTTTTTTGCCGCAACCAACAATACCAATGACACCAACTACTAAATCAAATATGTTATTACTTATTTCTTTTAAATTAGAAATCAAAGTTAGTTGGATAGATTTGTGAGAAATGTCAGATTGGCAGATAACCTGTATTTAATCAAAATGTCAGGATCATGTCAGTCTTTTTACTGTCATTGTAAAAATACATTTTTCGAATTGACAAAGATTTTTTGCTTTAATGTCAAAGATATAAAACTAAGAACCATTGTGGATTCAAAATTTGAAATCAAGAAATTGTTGCAATATGTATAATGGGTTGCGGAAAAAAAATTCAGAAGTATCCCTCTCGTGAATAACCCTGTATATTGAGAGAATAGTAATTAGAGTGGAGCTTTGTAAGTGCAGAAAATAATGAGAAAAGTAGGTCACTAAAAATCCAAGAAAGGAAAATAAGAAATCTAAAATGTCATCACATTTGTGACTTTTTTTTATTTAAAACACTTGTTTTATCATTTATTTGCATTAATTTCTGTCGTAATAGCAGAACAATTTAAGAAAGTTATAACATAAAACTCTACCACCATTCTGACTAGTATAGGTACTCGTACATATACGAGTATTAAATATTCTGCAAAAAGGAAGAATGGTGAAAAAAAGCACGAAAACAAGCACAGAGGTCCCGATTTTGCGGTTTGGCGGCAGCAAACAAGACATTAGAACCGTCAATATTTTCACCCGTGCGGTGGTCCCGCAACCCCGTGTCGAATAAAAAATGTATTTGCTTTAAAATTAAATTCGCAGCGAAATGATGCCGCCCCCTGTTAATATAAATAACGTATTAATCGGTGGTAATGAACGGATTTCGTCACAGGATTAAATCATGCGTTACGAGCGAAGGGTAAATATGGCATTGAACCCTCCGGCAGAAAATCTGTAATCCCTTGCGGAAAATTAGGCAATCGCGATAAGTCGTCTTTGATTTAGCAGTAATTGGGACGAGTCGCGATCCGGCTCGAAGGACCAGTTGGCTGTTGTTCATTGCGATGCAGCCGGGTGCAAAACCACCACCACCACTGTTTAAATAATGCTCGTCAAATAGAGCCTGCAGTGGTGCCGCTGCTGAAATTATTGTGCGGAAATCAAACGTCAAGCCGTCAAGTAAACGCAACAAAATCCTGAAATAATCATTTTAAACCGAATGCGAATCTATTATCGTGAGCGCGCAGGCACATTCGATAAAAATTCATTTATTTACTGGGTCTAAATAAATTAGTGTCCCGCTTAGTCTCGTGGAAATGTAAAGAGTGTGCACCTCTCAATTTAAATATTGAAATAAGGAATGCATCAACGTGGCAACTAAAAATATTTCATTAAAAAAGTTTGTTGCCAATTTTCAACCAACCCCAAACTAATTTACATAAATTACCTCGGCCAAACATTGCACTTCGCATAAGTTATATTACTGCGCGATGGGGTTGCGATACGATTTTATTAATGCCCGAAGTACACGTGGATCGCTTTGTGCAAAAACAAAACGACGGGGGCGGCCAACAAAGAAAATCGTAAATCTGGTAAAAATCAGGTAGGGACCGGGCTTATCGGGGCTCGACAAGGACGCCATTGTTCGGATGGGCCGAAACCGTCATAACTCAACATTTCAAATTACATTATCGCGAAAATCTTTCCTCTAAGTGCTTATTAAAAGATTGGGAATTTTATTTTGTCGAAATCTCTTGCGACTTGTTTAAAATTTATTCTTTATTTAATTGGAGTTTCACGTTTACGCGAAATAAAACTTTGCCAACTTCTTGGCGCTCCTTGTTTTCCTAAATATCAAAGTAACTCAAACGAAACAGTTATTTACGTTTTCTCAGTAATTAATTCGTAATTAAAATTTTAATGAGGGTTTGTGCGGACCATTTTTGCCAACCTTCATGCTCAGAAACAACAAAATATCATAATAAAAAGCGTTTATTTATTTTACATCCAGGCCCCAATTCAAAGCAGCAGGATAATTAATTAGCAACAAATTAAAACGACAATATTTATTTAACAATTATATTTTTATCGGGAGGCCTCGTTGTGCAAACTTCACACGCGTGCGATAATGTAAATAGCAATTTTATTAGGTGCTCAGCTTGTAGAACATGGAGATACACTCCAAATGTTTGGTAAATTGTTTTTAAAAATATCTTCCAAGGAAGGGAAAGAGAGTTTAGGGATGTTGCTGCAGCATTTCTCGAGTAATTAAATAATATTTGGACAATTGTAAAATTGGAGTTTGTGCTACTTGAAGGCGAGCGTTTCCGGTTCCTGTAGCGATATTCGCCAATTTGCTGCAGTGCCCCTCGAGGGTTCAGCCCCGATCGATTTTTAATTGTGCTCCATAAAACCGCACCAGCAGAATCTCTAGGAAATAATTGGACCGTAACTTTTTCCTTAATCGAATAGGCGAATTCAGAAACCGGCCGCCCAATAAAACTCCCAACTAGCAATAAATTCCGTATATTCGAAATTAAGCAACACGTTGTATCCTAAGTTGACCTGACTCGACCCAATTTCATTTCCACCGAGTTTAATTGATTTAAGCATTATCGGGTTATATTAAGAATCTTATTAGCCCTAATTCCGGCGCACCCGTAAAATTGTAAACCGCCACCTAATTCCATGTTTTTCCAGTGCCTCCGAGGATACATTACGTCACGTCGAACGGCCGCGTCGAAGTAAAGAAGGGATCAACGGTGAAGTTGGAGTGCAGGGCCTCTGGTAATCCCGTACCTAAAATAACATGGTCGAGAAAAAACAATGTGTTGCCGTCGGGAGATCAAACACTGCAGATTCCGGTCCTGACACTCGACAGAGTCGATAGACATCAAGCGGGGGTCTACAAGTGCATGGCGAACAACGGCGTCGGCGAGGACGTCACCCAAGAGATCAATCTTCACGTCTTGTGTGAGTACGGCCCTGCACTAATAACAATATCATTACGGACGCTCCTAACGTCTTGGCGAGCTGCGGGAATTTGCCACCTCCCATTCTACTGTACCTATACTACGACGCACTTATCGCCAGATGTATTGACGTGATTATTTGGTTGCCTAACAGCAAGGCGCTCTGACCCAAAAACAAACAACAAACCGAAATGTTTACTTCCTACCGCAATACTAGACGCGGGGGTATTTAAAAACACACTTCAATTTGCTGGAGGTGAGAATCGTCACTATTTTATCAAAGTTAAAGTAGTTTAAAATACAAACGGAGTTCGCAGGACGGGAAGGCTAATACGTGCCACATAAAAGGCGCCCCTTTAACCATTTCCTATAACTTTCAGTATCCGCTGCGAACTCATCTAACTTTTATTAAGCCATTAATAATTTACACTACTTGTGTTTTCTTCAACGCTCTTGCCAGGCTCTTCATCGTTTCGCATGATTTTTCTTTGATGTGATGAAACACAGCGTATTATGGACGCGGCGGAAGTGTCATAGTTTCGGCTCGACACAAAGTAACCAAATGATAATCGCATAAACATGAGAAGCGGGGAGGTCTTTTGTCTGGTGATTGCATTAAATAGAGGACGCCTCTCCATCAGTCTCGATCTACTTCGCAGTTCATATCTACCTATCGCGGAATCACGCGTTTCCTGCGCGCGATGAATGTGAAATGTGTTCCACATTGATTGTCTTATCGGTCGTGCCTAGATTTCCACGCGGGAGTTCTTGCATTTGCTCTCCGGCACGACATTACGCCTCCTTTTTGTCTCCTCCTCTGTCATTGTACTACGACTTTACACACTACCCAATTTTTTTCACTTGCCCGGAAAAAACACCCGGATTTAATCAGAGAAAGACTCCATCAAGCTCGAGCACTTCGGTTTTTTGAATCAAGAGCGAAAGGTAGACAACCAATTAGACAGTCTAGTCTGTCACCAAATATTTACCTGATTTAATTTTCTCGAGAGTTACGCAATTTTTTCGAAATTAATAACAATGTTTTGTTCAAACAAGAGCCTCGCCCCGTCTATTTGCTTGAACCTACGACATACAAGGCGCGAATTGTACCAATTTCAGGTGGTCTCTGGCTTAATCCCTCACCAGAGCTGCCACAATGGTGGAGGTCGCGGTGAAAAATTCGAGCGGCGGCAGAATATAAGAATAAAACGGGTGACGATCTAAGTCAATATCTCCTCGGGGTGAGACTGTAATCTTGTTACAGTAAACCTTTCATTTCCTCTTAAGAATAGATTTTTTTATTGTGCCTTTAACGGAGCCACTATTTCTGGTGAATAACGGTGCGCTTGTTGAGTTTGTCCTTTATTTAATCCTGAAGGGATAAAGCAATCGACACGAAAAACGACGGCTGCCGAGGTCAAGGTTCATCTGTCTGAAATGTCAAATGATTTTTTGCATAAGATCTCTGGATATTATTGTGTGGAGGAGGAGATTTTCGATCATTTGTAATGGGTCGGGTCTTTGGCTTATTTGGGGCTTCTTTGGAGAAATTGATAATCGTATTGGGGGAAATGAGGCAACCATATTAAGATGTTGCGTAGATACGGGTATCAATCAAGATTTAGATTTTCCGGCTTGTAGCGTGCCATTATGTTGACAACAAGGAATAATCTCCGCCGCATCAAATGCTTAAGACAACTCATTAGAAGCTATTATCCAGATTCACAAAATTTGCTTGTGTGTGCATATTTGAATATTTTTAGGCATTTAGTTCACCGTTCTTGCTGGGAAGTTCACAGTTGTTGAAGAAAAATATGTGTAAAATTGGTGGATGCGCTGGGAAAATATTTTTACAAATCTTTTGATATCTTTCTCGTCTGCAAGGTTAGATAACATCCAAAAACTGTATTTTATAGACATTACCACGAGTAATATCATGAGCTAATCCACATTTCTACAGTGCTTGTCAGCTAAGACTTTCGAAGCCTAATATCTCGGTTATTTTCCAACGAGTTTTTGTGAAATTTAAAATGCAGATATTTTAGACGGTGAAGAGTAAAATCCCATTAATGGAATAACCCAAGTCTTAAAAACGTAATTTTTACATGCGTTTTTGCAATCTTGAATCACTTAAGATTTATATCAAAAAATTGGTCGTCAATAAAAAATGCTGGAAGGAGAAATTCGTCCTTGAAAGACGTCTCGTATGCAAGAAAAAAGAAAAAAAACTGTGTTAAACGTGATCTGCTTATTATACTGGATGCTTTAATTCTTTCATAAAGGACTAAAACATGATCTTTATATTTTAGCAAGGTAATTGAGTTCACGTAGCTTCCTGTGTCTTCAAATAAATTGACGACTCTTTGAACCTTAAATTTTGTAAATCCTACAGGATACTTCCCGTAGAAAAAAATTATTTCCTTTTTCAACAATATTGAAATTTCTGCCATTGTAGCATGTTTTTAGAGTATTTTCAATAAATTTACACAATTTGACGTTTCTAATAAAGCGCGCCAACTTTTGACAGATTTTAAAGGGTGTACAAAATATTGCTTGGCAACTTTTCATCAATTGTTTCAAAATGTAACTGCTGAAATATCTTCAAAATTTAGATTAAATTTTTAACAAAAATTATTTTTTTTAACTTCAAGTAATTTTATTATTCTTAGTTGAACCTTCACCGTCGAAAATATCTGTATTTTAAATTTCATAAAAATCCGTTGGCAAATAACCATCCTTGCTAGGAAGTCTGGATTGATTTGGTAAAATTTTTGTTAACGCAGAAAAATATTTTTCAAAATTGGTGGATGCGCCGGAACAATAAATCAAATAAGAGCACGAGACGAAGTCGAGGGCTTTTATTTGATAATAATTGGTCTTCTGACCGAATACTTCATGGATGTTTGAGTACATTAGCAAAAAAATAGCCGATATTAAAATTTTGCACGAGGGGTATACGGCTGATTATTTCCTGAATAGAATGAAACCAAACGCATTATTTCCAATCTTTTTTATTCAAAATAATTAAAAAAAAAACAGGTACCGACATTTTTTATCAGATTATTGCACAGTGTGCATTTTAGAGAAATTTTATCGAGTTATTTTTTGTTTTCTAGTTTTGATTGGTCAATAGTTGTCACGCAATTGGTTGCTAAACACGTGAAGGAAATAATCAGAAATAATTTCGATACATCTGTTGTCTGTATTTCTAGATAACATCTAAGAGCTCTATGAAACAGGATAAGGATAATTTCATTAGCCAAACCATATTTCTACGTCCAGCAATGAATTTTTCATTTCTCACTTATTTACGAAAAGTAGCAAAGGTTGCGTAACTAAATATGATGTTTATGTCTATCTTCGCAAGCTAAATAATGTTCAAGGCAATATTTCGCCGATTTTAGTCTAAACAATTCAGCGAAAAATTTGCATTATTCAATTGCCAAAGCTAAGAAAATAATCAGGTTTTGTCACAGCTTCAATGTTTTAATTATTTGCTAAGCTAGACAAAAAACAAATTCTGTATTTCTTAAATTTCATCGTGAGAAATTTATATTTAAAACTAATTTTCTTAATTTTTTGTGACAACTAGAAAATTGATAAATTATAGTTTCCAAAAATACTGGATGCGTAGGAATAATTGTTTCAAACCTTTAAATACAGGGTGTTTCTGAAATAGGTGCATTAATTTTAACTGGTAATAGAACTCATCAAAAGGAACAACTTTTCTCTCTGCCATTTTGGCGAAAAACGTTGCGTAATGGCTTAAAAAAATAGGAAAGATTTTCCTAAAACCGTTCATATCTCCAAAACTAAGCTACCTAAAAACGTCAAACAGCCAGATTCTTACGAAGTGGATTTTTTGCTATACGGGTAGATTTCTTTGAATTTCGATTTCGGCGTTAAAACACGTTTTCTGGATGAAAATGGATGTTTTTTTCGTATTAGCGCTGATCTCAATTAGCCATTGCAGTATTTAGTGGCGTAGGGTTATTTTAGTGAAAAATCTCTCCAATTTTTTTTTTGGAATGAAACATCGTTTTTCGGCAAAATGGTAGATAGAAAAGTTGTTCCTTTTGACGAGTTCTATTACCAGTTAAAATTAATGCACCTATTTCAGAAACACCCTGTATATCTCCTGTTGTGGTGCAAGCCAAGATCCAAGACAACTCATTAAAAACCATTACCCAAATAGCCAAAATGTGTCCACATTCTTTGCTACTAGGTCCTTATAGAGCTGTCGTAATTTGTATTAGCACAGAAAAAAAAATGGTGTAAAAATGGTGGATGCGCCGGGTAAACATTTTAACAAATATTTCGATATCTGCGTCGCTTGTGGGACTAGATTACATCTGTAAACTACATTTGAAAGATATTATCGTGGACAATTCCATGAGCTACACTACATTTCTATGTCCCTGATATCACTGATAAAATTTCCATGTCTTACTTACATTGGAAAATAGCCTGAGGTTATGTACTAAATACTATGTATATTCATGTTTAGCTTTGCGAACTGGAGAATATCTAAAATTGCATTTTGTCGATTTTATGACGAGCACTTCAACGAAATAACTTTATGGTTCCTTCTATGAAACCAGTATCTAAAATTTTGTTGAATTAAAAAAAAATATATATTTTTTTTTCTTTTTTTTTTTAACTGCTTAAATGTGTTTTAGTGACCAATTTAATTGAAAAACTAATTGTCTTTATTTCTAATATCAATTAGAAAATTATAAATAATTTTTTCCTCAAATGGTGGATGCGCCGACATTATTTTTCCAAAACTTTAGCTATTCCTGTTGCTGGCCTAGGCTTTGAAGACTCATTAAAAGCCATTCTCCACATCCCGCAACGGAACTTCACTTGCGTGTTCTTCCTATAATTTTTCTATTCACGAGTGGGCCCCTAGCTTAGAAGGAGGTCCTTCTTGCGCAATCGAGGGTTGTTGTAATCCCCCAACGAAACGACTTCCCCATTTCAGTTGGGCCGAATTAACCGCAACTCATCTGAAGGGTTGACTTATTGCCCCGTCCCCATTAAAATAAGAAGTCCGCTGCAAGTCGCAAGTGTACATCAAGTTCTTCGGAAGGGAGTAGGCCTCGTAGGTTAAGGGTTCCCAGGGCATATATAACGCAGCTCACCACTCAATCTGGTTTATGGTTCCGGCAAATTAAAGCCGGCACTCGGATGATTAACTGCACCCGGCAACCCTCATCCCTCCTGTTCAACAGCCGACCTCATGAAAGGTGAAAACAAAAGATTCTCTCACCTTCGGACCCGATAAATCATCCCTAACTACCACCTTTTCACGGCGTATGTTCCGAAGCCGTTAATATCTATAAAATTACCGCTAACAACCGGCCCTACAACGCCGCCCCCGGAGCCGCCGAAAAAACAAACCGGACCGATTCTCGCGCCGGAATAGAGAGAGTAAATGCAATCAGGTGTCCTTCGCAAGATCGGAATAAAATTAATGCGGTGTCCTCGCAGGATAATGCAAGCGGCAGTAATTATGCAGAATTGCATGCTAAGGAAACTGCTGCTTAAAAATTCTAGTCATTTCGCCGGAATGACTATCATCCGAACAATTAAGTGCAAATTAAGCGATAAACACGCCATTAAAGCAACCTTATAATTTTCTAGTAATAACTTTTTCCCAGCGGAGCTTAATTGACTTTTAATATAATTATATCGCGAGATAATTATTAGCATCCGACAGGGCGAGAGGACCCGGGGGAGGCATCCCGAACCCACACACTTACGTTATCTTTCTTACTTAGATTTAATTTTCCGGGAAAGTTTCTTAGTTATTTGTAAAGTTGCAACTTTCTTTGTAATTCGACGGAAAGGCCGGCCCAATTCGAAAATTCTTTGTACGTGTTTTCATCGGAAAAGTAAGTTTCCTTACTTTTGTTAGTTTTCGACTTCTTTTCACTTTTCCCGCTCCTCGTTAAAAATAAATGATTGAAATTTATAGACACGAGGGATTCTGCAAGGTGCGAAGAGGAAAACGCCGCCGCACCGTTTGTAATGTACTTACAAGTTTTCCGGGACATTTCATTAATGATCCTCTCGACCGACACCTAAATAGTTTATGGATTTTTTACGTCCCGGAGTACTCCGGCTGTTAGCGCAGACAGCTCCACAACGAGAGCACAATTTCCACCATTGTCTTCGACGAAGCCTCGCAACAAATAATTCCGCTATTCTACAGTGTCGCTGATTGTTTTTTTTTTTTAATTAGAAATACACTCCAGGAGACTAATTGTCATATTTTCCGCGAATAAATCTGACGAAGTCGGCATCCCGCAGTCCCGAATCGAATCGATTTAGCTTTGTGTATTTTTTCATCTGAAACCGATAAGCGCGCCATAAAATATTTCCCATCTTTGCATTCATAACAAAACATAAAGCGCACATTACGACATAAAGCAAATAAACTTTTGATATATCTACCCGAACAAATATCTGGAGTCTTCTCTGATTCATGCGCTTGATTTAGCCTCTCACCGTCTTAAAACATAAAAGAACTTTTCTATTTCGGTTTCATTGCTAAAGTTACGTCATATTCAGGTGGAGCTGAAATCGCATATCTGAGACAGTCTTCTAACTCGCACAAACACGTTTACGTCCTCATAATAGCTCTTCATTGTAAAGATAGAAGCAAAATCTTGTAGGGATGCCGCGAAATTTAACCGACAAGAGACCGCAAATTCCCAGCGCAATTTTTTCTGACACATCCCGTGCGACATTAAAATCGTTTTGCCAAATTAAAATTGTGCGTACATTAATTCTAAGACCACAAAAAAATATACAGACAATATTATACATTTACACTGGAGGAACTGCGAAGGGAGTTCAATTTTAAAATTACGTTTTTAGGCACCATAATGAAAACGGTAGTTTTACGTACTCGCAATCGGTCGAAAAGTAACTCTTTTTCGGACGCACTTTTTCGGACGCTGACCGTAATCTCTTGGTCTGTTTGGTAAGTTAACAACGAAATCGACAAAACCGATAATTGTCTTGTCACCATAAATTATGTAATTGCAAATAGTAAATTTCTCGTTTTATTGGAACGCAAAAAATTGTTAATATGTGTTAATAAACGTATCTACTTGAAAAAGGTATATACAAAATAAATTTGTAATTTTTCAATGATGTCTTTTGCTTTGTAGTTCGGGAGGTTGCCAAAAAAATGTAATGTGTACCTCTGCCAAAAAGTGCCTTTTGTCGTCGCCTGTTTTCAAGCCTCGGCTGCGCCTCGGCCAGAAAACTCGGACTCGGACGAAAAAAATGCACTTTTTGGTCGTGATACACAAATAACTATTTTGGACCTTAATTCGCCTCGTTATCGAAAACTACTGCAGATAGAGCAAAATTGTATATAAACTTTTTTGTACAGTATAAAATTTCATATGAAAAATCAGCAGCTGTTATAGTTTAGACGTGAGAGACGTCCAAAAGGCGCCTCGAAACATCCAATTTCACCTGATTCATTGGTCGGCTCAAATTTGACTGGAAAAAAATCTAAACGTTATTTAAAAATTCTGAAAAAATTCATGCGGTGTCTCGATGCTGCAGGAATATTATGAAAAAAGAATCATAATTTTGTAAGACATAGTACATACTACAGAGCATTTCCAATTTTAGTGGTAAAAATAAAAATTCAAATTTTATGTTTTGAAGTGTAAAAAATGAAAAGTTATTGTCAATTACTTTTAATTGTCATTGAGAGTTTCCTTATAGCAATTGGACTGTACGTGAATTTTTTCAGAATATTTCTAAAGAATTTAGATTTTTTTTTGCAATTACCACGCGGTGTAAGTCAAGCGAAATTGGACTCTTTAGTGCAACACATTTAAACGCCTCTCAAGTCTAAACTGTAACATATGCAATATGACCGTTAATTACGTTTTTTAGAAAATTTTGTGCTCTACAAAAAACGTTTTATTCAATTTTGCTCTGTCTGTCGTAGTTTTCGATGCTGAAGCGTATTAATGTCCCAAAGCGTAATTTTCTTTAAAAAATTTTTATAAATCGTTTAAATAATTTCTCGAGTATTTCCTCAGATGCAAATATACAGGGTGTCTTAAAATTATCGTGTTCCGAGTTCGGGGCTTAGTAGGGGACACCTGTTGACCAAGTAAAAATGTTTAAAAAAATATCAAAGTTGCCAATATTTGTTCAAAAGTACCTGATTAATATTCTAGCTATGTTGTACTTCCATTTTGAACAAAAATGAATTAATGTCAACCATTTATATTTTTTATTTGAAGAAAACATGATGAAAAGTTTGAACCTTCAAACTCATATATCTTTGTAAAGACCCCCCCTATATTTTTTGTTTTATTTTTTCGAGATTCCTGAGATTTTTGCCTACAAGACCCCCGACTTGGAATACGTTAATTTTGCGACACCCTGTATAACAGGATCTAGTTAATCTATTTGCACTATTCTTGACTGGACTTTTGGCTAAATATGAATTTTTTATTCTGGCATCCGCAAAACATCCAGATTTTCCAGTAAATTAGAATGTAGAAAAAGAACAAAAGTTTTCCATCTCGCCTCTTATTCATTTATCATTATGTTTCACGATTCGGACATGCCGGTTTAAAAATTAGCTGAGTGCAATCCGAATAAGAGAAATTTTGATCAAACTAGACTCGGTTCCATTTAAAGTTTCATTAAAGCAAGTAAAGCAAAAATTCCCCTTTTCAAAATAATATAAAAGTTTTATCATCGAACCGGTCTCTAATAAAAGAATTGGGTTATGGCGCCCGTACAAAGGAAACGCTCATTTTGATCAGATTTCCCGGACAAGAAAGACTTATCTTCCTGACAGCAGAAATTCTAAGGAGCACGATGCACTTGCATGCGCGCTTCACCCGCGCAATTTGTCCTTTGTCTCGTCCTTTTCATAAACACCGAATCCAATTTATCACGGCACTCGTCCAAATTAACTCCGGATTGTCTAAAATTCTCAATTATTTTTTCAATTACCGCGACGAATAAATCCGCGACATTGTTTTCCCTCCTGTAGTAATTCCGTCCCGAGGTGTGCACAGATTTGGCTAATTGTGTGAACAAAGCCGGTGCGTTATTAAAACATGAGCCCTTTGAGAAACTCCGTTTCTTGTCTCCTTTTATTGCTCTTTCTTGGTACAGCCGACGCATGAATTCAACATTCGTCTCGCTGGGAACGTCGTTCACTCGGAAAATTAATAGCACCTAATGGTAATGACAGATGTAGTTTTTATCCATCGGGACGGCCTTTAAACTTATTGTTCTCGACGTTTTCCATCGCGACAATAAAGTTATATTATTCAAATATTCACTCCCAGGAGCAGGCGAGAAGGGAAAAACGATTCTTTTTGCGCCGCTTCCAACTCTGCGAAGTTTCTTAGCGCGACCGTTCAACGACCAGCGGTGAACGGTCCGCCGGACTTTAAACGGTCGCTCTATTTTCCTGGTTTCACACCACTTCTCGCTCCCCTTCCGTCGCATTTTTAATGCATTTTTATCTGACACAACACAGGAGCTGTTTAGATACTTTATCAACCACCCCACACACCATAACCTCTCGTAATAAAAATCAAACAGGTGTTTGCTCGCAGGAAATCGAAAGCTGAGTGATAAGCCACGAAACAAGCATTCCCCACGGTTTGTACGTTTGCTTTGGAAATTTTTAATTTTCGCGCGAATCCTGTTTGGACAAATCGCGCTTTTTCCATTTTTTCCAGATAAAAGCTCTCCGGAAGGTAAATATTAAAGAATGTCGACTGCGACAGCTGAGATAACTCGAAACTACCCCGGCCGGTGTCAGTTAATAAAGTAATAACGCACCTCGGGGACCACCTCGCAGCAGGAACGTGCCCTGCAAGAGCTGCACCGCTAATCTCCGGCCGCGTCAAATTCCTGCTACGGAGAAGTGTAGCGCGCAGTCTTGAAGCTAGTGCAGCAGTAAAACTGAACATGCAGCAGGAGGATTTATGGGGGGTGTAAAGTCGGCCCGTTTGCCAAATATTTATTTCGACCGGATTTGATTCAATGCAGAGCTTTTGTCGACAGATTGCACTCGAATAATGCGTCCTGCTGAAAGGTGGAACGGCTTTTCTTGCGCTAATAAGGAAAATAAATTACTTATCTCAACCAGTCTGGCGGCAGTAAATTCAATTTAACAGAAAATGTGGCAGCGCAGCAGTTGTTGGTAAAACAAAGTGCTTGTTGGACTTCGAAATAGATAAGAGCCACTGAGGTATATTTATACGTCGGTACCAGGATTTTATTTGTTTTTGGGAGCTTTTGCAGGCGCCATTTCGACTTTTGTAAATCTAACCAATCATCAACGGTGGTTCGGGATGAGTCTGCAGGAAGTGAAGAAGTTGAGGCTTCTCGGGAGTGGCTGTCAGTCGCGATGAAATATTTCAGTTGTCTTTTTAAGATTTGCGGTTCTGTGATTTTGTGCGGATGTTTGTTTAACAAAAGTGTAAGTTCAAACATGAAAAAGCATTCAATTGTTTGTGTACTCTCTACGACGAAACGAAAGTATCTGAAGCTTTTACTTCAACTCTGCAGCAACTTTTAAGTCAATCTTTTTCTTTCACTTTATCCAGACGAATTTCTCTCTTTGAAACGTCTGTCTCTAAATGAGCACGAATTAAAAAGAATACGATAAAAGGTTCGTGCCCATTAAAAAACTCTATCAAGTTTGAATTTTCTAAATTTTTTATATTTTACATTTGTAAATGTGCAAATCAATTCGTTTATACCTTTTTCTAAGAGGAAAAACGAGGAGATATCAATTACACGTAGACGATTTATTAACTAAACAAAAGAGGGGAAAGCGGAGGTTGTCATGACAATTAGCTGCAAAATATTGTGTTTCTCGGAAACATTTCTTCAAAAACATTAAATAATAAATAGAGCTGAATGGCGAAAAGTTTTTGTATAGGACTGAGAATTCCTAAGGAATGATAAATACTGAGACAGCAACAAGTGTAAGGTATCAAAGAATTTAAATGTGCGAAGAAATTTGTGAGAAAACTCCCTTTATTGGGTTGTTATCTAAAAGTATTTAATTCACAAAGAATTTTATCTTCAAGCTTCTATCAAAGCTTGTCAAAAAAGCTTTCGACCAGTGCAATAATAAATACGGGGTGCCAGTTGAAAAAAATGAGTTTTTGACATTTTTCGTTCGTTATGTTTAAAAAATCGCAGTAGGCATATGCGACTGAGCACGTTGTTGAGTAAACACTCAGCAGATGCGGAAAACATTCAGAAATCAAATAGCGTCAATGATTTTAATTTATGTGCAACGGTTTGGAAGGTACGAATTTTCGAAGGGACCCCTGCAATTCGAAATTCTGGTAAAAAAACCGCCACTGATCAAAAACGATGGCAGATAAGTAAAAACGATCTGCACAAATTTGATTCATAATTTAGCATAGAATTCAAAAATAAAATCAAACTGGGTAGGTTCCGTTTAAAAAAACATGACTTTAGTGTTTTTATAATATTGAGACACACTGTAAATATACCGCAATATTTTCAGAATGTGCAGTAGAAGCGTAGCTATCATCTAGAAAAAAGTAAAAGTTGATATCTTTAATGACAAACAAGTTATGGAGCTTTTTCGCAATCTGGGACAGCCTGTATATCATTCAGGGTAGAAGATCTTTTTGTGCTTCGCCCAGTTGCCGACCTTGACTTCATCTCAGTCTTCATTCTCTGGGCTTAGTACAAAAAGACTCATTTCTACTCTTAATGATATAATCTACTATTTTTAATCGATTTATGATTCTTATTGTTTCTATTTTACAAAATATCAAGACCTTACGCCATTTCAATTCATTACTCATTCAATGGTTTGCTTTTACTGCTTTAATACCCTTCCAAAATTAATTAAATATCTTTACTGCGCCTTATTCAGATTTAATTTAATTTAATTTAAATCAGATCTCGTATGAAGAAAGATCACGTTCTAATGAAAATTCAAAGAGTAATATTTTTATGTTTTTCTTTTATAGATTTTGTTGTATTTAAAAAAATATATTATTGATAACAACAATAATGTCAATAAATAACATGAAAGTATTGTTTCTGTTTCAAAACAATTCATATGTAATTTGGGATCTAATTTAAAAATTGTTTGTATTTAATTTTTAAAGCAAGACATGTCTTTGTCTGTAAAAAATTTCACAAACATTGTAATAAATGGAGAACAATGAGAAATAGAAAGATAACTGTATAATCAAGGACATCACTTCTTGGCCCCTCAAATTATGATCAGTATCTTAAGTGGTAACAATCAATGATCACTTTGGGGACTAATATAAAAGACACTATTCTATGAAACACCACACGTGGCATTGGTTCCTAATGTATCAAATGGGTCTGGAACAAACTGCCTATCTATTTCAACGAACCTGAGATAGCTTTGTTAAATCAACATTGATAATAAAACAATTCCATTTGTTGACTCCCGTTTAATGTTATCTGTACTATGGAATTCGATAAGCATCCACCGTTCAAAAGTGTTTCACTTTACTGAAATACGCAGATAACTGTATAATTATAACTCAACGAATATAATATAGTCGTTATAGATGTGGACTGGGGAGTTGTCGTTAAGTTGGCACTACACCAGGAAAAGTAACTAGGCGCGCTTATAAGGTATTTGGAATTTGTGACAGATTTCTCACTAACGTACAGTTCAGTCATAAGTTTTAAGCGACCTTGAGTTTGACAATCCACATCTAAAACGTGTTTACAATAGATAGTCCGTAAGTTTGAAGTCTTATTTTATTTTTTATTTTTCCATTCTTGATTTTCTTCTTTCAATATACAGAGTGTCTTAAAATTATCGTATTCCGAGTTCGGGACTTAGTAGGGGACATCCTGTTGACCAAGTAAAAATGTTTAAAAAAAATTTCTGTCACTTTGTTATTTGTTCAAAAGTACCTCATTAATATTCTAGCTATGTTGTACTTCCCTTTTGAACAAAAATTGGAAAAATAAAACTTATTTTTTCATTTATATTTTAATATTTTACATAATTTTGCTCACCATATTTCAAAATGAATGTCAACCATTTATATTTTTTATTTGAAGAAAACTTGATGAAAAGTTTGAACCTTCAGATCCATATATCTTTGTAAAGACCCCCCCCCCCCTATGTTTTTTATTTTATTTTTTCGAGATTCCTGAGATTTTTCCCTACAAGACCCCCGACTTGGAAAAGGTTAATTTTGCGACACCCTGTATGTATCTGTATTAGTGACAAAGCTGGACCTTTGCTTTTCTATTAATTAAGACTAGTCCACTTCTGAAAAATAATGATTTTATATTTTTTCTAAAAATGCAAATGCAGCTGTAAAATGTTTATTTTTTTATATTTGAATGATTTATGAAAATTATTTCGTAAATTAGTCATTCAGGATTGTACTGTCGAGAGCAATAATTTTGATCGTCAATGTAATTTCAAAATTTGGTTAAATTATCAAAAATTAAAAAAAAAATCCTGCTTGATTATGCACATGTCAAAGTGTCAAAAAAAAATGAGAAAAAAAATTACAATTAAGGTCATACAACATGATGATAGGTTATGACATTTACGACTGTTTTACAATGACGCATTTTCGATTGCGTCAAAGAATGACCTTGACGACCAAAATTTATTGCTCGCGACTGTACTTTCGTGGAGTTTAATCTTAGAACATACTCTGAGCGTCTAAATTTTATCGATTGTTTTCCATCTCTCCTGAATCTTTTGTTTACAACACGCCGCCTCTCAAATTTCTAGTTTTAGTCGTGAAAAAAGTAATCTGTTTCATTTCTTGTAATTTATTGTAGAAGTTGTAACGTTCGCAGTGAACGAGTGTTATAATGGCGGCAATGGCGACGTATACAACCCGTCAAACATGACTGGGGTAGATTTTATGGGGGTTTTAATTGATCGCAGCTGGATCGGGGTTGATTGGTCCCGGCAGAAAGAAAGCGATGTCTTGGGGGCGCCGCCCGAGGCCTTTACAACCGCCACTGTAATAATGGCAAATATGGACTTGCATTTCCGCCCCCTAATAAAATCGTCGCGATAGCAATCTTGGTCCCGCTGCGATTGTAACAAATGTCAGAATAACGGTCATAAATAATTCCGTCCAGCAGTGAAAAGGTTGCCCCTGCCACCTCATAAACTTTATAATTAGATTTTCGACTCAATTAAATTACGGAGTATATTTACAATTGGATTCATTGTTTGGGGTCGGCGGCGTCTTTTGAGCGCCGAGATCGTTTCAAATAATTCCCGCCACCACCGCAAGAAATTTAATCAGGCGTGGTTATCGGTGTTTTGTTCGTCGAAGTTAAGGGGGCTGCACATGATAGTCGCGCGTCTTCGATCCCCAAACGAGCTTCCAGTCAAAGGCACCGGCACGAAGATTCGCAAATTAATTATTTCGCGATGATATACAAAGCTTTCGCTTCACAACACCCATCTCTATACAGAAGCGTTTTGCTCCCAGGCCGGGGGCTGAATTTAAAACGAGACGAAAGACATTTGCCAGGCCCGAATAGGTGAAAGTTCTGTAGGCGACACAATTAAATTAACAAATGGGAGAGTTCCCATACAACTAATCCCAGAAAAGTCCAATTATCGCAATGCCTAAGTCCCACGGGGTCTAATTACGGTGAGGTCTCGACCCACCCCACCTATACAAATCGCCGTCTTCATCTTAAATCCCTCTTACCCATGTTCGGGCTTCACGATAATAAAATTATGGGATGAATGACCCTGGGATTCTCAATGCTTCAAAATCGTTTATCTACAAAGCCATTGATGTGAAAGTGGGTTTTATCACTCATTAACAGTGAGCAAATAAATTTTGGAAATAAAATCCGGCTGAAGCTTTACAGAGCTTTTCAGCCACACTGACGGGATGGGTACGGTGAGGATGGGTGCGGAAGGTAGGTTCTGAGGGGTGAATACTGACCCAGCATTCGCCTTATCTGTGATATGAGACCTGTGCTCATACCACGATGCGATGGTGTGGGAAAACCCTTGAAAAAAACCACACCAAGCCAGGTCAGGATTAGAACCCGGGACCTCGCGAGTGCAAAGTGGCGCGCTAGGCGCTTGGCCACGATGCTAGGTGGCTCTGGTAAGAGCACAGGTAAATAAAGCGACAGGTCTGTCTCAAGACGGTCGAGACGCCGATTGGTCGGTTGACCTTAGGGGCGGTCCTTCCGTTGGTACTAAAGATTGAACACCACCCAAACAATGACCTCCCTCCGATATAGTACTTAGGTTATTTCAGCAAAAATAATAAATTTTAGTTAAAAGTGGACTGAAATTGAAATATTGTTATTCGGTAATAAATATCTCTATCAGGCACTTATCGTACATCACTGCCAAGAAATTAAATATGCGATAATATGTTAAATTTATTTGTGTGCATAGCGTAATTGTTAATTTAAAATTACAACAGTTATTACAAATTCATGAGCTTCGAAAGCTGCACAAAACATCAATTTTCGTAGTGCAGCCAGTAACCAACAATGAGTGCATTGTTTTAATATTTATTAACTGAAAATTAAAATATCACGTGCGTATCATTAAACTGCCGAACGCACCATTAGCTCTTTGCGTTTATGTGAGCCTCGTTTATGGATTATAGATGATGAAGAGATTTTTGCTCCAGAACCATGGATAACAATTCCTGTGGTTGTGCAATGATGGTGAAGATTTTAGCGGAAGTCAGTGATAAAAATAATTAAAGAGAACGAGCCTCGAACGAGTTGTTCGAATAAAGGGGTGTCGGTTATCTAATCTGGCAACGCCATTGCTCTCGAGTTAGTTGCAAAAGACATTCAATTTGGCAAACTATAACAATTGGGAACTCCACACCGCACGTCTGTTTATTTAGTTGGAGAGATCATCGAGAAGTCTAAATTTTAATGAACGAAATTTCATCAGCGTTCCGCTTTAGAATTATTAATTTAATGCACACGCTTAGGAAAACTCGACTTGATTACGAGCCGGAAACAATAGCGTGAAAATCCGAGTAAAAAAGAAAAACTTTCCATTTCATCGTGATGCAACAAAGCGGCCCTTAAACTAAAACTTTCATCACAATTTGCTAAAATAAACTTTTCATCCGGCGTTGTAGCTTCGCCGGAATGTAAGACGGCAACAATGGCCGCCCTGTCAGGATGATAAATACGTTTTCGAGCAATCATCTAGTCATTCGCGCCTTTTTTGAGGATTAAATTTGAAGTGAAATTCGTCTAATTATTACTTGATTAATGACCAACCTGAGGAGATATTGTTGGGATAATTAATGTTTCCTAAACAGAACATTAGTATTATGTTCGGCGAGCGGGAGCGATCCCGTGATCCCCCTGACATTTCCACAATATAAGAAAGGCAATCAAATATTGAAGAAGAGAAAACGTCGCCAGTAACGACATTGTCAACAGATGGCGGCGCTTCTACACGTGCTGCGGGAATTCTGTTAAGTATATCCACGATCAATGCTCAATAGTGGAAAGTATTCCCAAACTGCCCCGTGTAACTCTGCGAGTTGTACGTTAAGTTAAAAAGGCTGCATCCCAGGGGGAGAGACTGCTTTTAGCGACCAATCACGTCCTAATATACTTATTGCAACGATAAAAGCCCCTTTTATCAAATATGAATGAGCCGGGGCGACCCCCGACCTTACCAAAATCTATAATTCCTACATGTCCGATCCACAAATGAACCACCCATGTATGACCCCGATCGGGGTGAAAAGAGGTGCAGACGTGGCTGCGTCTCACCAATTAAATTATTCAAAGGTGGAAGGACTGTGTGTCTGTTTTGCGTTCCACGGTTTTTTCCAGGTCGTCTAAGAGTCGGAGAGTTTTTCCAATCCGATTTGGCACTTAAAATAATGACCTTGTTATATATTTTGAAATAATTGCATCCTGATATTGCACGACGAGCTTTTGAAAGATTTATGGCGAAACAGTCAAGTTATGTTGTCTTAAAGCTCTGCTAACAACTACAGATTACTCCTTGAAAATGTTCTCAAAATATTTACTGCCAGGATTGTCGAAAGCGACTAGCTTAGATAGAAATTGATACTACAAAAACATTAAAATTCAATACTTAATTAATCAACTTAAGTACATAACATTTTTGTTTTACAATACAAAAATTTCCGATAATAATGCGGAATCTGGAAATCTTGAGTCTTGAGAATATTTAAATTCAAGAAAACTATTATTTTCGTCAAGAGAATTATCGGATAATGTTGACAGAGGCATGGCAAAATTAATTGCCTCAAATTTATTTATTCCTTATAATTATTATTTATTTCAAATAAAAAATTTGAATTCTCCTAATTTTCCTAGATCTCCCTTTTGTGTAAATCTGCACAAATCCACATTCTGCAGATGATTTATTCTTTTAAAAACATAAATGATGTTTTGCCATTACATATTATGATTCTTTCAGCTTCCATTTATCCAACAAACAGTTTAAAAATAACAACCGATAAATTTTCATTTCTCTTTCAATGAAAAAATATTCAGATGCCTTCGAACATTTTTCCAAAATTCTCCGTTATTCCTAGAGATAGAGTTGCGTAATGTCTTTGATTCGATCAGCCACATGTAGGGCTCTAGGACGCAGTTTTCAGATTTATCCTAGCTCAAAAAGAAACGGAAATATGGCTATTTTTGTCAAAACCGTATCCCGGCGCCTCCACCATTTTTGTAATGCATAGTTATTCGCAGCTTTCTCAACTTATTTTAAAGATACAGTCCTGCGTTCAATTAATTAGAATCAGATGAGCAAATGACAGTTTTCCGTTTTGCTTTTGCACAACCGGTAACAAAGATATCACCACTTTTATTTAATAAATATCCCGGCGCCTCCACCATTTTTTAAAACTATTTTCGTAATTTTCTCAACTACTATTAAACATAGAATCATGCAAACTCTTGTGTTTGATTGATCATAACTAGATCTACAAAACACAGGTTTCAGATTAGACTCACCTAAAACGGTAATGGAAATATTATTGTTTATGACATTATTTTCACAAAAGTTTCCCAAATCCCAGAGATTGCTCACCATTCCTGGAAAGTGCATTTAGAGTTGTAGCTAGAGGATCTCTGCACGTTTTGCATGAAATAATTGGGACTGAACTGAAAGTCCCCGCCTTTGTTTCTTTCGTGTTTACCACAACTAATCCGGTGGCAGCGGGACTTTATCCGCGATGCCACCGCCAACTGTCCTCCGAATAATCGATACCTTCCATCTAATTGCGTGTACACATTCGACAACAGTTTACTTAACTCTCGGTGAACATCGCTGAAACATCCTTTGAATCCCATCAGCAAAGCTCAACTCTGCAAGGTAGTTGTTTGACTTGAACGAAACTACTGGGTACACCTCTTATTACTTGGCGCTGGTGGAAATATGCGGAATTCTAAGCTTTGATAAATTCGGTAATATGGCAAGAACTGGAGCAGAAGTAAAACGATACACGGATCCCGCCCGAATTCCCGATAATGACGTCACTCCATTAATTCCCGACAGAAACTCGACGTTGTAAATTCATTTGTGAAGTTAAGATAATGGTCTGGTTCCAGTTGTGAGAGCGGCTTTAGGCATCGGACACGCAAATAATGACTCCATTTTCATTAGCGGTGCTCGATTTGAAAATTATTAATGAAATGTGATCCCAGACAAATCGATGAAATTTTTTCTAATGGGATTTTGAAAAATTGATGCGCCAACAAATCAACTTAGCCCAACCATTTTCATGAATGTTAATCGAACGTTCAATAAATTATAACGATGGAAGCTTCCAATTATTTACCAGCTGAGTTAACGACCGCTTGATTCGCGACACCGAAAGCTCAAGGCCAACAGACCGATCGAACAAGAATATTCAAACTGAACACCTCCCAATGCAATCTTTTTTTTAGCTAAAAAGCATCGATTCTTTGTCTTGTTTAAATTTTTGTGTCCCCTACGCTCGTCCACCACCATCTTCATTTATTATTTTTTTATGGCCCCAGTACAGCCCCGAGCTTTTAAAAGCGCTCGCACGACTCATATTCGTGGAACATTTCGTCGTGGAACGGTTTTCGGTCAATTTAATTTTTCCGTGTCCTATCGTTTACATGATCGTTGCAACTGTCGCTGCTCTGGAAAATTCACACTACACTGGCCAAAGAGACGAGACGAGAAACAAGAACGACACACATCTCTCTTCATTTTTATCTGCGAGGAGTTGCAACGTCCGTCCGGCGGGAGTCGCGAAACTGCAACAGTTATGAATAGTTAAGTGGAGCGATGCAAGTTTTGCGAATGGATGTTCTCCGGACGAGCATCTTTGGCAAGATTTTCTAGATTATTTCGTGTAATTTCAGCGGGGATATTTATGCCTGCATGCCGCGTACTTCGGGCACGAAATGAAATGGAATATTTATTTTCCGCGACGTGGACGGGGTTCGTAAAAGAGGATCGCGTAAGGGGTGGAAAAAATTACAATAGAATACGTTATGGTAGATTTGGAGGTACAAAAGCTTCCTAATTAATTAGTTAATCTGATCAAAAATTGTGTCCTCTAACTCTGACGCTTGCAGCAGAAAAGTCACATTACAGAGTGCTCTTGATAGATTTTTTTAATAAAATATAAAAAATTCAAATTTGAAATAACTGAAATAAATTAATAGGATTATAAATAATGGAGATGTTTGCAGGAAATGGCAATTTATGTCCCAATCAAGTAGACATATACAAAGTGTTTTTAATCAAACAAACAATGTCAAAAAAATTGGATGATTTTTAAGTGGTTTAGCGTTATTCAACATTTAATGTCTTTAAATGGAAGGTTTTACTTTAGAAAAGTAAGGCAGTAAGGCAGAAACTATCCAAAAAAATAATCAAATGAAATAAAATGAATAAAATTTTTACTTTTAAGAGAACGTATTTTTGGGGAATTGTTTTAAATAATGATCGAAAACTGAACGAAGAAGAAATGTTTTGAATTTGTGATATATTCAAGATTCGTAAAGCGTAGTGAAATGCTCCAAAAGAGAAATAAATATTCATAACAATAACAATTCCTGGATTTCATTCGGATGAGCTTCTAAATTCCAATATCATTTAAACAAGTCTCTTGTGGTGATTATTAAATACATTCTAGCTCTATTAAACCATACAAAAAATTTTGAAAAAAACTGTGTCTGATTGGCAGCTCTGTATGTCAAAAAGTTTGACATTTGGTATTTCATAAAAATCTGCAAAAGTGCTAAATAAAACATTTGGTCAGCCGAAAAGTTCAATGCAAATGTACGGTAGATATTTTATAGCGCTCCAAATATTCAGGGACTCGTCTTCGCCTCGTGCCTGAAACCTAGTTTTCGCGCTGCAAAATAAACATTAGAGTTATTCTAACAATTCAAAAAAAGATTATAAACATGTTTTGCTTTAATGAAACTTTCTTTTCTCAATTTTTTTAATTTGTTTAAATACATATCAAAATATTTCACTTTTAGCTTCCTTAAAGTATTAGAGAAAAGTGAGATTAGCATAATTTGAAAAATTGAGAATCACCTGTTTGACTTTTATTGTCTACATTAATAAACAGAAATAAATAAATAAATAATATATAAATATAAATAAAAATAAAATAAAGTATTGTACGTTACTCGCTGTTGTGCAATGTTTTACAAAAACATTTTTTGACAAAAAACACTTAAATAATTATTTAACAGCTTTTTTGTAGTCATAGCCTTGAAAGCAACGCTTCCAACATACAACGCTCGCTCCGAAACGAGTGCTTCCCGGTCGACTCGAATGTAAAAATTGCAAAAAACACTGGCCCTTTGAGGCATTAAAAAAAAAAAATCTGTCTTGATAATAATAAAATTTAGTTGATAAAATACAACTTCCCTGGGTTTTCCTCCATTAAAAAATTACGGAAAGATTTATAATCGTTGAAAATTGTTCCTACAAAATTCACACATTATTGCAAAAATTGAAATATCAAGTGAAGCAATTGTTTCCAATAACCAAAGATCACTGCCTACTTGGTTTTATGTTCGTTTGTGTTTAATGTATTAAAAAAAAAATTGTAATTTAATTTTCGTACAAAAAATATTGTACGAACCACTTGCGTGAAGACATCTTCCGTTCATTCGCGCATTAATTAAAGGCACTCGCTCCTTCGTCTTCCCGCACTTGGTGGTTCGTAAATAACTATTGTTGGTTCATTGAGTTCTCTTGGTAATTATATTCAAAGTGATAAAGCGAATGAAAAAGTAGCTCTATGCAACTGCAAATACATCTATTAAAAATGGTGAAGGTGCCGGTAAAATATTTGTAAAAATTACGATATTTGAGCTATTGTTTTATTTAAATAATAACTGTGTTTTATGGATTTCGTATTAATAAATCTGCTCGGTTACTGTTACATCAAACCTGGAAAATGTGTTTTATGGATGAAATGCAAAAATTTGCATGACCTTATCTGTAACAGTAAGCGAGAAAACATCAAATACATACTTTGTAAAAATGGCGTAGGCGTCCGGATATTTTTCTGATAAAAATACGTAATATCTGTAACAGATTCAGCTACACAGATCCAATATAAAAATTATATTTTGTTTTGTTTAATTTACCAAAGGAAGTTATTAGATATTTTGTATCCAATGGCATAAAACAAATACTGCCACCTTTTTTGCTGAACGTTTCTGGTATCTATTCCCTATTAATTTCTTTTTTACCCTTGCTTACAATAAAACTCGTTCTCAGATACCTATAATAGATACAATCTGTAAGGCAGCAGAAATATCAACACTTCATTTTTCACATCTTCCAGCACTTTCATCTCTACTGCACTTTCTTCTTTTAATTTGCATTTTTATCATTCTTATTTATTACAATTAGTTTAGTTTCCATTTGTTTGGCATCCCTCTTCTTCGACAGATGAAACTGCCCTTGTCCTCTTAAATGAGGAAAATCCATACGTTTCCATTATTTTGATATTTCTTTTCCTTGTAGAAGAGTTCATATTTCATCGAAAGTTACAAATCATCCGAACAACTTAGTCCGATATTTCCTAAATCGCTCTCGTAATTCTTTTTTCTATTCCACAGTTTACAAATGCAGCATTCATCTTGTAGAGACTTTTGCCATGTCCAATTCTTCATACCAGATACAATGCAGGTTCAGGTGAGATTCACTAGTTTCAGCCATCTCACAAACTTTCAGTCTTTGGTCCTGCAGTCCCCTACTCTAGACTTGGCTGACAGTTTCCTTACTTGTTGCACCATAACCACTGTGGCCTCTCTCTACTCTTGTAACCACGAAAATATCTCCAGTCAAGGTATACGAAGTCACAAAAACAGTATAACTACTTCTGCATCTACGTAACTTTTCCTTTCGGTGATAATTTGCTCTTTTTCACAAAATCTTTTATTACGAATCAGCATTCTTCAATGTTAGACAAAATGTTGATCTCCTAACATCTACAAACGATAATCAAATGGGTAATTTATCAGCTTTATTGCCACTGGCAAGCAGATTTTTCGCTGAAATGTAAAAGAAACGTCAACGATGTGCTGTTGTTAACCTAGAAAACAACTTTTCGATTTCAGCAAAGTTTACAGACGTAATTGTAAACAACAATCGTCTCAGAAAAAGTAGTAAAATGGGTTTTACCACTGAATCAATTAATTAACGATAGATTTTTCGAGAGGTAGGCAACCAATAAAACGACTATGCATAGGAAGTATACATATGCGTACGATCAGACGTTTTGATAAAATAAAAGATGAGGTAGCACTCTTGATTTGTTTTCTTTTTGTAGAGGCATGTCAAATGTTCTAACCATTCGTGCGTCCGTCAACTCAACAACCCTTTATGAATACCTCTTGTTGGAGAATTAATTAAGGCTTTTTGACGCATGACGGTGAATGAAAATAGCCAATTAATCCTACACAACGAATGCATTAACATTTGTCAAATCCGCCCTTTCCCTTTGGTGGGCGAAAAATCGAATGCGTCCATTTAAAATGTATTGATCCCTCTTCCTCTTCGGCAGCGTTGACATTTTTCGGAACATTTCTGTTTAATTTCATCCCCGTTCAAAGCCAACGTTTATCTAAGAATATGTATTCGCAATTAGTGCAGTTAATCGCAGCGGCGGAAAAAAGCCAGAACAGAACTCTTGTTTGAACATTTAATTGGCAGGAAAATCCTCTGTCAGGGAAATGTGTTCGGCGAACAATGTCCGTCTCTGTTGGTTTTACCGGACCGAGAGTGGATCAGCTTATCGGACTAATCGGAGCCCGAGGGAGCGGTTAGTTCGCGATACTCCCGCCGTGGCAAAAACCGCCCTGATTTATAACCCCCTTGCGGAGTAAACACCCCAACTAGCATCCTAGGCCAGGTGGCGGATCCCTCCCCGAGACCCGGCCATTCATCATCCAGACTTAAGTGATTCCGATTGAAAAATCCCGATTAAGAAGCGGCCGCCAAATTGCACCCCCGCAACGCCGGCCGCGATATTAAAAACATATCTCAGGCGCGCGGCCGGCAGAGTCGGGGGTGTATACGGTGGCGGTTTATTTTTTCCGAGCGGGATGGGGTTATTATGTGCAAAATTACTTGCAGCGATTGTTTATGTCGGCTCTAAATTGTCTATGGCGGAGTTTGCCGGAGCGAGCCCGGACTTGGACGGTCGAGCCGGCATAATTTTCTGTTATGGAGGGCCATTTTAACGGCTTTAAGGCGGTTTATTAGACAATTTTGTCACAGAGTCTGCAATATGGATCGGAGGTAATGGACAGGCGACGAAGCTTACCGACGAAGACAACCGGAGTCGCGTCTGAGATTGATCCAAAGGACAAGAAAAACTCAAGTTATTTTCCTTCTCGATTCTCTCTCTTCACAAAATATAGTGTGCTGCTGTTTTCGTTTTATACCTCACGATAGAATAAATTCCGGGTCTAGACCAAGTTAAGCTTCCTTTAATTACATTAATTCTGTTCTGCAATATTTTTATCTCCCAGTCTCGATTCTGTCTACTCGTTTCGTTCCAGCTTTTATCGTAACTAACTAAAATTGGGTAGATGGTTTTAAAAATTTTGCTTAAGCCTACAAGGTGTTAAAAGAATTATTAAAAGTTTAAAATATGAATAGATGATAAACGAGTTTTGCTGAAATATACACTTGTGGAGGAAGAAACGACGTGAAAAAATCTGATAATAAAAAGTCTTAGCTAATAAACAGTTATTGCTTCTCAAACCTTCAATAATATTTTATAATGCAATATAAAAGTAATTTCTTTGCAAAACACGCAGAGTTAACAACTTTTATCTTAGTAATAGAAGAAATTAAATGAATAAATAAATATGAAAGTAAAATATCGGATGATTCACGAGGAATAATGAGCCTGACCAAATTCTCGATGCAACCAACATTACATGTTCTCAACTTATCATTGTCACATTGTCATTTTTTGACATAGTAACTGAAATACCAACGCAAAAGATGTTTTAATAACGAACAGAACATAAAAATTAAGTGAATCAATTAAGTAGATGCGCAACATACTGCCCACCACGTCTTTCACATGCGTCAATGCGGTTCCGGAAAGATCCTCTCACTCTTAAAAGCAACGCTGCTGTTACAGACCTACAAGCGACAGTTATTCGATGTTCCAGATCTTCTCTACTGTTGATACGTGTTTGGTAGACACGCTCTTTGACCATTCCCCGTAAGAAATAATCTAGTGGAGTTATGCCAGGACTTTTTGGGGGCCAAGGATTAATCCACTTATTCTGTGGTTACCCTTTGCTTTGATAACTTAACAGGAGGTTAATTAGCTCTCAACTGATCCTTTAGTCTTCTAAAAATCATGTCAGAAGGCGCTCTCCTTTCGGGGTATCGCTGGGCATAAACATGGGCACCGAGATGCATTCTTCAAACATTCTCCATTAACTCAAATCATGTCAGTCTTCTCATCATTCCAAAAAGGGTACACTTTGCACAGTTTGTAATAAATTTGTAGCGTCAAAATGGTCAAAATCGTGGATCCAAATTGTAAAAAAGTTTCGCAAAGTAAATTGCGACAATGTAATGTTGGTTGCATCGAGTATTTGGTCAGACTCATTATTTCCCGTGAATCATGGTGTATAAAACAGAATTTTATTTTTATTATTTAGATTAATTTTTTTGATGCTCGTGAAAACACTCAAAAGATTGTTTTCGGATCAACAATCACTTTCATCTTCTTTTCTCTTCTTTGTCAAGGAAAATTTTTTGCCCTTTCCATTGCATTACTTATTGATGTTCTTATGCTCATTTTTGCTAATAATTTTTAATTCAATGGACACCTGAATAATATTGCACTTTTTAGTTATTCCAGTGTTTCTCTGATGTAAATTATTGTTTTGAGAGAAACATCAAGAGACATCTCTGTAAATGTACTAGAAATATGGGTGATAATTACTAGAAGAGTTATGAAAAGAAAAGAGAATTTTCGATTAGATTAAATTACCTAACCTAACCTAACTTTTTCAGTGTTTTTATCGCATTTAGTTATTTCATTTTTCTCCTGTGAAGAATTTTTACAGAATATTTACAGAAACCTCAAGAGATTGCAGTTACTGATACAATAACTAATAAAGTCCTCACCTTGTATACTTTTTTATTGTTACTATCTTGTGAGGTCAGGAAGAATCGCAGACAACTAGATACTCTCAAATGAATTAGACAAAAAGTCATTATTATTTGTTTTTACGGCGTTTCCATCATTTTTAATCTAAAATAAACGGTCTGCTTTACTATTTTTTGTTAAAATTGTATTTTTTTATCCACATTGTTTCATAAGAGTTCAAAATGAAAGATTCCTCAATTTAATTATTTTCTTGTGGCTAATATCTCAACTTAAAATTTATATTTTTCTAAAATCGTTAAATGTTTATTTTTTAAAAACTCATAACATGCAATACCATCATAAACATATCTATGTAAATGTATCAGAAATCTGCGTAATAATTAACAGAAAAATTATGAAAAAAAAGTGAATTAAAAAAATTCATAAATGTATTGGACAAGCACCTGACCTATGTAATACTGCATTGCTCTTTTTCTTCTTTCTACGGCATAGATGTAAATTACATCTATTTTAAATCATCAAGAGTCAAGTCAAGCTTTTGAACGACTAATATTTTGTAGGTTTTTCATTGTCACTATTTTGCGAGGTTTGAAACTAAATAAAGAAGTAAACATTTTCTTTGATATGGAACAAGAAACATAATTGTTTGTTTTCCATTTTTAATATAAAACTATAGATCTTGTTGCATGTTTTTCCTTTAAATCGTAGTCCTTTGATTCAAATTGTTCCATCGGAGTTAAAAATAGAAGATTTCTGAATTTAATTTTATTGCAACTAATAAATCAACTCTAAATTTAGTTTTATTCACCTAGCGCCTCCACCATTTTTTTTATATATTTCGTTAATAAAGTTGGCTAACCTGACCCGACTAATATTGCTCTTTCCCAACTTTCTACCACATTCAGTTATTCCATTCTTCTCCTGTGAAACAATTAAAAATAATTGCAGCCACTGATACAATAACTAAGAAACTCTTCATTTTGTAGACTTTTTTATTGTCACTGTCTCGTGACTTCTGAAAGGACCACTGACAAGTAAAAAATTGTTAATGAGCCCGATAAAGTGGCTTTTTTATTCAATCATCCCCTTGCGTGTACATGAATGCAAAGTTCCCCTGCTATTTCCTTTCGGTGTTGTTTCATTTTTATCTAAGGACATTCGTTAATGAAACATTGTTCACGTTTAAGACAATACAGAGTTACATTTATTCCGACTCTTCTTCGGAAACTTTTATGCCAATTCTCATAACGTTGTCCTCAGTCTTCATAAATCAATGACATCAAGATGGATGGACTGAAAAATCATTCAAATTAATCCCACTGAGAATCTAATTTACTCTCTTGTATTTTTTACAAACAGAAAATAAATCAACCGGTCATATTTTTGTTACTCATAGTGCAGCATCATTTTTTTTATTAAAAATAATACGACATATCGATTATCACAAATAAAATGGTGTCATTTTTTTGCATTCTGAAAATCCTCAAAAATGTCAAAGAAGTAATAAATAAAATATTCTCCAATACATTAAATAAATTGGAAGTTTTTTTGCTGGAACATTTTTCATTATAAATGTTCAATGCAAATGTCCAACTGCTTACTAACTTTACCAATTAATCCTGGCTTTTCTCGTACGCATGAAATTAATAAACTACAAAAAAATATTGGTTTCTTATCGAGTTTTTCGTATTTTTAATGCTCCTCCAATAACTTTGCCAAGAATTTACGATTTTGCTAAGCCGTGCATGATTTCACAATAGTTGTAGAAGAACTTGATGAGAAATGAAACGGAGTGATGTTAAGAAAAATAAAAAGTGTTTGGTAGTTTCCTCGGTCAAGAGTGGACTCGGCAACCCATCAGGTGGTTGTTTATTGTAAGAATAGCGGTGTAACTGGCGTAAAACGAAAAGTTGTAAACTAATTAAACGTCTCTACCCGCGCAAAGTTTAAAATGCAATGTAAATAAATTCGGAGACGTCAATAGAATTTATCTCCCAGTCGCAATACAGCCCCAGGTATCAGGGAAGATATAAGCTACATGTATTAATTGCGCGAGTAAGCTAACTTTCTTAGGAGAAATTCTTCTGCACGTTTCAGCTCAATTTCGTGATTAACTGAAACAGAACTAATGCAATTAAACATTTCCGAACGTTAATTCGCGATTCGTCCTCCGAAAACAAAGTTGCCGGCGCACGAGTCACAAATATTTTAATTCATTTTATATCCCGTAAACACACAATAATTAAAGCCGCCTTCATTAATTAGTCGTGTGTATTTTTCGCCCATAAAAACTCATTAAATAAAGCGAAAACAAACATGACCCAATTTAAACGGCGGCGGCGGCGGCGACTTGTGTTTCGTGTCTGTTCCGTATAAAAACGAGCGGACAAGTTTTTCTTTAAAATATTGTCGGAGTCACGCACACCGCCGATTTACTGATTTTTCACAATAAAAAAATCGCCAATCGATGGGGCCACAAAGGACGCAATTAGGTCGGAGTGTTTGGCCGAATCCTGGGTCCTCCGCCTTGCAGCTGCAGGTCGGGGTTGATCACAGCCAGGACACAAAGGATATTCGAGGATAATTGCGGAGGTTCGATTCCCTGCGATTATATGCATTGCTTGTAGGACAGATCGCCCCAAATGTTGCCTCATTGATTTTCGCTCCGGCTCGATGTCCTTTTAAATTCCCGGCTCCCATTGTGGGACGAAAATAATTATTTTTTCCAAGGAAACGAGATCCCGAAGATGAAAACGCACAAAACAAACGAGTGATTATGTTCTTTTTAATTAATAACATGCCGTCGAGAACATGTTTTCGGCGGTTTTTGTATTTATGACCATAACTCACGGAGGGTGGGACAGTGAAAAAATACTTGCGGCGCCCTGGCATCTGGGGTTTTCTTATAATTAGAGACAACCGGAACTTTCATTTCGCTTTTGTTTTGTAACAGTGGCTTCGGTAAACAAGTGCGCTAAGGGGGTGAAGTTTAATTAATTTTGTTTTATTTTCACTCTAAACAATTTCATGTTAAATGTTTGGTGAATAATTCACAACAGACGTTCGATTCCCGTCGTTAAAAGAATATTTAAAAGACATTAGGAAATGGAGGCGCATTACAATCTAACACCGTTTACTTGGACAATATCTACGACAGTACATTGATTACAATATTGAAACTTTTCATATTAAAGCAACCGGTGCAATGCGTTCTTCCTAAATGCAGCACAATTGTGATAAATCATATGACAGATCAGCAGAAAAAACAAATTGATCACCGCAAAAACAATTAATTCTTTCCCGGCGCCTCCACCATTTTTGATCTAAAACTACGAGGTCGTTTGAGTTGAAGTTTTTTGATCAATATCATTTTATTAAAAAGAGCCAAAATGAAAGATTCCTAAATTTGATAATTTTTTTGGTAACTAATGTACTAAAAATGGATTTTTTTTTAATTTTTCAAGAACACACCTAAGAAATTACATGCCATAGCTTCATAAACATATCCATGTAAATTTATTAGAAATCTGCGTGATAATTATTAGTAACATGATAAAAATAAATCCGGATAAAATATTATTCAAAAATTATTGACCCGGCGCCTCCACAATTTTTGATGCAGTCGCAGTTCAAAATTATTTTTTCCATGATCATTGAATTTCAGTGCTCACTGAAAATAGTGAACAAAGATGGCAATTCAATCACTAGTGAGGAAAAAAATTTTTCTCACTAGTGAGGAAAAAAATATTTTCTCACTAGTGAGCAAAGTGAATGTTTTGTAAATTTTTTACGAGCTTGTTTTTTCCAAACCTTCCACAAATTGAACCACTAATTACATGCAGCAACATCATAAACATCTCTATGTAAATTAATCGGAGAATGCGAGTGGTAATTACCTAAATACAGTATTAATGTAATCCACATCAAATATTTAAACACAGAACAAATACACCCAACCAACACAAGCGGATTTTATAAATTATTGTGGGTTGAACAAATTAAACTGGAATTATAACGGGGGCCGGGTACAACAAATCGGTGCAATTCAATTTGATAAAACACGATCCTGCACTATGTCCGTCGATTTATAGCAAAAATATGAGCCCGAGTGGCGCGTTTGCTTTATTGAAACGGACAATTTGGTTGACGTTCTCCGTAAATTATTCTGACAGGAAACGCCGTGTCCTGCAGGAGCTCGAGCTTTACCGAGGTGAACGTGAAGGCCTGATTGAGTTACGCGTGTTGTCCTTGGGGGAGTGGGCACACCATTTTCGTGTCCTTTATCGACAATCTGAGTTGCTAATTACTATATTTTGCGATTTGGGAGGTCGTTAAAGGAGGTGACAAAATCGCATTTCCACGATAACTCATAAAGAAATCAAGAAATCAGTTCAAGATAATAATATTGTCCTTAACTGTCCTTAAGGTCGATTAACACCGGATTGGGTCAAATCGGACCCACTTCCACCTGGAAGAGGGACTTTCAAGGCCACAGTAATGTCCGATTAATTTTTCATTTTTAGAGTGCCGGCTTTATTTGCTTTTGAATCGATCTGGCAGAGCTGAAGCAGCAGTACCTGGGTGGTTGCTCCGGCAGCCCCAAAATCAATCACTTTTGTTCACTTCATAAAATGCCCACCGCATCCCGACCCCTGACCTTATTGTTGTTTGGGCGATTAGGCACGGTTCGGTGTCGGCGACCCTCCCTTGCATCGATTCCGCCGAAAATCCTGCAAAAATAAAAAACACCCTAACAGGACACCTTACGCAACTTCATCCTGGCGCGAAGCTCATCAACAATTCATACATTTTTCAGTCGAGCGGCGATTCTTGCATTCTGATCGTGTTAAATTGTTAATAATATGCGGTGTCAGTGGCGAGGTGGGTGCGTTGGGGCCCAAGGGGAGGCTAGTTTATGCGTCTGCCCCATCAATGATTCCGTTCAGGCCGGGTCCAGGCTTTAAAGCAGCACCTTTACTGCCCTAACGTATCGCTAGTCCTGGTGAGATCCTTTTAGACCGATTTCTCGATTGGAATACTTAATCGGACCGGACAAGGATGCGGCCTGATCAGAATCGAATTATCGCCAAACAAAATTGCAAATCTAGATCCGACCACCTGTTCCATGCCCAAAACCCAGACGTCTCTCTCTTGCCCTTTTCTATTTCTCGTCGCGATTTGCGTAATCCCTAGTTCCTTTGCACACTCGTCAAAGTTCCAGCGAAGCGACCCACTCGTCAGTGCAGCTTCAGCATTATCCTGCACTTACCTAGGAAAAAATGTCCGTCTGGATGCACGAGAGGGCGAAAAAACCGGGCAAATATTTGCAGGAACAAGGAGCGCAATCTTTATGCAAATTCGAGAGTTTGGAGTAAGTAGAATTTCTGAGGAGAACTATCGGAGAGGCCAGGCCATTCTTGGCAAGTTGGTCGATGATAGTTCAATAATGCCGGGGCGGGTTTAGGTCGGGCGGCTCTTTAGCGTCACAACTTGCAGATAAAGGGGTGATGTATGGTCATGTTCGTGCAAGTGCAATTGTTTACAGTTAGAGCGGCGCATGCAGGTCGCACGTTGCAGACAAGCCAACCAACTCCATAATTTATTCGAGCCGATAAATGTTACACGTACATGATACATACGATTCGACTAATAAACAGCCGAGGGAAACCTTCACAATGCACAAATTACCCACACACGCCAACCCAGATATTGCATTTTAAGTGCGTAATGCAATCTTTCTAGTGCAGAGCGGGCGCTTATCGGGTGGAAACACCTAAACCTATTTTTCTTGTTACGTGCGCGGCGAAATTGTTCAAATATTTAGAAGGAAATGGTGGCGGCGAAAGCTGCATTCCATTTAAGGAAAGTATAAAGTTTTGCATTATTTGCAGACAAATAAATAATACATTTTGTAATGTTTATCGCAAGAACAATACAAATCTTGTGGCGTTAAATACATACTGTCTATAAAAGAATGTAGGATAGCAGATCGTTCTACTAATCGCAAACTGTCAAATATTCATAAGCTGTCAAAACAAAGTCAAGTTAACCTGCTGGTCTGTTTATTAAAAAAAAAGCTTTTTCCAAAGCTAGATAATTTCCGGTGGTGTTACAAAGGTATTGTCTTTATTTGTTTTTATATTGAAAATCAGCATAATTTTATAACCTCGCAAATATATTGGAAATAATTGCCAAAATGGTCTTCACACCTGAACAAAATAAATTCATTATAATGTCTTATTACCGTAAAGAGACGGAGAATGGACATACACCGTTCAAGCTTGCAAAGAAGCATTTTTAGTCAACTGCCCGGACCAAAATGTTTTAGAAAAGTCCCTCGCAGCTCGCATACATCGAATTGTTAATCGTTTTGTTACTACCGGTAGTGTTAAAAGGGAAAATCATCAGGTCGTCCCAAGGTGATTGAAGATGTAGTAGAAAACATACGAGATCATTTAGAAGAACATCCGAGAACATCCCTTACCAGACTGTCTCTTCAAACTGGTGTACCTCGCAGTGCATGTCATAAAATTGTTGAAAAAAACTTGCATTTACATCCATACAAAATAACAACAGTACAAGAGCTCCTCCCTAATGATCCTGAAAGCCGCATAACCCATTGTAACTGGTTTCAGAATAATCTGTTCACCTGATTTAATACCTTTAGACTTTTCTGCGTTTTCTGTTATTCATGCCTTGGGGCCCTCAAAGTTCGGGAAGCTACCGCCAGTGTATAAACGACAAATGGATAATTTAAATGAGTTAATAGACGAGATTACCAACTGTTGTCACAATATCAATGAACAGATGTTACAAAATATTTTTTTAAATAAAAAAGTGAGAGTGAGAAGATGTTTAAAGCAAGATGGAGGACACTTCGAGCCGTTTCTTTAATTTTCATTGTTACTTTTTTAACGGAGTCACTGATGTTATTTACCTTGTTCTCAAGTATAAAATAAATACATAATTTGTTGAGTGTTGAGACCTATCATTTCATTATTTTATTTTCCCTATTTTGTCAAGCTAGGCAACCAGTAAAACCAATTTTTTCTGAGGATTGCATATCGTAGATCATACTTTTCTATTTCTGATGAAAGAGTCGGCAAACTTTCAACGCCTACTAGGATCCCACATTCATTTATAGACATTCTGTATTTCGCGATTTTATTTCTCTCTTGCATCGCAGCAATAAAGAAATCAACAGTTTCCAATAATTTCCCGCCGCATCTACCATTTTGCTATTTATAAATCGAAAGCGTTTATAAATAATAATTCATAATAATTGTACAAAACAAGCATCAACTTGTTGCCATTAGGTTATTATTAAAATGTTTGCATAGGGTTGAATACTGGATCTTTGGGATTCTATTCAGGTCCAATGAATGTCGGTGAACTCTCAAACAATGAATTAATTTTAATTTTTAATTTTAATTCCACCTGATTGTGCACCGATTTAACGAAATTTTCTTGTCTGTAGTTGTTGTCTCGCTTCATTAGACAGAATCTGCAATTGATCGTAGGTCACAAGAGTCTGAAAGAGAATTAGAATCGGTGTGCGACACTTATTTCAAGGGCATTTGTGAAAAAACAAGAACACAACAAAGAATGCGGTTAAATTATTTAGTTTGTGGATATGGAGAGCATTTTAGCAGTAATTTTTTTTCTATAGCAGATGTTAAAGTGTGCTTTTATCTATTTAAATCAGAAGGTCAAGTAGCATTTTAACAGAAAGGGTAGATAAAGTGCTACTTTAACCGCAAGGGTAGATAAAGTTGTTTTTTTATTACCCTACTAACGAGATTTTAAAACCTGACACGATTAGTAATGTTAAAAAAAATGTTTTAATAATAAAATACAAATGCTATTGAAAAAAATTGAATATTATACACGACGATAAAATTTAATTATCTTCTCGAGCTCTCGAAGATAAAATACAATTTTATCGTCTTGTATAATAAATAACTATTTTTGTTCGACATTGTCAGAATTTGAGAATTTCCTCCTGTGTGAACGGATTTTGATAAATTTGTCAACTTGTCAAAACGAAACGTCAAGCTAATTTTAAAGATTTTTAGAGATTTGGAGCCTTTAAGGGGCTCGTCGAACAAAAAAACGTTGTATTCAACTCGTTCTTGTGTAATTTGGGCTTTTTTGGCACTCGTGGACCTTTAAAACTCTCGTTTCACTCGAGTTTTAAACTGGTCCACTCATGCCAAAAAAAAGCCAAAATTACACACGAACTCGTTAAATAAATAACTATTTATGAATCTAGCATTTCAAAGTAAAATTTATTTCCCTATGATTGGACTTAAGCAAAACATCGAAGAACCACCTCTAGAGTCTTTTGTCAGCTTGTAAATCATTTTACAATGGCTTAAAAAATGTATTATTTCTTCCAGTTAATTTTGCCTTTATTTTTTCCAACAGGGAGATTAAATCAGTTTCTTTTTAATTTTCAACAACATTGTAAAACCAGTACAACTGAAACGTTATCAGATTAAGATAAATTAATTTTTTGATCTCGTTAGCTGAATAATAAGCAGGAAACCCATTTTGCTAATCTATGTCTGAATTAAAGGTCATCAAGCTTTAATTTTTTTAGGAAAATTAAAACTGCTTATTTTGTGAAAAGATAATTTTAATTGAATATTTTTTTTAATAATTAAATTTTAAAACAAAGCAAATATTCAAAATTTGTTCTTTAAAAAAAGAATATAGAGAATGTAATACATTTGGTTTAATAGAAAACAAGTTTAAACATGTTGGACAAGAAGTTCTCTTGGTGATTTCTTCCAGACTGATAAACACTGAAGACGTGTTGGATTTTCTCATGGGCAGTGAGTCATATCTGGGCAAATGAAGAATATCGGTCTCAAGTAGGCGCTGCAAACCGACCGAAAAACATCGTCATTCGTTACATTAGTGTCTCTCTCTCTCTCTCGTCTATTGCATGTTAAGTGGTAGACGTTTTCAGTTTTCATTTACAGATTTTTCACTGATTTATCGCTCGGCCTTCGCGCAGATATTTCCAAGGTCACAGCCCATGAGAGAATCCATCTACATCTCTCATTAAATTGGAACTCTGAGGGTCACTGATGATAAAAAAAATTATAAAAAACCTTTTTCGATGTTTTCCACTTTTTTATTCACAATTGGCGAATAAAAAATTTAAATGCAAAAAATAACTTCACGAATACAACTAGTAATGAGGACTTCAGTTTCATTACTTTTACGGATTGAAAAACAATAATAATTAATTAATTAAAGAATTATTACTATTATTCGTTTAGGAATTTCGAGATTCGTAACATATTATCCAGGTTTCACTTTTAAGAAATGCTGTAATCTCGAATTCGAATTAGGATTTGTGATTTACTAGGATTTTTTTTTTCGTAATAAATGTAAATAAGATGAAATCACAAACAATATTTTACCAAATCTAGCAAAATTTATTCTGTTGAAACGAATTGGAAATACCGTGAACAAATTTTATTTAAAAAGGGATTTCTTTTAAATTTAGAAAAATATTTACTGTTATAAAGGTCACAACGGTAGACTTTTTCTTTTATAAAAATACTCAACAAAGTAAGAAAAAAATTATTTGCAGGTATTTTTAGATCCTCCCACGCTCCACTTTTGTGCCCAAAAGTTCTGTCTGACCCTCGCAAAAAAAATTCCCTAAACTTTCGCGTCGGTCTTTGGAGCCCCAAATTTCACATCCAAGATTTCCAATTAATTTTGACGCCTCAGGGCACTATCTGGGGATTTTATTGTTAATAACCCCTAATGTACGACCCTTCTATCGGGGTCAGTTTACCGAAATAGGTCCATAAGCGATAATCTTACAGTGGACCAGAACGAAACCGTCCAGAGAGTCGCCATTAACCCCACTTAATTGGTGTTCGCTCGCAAATCGTTTCAATTAGCATTTTTCGAGATTGCACCGGCACCGCCCCCGATAAGCAATGCGTTTCGTGCCGTAATGGCCGTATCAATAAAATTTAATCTGTGTACAGAGACAGTGATTTATGGCGAAGGCAATATAACGTATGCAGAGCCAAAATCACAATTTATTATCGAATAATGTGTTTATAATTCTCTATGAAATCCTATTAGCTATTGACAGATAACTGATATTGCATTGTATCCGGGTCGCAATGATCGCTCCAACTACTTTCCAACAGAAATTATCGGCGTGCCCTGTCTGTGACAGCGAACACAATGCGATCCGCCAAAAGATGCAAAGAAAAACCAAAAAGCGGTGATTTATCGCGTCGAGGGGGTGAATTCCTTTCAGTATCGAATAACGTTAATTCCAATAAAAAATCATGCCGGTCACGTTAGGGGTGAGTTTATCGACGGCGGCGCGGCCACTCGAGCCCCACAAAAGACACCCCGCCGCGTCAAGTAAGACACGTGCCCTTTCCCACCCCTTGATGAAAATAACGCGGCGAACGTCTTCCTCGATAATGCGGAGAGAGAACCTGTCGGGACTCTATTAAACAGATACAAGAATTTTTTTGACGAGGGTTGATGGGGATGTTCCCGTTGCACCAATTCTTGCGCGGGTACACGCGAACCACACATTTCCCAACTTTTCGAATTTATTTACGGGGTGAATAGTTTCGGAGAAATTGCCGGCACGAGAGGGTTGAATTATGAGCGCCGCCATCGATCACGAATTAATATCAAAGCGATTTCTGTTACAAAACGCGCCATTAGGCGACTTCTTGCGCGTTAATTTTTAATGGAGTAATTGAGGGGTGTGGCGAGTCGGGGGGAAGTGTCGCCCCGGAATTATTCATTTCGACACGGTCGTGATCGAATAGGTGGTGAAATAATGCAAATGCTGGAAAGTGATACTAATGGATGGGAAAAAATTAGATTCAAAATTGTTGCCTGGAAATAGCAACAATGATATTGAAGACAGTGAGAGTTGAAGAATAACAGAAATAATTTTTCTGTGATAAAAACAACTAATACAGTATGTATAAAATATGTAATAGCTATTTTCAATACAAGTGAGCAAAGTAGTGCATTTAATCACGAGGAAGGAAATTGGGCGTCCGAGCCGTAGGCGAGGGCCCAACCGGACAAGTGATTAAATTTAAATAAGTCAAAAATAAGACAAGATTATTAATATTCAAAAAGTATTTTAAAAACAGATTAAAAAAACTTTCTGTACAACATATTTGGCGCCCTCTATCGACAAACTCGTAAAACATTAATTACACTCGGCTCACTAGTGAGAAAATATTTTTCCTCACTAGTATTTCAATTGCCATCTTTGCTCACTATTTTCAGTGAGCAAAGACCACTGCAATTCAATGATCATTGCAAAATAATTTTTCTTGGGTCGCAAAAATGGTGGATGCGCCGGGAGAATTTTAAAAATAAATCTTTAAATATTTCAGCTGCTACAGGCCTACTACTGTGGGCCTAAAAGCTAAGTCTTGTAGTTTTTTTAACCGTACATGTTACAAAGAACGTGATACTTTATTGTCTGTGATGGCAATCTTGGAAAGTGATTTTGTATAAGTAAGTTTTCTTCTTTCCTTCTGTTTCCCAACTACCTCTGACAGTTGAATGAACTGTTTAAATGTAGTCTACCAATAAAAATGATATATTTAATTCTGCGGTTTTGAACTATGAGTTGGAAAACTGCTTTATTATTGTTTGCTTTGGCAAAAATTGAATTCTTCTGCAATAGCTGACTGCTTTTAATCAATTTTGTGTTTCGCCGGAAAGTTTCGACTTGATGCTGTTAAAAAAATTAAAATTGTCCACTCTGGCTAAAAGGCGGCCCACATAATGCCGAGGTAATTTCAATCAATTTCGTTGTTCACCGGAAGAGAAAGTTATAAGTTTGAAACTCTTTGACGCTAAACTTTGATAGCAGGAGATGCCAAACTTAAAGACAAAGAGCTTCTAATGGAACATCAACGAAAATCATGCCAACGCCATATCTATTTAGCTCCAGATAATATTACATCCCCATCTGACGTTCACGGGGTAAGATGGGGAAAACACGTAAAATACGAAAAATAAAAAAAACAATTACATTCCTTGATACCGGAGGAAACGTGGCCGAAATAATATGCAAACAAGAGAAACGAACGGATCAACGTCCCCCCGGATAAAATAAAGAAAAAATGAAAACCGTGTTATGTGCCATATCGCACATACTTAGGGTGGCATTAAGGCAGTTTCGAATAATAAAAAGTCGACTTAAGAATCGGGGTATAAAAACGGACCAGTAAAAGCCGGACCGTAAAAGTGGTAATGGTAAGCAGATGGCGATCGGCGAAGTGGTCATCTCCGGCTAGGAAAATATGGTGAAGAACGCCGGTTCAGAAATGGGGGAAATTAGGCAGGAGTGGATATTAATTCGGGTCGGGATGATTTATTACGACCAATAACGCAAAAAAGCTTGACCTGGACTTTCTTCCGCTCCGAAGGACGCTGTAACAAAGGCCGAAACAAGCAGCACCATTAATGTAGGGATAAAGTTATTAACGCACTCCCCGAGGAAATAAAAAACGTCAATAAAAATAAAACGCTTAAAGACATTGAGGGAAAAAATTCGTTGCCAGAGAAAATGTATCGAATTTATCATCGTTTACCCAAACTGAATTCTCTAGATTGTTATTGTTATGTGGCCGATAAAATTTTTACAAAATAATTTGGTTCCACACGAGGCACGTTTTGGGATTTCAGAAAGCATAACGCGCCAAGCAGGGAATCTACTTAGGCGTCCCGACCTCTAGAAATATCCGGGTCGTTGTGACAAACTTGTAAATAAAAGAGGACGTTATCTCTGAAACAATTAAATTAAGGCGGATGATAAAAATCGGCGTAAAAGTGATCCGGGGACGAAATTAAAGTTGCAGGAAGTGCAGGATTTGCAGGAGTTGTTAGTTTTTAAATCAGGTCACTCGACCGGACCTTATCACACACGTTCACGACAACGGCATTTCAATTTTACGAGTATGTTAAGTCTTGGTCTTCAATCTCTGGGCCTAGCACAAGAAGACTCACTTCTACTCCTAATGACATAATCTACTATTTTTATGATTCCGGTACAATTACGAACATAACGATCCCAACAACAGGATGAGATTTAAAAGAAATAAAAAACCTGGACATCAAAAAATTGAAAATTTCAGAAACTAAAAATTGTTTAAAAAGGAAAATTTGGGCAGGAATTTGGGGACATTTTTAGAGTGTAGGAATAACAGTAACATTTTCTGTGAATGTCAAATTTTTTTTTTAATACAGGGGATTTCACGGCGGAATTGAAAATGCAACCCACAATACATTTCCAAAGTTAAGGTGGATATTTTAAAAATCGTATTGTTTTAAAATGAAATTGTAGTTTATTTTATTTTAAATTTGAAAAAATCAAAAATCTGTCTTTGGTCTTGATTAGGGAGAAGCGAGTGAAGTGAGTTAATAAAGAATAAATAAGTTATTTTGTGGGAGAGGTTGTGTAAATTGCATATTGCGAGTAGCTCCACGTCTCCGATTACGACGGTCCCTCCCAGCGCCCCATTATATTCCTGGCGGAAGTGTCTTACACGTGTTAAGTGAATTTCTGTCTCGATCCGGGCGATGGGAGTTGTCTGACGACCTGGTGCTCGCTACGGAACGACGTTGCTGGTTTCGGAGTATTAGCTGGGGCGAGATTTACATGTATATTCAGTTAGACGCAGGTAAATTAGGTTATAAGCGGCCGAGACATTGTTCACAGATTCGAGCCATGATTATCAGAGCTCGCCTGATAACAACTGTGATAACCCACCATTTGCATTTATATTTGAATTTTGATAAACATACAAAGCTGCTACATGGACGACACTGCTCTGAGCGAGGCATATATACACGCCTATTTGCGTCGGCATTAGCCTTATTACCCGACCACTCTAAGATATTACTAAATTCGTGACTAAATTTGGGACTTAACTCGGCACTAATTAGCATTTCAAGGCGATGCGCCAACAGAAACTTCAACATTTTGCTAATTTGTTTTCTGACGCCAGACTCGATCTCCGCGAGGGCCTCCCCTACATCAAAGATCAACACGATTTTTGCACTCCCCAAGCTGCAACTACCAACAGAGCAAGCACACAACATTTCTATCATATCAATTGCAACAGATAATACGCATTTAATTACCACAGAAGAGAACAGCCAAGTTGGCCGAGTGGTTAAGGCGTCGCGTTCCGGTGCGATTCTCGAAAGCCATCGCGGGTTCGAATCCCACGCTTGGAAAAAAAAAGTGATACGATACTTCTGAGGCAAAAACCGCAATGAAGAACATCGTAATGATGATAAATATAATAAATTACCACCGAAGAGAAAAGTACCATAGTGTTATCAAAAGTACCACGAGCATTGAAAGCAACAAGATTTGCACTTCTAGAAAATCTGTTGTAGCTACAGCAACAACTTCATCTCAAAGTATACTGTTCGATGTCCCCTTTGCAATCCTGATCTGGCACCAATAGAATTTACTTTATTAGTAAATCGCTCAGACAACTTTTATTTATTTTATCTGTTTCAAAGTTTTGGCAGTGTATCAATTAGCCATTTGTAAAAATCTAATTTTTCTATTTGGAACAATTCGTCTTCACAAAATTAATTGTACGTACTGTTTCATTCTTTCCTTAAGTGACCACTCCAGTCTCCAATCTTTTATTTGCTGTTTGGTTTATTTTCTCCTCTCGTTTGAAGACACGTCCCGATAAATTACATCTCTGTATCAATTGTCAGTGTGGAGTGCTGCAATAAGAAATTTAAGTTTGTGCAACTGTACCTTGCAACGTAACTGATGTGAGGTGGTCTCATTTTCAAGGAAACCAGTTAGGAAAATGTTCTTCTAAATTTGAATCGTCAGCAATTGCGGGTGGATTGTGCGGTTCCAGACTGCCAGTCTGGAACTGTTCCAAGTTTTATGACGAATTTTACCATTTAGTAATTATTTGGTCTGTCATCCTGAACTATTTTCCGTGTAATTCTCCTCCGCTGAGACTGTGTAATTTTTTTCTCCCTGACATTGTCCGAGCTTGATTAACTAATGAAAGCACCGAACCGACAAATCCCGATGCAAGACTTAATTCCCCAACCCCCCGTTCATTAGCTAATTCCTTGCAGCGGATCAATCTCCCATAAAAAATAAACCAGAACTGTACCATAAAAGCTCGCCGTCCAGTCTAGTTTTAACGGATGGGAGATTAAACGGACGGTTGTTCCGCTAATGCCCTTACGCTACCTACGAGGGCTGCTCATCCGTAAGGGTTAAGTGCATGATCGCCGTCGGTTTTACTACCACAGTCGTCTCGATTCGCCCTCTCCGAATTATTTAAACTTCCTGCGGAAACCGTCTCGAGATGTATCGTCTGCTGATAGGAGTAAACATCTGAAAGGAGATAGTTGAGCGTTACGTTTTTCTTCGCCGAGATTAAAACCACCCCTAGTGACAACGCATGATGGTTTCTGTCTGGCGTTGTGACAGGAAGTTCGTCTGTTTTGCACATCCTTACATAAATCATTGTGATGGCCTCGAAAGCTCACTAAAAGCCTCTAGATTTGTTATCGATTCGGACCCGCAAGCCGATGACTCCGAAAATCTTGCCCTAAATGAGGGAAAATCCGTGCACAGGTAGAGTTTATTCAGATGATCTTGAATCGCGAAACGAACCTCCATAAGAAAGTACACGGGATTTTGAGATAACTGTTGGTAGTGATTGTTTTAATGATTTGTAAAAGGTTCAGGACGATATTTCCAGTTATCCTGTCCCACTTCAGGATTTCGGCACAATATTTCAGCCAGTTTTCGATACCGCTGGTGCAGCTCCTGCATCCAAGCACCACTTTTAAAATAAAGTGACTACATAAAATTTACTGGCTTTGAGTAAGCGATAAAACAAACGTACGAAATACGGGACGGTTTTATTTCAACTTTTATTCTAATATCTATAAATTTTCCGCCCTCCATAAGGAAATTGCTCGTCCATTTACTAAACAATATCCGGACTTTCGTTTCGGTCTCACCAAATAAACTTCACGTTATAATCATCACCCCCAACCTTTTTAAACCCTCTCCGGCCAAAACCTCCCCTCCGGAATATCGAGCAGGCCAGGGCGCTTTGTTGCAGGATTAAGTCGAAGCTGCACGACGCGGCCTGAATGACGCTCCACCTGATTCCTAGCGGTGCATCTTGAATCATAATTGCAAATTCCCGAGGGAATTCGCATCAACGCGAATTAATGGAAACTGGATGTGGTGCGACGACGCTATTCTAATGTTGTTTACTATTCTTCGAAGGGAGGGACATTAGACGAATTGGAAACGTAGGTGTCACGATTATAATTTCAAAGTGTGTCCTTTTGCGACCGATTTCATTTAAAGGCAATGAAATTCGTGGCACGGAGATCATTCACCCGCTTCAATTTTTTCCTTTCAAGGAAACTCATATCTAGGACAATGCGCAGCGAGAATAGCAAAGACATAATTGTCGCGGGAAATTGTGCAAATTTTTGTTTTGAAAAAGGCGCACGGGTTGAAATATGAAAGTCGGAATTGCTTCGAAATAGGTTCCGCAAGTTTTATTGCAGCAAAAATTATGGTTTCAAAATGAAAAGGATAAATGGAAGGGCTAAGGTTTCAAACGTTGGGGTATTTACTTCATCTGTATTTAATTATTTTTATTGTTAAAGTAAAAATCAACAGTATTATTATTTGAAAACATAAAAACAACAATTTAAATGTTTTGATCATTCAGGATTTTTGTAACAAAAACGACAATAGGAAACAACGCTCGTAACAAATACACAACAATTTAACGATTATAAAAAAATACATTTTATTATAATACAAAATTGTCAAATAGACAGTAATTAAAAGTAAATAAGTAATGGGGGATATACAAGGTGATTCACGAGTAATAATGAGCCCGACGGAATTGAAAATGCAACCCGCAATACATTTGGAACGTAAAGCTGGATATGGACGCGGTAAACATACAGCTTCACCTTCCAAATGTATTGTGGGTTGCATTTTCAATTCCGTCGGGCTGAGTATTACTTGTGAATTGCCTTGTAATTATAAAAACCATTAATGCCTTAAATACAGGTGATTTACGAGGAATAATGAGCCCGACGGAATAGAAAATGCAACCCGCAATTCATCAGGAGAAAAACCCGAACATTTACCGCTTCGATGTCCGGCTTTTTGTTGCAATGTATTGTGGGTTGCATTTTCTATTTCGTCGGGCTCATTATTCCTCGTAAATCACCCTGTATAGAATTTATTATAAACAGCAACAGAATTTTAAAATTATTAAAAGGGGTTAAAGAAACAGTTATTTCAAATAAAAACAAAAAGAAACTAAAACAACGTCTTTGCTCGTCAATAATTTGTTATCACTCACTCTAATTACTTGACTCACTCCTCGGGACACTAATCTGTCTTGATACGGCCCTGTTTCGAACATTCCAGGTAGGCCGCGACGCTTCGAGATTTTTTTTAAAACTATGCTGTTTATTAGTGGCCAGTTTTTTTGGATGCATTTTGGGGTGTGTGTAAAAGAGCTTTTATTTTTGTTCGGAAATAAAATGTAAAGCTTTCCTATTACAGGGGGAGCTTTTTGCAACCGCAAAAACTGGACAAGAGCTTTGGGCTATCGCTTTCAGGAGGTGCGCAACTAGCCCCCGGCCACAATAAAACATGAAAAAGCGGCGCTTTTCAGCAGGCGCTTTATTTGACGTAACAATACGTGTTGCAGATATACCGAAAACGGATAATACATTTTTCTGTAATAAAAGCATCGTAAATATCGGAAACAAGTGGAAAAAACCGTATTGTCGCTGAAAAATCCCACCGACAATGGTCAATTGGAAATATTCAATAAATACCTGTTTAACCCCCGATTAAACAGGGTTTACCTGCAAATACGGTTAAGTCACGTGTAAACCTGATAACAGTTGTATCAAACCCAATAATGAGCTGTCAGCGACAGCGACCCGGGTTTGTTTATCAGTCGTCCTTTTGGAACATCACCCTTCTTCAAACCCCATCCCCGAACGTCGGACACATGCCTGTCTATTTGCTCTTGTAAATAATGGTTCGGAATTATGCCATTTACCATTGTCAATTACAGGTGGCGGTGGAGAGTTTTAAATGTCAAATAACCGATCGCCGACGACATCGATTTCGGTCTAATTAGATTGCCACTCGAGCGTCTAATTAAATCAAAATTTCTTTTGGGGCGAGGTGTGTGATTCTGATTAGCAAATTTTCGTCTCGAACAAACAAGGCGGATTCGATGAATTCATTTTCCACCAGATAAATTCACACAAGGATTCAAAAATGATTTTTATTACGCGAAGCGCGAGACCGGTTTTGGAATTTATCATGTCCCGAGCAAAGTTCGGCGGTCTGCACAGCAACTTTGCAAATGTTTAACCATACATTATTCATCACTTTCTCTGGTAATTTGTCGACTTGCTTCGCTGGATCTCCGAATATCAACAAGCGATTTGGAAGAATTGCTAAACGATGGAGCCACTCCAAATGTCACGGGTGCATATTCATATTAGTTTTATTCCAAAATATAGTGCGTGCTTAAGACCGCACGACAAAAGTGAAAACTTCTAACACGCTGGTTATTGATTTTAAGTAATATGTATTCTATAATAGTTATTTAATAAACTAGTTTGTTAATGAAGGCGATTAATAATCGAAACTGTTTAAAGCACGAACGAGTATAGCGAGTGAGTGGCTTTAATAGTTGAGATTATTAATCGCCCATTAACAAAAGAGTTGATTACAAAATTTTTTCGTTGACCGCAAACTTTTTTTTTTGGTGACAAATTTTGAAATTAAAGCCAAATCAAAACCAATTTCATTTTTTTCCATAAAGATGACACCTTATAAATACCTTCATGCTTTTTTTGTCCTCAGGGTAGGCCATTTTTAAATTTTTCAACACTTTCTGTTCACTTTTCCACAAAGAGTGTCAGAAGACGTCAACTCCATTCACATTCAATTTCACGTAAAAATCACGGTTGCTACGGAAACCTAGTTACCTTTGAAAAATATGACATGCGAATTATAACCAAAAATGTCGGTTTTTGAAAAAGTAAATTTCTAATTGTGCAGTTATGGAGCTATAAAATATAGAAAACTCTGCTGCACTACCTGCTGCAGTGTTGGTAAGTGCAAACAATGCATATTCGAGGTTGTTTATACATCAAAACGTCAAAATCGCAAAAATCGTTGATTAATGGAAAATAGTGTATTAATGAGGTCCATTAATACACTATAATTTAGACAAAAGAATTCATTAATATTGAAATTAACAAGCGGTCAACCGAAAATTATATTATTATTTATTATGAGATGATAGTACCTACTTGGAGGAATAAGGACCAAGGCATAAACAATTAATATTATTGAAATCTAAGGCTGTTTTTAAATAAACATCAAATATCTGTATTTTTATTTTTCAATAGAAACTGCAAATACCTAAAGTCCATTTTTTTTAAATCAATTGTCAGTGTCAAAATTCCCTTAAAGAACAGGCTGTATCACCCTAAAACCTTTCATTTCGGAACACCCCTATCGTAAAATCTCCCTAGATCAGGTTTGAGGTTATGTCAGTAAATGGGAATTTATTTAATGGGTAATATAAGCAGTTGACCTATTCATCTTTAGAATCTAACCCCCAATCGTCTTCCGAATATGATTCTGCGAAAAGTTGAATTATTACTGAAAGAATGTCCTCAATTGGTAGATTTCCCATCAATTATTTTCAGTCCTCTCTAATCAGTTCCTCGCAGTGACGAATACCATTGGCCCATATATTAAAATTATAAAAGAAAATACCTCGAATATGTGTGCATCTTTACTGCAATTTAGCATGGTCGGTTTTTCTGTCTGCATTTCTTCACGTAATCTAATCATAGCCAATTTTTGTCGTTGTGTTGTCGGAAACTCATTTAACTTTTTATTTTTATTTAAATGTAATTGCGGCTTCACTAGCGCAAGCGCCTTCACAATTCACATCAATGACTGACATACAGTTGACATTTTACGTTGCCAACCTAATTACTATCAAATAACCGGTGGCTCATACCAACCTGACAACACTTTGACAATTGATTATTAAAAAAAAAACAGACTTTACGTCCGCTTTTAGAAGTAAACACTCTGGCAAAATTTGTGAGGTTGGGTTTTGATGTTATCAACATTTTCGCGATTACAAGTCGTTGTAAGGACAATTTAGTTGAACAAATTTTTGCTACACATATAATTAACATGTAAGAAGCATTTGTTGTGATTTGGTGTTATTTAAATGATTCACAAAGTAAAAATTCCGCAAAAACAATAAATACTCAAACTTAACCTCACTTGTAAATGACAATTTTCGCGTCATTAATGGCATTTTACTCCACGAGGCAGTAATTATAAAGCCTAAACACATCGTTCTACTAAAAAAAGAGTGCTAACCAAAAATGTTACTGATTTTATTACATTCCGGAGGTTTAATGCGTTTTTCGATAAAGCCTTTACTGTGACGTCACGATCAAAAACAATTGCTGCCTTAAGGCTTTGCTTGTTCAGCACACAGCACTCTTTTACACTGTTTTTAAATTAGTTTCACAACTATTGTATAGTCCCCATAGCCCAATAGCACATTTTTAAGGATCAGGAGGTCAGCTGTTTACCACTTGAAAATAGTGGAAAATAATTTTATTTACTTATACAGGGTCATTATAAATGATTGTCCCATCGCGGTTGGCGTTGAAAACCCACACAAATTTTGGATATACCGCCAGTCTCGCAACGTTAGATAAACTACAGCAGGCAGATTTCCACTACAGCCAGCAGCGCCACCTATCGGCGATACTAGTCTCACTTCTGTTATTGGTGAAAATCAGCGAAGTGGCTGACCTCTGGTGGTAATTTTTGAACTAACGAAATAGGGAAAACAAATGTTTACGTATTGGCCGTAATACATTTCAATCGCCTAAAAATAGCCAAATTCGTTTGTTTTTCATAATAAATTGTGCATGAAGTGATGACGAGTACCTCAAAGTGTTATTGTTCCGTACCGCAATGTGATACAGTGTGATATTTAGTGAGCAAAGACATTTCTCTGCACTATTTCCATGATGTTATTTCCCAATGAAAAACTCTAAAAAATACCGACCAGGAAGTTTTAAAAATCGGAAAACCTATTAAAGAGCTTCTAGAAATAAGTGAGAATAGAGTCAATTGCTTTATTGGCACCTAAGAGTTGGGTATCAATTCCTAATAATAAACTATTTAAAACCCCTTGCAACAGGTCAAGGTGTTGCGATTTTTTGCAAGCAGACTCAGGGACTCAGGCTAAATTCGGAGATATTTTTATTGGGGGTTACAAAGCACTTTCTACCAACCGATTTTATACCTTTGGGCAAGTTCGTGAAGCTTTGATGATTATACATTTTTACACAACAGCAAAAGGTGTCAAGTGAGAGAATTGAAACTCACAGCCATTCCGTCTCACAATTTACCAGTGGGTACTGTTACATAAAAAAAAACGCAAGTTTTCTCCATGATTTGATCATCGTACGCACGACGTTTTCTGCCAAAAATAATAATAACCCGAATTGAGAGGGGCGAAACTGTAAAAGACAGGAGAGAGTGCGGGGAGGGGCTTTTTGTCTTTGGTCTTGGGTCAGGGAGGTCAGATCGGTGCGGGACTGTGAAAGGGGCTCAAACGGCGAGTGGTTGAACGGCGAAAAAAGGGTGTGGAGACGTCGAGGGTCCGAAGATGGTGAGGCTGGAAGAAGAATCCAGGAAGTCCAAACCCAGACGCCGAGGAGCGGATTTACGGATCCCCGACGGAAGGTTCGTGAAGAACCAAACGCCGGAGTGCGGAGTCAAATTCCACGCCCGGATTTCGTCGTCCACCATGGGCCCGAGGAAAGTCCAGGTCTCCAGAGACGTCGACCGTCCCGTGACGATCAAGGCCAGGGTGATAGAAAAAATTTTTAGTTTTCGCGAAGCCAGCGCGTCGTTTCAGGCAGAACGTTTTTTTTTGTTCGGGTTAGTTATCGGTCTGGTGGTGACCTCGCCTGCAAACGACCGGTCAGGCCGATAACAGTTTTTTTTTTGTAAGAGTTCTTGTTTATTTTATTTCATTATCTTTCGTGTCCTCGTCCGCTGCGCGACTTCCTTTTCTATTTTGAATTTAGCATTTTTTTTTTTGGGAAACGAGGTGAGGCCCGAGGGAACGGTCCCGCCGATCGTGGGCGGCGTAGAAGAATAGCGTCGAGGACGATATCGGGCTTCAATTTCGGCTCTCCCTCTTTTTTTTTTTAATTTAGTTTTTGAATTCAATATACTTTTCGAGTTTTCCTTTTTTTCCGTCGCGGCGAGGGCACAACCCTCAACTGTTGATGTTAATGAAGAAACAGCACAACAGACAAACATAAATGTTGGAGAGCAGGTTCAGAAAGTTGCAATGACAAAGGTCTTGGTAGACAAATCAACGCAAACTGATGATCTTGGTGGTTCTTATAACTTGCAATTTGTTTTAAACCATTTATTATAATGTAAAATGTCAAAAATTCTTACTGGCAAATTAAATCCAAATACAAATGAAATCAGCTGTTCTTTGTTTTTCCTATTTTGTTCAATTTGCAGCGCCATCTTGCGGTTGCTGATTTTCTCCAATAAGGCTTGCGGCACATTCAAATACGTCACCAACGCCTACTGCGATGGGACAATAATTTATAATGACCCTGTTCCAAGGAGGTTAAAATAAGAGGAGGGAAGGTCAGTTTGTAAAAGTGATGCCACCCGCCAAATCGTGGAAAGCCATAAAAGGTTGCTAAACAAGGATGGTTGGTGGGGATGTTAGCAGTGACGTATCGTCCACTGTAAAAGCACAGATGTATTCATTGTAGGTAATTTGTAACATAAAGTACATGAAAAAATTTAACAAAAATAAAAGAAGTAAATTTATAATTCAGAAAAAACTATAAGTACATGATGGGGCGCACTGGTGCATTTGTTGTAACATAAAAACGCTCAACACGGAACGCCACTGGCGCCAAAGCGATGCGATACCCGATGGGCCGTTCACGGTCATAAAAGGTTGCTGGAGAAGGAACGATTGGCATCACTTTCAATACATTATATACCAGCATAGGGCGCCTTCCTTCCTCTTATTTTAACCTCCTTGCCCTGTACATACATTTGATAATAATGTTAAAATTCAAAAAATAAAAAATGGCTATACCTACATGCCCGGAAAAATAATAAGAGTATGACTTAAAAAATTTCTTAAGCTTGTTACAGGGATGATGCAAAAAATCACACACCTCAATTAAATAAAAGAAATAGTGCAAATAGAAATTTATTTTAACATACTTATGTAATACATTACACAGTAATGAACTAATGAACCTAACATAATAGGTAAAAATGAAATTAACATTCTTTTTGCTTTAAGATAAAATTATCCTATTCAAAATCCAATACCGGACATGCGCAATTAGTGACCCAATATAAAACATTAAATGTGGAGTTTGGTGGTTCACTAATGTTCTTATCTGCGAATTGGGTATTAAATGGTATCAACCGTAATATATTTTCAAATGCGGTTTTCGCGTTTTCAAAGGTTGTATCTCCGTTCCTCATCTCATATTTCACCAACCACCTACATGGGCGCTCGTGGTTCCCAAAATTTTGCTCCACGGCTACAATCTGAAGTTCATTTGGGCACATGGCCTTAAAAATTGTTTTTGTGGCATCTATATTTGGGTTCATACAGCAATTCACTACATACACTAAAATTTTATAAAATTATTATGCATACGATCACAATTGTATATAATAAAACTCACCGTCCCTTAAATTTAGAGTTATGCCGTTGGCATCTAAGATTGGCACTGCCATCTTGGAGCCAACAAATCAGAAATCAATGAGGGGAACTCTTTACAAATTCTCCTCAAACTGCAATAAATCATTATTAAAAATTTACTTTCATTACCTAATTAAATGAAATCAACTTTACTTGCTTTATTTTTCACTTCAATCTTTCTGGGAAGCACTTGCAAAACGCAGTCAAAATACAAGCCACAGGCAATAACAAGGTCATTCGTTGGTCGTCCCAAACAAGAGAAAACTAGAGGTACAGGTACAGCTCGTCAAATGTTAGATGGCCGCTGGCGCTGAGATTCGGATGCGCAATTGTAACGGTAGGAGTGGGGACGTCACTTGTTCGAGCGACGCAGCAGTGGAAACACTGGTACACTCCAAACTATGGCTTTTAAAAGCAAAGTACAAAACAAATTTTTAACTGGCCAAAGCCGCGAAATTATTAGTTGGCTATTACAAATTATGACGCTTAAAGCGCGTGAGAACGCTCCAATCATTCCATTATCGAAAGTGCTTCAACGTTTGAACTTTTTTTTTAAGAAATAAAGCGAACAAGCACCATCTTGGTGCAGTTGTAATTTTTCCGATTAAAAGTTAGTTGTTTTCTTGAAAAAATATTGTTTTTTGCCATCAAGTCTTGATTTTTACACTAACCAAACTATCTGTCATTTTACCGCACGGAGTGTGTAAAATAACAAGAAAATTTTAAGCTTTCTGGAACCTCCAAAAAATTGTTTAGCGTATCACAAGTAAAGTCCATTTATACTAAGACAAGATACCGTTACTATTAATCCGCTCAGTTTTCAAAAATGAACAGAAATTTATTGTTTTTTGTCTGATTGTCTGATGACACCATCTTGTGGTGTAAATCGTAAGCGTGCCAGTTATCGGTATAATAGATAATTAATTAAATGGCAGTCTTTGACAGATTTTGCAAAATTTTTGGTTACAACAAATTTCAAATTTGAGAAAACAAGTAATGGGTCGTCGGCCAAAAAGATGAATACATTACTAATGCGGTAGGTATTTTACATTGCGCAGTCATGTTTCAATCTAAAAACCTCGCGCTGTAGAATGTAACCTACCGCATATGTATGTAATGTAAATAACTATTATTTACCGCACCATTATTTTTCACACAATATTCGTCGGTAAACACAACTCTTTCAAAAAAATGTTTATCATTCCGGATTTTGCCCTCTGTCCATTCGCAAAAAGCCACTCGATTTGCAAAATCTTCACCATGGAACTCTTGGTGAAGTTCCAGGTGGTAAGGGTGATATTTGTGTTTTTTCAAAATTCGAAGCACACTACTTTTGCTGATCCCAGTTGGAGAGCTAATCTCTCTGCTACCAATGTGGGGATTATTTTCAAGTAAATTTAACACTAAACATTTTGTTACAATCAGGTAAATTCTTAAAAGAACAGTAGGCAGGTAAATTTTCAAATAAATCCTTTTTCCTAGTATGTACTTAACAAATCTAATAAACCGAGAAAATACGCTTGAGTAGATAGGATATCAAAAAAAATAGCATTTTAAGCATTGGCTAAATTATTTCAAATTTAAACTCCCAGAAGCAAAAATTGTTTATTTGTTGCTAATATGTATACAAGGTGATTCACGAGTAATAATGAGCCCGACGGAATTGAAGATGCAACCCACAATACATTTGCAACGTAAAACTGGATTGAACGCCATAAATAACCTTCCAAATGTATTGTGGGTTGCATTTAATTTTTTTTCCGATAAACGAGTCATGTTAACGCACTTATAATAATCAAATCAAGTATCCAAACTATGCAAATTCCTCTCGTTACTGTCGCAACCTTCCCTTATCTCGGTAAAAAAAATTTAAATAACTTTTTAAGTCGGCACGGCTCGCATTTCGCAAGTAATAGATATTTTATTCGGTGTAATTCCCTTCCCATTCCGTATGTAAATACATCCAGATAACAAACGTCTGTCGCAGTTCAAGCGTGATAAAGCAACCGAACAGCCCCATTCATAAACCAGATTCCATGAAAATTAGCCCATAATACGTCGAAATAAAAACCACCGCGCCCAAGATAACCGAGGCTCATTCATACGTCGCAACCCTTCCATTCGTTATTGCGCCGTCCCTTTCCGTACAAAATCTGGCAAACGTAAAAAATATTAACAACGCTTAGCGGGGTGGCACTTTAATGCCGCCATAACGTAGAGTAAGCCGCAATTAAACGACCCATCGCCATATTTTTGGTCGCTTAAACCCGCCCGAATATCCACTGCGAATGCATTAAGTGCAACGAGTGCGGTTAAGATTGTCCAAGATGGATTGCCCCAGTTGTGTGTAGTTGGGGGCGGCGTCGATCCGCGCGGAATATTAATTACGCACCGAGGACATAAACATAAATTTAACCGCGTCAGAGTGTAAATCTGCTAGAATCCTTATTATATCGTGTTAAATCTGCTCTCCATGTTAATTAATCATCGCCGGATTTTATTTATCTATAGACCGGAACAACTTCTCCTTCTTAAATGATTATTTATCGCCCGGGTGAAATTTGCAAAATCTATTAGAGTTCTCCGGAGGAGACGAATTTATCGCCGCACCGGAAAACTATCAGATCCACCCGTTTCCGGCGTGTTTAATTTTCTTAATCATCGGATTGTGCACCGCGTGCGCCATAAACGGAGGGAGTGGACTCGTACTTTACAAATTAAAAAGTTTTATTCAAGTTGTAAAGACGACCGACTTCCGGCCAAATAACTTGCCACACATGTAGAAAATTAAATGTGCCGCTCGTAAAAACGACAACGGACGTTATGGCGGCGTAAGTGCCGATAAACTAGTGCACTGTAACGATGTCCGCGTCCCGCCAACAAGCTCCGCTCCCAATTTCCAAAGGCAAGACGTGGAGTTATCATTGCGCTCGTGGAGAATGAAACTTATGTCTTTGCTCGTCTAATAACCGGCATTTATTATCCGCCACCGCATTAGTCGAGCTTACGGTCTAAGTAACTGCGCTGTTTCCAGATAGAATAAAAAGATAAAGAAAGCACTCGGGGGCGGCGCGTTATAATCGCGACCGGCTGAGAGAAAGGATAATTGTTAATTAAGATTATAGACAATAGATGTCGCGTTGTGGAACCATCACTCAAAGTAATCACGCCTTGAGATTACAAGTCCTGACCGAAACTGCGTTCGTTAACAGTTATGGCTCTCGCCAACACTGCACTCGGCGCACATGGACTGTCTTTGCCCACTATTGATAATTGAAAACGGGACCTAAATCCAGATTAATACGAATTTATAGGATTTAGGTGGAGTCTATTTGCGCCTGTAGTGCAGTCGGTGTTGCTTCCAAATACTACTGATAACAGAATCGCACTAATAACGACACGTAATGACTATTAACGATCTGCAAACCACAATCGGTGATCGCAAAATCCTTTGTGATTCGGCTTTGCACTCTGACCTGGATGGTTAACATTAGTGCATAATTAAATGTTCGGGGCATGCAATATCAATGCTAATGGGAATTTTATTAGGGCTCGGGAATTTTAATTATTGCGATTCATAATGTGCAATCGTCAGCTGTCCCTCTACTGCAAAAGGTAGTGTACAAAAGTAAAACAGCAAAATTTCAGTCTCTTTACATTTTTAATTTGGTTTCCGAGTTAAAGAGAATTGCAGTGACAACGTTAAAAAATAGAAATACCAACCTTACAATGCAATTTCCCCTAGGTTCTGCTGCAAAGTAAAAAACACCGCGTGCGGTAAATCGTTTTTTTGTACTCATAGCCTTGAAAACAACGCTTCCAACATCCAACGCTCACTCCGAAACGAGTGCTTCCCGGTCGACTCGAATGTAAAAATTGCAAAAAACACTGGCCCTTTGAGGCATTAAAAAAAAAATCTGTCTTGATAATAATAAAATTTAGTTCATAAAATACAACTTCCCTGGGTTTTCCTCCATTAAAAAATTACGGAAAGGTTTATAATCGTTGAAAATTGTTCCTACAAAATTCACAAATTATTGCAAAAATTGAAATATCAAGTGAAGCAATTGTTTCCAATAACCAAAGATCACTGCCTACTTGGTTCTATGTTCGTTTATGTTTAATGTATTAAAACAAAAAAATTTAATTTAATTTTCGTACAAAAAATATTGTACGAACCACTTGCGTGAAGACATCTTCGCGCATTAATTAAAGGCACTCGCTCCTTCGTCGCTCGTGCTTTAAAAAATGCGCTCATGCGGGAACATCGTCTTCCCGCACTTGATTCGTAAATAACTATTCCCGCACTCCGAGGACAACCGGGAAATACCTATTTTGTAGTCATAGCCTTGAAAGCAACGCTCACTCGGCAACGAGTGTTTCCCGATCAACTCGAATGTAAAAATTGCAAAAAACACTGGACCTTTAAGGCATTCAAAAAAAATCGGTCCTGATAATAATAAAATTTAGTTCATACAATACTTCCCTGGATTTTCCTCCATTAAAAAATTAGGGAAATATTTATAATCGTTGAAAATTGTTCCTACAAAGTTCACAAATTTTTGCAAAAATTGAAATGTCAAGTGAAGCAATTGTTTCTAATAATCAAAGGTCCCTCCCTACTTGGTTTTATGTTCGTTCTCGCATTAATTAAAGGCACTCGCTCCTTCGTCGCTCGTGCTTCAAAGAATGCGCTCATGCGGGAACTTCGACTTCCCGCACTTGGTTCGTAAATAACTATTTCGAGCCTTAGTACAAAAAACATTATACAAAATCACCCCGAAGACAAACAAGCGTAATTACTGAAAGAAAAAACTTTTCAGTGCTTTTGAAACAGCAAATTTAGGACCCTTGTGAGCTTTTGTAATTTTTGTGCTTGACGCACTTGCAAAAATGTTAATGAACACTCCTCGAACGTATTGGATGTGTTGATTTATGTCGGAGGTCGGAAAATAAATGGCAACAGGGGTGGATTCTCGGTGTTAATTAGGCAATACTGCGTATACCTAAGCGTGCTTTTCGTTTATTATTTATTAGGTAGGGGTTTGCGGGTTGCGGTCTTTTGTTAAAAGCGATCTTAGACGATAAAGCACCGAATAAGGGATTGCATTTACATGTAAAAGAGCTGGTTTTCATAATTTGGATCGTATCTGTCGTGATGAATATGTTACGTAATATCGCCGTACTTAATTAACAACGAACATACTCAACGGTTTTCGGGAATTTTCCGACGAAACAATACACGCTCCCCTGCCCTCGCTCTTCTCGATGGTTATGTGAGAATTTGTTGCAGACCCTCCAGAGGTTGCGGTCGAGAAACCGCTCGTCCATTCGGGGGAAGGTAAAGAGGCGCAGCTGGTCTGCATCGTGCACGGGGAGAACCAGCCAGAGGTAAGTGAATCACAAAGAAAATGCTTGTTTCGGATAATTCCTATCAAGGCTGCAGCTGCAGACTGCACTTTATCGCGCACAACAACGTTTCTGCTGCGTTTACAACCGTAAACCTCTCAACAATAAAACCAATAGGAATCGGTGATATGACTCGTGAAACCGGAGCAGCAGATTCAACTTGTTCTAGGACTCGTTGAATCTGCACCACCTCATTACCAGGTTTGCGACACACAGGAAGCTTCATAAACACTCCACACTGCTGTCATAAAAGCTTCAGCAGCGCTCCCGCGCGGAATTTCGTTGAAACTTTTTCGACAGTCAGCGAGTGTTGGTTTACAAGATCCAAAAAAGACTTCTCTCTGGGCGATATTCGGTAATTTAGCGCGGTTGGACCGAAATTTGTTCGCGGAATTACAGCAGGATTTACAGTTTCATAATGGGAGCCTCTCAGCCGTACATCGCATGCGGCTAAGGACCTTTATAATTTGTACAGAGCCTGATAGCAACTAACTAAGTCTAAAACTTGTATATTAAACGAGGAATTAGCGTAATTTATGCATTTTTGACGCTCGACTTGCTCACGCCGCCACAAAAATGAACGATAAGTGGCGTTCGCAGGAAAATCGTGAATGAGAAGAGGGGAAATTTTCTGTGTAAGTGATCGGATCACGACGACTGAAAAGTGACCGGGAAATAATGAAACTCTTTCGCGAGTTGTTCTTCGGAGATCAAAGAATAATACGGGGAATCGATAGGCACGAAAAAAGAGGTTCAGTGGGGTTTCATAACCCGCAAAAAGCGGGATGGAGGCCCGAAGGGCCGAGTTTATATTTCTGGCGGTTACCGGAAAGCCATTAGTTTGGGATGATATTTATTATAATTGGGGTTACTTCGGGAATGGCCATTAAACACCGTCTAATGAGTAGGGTCTTGCCGGGGATTGTACGGCCTACACGGATCCCCCTGTCATTTTTTATACGGAGTGATTGCAGGACTCCAATTATTTTTTATTGGCGGAAAGTGAGTCAACGAAGTGTCACATCCAGACGGACATGTTGCACCAACTTTTCATTTACAATTGTGACTCAACAACAGCGTTGCACTTCGGTTTAATGGCGCTTGCTTGTCCGCAATAATATCACGTCAGGGATGCAGAATTTCACCCGGTAATCCGGATCAAGTCATAATCACAAGTAATCTAACAAGGGAAATCGAAAGTTGCTAAATGTGAAGAGAATTAAAAAATCCGCATGGTGCCCGTGGGGCGGATCCTGTACTAACGTCTTTCAGATGGTATTGACGGCTCCTCTACTATTTCTACAAACCACAAAATTTGTCTCTGCGAATGGAGGTTTTAATAACTATATTTTATAGCTGCTCACAAAATATTTAGATGTCTCTTTTTTTCTACCACAGAAGGATAAACCGTTAGATTGTCACCGCTTCCGAAAAAAAAAAAAAAAATGTAAAACAAACAAGATGTAGACAAAAAGTACTGGTTCTAAAACTGACCCTTGTGGCACTTTGGAGATAGATACAACCACAGCAACTTAACTTATTGCTAGTTACATACAGTGTGTTTGTTTTTTTTTTGTTCTAACTGGAGTAGTTTAAGCAGACTATGCATATCTGCTTAGATGTGCATTTGTTATTGATTGCAGTGTGAGACGTAGCGTCTCCAGAAGCTGTTGGGAGAATTTTCCAATGAAAATGGAGCCATTTTGCGGGTCGTAACGGTCCGACCGCCACCTCGGCGGCACACCGCGCCGCCAAAACTGCCCCTTTACGCAAAAACGTAAAACTTGTCCCTTTCACACCGAGCCGCTATCTCCGAACGAATTGATAATTTATATGGAAATGGCGCGTTTGCGGTTGACAGGGTCGGTCATGCGCAGAGATGAATGTGTTAAGCCGGATATGTGCTGTATTAACATCATTTCCGGGTGGAAAATCGCGGATCGCCGTCATAAAAAAAAACCGTGTCATTGGAGGCGGTGATTTAATGCACGCGATGAATACGCTACAAAGTGCCGGTCAATAATCGGATAACGAGGTCTGTCATATTTGGTTTTGGACGACCGGGTCACGACATTTTCCACGATATAAATGCGATAAATTATTTAGCGGCACTTCGGGGATGGCTTTTAGCAGACGGTGTAATGCGTTTTTTGTCCCGGATTAATGAAATTTAAATGATTTTTGCTCGGCGAGAGGTGTTCCTTTCGGCAAACAAGTGGGCACAAAGAAATGGCCGCCAAATGCTGCTGCATAAATAATAACAACTCGTGAGGGCACGGGGCTAATCGATAAGGGCTCACTTTCGAGATCTTTGCACAAAACTATTTTTAAGAATAAAAATTAGGTGCATCAGGTACAATTAGAGCGCTGTATTTAGTTTTCTATTTCCTGAAAAAAAAAACTGAAAAAAAGAGACCGCACGACAGAAGTGAAAACTTCTATGACGTCTAGAAATCGATATTAAAATCTCCACTCGCTCGTCTAAACTCGGCTCCCCAGAATTCACTCGAATGAGCCTTTCATCTCGGAGCGTGTGATGTGACGCGTGGCGCGTGACGGTGAAACTAATTCACTGCCCGGGAATAATGTCGTGGTGTGCCTAAAGAAGTTTTCACTTCAATAAAATTATGAGTATGAAAACCATTGTTTCATTCATTTTTTTGTGACGTTTTCCACCTCTCCAATCAGATCGAATTTGGCAGCGATTGTCAAATTTTAATTTCGGCCAATGAGAAGCAACTGACAGCCAATATTCATGCACTAATGCATCAATTACCGCTGTTATTGCTTGTCATTGGCTGAAAATTAAATTTGACAGGAATTTCAATGGATAACGTTCTTTAAACGAAACTCTTATATTTGCACTTTTTCCACAATTAAAAAATTAACAAAATTGGGACATTCTGGTGACACTGACGAGACGAAACTTTTCTTCCACTCCACTGAAGACTGTTCTAGGTTGTAAATTTCGATTACATTGTTTACAAAATTTCGTTTTATCATGACAACGTGTTTTCGATGAAACTGCAGCGAGCTTAATAACAAAAAGCTCTCCTAGAATGTCTATATAAATAGATAAAACTCACAGAACAAACCCCTTTTATATTTACCCGATTTAGCTCAATATAAAATTTATTTTATTCCTTTCAAGAAGACTTTCCTTGAATGTTCGACAATATATTACAAATGTACTTTCCTTCAAGAGGAAATTTATATTATTTGAAATGTTGATCTCCGAAATATCCTCGAACAATATCCTGCTTGTTGTACGTCACGCCACGTCCCCATCTTTATACGAAACATAATTGTCTATCGAACTAAATTCTACGATTATTAAATTCCTTATTAGGCTGCCGCAACGTCACAATACATAGTTAAAACCATGCAGCGACGAGGCGGCACCCCCTGAAACCTGGAAATAACAAATTGTTTCGTCCTATTTTTCCCGGTGAAATTTCAGTAATATGCCAAACCTAAACGAGGACCCCTGAAAAAGCACCTCTAATTTATTTGACTCTGACTGAAATTACTGTCAGATGTAGGTATAGTTATTGAATTATTCACCAGGGAGCTTTCAGTGTAAGCCTGTATGTAGAGTGCTCGCTGAAACCGCTCCGACTAGCATCTCCTAAATCATAAATTTTTGAGAAATAGCTCAAGGACCTGCAAGCTTCGAAGGAGTTGAATTTCCGATCCGCAAAAGCGCCTTCTTCCAGTTTCATTTTAATTGTGTGTCAAATTATCGTTGATTTTCCGCGACAAGTCTTTAATCTCTGCCCGCTCGTGCTTACATTTTTTCCCTAGTTTTCTGCATATTCAGCGGCGGCGATTTAATTTGGAACCAACGGACGAATCGATACTCCGGATCGGTCGTGCTATTATTTTGTTTGAACGCCGGATTTGATTCATTAAGCTCGAAAGCTAAATCGAAGGACAATAATGATTGTGTTGGAACGGGATCCTCCAGATCCGGAGGACGTCTCGGGGATATTTACAGCGCAATCTTTAATTTGCTGGGGCGACGGGATTTATACCACCTCTTTCAACTATTATAATACTGTTATGGAAATTATTGGCGAAGCGGGCCGAGCCTCGTTTCGAGCCATGTCCTCCGAGCAGTTAGATTAAGAAAAACGACCAAAAAACTGGACTTTTCAAACTTCCACCGAGTTTCAAGCGCGCTGTTATATCACAAACTCAATATAAACTTACCTGGCAATTTGAAACAATCGTAATTAAAGCGCATTATTTACCTCGCGAAGACTTGCAAAGTTAATTATTGTTATTATTTCGTGAGGGGCTTCGCCGTTTCAAAGCTCTTTGACATCTTGTCGATACATTTTAAACTTGGCGTGCGAGAGCAGGAATATTCCAGTCGAATAAATTGTTACTCTGCAAAAATCAGAGCGTACATCATAAATACTAAAGAACTTTGTCATTTAATGAATCTAGCACGAAATTCAATCAAGACAATCAATTAAAACACTTGGTGTGCATGCTCGGCTTCGCCTCGATCTTCAATCTATGGGCTCAGCACAAAAAAACTCACTTCTACTCTTAATGATATAATCTTACCATTTTAATCATAGATGAAAAAGAACAAAAAATGGCCAAAGACGTTGGATTTTGATCGCAAAAAACGGAAAATTTATCGCATAATCAAAGCAGACGGCCTCGTCCTCGATCGCGCTTTTAATAAATTAAAAATGGCGAAGTTCGGTTGAAATTTAGTGCGAAAGCTCGCCTAACAGGTAAGACATATATCTTTGGGAGTATAGTTCATCGTGCCGCGAACAAGTGCCGCTGAATTATTATCCTGAAATATCGGCCATAAACCTTAAACTTTTTATTGGACTCATGAAGTGTTACTAAATCTGTGTAATAAAGTGTATGGAATTGAGTTATTTATTCGGCGATAGTTGGCTGGCGAATGCGCCACCGGGGGCGGCTGCAGCTCTCACGTGCTCCTTAATGCGGCCCGTTCGTCATCCGCGAAGGCGTTAACGCGAAGAAATATCGTCCGAGAAATTACGGAAATATTTACATTTTTGATCTTTTTTCGGTAAACCCGCCGCCGCCATTTACATGTGCTGTGTGCGGGACTTCCGCACACGCTATTATTAAAACTGGCACCTCCACAATTTTTGGCGAGAACTGTGCTCTTCATTTGAATTAATCATGACCGTTATTAAGTCCGCCGAACATATTTCATCCCCGAAGCGCAATGAAAAGGAATCGCTGCAAGAAATGCACGGACCCTGAAATATGTTTTCCTGTCGCAGTTTAAATTTAAGTGAACCGAACCGCCCGCCGCTTAAAATGCACATTTTATCAAAATGCTGTTATCTAAACGCGGATATTAAAAATTTAATGCGCCACGGGAATCACTATAAAACATTTTAGCGAAATCACGACATAACACTGAATTTTTACCACCACCTTCGTACAATAACAGAGATAATGCTGATCTGCCACACCTCATAAAACCGGATATTGAAGTGGAGGTAAAAAAGGAATAAGCTTCCGGAAAGTGGAGCTTTCGTCTTTTTTATGTGACCAAAACAAGAACTTTAGGTAAATGATGGAAGCTGCAGAAAACTCGATTTCCAAACGCTGTTCGGTCCAGTTAAACATTAAAATGACAAGATCGAGTCAAAAATAAACTGAATCAACGTTAATAGCCAACACCTGGTGGTTTCAGATGTCGGTTATGCGACTGTTTCAAAAGCTCGAGTAAAAAGCTTTATTTGACTGAACACTCGTTTCCTGCTGAAGCTTCGACCGATATTCTATAGACATAGGAGGAAGTTTTTCCTTTTATAAAATAATTTTAAATGACATTAGTACCCAGTAAATGAAGGTTTTTATTTGACGCGACCCAATGAACCAAACGCTCCAACTAATCATGCACTCGGCTTCGCCTCGGGCCTGAAACCTAGTTTTCGCGATGTATCTCTAATCTAAACAGCTATAGTTTTCCGCAAGGAAATTATTTGATGCCTAGAATTGTAAGGCTAAGCTTTTTGAGTAAGGACAAATTTTCTAGTGTTAAATTGAAAAAAGCTCGAATAGGTCAATATCGAGGAGGAAACAAGATTAAAATATGAATATAAATTATTGTCCTCGGATGACTCATTAGCTTCACTCAATGAAGATGTTGCTGAAGAATTAAAAAAAAACATCCTTCACCATCTCGCGAACTTTTTTTCCCAGACGCTTTCAAACCAGGAGAGTTTTCTTTAATAGTCAATGAGCAAAACGTTCGAGAAGCAATCAATTCCTTTCCTGCCGGTTCTTCACCAGGTTTAGATGGCATGACCACAATACTTGAAAGATATTATTTCTTTGTCAGCGGGTGAAGCAAGTCAGCAGGCACTAAGAGCTTTAACAAAACTGTGCAATTTTTTTATTGTCTGGCCAACTTCCTGCAGAAATTTGTCATTTATTATATGGTGCGTATCTTTGGATTCTCAACTGAATATATGGTATTTAGATGATGGAACCTTAGCTGATTACCCAGAAGTAGTTTTGTCCGACTTTAAGAAATTTATCAATTTATCCAGAAAAATTGGTCTGGAATTAAACTTTAACAAATCTTTTGCTGTTCTGGAGACTTTGACTTCCATTCATGTTAATTCAACTTTAGAACCAAACGGACTGTCTCGGGATGATGGAAAACGCCCAGATTGGATGACTTTAGTACCATGGATTAAAGATCAACTTTTAGTTTGGGACGTTACTATTGTAGATACACTTGCAGAAAGTTACGTTTTGAAAACTTCTGAAGATTCAGGTTTTGCCGCTGAAATGGCTTGCAAACGCACACATAGCAAATCCAGTTCAATTATTTCGTCAAATTACGTATTTAAAGCCCTTTGAAACCTTAGGCCCTTGGTGCAAAGAAGCCATCGATTTCATTAATGTCATCGGAAACCGACTTATTGCGGAATCAGGCGATTCAAAATCAAAGAAATTACTTTTCGAGAGGATTTCCCTTGCCAATCAACGTGGAAACGCTGCAAGCATTCGGGGCACTTTTCCAGATTCCGCATTATTATCGGAAATTTTTGTATTGTAAAACTTAAGTTGATTAATTATATAATGGTTATTTCCGAATGATTTTCTTTTATCCTATTTGAGTAAAGTGAACCGACATTTTCAGTCGTTTTCCTGGGCTGGAAGATCTAACAGAAGTTTTTTTTGTAAGTGAATACTCGTTTTGTTGGCAAGCTCCATTTCTGCGTCCCGGGGGGCGAATAATTAAAACAAGTAAGTAATATCAAACACACACATCTCCTAGGAAAGATGTAGTTTTATCAGCGAAAATTAATTTGCTAATGAAAATTAATTAGGAGAGGTGCAGCCGTCTTATGTTATAGGATTTTTCCACGCAGCATTTTATGTTAATTAAATCTCCATAGAAAGAGCCTTATACATGCCAAGTCGCGTCTTTTATGCGATGTAAATGTATTTTTTCCGGGCACACTTTTTACATTTCCTATCCCCGATCTCTATTCAGATTCGCTTTGTTGCGAAATAAATAAAAAAAAATACCGTGTCCGATCCTAATAATTCTAAAGTGTGTGGCACGCCCTCCTCGCGAGGACACAAAAGAAGAGTTTGATTGTGAATTTTAACTTAATCCAGCCGGGGTTGAATCGTAAACCGGGAAAAAGCGATCTGTATTCTGCAAAAGTATGCGGAATTATCCCATCTCTCATAAAAAAATTTAATCAAATCAAGCTAACAGTTTCTGAGATTGTGACGCAGCCTGCAGCTCAAGGACATAACTCCGTGTTTTTCAAGGATTTAATATACTGTTAGGAACGTTGGTTGAATATGGTCGCGCGCGGGGGCGGCGAACGGAACGTTCCGATTGCCGAGACGGTTTCGGCGGCGGGACAACATCAGGTCTTATTAATTCACGATGAATAACGCTGTCATGTCCTGGCGGCGGGAATAATTATTGTAATTTATTTCTTAATTAAAAACACCTGTCGGTGGGGCGCTTGACGGGGCCAAGGCGAACAACTCCGCCAGTGGAACAATTTAAAAAACAATCACCGAAACGATTAAGGGCCCCGGAAGCACGTGCTAACTGCCGTGACGAAACAAAGCAACCCCCGACAACAAAAAACATCGTTCTCATCCATCCCTCGCTCCTTTTCTTCGCCCCATTCGCAATTCTAACACGATTCCCGACAACACTATCGAACACCGACTAACATTATTTATCGAGGAGATTCGTCGATCCTTCGGCTGTGACACCGAAATGAAAACGCCTTTTCGAACGGGTCAAGGAGGAATTAGGCGGACCTGTCGCATTTTCTTTATCTGGAAACGTGTCCGACTTTTCCGCCAGATGTGAATATGCAGATAGCCCTATCGCCACGAAATCTAAGGGGCCACTTGTTTTCGACATTTTAGCAATTATAATTCACTTTTGTTGTGATTTATTTCCTTCAACACATGAATAATTAGAACAGCGTGGGGCATGAGCTAAGCAATTCCCATCTACAAGAACGAAATTGTTTTCACCCCAAAGAATTAATTCTCGCTCGGAGGGAAGTACAGTCACAATCGGAAAAAAGATACAATCAAATTTAAAACATTTACGACAGGTACAGATTTTTAACAGTCGTAGAAAACGTTTTTCGTCACAGAAACAAATACAATGAGAAGAATCTGGAATTTAGAAAAACCTAAAAGGAAAAGAGACAAAAAACAAAGGATGCGGTGTTAAAGCTTCCTCTTAAATCCAAAAGGGACATGGGTTGTACTTAAAACTGTTACCACAGCTTCAAACATGAGCAGCGGGGTCTGTAGCCGAGTGCCTAGCGCGCTGGGTTCCCGGCTGGGAGGTAGCGGGTTCGAATCCCGCTAAGACAGCAGTTTCTTCTGGGGTTTTTTTCCACAATAAATATTAATTATTTCACAACATCTGGTAGGTGAATGCCGGAACAGTAAAACCTCCCCAGAAAACCCTTAAACGCAGTTACATTCCGGTACTACCCTTCAAACTGAAGTGTGTCTGTGGAGTCGAACAAGGGGTTGTAGAGAAGGACCTCCCAAACCCTCAAGTCTGGACGGTGGGAACGGCCTTGCTTTTTATACAACATTCTTTTCTTTGCCATTTTCTATTTTCCATTAGATGTTAATCCTGTATTATTCTAGAGACACAACAGAATAAAATAATCTACGGGTCTCTTAATGATTTCCACCGGACTCTTGAGCTTTAGAATGGTATTCTTTCGGTGTAGCATTTAAAAATCGGAAAAATAGAAACTAATACTTACATTAAATATGTTTCTCTCTCAAGGATTAGAAAAACCTGTAAAATCCTGGCTGTACACTCGTTTGAATGGCCTCTTGTCTCGCAATAATTAGCTTTCCACACTGAAACCAGCCCAGATCGTCAACTTGTATCCTCCCTCCTTAGGCTCGTTGATTTAAGTTGAAAAATTCGCATTCATCAGGTCCCTGTTTATTTCCGTTTCATTTAGAGCGGCGCCCCAATTCGGCCAGTTAAATCTTTCATATTTCCCCCTAGCGGGAAATAACACGAAACACTTAAAAACGTGCCGGGGAGTGCTCGCATCAAAGTTACAGTAGTTGCAGTCTACGTTTAATAAGAGAAATATTACAGTTGGAAGCGAGCGACATTTGTTCAAGTGGTTGGAAGCTGATGAAACCCGCACAAGATATTTTTAAATTGCATCATCCAGTGCAACAGTGGATGGCACTTAGGTCGAGTGCTCCCCCATGTAATAGACGAGGGGCTTCCACAGTTTGAATTCATTTATCCGATACCCCAGGACTTGTCCGAATTGTGAAAACTGGATTGGTCGGGCATAAAGGGGAGCAGATGCGAGGGATTTACACGTTTTTCTTTGCGTGACTAAAAAAAACACTTAAAGAGTGAGCGGACTGCTGATGGTCGCATTACGCTCGACGTACTGCAAAAATAATTTACCAGATTCTCCGCCAACCACTAACCCATTTAGACAGGGCTCACACGCGCTGACGCTTTCCAGAGCCTTTTCTGCCACATTGATGGGAAGGTTCGGGATGGGTACGGTGTGGATGGGTGCGGAAGGAAGGTGGTAGGTACTGCAGAGGTTGATACTGACCCAGCAATCGCCTTATCTGTGATATGAGACATACCACGATGTGATGGTGTGGGGAAACCTCTGAAAAAAACCCACACCTGGTCAGGCAGCACCGGGGTTAGAACCCGGGACCTCGCGAATGTAAAGTGACGCGCTAGGCGCTTGGCCACAGTACTCGGTACAGATCAGACGCCATCGAGGCTTTGAAAAAGGCGAACATCCGCCAGGATATCACGAGGCGTTTATAATAAAACTCAATTAAATTTTAAACGTCTCTCCAGTTTGTCGAAGATTACAAGAGGCGTATTCGGGGCAAGTTTATAATCGAGTAAAGCAAGTGACTATTACAAAGTAAACAGAAACTTTTCCTGAATAAACTGTTAATCATATTGAATCAGTTTGAAGGAAGTTATACAGATTATATTTCAGCATAGATGCGAGCTCGCCGGTTCGGTACGTCTCCCTTAACTAAATTACGATCAATCTCGATTGATTACGGCCCTAAATGGCAATTCGCGATTTTTCTTCAGCTCCGAATGCGACTCGGCACCGTCCCACGCTGCCTCGGTATGAATCGGATATGTATTTTCAGGACAGAATGGACATGTTTATCCACTGCCATAACAATAATACGAAACTAAACTGTTTTTCTTTTCGTCTCAACTTTCTGGGGAATAGGGGTGCGCCGTATTTATCTTGCCATAAACCGCGGCGAATTTTATTGCTAAACAGTAGCGAGTCGGACTACGTATCAATAACGTGTAACACTAAAACCCTCGTAAATCTTTCTATTTATGTTATAGCAGCATATCGGGACGTTCGCGTAAGCAAAAACTCCAATCCACTGCTTTGAATCCCTTTTTGCGGGATCGACTTGCACACATCCGCCGACTCACTTACATTCTGATTTATGCCGAATGGATTTGCCTGGAACAATCGAGATTTATGTCGCTCGCTATTTTAAATGCCAAGGAATTAATTCCTGCGACAAGGGTGTCGCCGGATTTTAACGCGGACGCGAAACAGACGGCAAAGGGTGAGAAAGGTGGCGAGACGAGTCGAAAGAAGAGAAAGAGTTGTTAAATATGATGGAACGAGGAGATTGGAGTTATTGGGGCGAATAAAACAAAAGAGAAAACTACGCCTGATTTATTTACTTTGTCTTTGACCAATCTATACAGAAAAAAGAGAAATTGAGTATGCCATGGGATAAGAAACCAGTAAAAAGAAGCAAAAGTGGTGAACGAGCAAAGAAAAATAAAAATAAGGAATACGCGAAGAAGATTAAAAGAATTTAACAAATTTAACCAAGAAATTAAATTAAAGGAAAAAAGACAAAATTAAAATCAAACGCGTAGAAAAGAAGGAAAATAATCAGGATCAAAAGAAAGGAGAGTACTTATAGAAACAGAAAGAATTTTAAAAAACTTGAAGAACGAACTAAAAGAAGAGAAAAGCCTGACGGTTCGAGCCTGGCGTGACGATTTTAGCGTGTCGCATAGTCGAGCGTGACGATTTTAGCGTGTCGCATGACGTCACAGCCCGTGTGGTGCGCCTAAAGAAGTTTTCACTTCAATAGATTGATACAAAGGCTACAAGAAAATGAAGAAATGAGAATGTGTGGCAGCTGTGGACAGCAAGTTGGCAGTGAAAAATTTCTAAAGTACGTTTGATTTCTTCACTGTTACTAAAATTTTGATTTTGTTAATTTCTTTATTTAGAAAATTAAAACGAAATGTTACTGAGACGAACAGAAAAGAAAAAATTCCCTCGACTGCCCTCTTAACGATTTCCATCGCGATCCACTGCCCCCGTTCAGAAAGCACAGGAAACGAGGTCGCTTCCTGTTATCAATACTCGTCCGTTCCTGATTTCACATGAACCTCTCTTTTGGGCATTCTCGTGCGATCAAGAACCAATCCAATTAACATGTTCTTAATGATTCCGAAACCGAATTTAAATCACTTGCCCGAGAAGGATGTTAGTTAGGCACGAAAGGGGTGCATCCACGTGCGTCCCCAGACGCGTCACATCCTTGCATCTTTGTTGTGCGGTAATTATTATTCAGCACCCCTTGTACACCCTGTTTGAGTAAACTATAGGTGGAGAGCACGCTTAAATACACACACATTTAATTCAATACAAGCCGTAGCTCTAGATACTCACTTTGATGTCTTTATCGATGTTTCCGTCTCCCTTATATAAACCCTCTGACAGCTACGTAAACCGCATTGACTCTACCAGATCTTATGTAACTTCTTCCAGTCACATTACTCACATTGGAGAGTGTCTTAAAAGCTGCACCGCCATTCAGAAAAACATAATAAAGTGGGCAATAAATGTATGTTTCTCTTCTTACGTTAATGAATCACCAAGAATTTAGCAGCAAGTTCTTTTTAAAAAATAATTATAAAATAATTATGGCTGCGAGCTAAAGCTTCTACAGGTACGGACCGTGTTATTTTATTTTTTTACCAGAGAATCTCCCTGAAAAATTTTAAGAGCGCCTGCGGTGCAACGCATCAGACTTTGACAAACTTCTCATTTAGGTAAAATAATGGTGAAAAATTTAAACAGCGTGGTTATTTTTATAAACCCGTTGCGGTTTCGTTCGTTTACGCGCGTTTAGTGGATTCAATGCGCCGGAACCGATAGGCAACCAGTTGTACGGCCGGCTATACAGATCCCTAGCGCCACACTTGAAAAACACCGCCTGAACGTAAATGACTAAACTACTGTCGAGTAAACTAGAGAGAAAGCTATTTTGATTCCATTAAACACAGCGAATTGTTGCGTGGGAAGTGTATTTACAGGAGAGTATCGTGCATTGATGTTCGTAAAGCGGTTTTTTCAATTTTTCCAATAATTGTAACGTAATGAAAACATCGCATGTCAATGTATGCAACTCTCTCGTTGCTCCGATAACAAATATTTCCAGGAGAACGAGTCGGGAAAAAGTACATACACATTTAATTAAAGTTGGATCCGAACTATACATCCAGAGCGTCGGCTAAAATGTTTGATTTGTATTGTTAATTAATTACATTCCAAAACGCGTATCAACGTAAATTAGCTGGGATCCTCGGGGGCGAATAAAACAAACGAACAAAAAACCTTTTAAATACAGCTCGCAGTGGCGGATATCTCGCGTACGCCGTCACAGAATGTGGCGGCGGACTGCTAAATAACCCACTCGTCCTGACGTTAATGTATGTACCTGACTGTATACGCAACCCTGCTCGAGGAATATTGCCAGGATCCAGTCGAGGCGGAAACGCACCGTGAAAAAGCCCACTTCCTTTTTCACACATCCTGGAGCGCCGTAAAAAATTAATCATTTAGTTTTAATTAATTTCGTAAGTTTGACGATTATGGCCGCGGCCCGGGTTTATCACCGACAAGATTTGTTACTCCGCCTCGTAATGGCCGACTTTGAGAGAGGTAATTAAAAAATTTTCGAAATTATTACCCACCTGCACCGTTACCTAATGGGCTCCGCAAAATAAAAACGAAACTTTGCCGGGAAAATTAACACAGGAGAACGGAACATCGCCGCCGATTATAATTTTTCTTGGAATTCCCGCCCCCGCCGCTTAATTTCATCAAAATCTGACCTCTCCATTTTATTCATCAGCCAACGAATTCTTCAGTTATCCCAGACGGGGTCTTATTAATTTCTTCAGACGTCCGCCACCATCTTCCAGCTCGGAGTACAAAAAACGAGCTTTTCATGATTTTATTGTGCTTTGAGGATCAGAGCGAACAGGCCCAGCAAAATCGGGTTAGAGATTTTGAAACGAGTACAGCTTTCACAATGAAATTGTTTAAACACAAAATGAAAGTCCATTGTAAAACTCGCCTATTGAGCCATAATCACAGAACCGCCTTTACAACGTTTTCACTTCAAAACTATTACGTACACGAGATTAGACGAAATTTAATTAGATTTGCTTTGAAATTTCAACTAACTTTCGAACGCTGTTCTGACTGATTTAACAAAGGCCACGAACCGAACCTATCGACCCCAAAATGGCCAAAAGGGCGGTAATTTTGGACCAACAGGTGATCTACAGCGATAAAATATGATGTACAGGGTGTATTTTTAAAACGGGCCGAAATTTTACCTACGAGGTTGTTTGACAACGTAGAAGACTAAAAAAAATTGTAGCTAGAAAAATAAATGTCATTTTATTTTTTGACATAGAATTTTTTAAATATTTTTTCCGAGTTCCACAGGAAGCCAGTAGCTCGTGGTTAAAATTTCTGCACACATTTCAAAAACACCCTGTATATTATTATTAGATATTATTATAAGGAAGGGTGATACGGCATCGTGATCGTAGAGTAGTGATAATTCCTTTTTTTTATATTACCATTTATTTTACATTACGGATTACAAGCAATACTGAAATCCAATTTCCCCGGCGACCACCCATCCAAACACTGACCGCGTCCGGTGCTGCTTAGTTCACATTTCATGTTATTATTATCGCATTTTTGCAGTTTAACACGAAGAGAAGTTCCAGTTCTATTAAAAGACCTTATCAATCGCATTTATGGAGAAATTCTTCAAATCACTGTTGTTGGCCAATAAAATGAGGTATACAAGGTAGAAGGCAGAATGATATAAAACTGAGAATTCTATTAGTCTGCACATAAAATGTTAATAAAAATAAAGGTCGTGTGATTTATAAAGGTGAGGTCCACTGGCAAATGCTTAGCTGGCGTGTTATCCGCCACTTTGACACATAAATTTTTAGATTCGGCGGCGCAGAGCGGGCTCATAAGTGCACCGCCTCATAAATCAATTTGGAACCGTGTGAAAAATTCAGGCGACCAGAGGTGCATTGTGTTTTGCCTCCGTAATTAATTTCTAAGTGAAACCGTTAGATATCGCGGTCGTCTATTAGCTGTTGTAATTGGGTCGTCGAAAAAGCATTCTTTTACGTTTCACCTCGTCGCACACGAACATAAAACCCGTAATATTTTCATGTGTCCCTTTACAACGGCTCTATAATTCTTTAACAATAATAAAAGTAAAGCCAGAGAAGTAGATGGCGCAACTAAGAGGGAGTATAAAAGCTGTTAGGGCAGGCGAAGCAGCCTGAAGTCGTTTCGGCGAACCAACAATGCCCCTCTCTCTCGGCTCTTGTAAATTATGACATTTCTACATAAACCCTATTTTCCCTTTCATTTCTCATAGCCACCAACATAAATAACGGGACCTGCGTCCGCTCCCACCAACTATTTCGCCTCTCGAGAAGTTTTCCACATGCGGGGACGGCTCCACACGTCATTCCAAGGGCTTGACAGGGAGCGGCGGCTGTCCGTCGAACTGAAAAAATCCAAAAGGGATGACATTGCAAAATGAACAAAATATGCACATGTGGAGGCCGCGTCAAGCTTCTAAAATAGGGAGTCCAGTCGATCTATGACAGCGCGTTGCGTTAATTATTCTAAGCGCAGAAATACAAATCGGTTCATTAAAACCTTTCATGCATTTGGAATGTTGAATTCATTAATGTTATTAAATCTTTTTGAATGACGTTTTTGGACCTCGTACACTACGTCAAGTGGAGCAAAATTGAAAAGCACAGTGCTGAAAAATTTTGAACAATGTTTTCAACAGCACACCGTTGACGTTTCTTTGACATTTCCGCGAAAAATCTGTTGACTAGTGGCGTCGCGTTTGGCACTAAAGCTGGTAAATTACACCTCTATGACAGCGCGTGTTGGAGTGCATTAATTATTCTAAGCGCAGAAATACAAATCCGTTCATTAAAACCTTTCATGCATTTGAACTGGAATTCATTAAAGTTATTAAATCTTTTTGAATGACTACGTCAAGTGGAGCAAAATTGAAAAGCACACAGTGCTGAAAAATTTTGAACAATGTTTTCTAGGTTAACAACAGCACACCGTTGACGTTTCTTTGACATTTCCGCGAAAAATCTGTTGACCAGTAAAGCTGGTAAATTACACCTTTTGTGTCGTTTTGGCGCTTTCGCCGGATTTTAAAAATTCTTATCCGCATTTCTGATAAATAATCGCCATTAATAAGCCTTTGGCGGCCACATTTCCAATCTCCAGGTAATGGAGCACGTCCCGAGCGGGTGCACCGCGCGATCTTGCAGGAATTTTCGCCCGAAGCTCCTCATAACATCTGGAATTTCCGATATAAAGATTAAAAATGCAAGCATGACCTGGCTGTTGATTAGTCGAAGATCTCGGCGTCGCAGGAGCTCGCAATAACTCCCGATGGCCTTGAGCCAAAACACTTCGCTTCTCGGGACCAAGAGTAAGCCAAACCGACTGGCCCCGTGAAAAATGACCCGCCACCATCATTAGTCTTAAGAAAAATCGCCAGCCTCATTCATCTGATTATCGTATTTATCCTGGGCGCGCTCCTGCTGCTCTAATTCCTGCTCTCCTGTCCTGCGACTCTTTCAGCGATCGCCTCGTGATTGATACTTCGGGTTAACTGTTGCAGGAGCTTCCTCGCAAAATGGCGCGCCCAAGGAGAATAAATCAAATTGTCGTGGTGATATGAATTTGCCATCCAGTGTATTGGACGCGATGGTAACGATGTTATACAATAAATTACATCAATAACGGAAGTTAAACTCAGTAGCTGCACGGAATAACGATATGCAAACAAGTTTTCGACTCAATAACCTGTTCAAACATGACGATAATAATAAATTCTAGGAAGCCGGAGCCGATACAAATCGCGACGCAACAATTACGAAATAATTTTCGTGGTAAAATGCGGCGACTCTTTGTCTGGGCGATGGGTGTTCGCCTCGATGGAGACGAACAAACAGGTGTTGTTTGGTTTCGTTTTGATGAAACGAATTTTTATGGACATCTTTCAATATCGGCTCGTCGCGTAATGTACGGCGCTTCCGTTTCACTCATTTTTATCGAAGAGGTGACGTTTCCTATGGAAAATGGACGAAGCAGCAGTGTCGCAACAGTTACATCAAATTTAATGAACATGTTGTTGGACCAAATTGAATCGGTTGATTTTTGTTGCCAGATTGCAATGAAAAACTTGCGATAGGGTTTTTGCAGAGTTATTGTTTTTTTCTCGGTGATTTATTCGCCCAAACTTAAAATTAGAACAGATTAGGATGCAGGAAAGGGTAAAATATGATGCGGGTAGCTTTGCAGAATGTACAGTTTTTGTGCAGCTTTCAGTAATTTAACGGTCGAATGCACCAATCGTTGCCTGTTTTGTTCGTGCACTTCTATGTTTGTGTGCTCGCGTTGGGAATTCACAAATAATTATTTTTTAAACGCCACAATGAAAACTAGAGCGAAATAAAATGTGAATTTAATTATTCATAAAAATAATCCTAACACGCCAGTTCAAAATTAATAAAACTTTAGTGTGCTGGTGTTAGTGATGCAGTCATAATTTTAGATTTCTGATAAAAATCCAGTTTTTCTCTAGTTTGTGTAAAACACACAGATGTTTATAAAATGTCATCGTAAACAAATAAATCAACAAATTAAAATTATGAAACGTACAAATTCTCAGATTGTGCGAGCTTTTATACAGGGTGTTATTGAAAGTTGTACAGATATTTTAACCACGAGTTACTGGGTTCATCTAGAACTCGGAAAAAATATTTAAAAAATTCTGTCAAAAAATAAAATGACATTTATTTTTTGAGCTACAATTTTTTAATTGCTTTTAGTTTTCTACGTTGTCCTACAACCAGGTAGGTAAAATTTCGGCGAAGTAACCTATAGGAAATATGCTTTAAAACAAGGAAACCGCATTGGTGTACGTTTTATAAAATATGATATACAGGGTGTATTTTTAAAATGTGCCGAGATTTTACTTACGAGGTTGTGGAACAACGTAGAAGACTAAAAGCAACTTAAAAAAATTGTAGCTCAAAAAATAAATGTCACTTTATTTTTTGACATGGAATTTTTTTTAATATTTTTTCCGAGTTCGACATGAATCCAGTAGCTCGTGGTTAAAATTTCTGCACAACTTTCAAAAACACCCTGTATTGCTAAGTAATCAACTCTCAATTGTTTTTTGTTGTATGACCATTCGTACTCTTCAAGTTTTAATTTAGATTATTTGTTCTCTAAGATTCCCCCTCACGTTTTTCATCGATTTCAGTAAATGAACTAAACGACGAAAAATAACTTTGAGGTGTGTTTTATTAAAATAAGAGTCTTCATTTTTTAATAAAAAATAAGCAAAGACAGGTTATTGATCCTGGCGCTGCCGAGTTTTTTGTTGAGAGCGGCAGACAAAGTAAAGGTAATCCATTGTTTTGCTTTAAAATACTAATTAAATAAAAGAAAAGCACAGTACGAGGCTGTACAACGTGTTTTTTAACGAGAATCTAATTAGGTGTTATGTATTTTTAAAAGTTACAACAGTATTGTGGGTATTTTATATTTGCGAAATATTAAATTCATAAAGAAATAAAGAACTTGAATCTAAACGAGATTTTAAATTAATTCCAAAATAATAAAACCAAAAGGTTTAGTCAGAACAACGCCAAGACACTATGTAAAGACGCTTTGACTTCAAAGCAAGTATAAATTAATTATGGCGGGATAGTTGTTAAAGACATAATTAAAACAGAAAGCTTGTTGATGCAGTTGTGAAGTGAGCTTTATTCAAGAACAAAATTGATAATAAAATTCTTGTAACTGCAACTAGGATTGTTTGTCAAGAAGCAGTAAAGTTATGCAAACAAGAGTCTCAATAAAATTTTCTAATTTCATTAATAATGGTAACAGTATACATATACAGAGTTTTTCACGAGTGATAATGAGCCCGACACAATTGAAAATGCAACCCACAATACATTTGCGAAGTTTACGTGTATATTGTCCACGTCCATTTCCAGGTTTATTTTGCAAATGTATTGTGGGTTGCATTTTCAATTGTGTCGGACTCATTATCACTCGTGAAATACCCTCTATACAGGGTGTCTCAGCTAAGACTTTCGAGCCTAATATCTCGGTTATTTGCCAACGGACTTTTATGAAATTTAAAATACAGATATTTTAGACGGTGAAGCTTCAATTAGTAATAATAAAATTACCTCAAGTTAAAAAATGTAATTTTAACACGTTTCCTTTATTGAAAATTAAGCGCGACAAGATCGAAGATGATGCTTCACAATTTTACCACTAACACAAGCGCGATTTTGCAGGCAATAACGATGACTTCACTTCCGGACATCGGAAATATCTCGATTGCGATTTTTTATTGATTTCATTCATTTTTTTCAACGTAAAGTTAAGCGTTGAACAAATCTGACAAACAATTATTGGATTGTTAAACATTAAAAAATAGGTGTCTACACAAACAATTGACTAGATCACTCGTCTGATTCAAAGAAAAGATTAGATTTTGTTGTAAAAATTTAATCTAAATTTTGAAGGTATTTGAGCAGTTACCTTTTGAAACAATTGATGAAAAATTGCCAAGCAACAGTTTCTACACCCCTTGAAATCTATCAAAAGTTGGCGCGCTTTATTAGAAAAGTTAAATTGTGTAAATTTATTGAAAGTACTCAAAAAATTGACTACAATGGCAGAAATTTCAATATTGTTGAAAAAAGAAACAGTTTTTGCCCATGGAGAGTGTCGTAAGAACTTCAAGAACACAGTTCTACGTTTTTGCATCTGCAGCTACGTTTATTAGGCTCGAAAGTCTTAGCTGAGACATCCTGTATATACCACTGAACCTTTCATCCCTCGTGTAATTATTGCGCTCGTCGCGCTTGTCCGATTAACTTACGCTTTTTTCGTTATCCACAGCTAAAAATGGACCAATTTGAATGAGGCTCTGTACAAATATTTCTCTTAGAAGAAGAGATGTCACTCTTGTTGATTTTGGTACCAATCGGATAGGTGCTTTTGGAAATATGCACAATTTTATGTTATTTTCCACCGTTCGCGCTTACTTTTACTTCATTCAAGGTAACTTTTACAAAAATGTACGGATTTAAATTTTTTAGCAGGATGTTCTTGATTCTTAGATCTTTCTGGCAAAAAAACTTTTAAAAACGTTTATATTAAAAATTAATTTGAAAAACAATTTTGGAACATGACTTGTTTTTTATGTCTTTTGGTGTCTTTCCTTATTTTTCTTTCCGTTTCCTACTAGTTCTTTACTTTTCAAACTTTTCTGTTCTTTAAATGTCACTTTGAATGACAATAATCAATCCTCTTTTTCTTTTCAGTTTATTTCCACCTCATATTATATTTACTTCTCATTTTTCCTTTTTAGTGTCTTTATTCACAATGTCAGGTGATAATCTTGTACTCCCCTTCTTTGAAACGAAAAATATTCTCACCTGAACCACGTTTCATGTTTTTTGAGTTCTCTAAATTTGACGAGTAAAAAAGCAATTTGTTCCAATTAAAAATTTTAAGTAGATGTCACTTTCACTTAATCGAATATCAGGCAACTCCCAGAGTATCTCCTGGCATCTCCTTGCAAGGTAATTTTTTTTGTTCGAGTCCCTATTAATTACCGTCGTGTTCCAGGTGCTGTGGTACAGGGACACGATGCAGCTGGATACAACAGAAAGAAGAATAATGGAGTCGCACGGATCCCGGCACACGCTCGTGATTCGTAAAGTACATCGTTCCGACTTTGGAAATTACACTTGCGTGGCAGATAATCAACTGGGAAAAACGAGGAAGAGTGTTCAATTAACCGGTAAGATTTATCACAACAGCGGATAACATCGCCGGATAAACAACAAAAATGCTTTAGCACCACTTACAAAGCTCATACATCAATCGGAAGGGATCTCCGGAGTCCGGAGCCCGCAGTTTGCACCGACAGTGGCTCAGTTTAACTTAAATTAAGCGCGACAATTTCAATAGTCATCGATTAAACAAGTTCGACTCCGGTTGCCACCAATTTGCGAACTCCCAAGCGACCGTAATTGTTTAAACAAATTTGCTGGTTAAGTGGCAACTTCCGAGGGTCTGTCAATGCGAATATTATCGACTGCGATATCTGATTCGCCGGAATCGAGGCGCTTGCTGCAAATAATTAAGCCGCTAATAAAATTACCGAAGTAAGTTAGATGGAATAATTTCGTGGAGTAATAGATAATTGTTGGAACTTCGACGGTTACAAAAGATTTACGCCGGTAGGGTTTGTATCGGAGATGTTTCATTAAGGCAAACAAGCACACATTGTTGGTTGCGCGACTTACACTATCGAGTCGAGAAGTTAAAAGCTCTTGAAAATTTTATCGCTTTCGTGGCCCCACTAAAGAGTTTAATTATTAGAAATGGAGTGTTTCAAAGTTACGGAGACACTTACAGGTGGTGGTAGAATTGCAGTATCAGTACGAAGTAAATTGACCAAAGAGAATAAAGTGAGAAAGGAAAGACAAAGAGAAAATGTGGAGTGCTTCACATAATTAATCAACAACAAATTGATAATATGTAAATTATAAAATAATTAATTACAGCACTTTGATTTGCTTCGGGAGCGGAAATGAAACACAACAGAGATAGCATTTTTAATCTAACCCGGCGCATCCACCATTTTCCAATTGATTGCAATTTGTTTGATAATTAATGTTTTAGTACAAAAAAGCAATTATTTCAGTAATCATGCTAAAGATAGAAGTAAATAAAATATGAGGTGGGAATCAATTGAAAATTGAAAAGGGTAAAAGGTATTACAGGAGGGTTATTACTTATTATGATTGAAATAGACATTAGAACAACAGAGAAGTTTGTGGTAAAGTTTGAAGTAAAGTACTAGTGGGAATAAGAGAAATAATTGTAAACAGGCATGGAAAAACATATAGAACACGAAATAAATTGGAACTGAATCATTGTTGGCGTCAAAAATGATAAATGTTGTGTTAAAAAAGTTGTACAAATGGTGGATGCGCCAGGAATTGAAAGAACATGTCTTAATATACGTATAATGCTTTATTTGCCCTACGGGCTTTCGAATTCTTGATTACAGTTTGATCTAAAATAAAAATAACAATTCTAAAAGAAAAATATTTTTCTTTCTTTTGCACTTCTCTTCGTTGAATTTGTAGCCCAAATGTTTAAACTCGTTTACTTGTTCTATTTTCCTTCCTTCCCAGTTCCACTCATTCTCTTCACTCTTCATCTTTCTCTTGTTGAACACCATCATTTTCGTCTTCTCAACTTTCAGATTTTTCTTCCTCGCATACTCTTCCAGGTTCTTCATCACTTCTTTCATTGCTCTTTGCCAGATTTACCAATATGCCTTAATATATCTGTTGCTTAATGGACAACGATTAGTTGAGGTCAATAACAAGGAAAGAAAAAAAAACATCAAGAGAACTTATAATGCGATAATATAAAAAGAAAGGAAAAGATGTAAATATTAATAAAATAACACTAAACCAAAAAATTCACTATAGTACGGAATGTGGAAAAATTAATATAAATGTGCGAAAGACTAAAAAAGAACAAAAATGGAGGGACGAAATGACACTTAAGATGCTAACAATTAAGTTAGTAAAAGTATTGTTCGATATCGAAATAGAAAAGATAGAAAAGATTGAAGAAAAAATTGAAAATTATGAACAACTAATTAAGCAAAATACCTAGTTATGTAATGGGAGAGGAAATACAACAAAATTGAAATCAATTGGCGAGCCATACACACTTCCATGTTCGAAAATAATTTTAAAAAATAATTTTTAATATTAACATATCTAGAGATTCCTGGCCTGGCAGTGATAGCGAGCAGACATGTTTAGTAAAAAAGTGCAGAGATTATTAACAGAAACAGCGACGTGGGAGTGAGGGGTGATAAGCAGAAAGCAGCGGGCAAGAAAGAGAGGGTATGCCGAAGTCGCCGAAAGTAAGGGAAAAAAACGACAAGAGAAAGAGAGAAAAGGGTAGGACGTCTGAAGAAGGCACGAACCCATTCAGAAAGAGTTCCAGAACGGGAAGATCCCCAAGTAGAAGCCAAGAAGGAAATAAAAGCAAAAATAGATAAAGAAATGGATAAAGGAAATGAAAAACATCGCAGGGAGTAAGAGAGGAGAACAAAGTGCTAAGAAAGGAATTAGCGGCAGTGAGAGAGGAGAATGGGGAGGCAAGGAAAGAATTAGCAGCAGTGAGAGAGGACATGAGAGGAAGAGAAGAAAAATGGCAGGCGGAGGAGACAGATTGAATGAAAAGGATAAAAATGATAGAGGAAAAGATGAAACAAAGAGAAAAGAAGGGGAGGAAGAATAATGTTATAATAACCGGAATAAGGGGAATAAGAGGAAATATAGTGAGGGGAGTGGAAGAATGGTGATAAAGGGAGATAAGGGTGAAAGTGAACGTGAAGGAAGCATTTAAAATAAATAAAGATAAGGTGATGATGGCAAAAATAGAAAGTTGGGAGGAGAAGAAGAGTAAGTTGAAGGAAAGAAAAAGTGAGGGGATGTATATAAATGACGATTTGACAAACGAAGAAAGGAAAACACAAAAGAAATTAAGAGAGGTGGCTAGAGGAGAGAGAGATAGAGGAAAGACGGTGAAAATAGGATACAGGAAGATATAGATAAACGGGAAATGATTTATATGGATAAAAGAGAAAAGAAACTGAAGAAAAAATTTTAGAAGAAGGAAAGAAGAAGAGAAGACGAACCGGCGAGAAAAGGTATAAAGAGAAGGTGAATAAAAAAGTAGATGGACAAAGAAAACAACAAGAGAGAAAGAAAAAAGGGTGGGACGTAAGAGTACAAATGGGAAGGACAATGGGCAAAAAGGGAAAAGAAAAAGGGACGAGTTACCGGAGGAATAATAACAGGGGTAAAATTGGGGATTCAAGAAAAGCGACAAGAAAAGGGAGAAGAAGAAGGATGCATGGAAAGAAAAGTTGATATAGGATATGGTGGAAAATGAGGACAGTATACAGTAAAGAGGTGAAGACAACCAGAAGATGCAATGAAAGAAAACAGGGAAGATTATATACTCTGGGGAGGGGACTTCAACGGGCAAATAGGAGAAAGAGGAGCAAGAAATTGGGAATAGGAGGGGAGGGATGAGAAAAGAAAATGCAGAAACAAGGTGGAAAATTCAGAGGGGAAGAGACTGATGGAATGGATCGAAGAAAATGAATGGAAGGTGTTGAACGGGAACAAACGAGGGGACGAAGAGGGGGAATGGACCTATATAGGTAGCAGGGAGGAAACAGTGATAGATGACGGAATAGTGAAAGAAAAAGCATCGGAAAGAGTAGAAGAATTCGGAATAGGAGAGAGAGTAAAATCGGACCATCTCGAAATAGCTTTGAGGAGGCGAAGGGTAGGGAAAGAACAGAGAAGGAGAGGGGTGGGGGATATGAATGAAAAAGGTTATTTTTGGAAATTTTTGGAGGTGTTATTTTATGTTTAGTATGTTTATGTGTTTTGTAACTAAGAATCCGAAATCCCCTAGGGCAAAATTAAGCAATTGTTATAGAAGAATTTTCCATAAACCTAAAATTCAAATCGATGCATTTTTGCTAAAGTCCTCTTTTCTTGTGGATAATACAATTGAAATCTGGCCTTGAAAATCTCATATCAATATCCATTTTGAAACACAACAATGTATTCTTTACGAAATTATCATCTTATCACTTCGAACGCTAGAAGCAAAAGGACAAAGCAAACACCCAAGACTAATTTGTATAGAGGAGTAAATTCCTCCTAGCATGTGCTGAGGTTTTGGTAGTATGCCACAATCTGTAGATTAGAACAACGTTTAGAGAAGATACCATGAGTTCGAAAAAATTAGAGTTGGCTGTGATCAAAAATTTCAGTTGGCAATTCGTTAAGATTTCAATTGTCAAATGTCAGTCTTAAAAGTTACGTTAGTGATTTTGAGAATGTTGAAATCTTGATTTTCATAAAGGTGTGAATTATGTGTGACCTGTCGGTTGTAAAAGAATTTCCTCACCTAGTGCAATGAAACAATGAGTTTTAAAACTCCCGGGCCTTTATTCAACGGTGAGCACATAAATCAAAACTTTTGTTGAAATTCCTCAAAAACTCGAGGTGTCGAATAGGACTATTCGCTGTTCTCAAGTCTGCTCTGCACAATGAAAATTTTTTACTCTAAAGTGAACATATTGTAATAACAAATTTTAATAGTCAATAATTAATAATGACAGTTACTATTGTAATGACATCTGATGACATTTGAATTAAATTTTTACCAACTGAAATGTATTAATCACGACCATTTCGATTTTTTTTATTTTCGATCGCACGGTAGAATTTGTTCAGAAACGATTGAGGATATAAAAAATTTGAATAGAGCAACAAGAATTTGATTGTTGTTTGAACTAGGCTTTATTTAATCCGTCAACCCAATTGCCTGTTGCTTAAGTTATCAAGCGTGCAAACTAGCCCCTCTAATTGGCTGGCTGGGCTATTACGCATCATCACGTGATCAAGCCTAACCTCATCAAAATGCAAAATCTTATTAGGACAGATTGGTGCAGTGCAGCTAATAGCATACACGATGCAGCGTCTCAGCCATAAGCCATTCCCTCAGCAGCTCGAAGCAGTAAAACTCAATTAGACGTCGTTCCAACCGTGAAAATGTTCACCACAGGTGCTGCGACACATATCTGGTACACATCGACTGCCGCATACGTCATATTTATGACCGAGCAAATGGGAAACTCGGCAATAACGCGTGCACGTTGTGTCTTGCGAGCCATGCAACTTGTTCATCTATTATGTATTGCTTATTGATTTTAGATCACTCGCAATTTTCACGAAACTAATATCGAAGTAGGCATTTGCATAAAGTAATTACTCGGTACCGAACAAAAGCTAATGTCTAGCGTAAAACTAGGTACATGACGTTGATGGATAATGAAAACTGCAACGTTTTTAATGGCGGCGACGCCATTTCGATGCGATCTGGAGGCTGGAGGAGGCCTTGGGTGTGCAGGAGGCGAGCGGAAAGTTTGCCACTTTTCCTCGACAGTAATAAAGTTTATTACTTTTTTTATATCTTTACGTGCGTAATTGCTCATTTCGCGGTGACACTTGGTAATTGTAACAGTTGTTCAAAAATACGAGCGTCCTAAAAATTATGAAAATTTTAAATTTTCCATTTAGGGAAAGGGTGATGCGGAAACGTAAAATGTCAGGCTTTTATTTTTGCAGGGGTGAAGCCTCATCAAAAACTGTGAATGCATGGTCAAACAATTTGCTTTAAATTCTTCAAAATGTACTTTTCCATCAAATTAAATTTCTTCTTCTGCTTCATCTTTCTACAATAATTTTATCTTCTGTAAGACATTTTACATAGTATTCTGAATTCCTCATTTCTCTTTTAGCCAGTGATTTTTATTAGATTTAATATTTTTTCAGGTTTTATTCTGATTTGGATTTTATTTTTGTAAATTATATATTATTTCTATTCTTTCTTCTGTTTCAACGTAAACTTTACCTTTGTGTCTTTTCTTTTGTTGTTATTGAGCTGGCTTGGCTCTTGTTTTTACAGAGGTGAACCCTATTGAAAAACTCTAAATACATGGAAATGATACGACTCCTCAAACAATTTGTTCTAAATTCTTCAAAATATATTTTTACATAAAATTTCTTCTTCTGTTTCATTTGTTCAGAATAATTTCCTTTTCTCTGAGACATTTTATACAGTTTCCTAAATGCCTTTTCTAGCCACTGATTCTTATTGCACTTAATCTTTTTTAATATTTGTTTCATATTCTTTCTGTTCTTTCTTCTGTTTCACCATATACAGGTTTTCTTTTGTGTCTTTCTTATTTTAATTAATACTTAAGTCTCTATAAAGCTTAACAAGAGAAACAATAATGCGACTTTAAAGTTTCGTGCCTTGTTGTAAATTCAAATGAATATATATTTAACACAAGATATCAACAAAAATGTGAAACAAACCCGATCCTTATGAGCAATAGTACATAAATTAATTGTGTGAAAACTGTTTCCATGTAAAAATCCATGCGTGCTAGAACTCCACACGATCAATTAAAGAACAAACACCGCGACCAAATCCAACGTTTATTATACAAAATGAATTTTAATCCCACCTTGCGATTTCCCACACTAAAAACACAAACGACCTGACTCACTATCAAAAAAAAAAATTGCCATTTGAATCGAACCAGATATTTCTCCCTCGACCTAATAAACTGTTAACTCGAACCGAACTTAAATAGTGCAGAGAGATACGAGTGAAAAGTTTTTTGTGGACTTTTCGCAGATAAACGATCGCACAATATTTTATTTTATCGTGATATTCCCAACTGACACAAAGTTCAAAATAAACAAAAATAAAAGTCGTGGCCGTCGTCTGCGAAAGTGGACTTTGCGAAAACCTGAAGAAATCACAGCACAGGCTTTGAAGTGGATATTACGAGGCTCTGATTACATCAGAGCATTAGTGAATTTTTGCCCGTATGAATTAGAGCTGAAGAAAATTATGTTATAAGTGTGCAGCCTTCAGAAGCACTTTGCAAACGTAATAAACCCGCAAGAGGAGATAATTTATTCTCTTATTATTACAGCAGAGGCTGATATCATGTACATTAGCTTTACTGCAGCAAGAGAAATTATTTATGGGTTTATGCATTCATTGTCCTAGCAAACTTTTATCTAATTAACTAGTAAAACCATCGTGATCCTTGCATAAATCAGGGCGTGGACATGAAGCAAAAATATTCCTGTAACACTATCGTTAAATTCCGCTTTTGCACAGTTTCGTCATAAAGAGAACTTCTGCTTTTGTCAGAGTACATTTAAAACTTTTTATTCATGCTCATTACTCTTTTGTTTGTTACTCATTTCGATGTATTTTTTGAAGTGAAAACTTCTTTAGACGCCCGACACGGGCAGTGAATTAGTTTCACGCGACACGCTAAAATCGTCACGCTCAAATTGTCGTCACGGTCGGAGAACAACGAAAGCGACACCATTTTTTCAATTACAATAAAACCATACTAAATATCATTAATACTAGGGCTGTTCCAAATTCACATAATATAACACAGACATATAACACAAAAATTAATAAATATTTAGAGCTGTCCGTTGCTATGAGAAATCTTTGGTGTTTAGAAAAAATTTCGATTTTACCACTTGTAATTTCAGCAACGGGAATAGTACCGCAATCTCTTTTTAAAAATTTAAAAATTCTGGATTTAGATAACACATTGGTAGTTGAAATTCAAAAAGGTATATTATTATACTCATGTCACATCGTGAGGAAGTTCCTTAACATTGACACAGAACATAATACACAACAAAGTCATAATGCGGAGGCGAGACGCCGGTAATTATGTTGATAAGCACTGCACTATTACTTGATAGTAATATCCGTAATAGTGTATGTACTCCGGCAAAATTGCCGTGCCGCCGGGTGGAGGTGGGATAGTGGGCTAGAGAATTCAGGCTTTCATTTTCCACTTTAACACAACAAGATTTATAAAACACAGCTTTTATATTTAATGTAACTTAAAACTTCAAGACATTTGTTATTCTCGCCCAGCGCATCCACCATTTTTGAAATTTCTACTAGTAATTGAAATCACTTTCGCTTCTTTTTGAAATGAAAACTTCTTTAGGCGCGCCCGGGCAGTGAATTAGTTTCATGCGACACGGTAAAATACAAGCGAAAATCGTTCGCAGCACGACACGGCAAGCTAAAATCAAGGGAGTCGAGTTTTTTAGCGGAGCGCGCGAAAAACAATCCACTGTGCGTCACTTGTCATTTTTAAATTTTCATTGTACCGGGTGATCAAGAAGGATTGTTTAAGTTGGCAATACAATTAAGAACATTTTTTATTCGGCTATTTACACCACTGCAACCGGATATGTTTTGTGGGTTTATTTGACAGATATCTGACGTAGCATTTATAATGAAATGACAAAATGGTATAGTCGAAATGTTTTGGATATGGATTGTCAAACTCAAGGTTGCTTAAAACTTATGATTGAACTGTACAATAGTGAGATCTGTCATAAATTCCAATAACCTTATTGGCGCGTTTAGTTACTTTTGCTGGTAGTGCCAACTTAACGACAAGTCCCCAATCCACATCCATAACGTTCCAGCTATAGGTTATGAGAGTAAAAATTAACGGCAAAAAGAAATCAAAGTTAGAATTCGGAATAATAATCTAAAAATTAACTAAAGGAAATTCTCGAAGTGCTCCCCATTTTGCTCTAAACATAAATTAACTCTCGAACGATTCACCCGCATGTTTAATTTAATTTGAAATGTCAAATTTGACTTGTCACTGATGGGGCTGTCAGTGTGAAGCCGTCAACAACCGGAAGTGACTCCAGTTGTACCATTTAAAAATTAAATTCAGCATTACCAACTTAAACAGTTCTTCTTGATCACCCCGTACTATTCCGGACACGGAATCTTGGCCACAATTGACATTTAACTGACAAATATGTGTGAACTGGCCTTTATTGAATATAACCTAACTTTTGACTCGATAATAGCATTTCCCTGCTTTTTTGATATCACAAGAAAAACTTCAAAGTAATTTTTAATAATTGTCATTCCTTTATGACACTAATGATTGGTTTACATCATTTTTTTTAGAAATGTCTAAAAAATGTTGGCCAAGATTCCGTGTCCGGAATAGTACGTTGTGTTGTGATGTGACCTGACTGACCTCAGTGCAGAGCTGCAGGAGTAACTGTATATATATACAGGATATTTCACGAGTGATAATGAGCCTGACGTAATTTAAAATGCAACCCACATTATATTTCCGAAAAAAGCTGGCTACTGTCATTAAAATGTCCGGCTTTTTTTGAAAATGTATTGTGGGTTACTGGGTTGAATTTATTATTCCGTCAGGCTCATTATCACTCGTGAAATACCCTGTATAGTTTTATATAATATAAACGATAAAGACACGACAAATATTGTAAGTTTACAGATGAATGTAGGATTTAGTACGTACCTAATTCGCAATTATATGGCTTCAACAATAATTCATCTATTTCAAAAATTTGTGTAGCAAAATGTGAAGAGGAAAATGAACAAATTATCATAATACAGGGTATTCGTATTGCTTTGAAAACTTGTGTTGTGTTCAATATCATCGTCAAGAAAATAAAACTTAAACATCCAAACCTAACCTCACAAATTTTGCTAGAGTGTACCTCTAAAAGCGGACGTATTTGCAGTTTCTATTGAAAAATACAGATTTTTGATGTTTATTTAAATAATATTAATTATTTATGCCTTGCTCCTTATTCCTCCAAGTCATCCATAATGATATATTTTTTATAGAATATTATTATTATTACTTGTTACTTAAAATCAGTAACGAGCATCATAGAAGTTTTCACTTCTGTCGTGCGGTCTTAAACACACACTCTTTTTTTTTCTTAATCTTCTCTACGCACTTGAGACTATTTCCTCACTTTTAGGTGCTCGTCACAGACGTCGGGTCAGCAATCCAAAAAATATGCACCGGCGTGCGCCCTCGCCGCGTAATAAAACTGTAACATCCCCACAGCACATTTCGCTACATTTCCAACTATGAATCCTCATTATCCGCATACGAGTGTCGCCCGTGTTGATGACATGTTACACGTACAAAGGGGTGATTCATTTAATTGAGTCGCTTTTTATGGAATGCAATTTTGCCGCGTCCCTCCGTTCTTTTATTTTTCAAGTTGTTGTTGTTTTATTCGTATCCCCGAGCGGATGACAAACGTTTAAAATTTTCAGGCAAGCCCAACCCGGCCAAATTCAGCAGCGCCTCCAGAGGCAGCTGGAGGGACAGCTACAACATCAGCTGGGCCGTGGAGTCGTTCAGTCCCATCGAGGAGTACAAGTTGCTGTTCAGGAGGCTTCCGGACAATCCGGGCTCGGAAGACGGACACCCCCAGCCCCTCCACCACCAGAGCCAAAGGAAATTCAGCCCAGGACGAGTACGTAACAGCAGAATTTAAACCAGGACAGAATGCAAGAAAAGAAAATGGAATTTTGTCATATTTCAGGAGAACAAGACATACGCAGCTGTGTACTACAGCGTGGGCAACGGTTATGGGCGGCAGATCATCGACAGAAGAACGGATTGGCGAGACGTGATCCTTCCCGCTTCCCAAGTCCAAAGCTCCGGTTTCCAGACAATGAGCTACGTCATCAGAGGACTCGAACCAGGACAAAACTACGAGGCGAAGGTGCAGGCGAGAAACAAATTCGGATGGAGTCCCATTTCTGAAGCTTTCACGTTTCAGACCACTGATACAGGTCAGTTGAATTGTCACTGGACGTTTTTTCAGGGGGTGAGCACAATGGGCTAAAATGATGGTTTGTTTGTTCCATGCACCCCTGTCTTCTATGCACCTTCCTTGGTTGATTTGCACTTTTTGGAACGTAAAGACCTGACTTTTCCAGAAAGACCTCAGTCTCCCAGACATGTCTATAATGGTAAGGAAACTATTCTCCTCACTTTTCTCGATTCGAAAAAGTTGTCAGAAATTGTACATAACGATTTGTAAATAATCCAAAGCAAAGCTTTAAAAACATTTCATTTGTCGGTTCTACGTCATTTCAATAAAGCCCCGTGCACACTGGTGTTAACTGTCCGCTTTATCTTCCAAAGCAGTGTACTCAATGTACCATATGAAAAGTAGAGTTAATGTTAAATGTGACTAAATGTAGTAGTATTTAAAATCATTAAAGGTATACCTAAACGAATAAAATCGCCAAATAGTAATTTACGCAACTAGTGCATAAAGTAGTAGTTTTTTACCGCACGAGCCACAGGCGAGTGCGGCAATCCCGTGAGTTTTTTTTTTATTCTTTCGTTCTACCTTTTGACATCGATATTTTTTGTTTCGAAATCCGTATCGATCAGCCGAAATGAAGTGTTTGTTCGTAGTGGGTTGTGCAACAGCGCAACAATACATTAATATTACAATAGTTCATCCGAAATTGGTATAATTTACATAACGTGTAATGGCGAATGCATAGTTAATGCGGTTTAATGGAGTCGAGTTTGAATAAAAGCCAGTTGCGAAATATTTAATATTTAGAAACGTAGCGGGTCGGAGTCGGTCGCTCTCCACTTTGCAAACAAACCTGGAATGCACACAGTGCGTGCACGTCCATGTTTGGTAGAAACTAACGTAACGAAATAATTTGTTGCAGAGAACGAGATAAAAGACCTGGGCATAAGAATATACAGCGGATCCGCGGACACAGTTTCGAAAGCTGCCACAACTCTGTGCATCATATACAGCCTCCTGACAGCCCTCAACTAAAACGTGCTCTTAGTTTCGCATTAAGACATTTTCTTTGTATAATAGATTCACTAATAGGTATCACACCAAGACGTCTATGAGTTTAGCACGGCAGTATCAACGAGCACGATCCGGTTGGTAGTGCCGTGCATGATGCTATCAATGTGCACTTTGTAAATGATAACTTTACTTTCGTTAATAAATAAGTTTTTTATACTTGCCTATTATATAAAGCGGAAATAAACATGTATGACAGTTTCCTTTCGCGACTAGGTACCAGAAAGATATTGTTTGGATAAGTAACTCTGTGTTAAAAATAACATAGTGCCATATAAATTGAAGCAATGTAATTGTTAAATGTTTCAGCTGAATTAATGATTTATCGTCGATAGTTGATCTCTCTCAGATATATTTCGTGTTATAGATGCGTTGCCGCCATTTGTTAAAACACCGACCCAATACCAGCCAAGTCGTATTATTATTGTTTCCTCGGGAAAAGTACGCTTACACGTGTAAAACACGACAGAGCTAGATTTCTATTTATTTGTATATAAATACAGAAGCGGTGTTTTAACATTTAAACACTAATTTGTTTGAGTTGTCTGTAAAAGGGTCCAAATAGCCTCGGCTTTGATTATTTCGACGCTCCTTATTGGATGATGAGTCAGTACATCTTCAAAGGTCACATTTGCACCCCAAACATTTATGTTTTTCCTCCCACGTACTAAACAGTTCGGTTTAGTTGTAGCCACTGACCGTAAAACGAGCTGTACTGCCCATCACACGCTCTCTCCCTTAGTTGATGAAACATCCCTTAATTGTGAACCTGCCATTATATACGTACCTACGCTAATTTTTATATGTAAATACATATAGCATAGAAGCTTTTAAAATATTTCTACTTATTCTATATACACAGTATTACTGTAAATAATTAAGTGTATTTTGAACTAAAGAGTTAAACTAAGATTAGCTCCCATCTGGAACCGGTCCAGTTTCAGACTCGAGCTCCGTGATGCAAATGATTGAGTGTATGGCTCCATGTGTAATTAGGAAAGATTATTTTTATTATGTATAAGATAAGCAGCTTATAAGTGTCGTGATATATGATAATCATACTCTTACTTACATTTTAGATTACTACCACCAGATTTTATTCGGCCCTTCGAAAATCAAAAGTATACTAGGCTACTAATATGTGAACTGTGTTATTTAACCACTTTTATGTGCTATCGAGGTGAGACTCTACAGTGCTACCAGGACAAAGTGAAGGATTGGGTACAATGATGTCGTGCTACGCAGAATTTATGATATGTATGTCACACACGGAACTGACAAATTAATATATGAATAAACCATGTTTATATTGTACATGTCGATGTTTCAATTACCTCCCCTCACCTCTTCATACCTCAACAAATGGTAAAAGTGGTAGGACAAAAGCGAACTGTGTGGTGTCGAGAGAAGAGAGTTTGTTTTTTCTCCTTCTCGGATTCTTCAGTTAATAAGGTTTATATCTACTGGTGTTACATACTTTTGGTCCACAAGTTGAGTAAAAAGGAGTAACAGCGCTCTAAGCGCGCAATTGAGGGAACGCATTCCACATACAAGGCGATTCATGAGTAATAGTGAGCTCGACGGAATTGAAAATGCAACCCACAATACATTTGGAACGTAAAGCTGCATATGGAAGTGGTAAACATGCAGCTTTACCTTCCAACTGTATTGTGGGTTGCATTTTTAATTCACTCGGGCTCATTATTCTTGAATCACCTTGTATATCAAGGTGTGCAACTCTTATGTTTTAAAACTCGTCTTGGAGCCGTAACGCAAGGCTAATCTTAAAGAACTTTTGGTATGTTTATTAGTAAAGTCCATTCACGTTGGATTTTCTTTTCAAGGTAAAATAATTTAATTTTTTGGCTCGGTAATTATGTTTTGTAAATAGTGGCATGCAGCTAATCATAATGCGATTTATAATTGATTTCATATAAATGTTCATCAAGTGAGCTGTGCATTTTGTAAAAGCACCTTTAATTTAGTTACATTACAAAAGTCACATTTATGAAGGTCATGTCCAATAAATCTTTACTTGGTAAAAATACAAAGACAAAAACAAATAAGAATTACTTTCATTTAATCAGTAAAAAGACGTAACATTGCTTTTGAAATCAGCAATGTTAAAATGGACAAAAACTGAAAAATTAGTTAAATCGGGTTCGCGCAGAGCAAGCAACTTTGAAAGTCAAAGTCATTAGCTTTAGCTTTAATACCAACAGAAAATCAGATTTTCATGGCTTGCTTAGATGCACATTTATATGAAATTGAGTATAACAATGCTCAATCTAACGTGAACGGTGTTTAGCGAAACATAATTACAGAGCCAAAAAATTAAATTATTTGACCTTGAATAGAAAATCCAACGAGAATGGACTTTAAAGTCCATTCATTTTGTATTGAACTTTTCAAGGTCAAATAATTTTATTTTTTGGCTTTGTAATTATGTTTTGTAAATAGTGACATGCAGGTAAACACCGTAAACGTTGAATTGAGCATTGCTAAATCACATTATGTTGGTTATATGCATGTCACTATTTACAAAACATAATTACAGTGCCAAAATTTAAATTATTTTACCTTGAAAAGTTCAATACAAAATGAATGGACTTTAGGTACAGTCGCGAGCAATAAATTTTAGTCGTCATGGTCATTCTTTGAGGCAATCGAAAATGCTCCATTGTAAAACAGTCGTAAATATCATAACCTATCATCACGTTGTATGACATTAATTGCCATTTTTTTCTAATTTTTTTGACAGTTGGTTGACATGGGCATAATCAAGCAGGGAAATTTTTTAAATTTGTGACCAAATTTTGAAATGACATTGACGACCAAAATTTATTGCTCGCGGCAGTACGTTTACTCCTATAACTTACCAGAATCCCTTGCTTTTACGAATTTTTTTGTCTTTCATTCTTCGTTATTGGCGACAGAAATGATCTTTAGTATAGTTTCAAGATTGTTATTTATCCAAGGTTTAGTTTTACTCCTGTCCAACATAGAACTGCAGTTCTAGGCTTCAAAAAAAAAACCATTATACGTCGTTTGATAAATTGAGGACAGTGACGTCGATACACATGTGTCAAATATGTTGTCACTTAGTCTTTTAGGCGCGTGAATCTCGACGAATTTTTCCTTTCTTCTTTACTTAGAAAATCTATCACACAATTGTGAATATTGAATGAATAACAAATTAATTTTGACATAAGTAGGTAGTAAAAGTAAACAAGCTTAGTTCAGTTCTGTCGTGAGTAAAGAGGCCTTGTGAAAATAAAATCTCACTTTTATTTATTACAATATTTCCTTGCCACGAGTAAAAAGTATCCATGAAACCCGTCTAATATTGTTCTACGAAGTGAGGATATCATATCACTTTAGAAGTTAAAATAGAAGAGATCAAGCAAACCGCAAATACAGAAAGAGCTCAAAATTTCACAATAAAAATTTGTTAAGAAATTATTGTGGAAAAATGGAGAGTTGGATGGACTAGAGATTTGAGCAAAGAAAATAACCCAATAAGTTTTGCTCTTGTTGAGATGAGGCCCTGAGATTTTATGATTTTGTTCAACGTGGGGAAGAATGTTCAGTTTCAAGGTTTCAAATTCTTGTCATGTTGCAAACCTGCACCTCCTTTCCTACTAATTTTCACATTATCGTGTTAGAGCGCTTTATTTTTGAATGTTAGTTTGACGTGTGAAATAAAGTCACAGATTTTTTTCATACACTTCTATTCCTATCCTATTCCCGGGTAATTTTACCATGGCGGAATGAAAAAAGGAGGGTTTTTTAACAGCTAATTTGAAAGTTGCCTTAATTAAATGTAGCCAGAACTAAAAAATGCCTGTCAAGTTGACTTGTTGATAGTGAATAACATAACCTCTACAGTCTACGCACAACATGGTTACTTTATACAGTGTGGAATAAAATGATTTACATCTATACTCAATTTCATATAAATGTGCGTCTAAGCAAGCCATGAAAATCTGATTTTCTGTTGGTATTAAAGCTAAAGCTAGTGACTTTGACTTTCAAAGTTGTTTGCTCTGCGCGAACCCGATTTGACTAATTTTTCAGTTTTTGTCCATTTTAACATTGCTGATTTCAAAAGCAATGTTACGTCTTTTTACCGATTAAATTAAAGTAATCCTTATTTGTTTTTGTCTTTGTATTTTTACCAAGTAAAGATTTATTGGACATGACCTTCATAAATCTGACTTTTGTAATGTAACTAAATTAAAGGTGCTTTTACAAATGCACAGCTCACTTGATGAACATTTATATGAAATCAATTATAGTTACCTTTGCATTACCCTTGTAAAAATACGAAATGCCGCTCTACAAAAAAAAAGAAAGCCTAACCTCAAAATATTCTAAAATTCCAAATGTGATTTATTGCGAAGGGATGATATAAATGCAAAGTAGAGATTGAAATTAAAAAGGAGCTAACAAAAGCAAGTCACAGCTAGTGTTGAAAGTGGCCACCAACGTTTGTTAATTCAATTTAGTAAATTGTAACAATTGTCAATTCGATTGATGACATTTATTGACAGAACTAATAGTTCGGCACTTCGAAAAAAAAATATAGAGTGGTAAAGGAAAATTTACATGTGCAAAAATTCCAAAGGTAACTAGATGTAAATCATTTTATTCCACACTGTAGTTTATCATTATCAGCCCGTATTGGCTACGTACACAGCTAAAATATTTTTGAAGTAAAAATCACACTGCCAAAAAATTAAATAATTTGACCTTGACGAGGAAAATTCAACGTGAATGAACTTTACCAGGAATACAAGGTTTAAATACACGCAGACAATGAAAGGGGAACTATAATTAGGTATATAACATTGCAAAGACAAGTTAATATGGATGAAACTAGTTTCTTTCTGATGAGTATGTGCCAGAATTGAAGGTTTTAAATAGGTAGGTATGCTTGGAGAGAATGCAAACAAAGACAAGAACCGTCGACCATCACTCGTGCATGACAGTGAAAATTCGAGGAAATGGAATAATTCTGTAAAATCTTTCTTATCTGTGATCTAGAAATCCTTGCAAAACCTGTGCAGAGTTTCACTGATTTTGAAACTTGTAAATAAATTCATCAAGAGCGAGGTAAATGTTTAATAACGTTGAAGTGATATGGATATTAAAGAGTCACATGTCCAATTCTTAACTGATAAGGAATTTGTTGAACTGAACAGACAAGCATTTAATGAAGAGATAAAAAAAATACCTACGTTACTAGCAGAGAATCTTAAAAACTTTTCTGTTAACGCAAGCTTTTGTGTAAGTTGTGGTTCCCTGCTTGTATCACTCAAAGATTCGTAGTGACACACAGAAACTTCGATCACATTTGCAGTTAGTGCGGAGGAGCACTTATAATGAAGACAATAGAAAACTTTTTATTACCTAATGTGTTTTTTACAATAAATTTTTATAATCATAAATATTATTTCCTAATTATTACAAAATAGATAATGCTTTATATAATTTAATGAACAATAAAACATTATTTCTTGTACTATACATGCCTACATTTTTCTAAAACTTGGAATTTTTGTTGCTCTAGAACGTATCTATTGCATAGTAGATCCAATGGAAAATCAATGTTTGATACACATCACTTTTTTGGAAGTCGTGCTTCTTAAGAACATAACAAAGACGAATATCGAGGATCCCTGTATTAATTAATTAATTACTAAATATCAAAGACGCCCCTATCGGCCGACAGTGAAACTATTTATATAAACATTTTACTATCACTGGTATTGCTCCTATTACTCTTCAGCGTGTAGATTTTACTACTTTTGTAGGTACTACACTAATCGCACGAAAGCTACAGTAGCAACAAATGGACTTAAAAATAGTGAACATAAAGTTAAATTTTAAATATTCTTTGTTATAAAAGCTATTTGTGAAAAAATATGTAGAAGCGTCCCTAGCGACAATCGACGTAACTAGAGTGACATATGTTTTCTCACTATTGGCAATCCATTTTAAGCGTGTTGATTTTTGTATCTGAATGAACCAACGTTTACGTTCAATGCAATGTAAAAACTTCCAATGCGAGTTTTGTTTGTTGCTTAATTATTTAATTATTTTCTAGTGGCGCCCCTGTCGGTTGAAAGATGAATCTGCAATGACACTTTTGTTCTTTTCGAACGTCCCGGCAAAATGGATAGTGAAGGTGTTGAAAAAACTGCTGTGGCTTCAGTGTTTACATTATATGCTTTATTTAAGAGATATTACTCAACCCTCCAATAAACACTTTTCAAAACACCAACAATAATCTCCCTGTAGCACACCTATCTCCACAATATCCATATCGTTAACAGTTAGGTATACAATTTAAAAGGTACAAAATCTAAACTCTACTGGTCATGAAAATATCATATAGGTCTCTCTTCTATACAAACTACCTCATAAACTAATCAAATAACTTTGGTTTCGCAGGAATAACCGTTAAAAAATAATGAACCGAAGGCTGTATATAAAATACGGTGGAACTGAAGTGTAACGAGAAGAGTTCAGTATAAATATGTTACAGGCACAACAATTTAAGTATATCCTATTTAAATATTTCATAAATAGTCTGAGTTTACAGTCACACATCAGCTGACAATTAGAATCGAAACACAGTAAAACATCTCGTTCTATTTTTAGATTAAAACACATTTACGTTTGAAAAATGAAAAAAGTCATTACAAAAATAACAAATTCAAAGAGATCACGTTAATATTAACACTATATAAACAATAAAAATGCTATCAAGTTACATGAGTATATTGGAGTTACAAGAAATGATTGGTGTAGGGTTTTAAATAACATTATCAACGTCATGATTGTTTTAGTCCATCCCTGTTTGTTCCTTTCTCGAATACCGCCGAAACAACTGGCACGCCAGTCGGAAAAATTGCAACGATGCCAGCCGTCTCAGCCCCTTTCAGTCAATTCTCTCCTTGTGTCATTTCTTATTATTTCTTTTAGAATGCACATTCTACCGAATGTCTCAACAAAAATAACAATACTGTACAGCATCTATTGTAGTTCCGAACAAAACAATGCAGAAACTAAAACGACTATAAAGTTCTTTGGTTTGACGATGAGCGTGATGCCGAATCTGACGTAATGAACATAGTAGCGAAGCGAATGCTTTGTAACAATGTAACAACAACAGACTGATGTCCTAGAACAATAAGAACGAGACTCGAGTGCGCCTCGAGTCTCCCTTATTGCGCCGGGACATCCCCATCTGTCATAAGCTCTGGTCCTGACCTGTAGCACCTCCACCTTTGTTATCTCCGCCGGTGCCGCTCCCGCTGGAAGAACCGCCGTCGCCGCCTGCCCCGCGACCGGTCCCGCCACCGGAGCCCCTGAATTCCAGTTTGTACTAAAAACAAAATCAGTTCAAGTCGCCACCGACTCGCCTCGGCCATCTACAGGACTGCTACGGTACTAAACGGCTCGCAACTGTTGCGAAAGCGAACAATTCACAACGATTCAAGCTCGCATGGTACCAGGTTCTAACTGTGATCGATGTACAAAGTAAACAGCATGAATATCAAGCCAACGTTCGGGCAGAACTGAGGCACGTGGAAATTGAGTGGTGCTCGTGCCTTGGCTCGCCACAACTCGAGGAGCAAGCAAGGTTTAGTTGTTAATAGTGGGGCTAACTGCATTACAACTACAACGGCTATAACCCTGCCTGGTCACAATTTGGAAAAAAATCCGCATCATCGGAAGCTATATAATACTGCAAACAAAGAAAATTATAGTGTTAAGTGAAGTGAGAACGGTGTTAGTGTGTTAAAAAAGATTAGAAAGTGTTAGTCAATTTTGAGAAATCAATAAATCACCATCGCATTATCTCGGCAATGTGGCATACTCAAATTTGGTCAACTTAGGTTGTTGTGGATTTAATTGTATCGGTAGTTGCCTACCGTCCAGCGTCGCACACGGTATTCGTATTCTTTGTGGCATTATAAAACCATACTGAATCAACGGAACACAAATTAATAAAAAGAAAAACGACACAAACAACATCAAAAAAATAATTGTTTGCGATCTGGATACACACCTTGGTGGCACATTCGAAACAAGTGGTCACCACTTTGGAGATAACGTTCATAAGATTCTTGGTTTCTTGGATGACGTTGTCAACTTTTGTAAAAGTGGCCGCTTTACCAACAGTGTGATCTTTAACAGTGAATTGCAACCGCTGCACAAACGTTGGCACTTTGTCTAAGTTTTCGAGGAGTTCCTTTTTGTTAGCACCACCGGGGACCTAAATCGCAGTGGAGTTAATCAAACAGTTTGCTGTTTCAGCAACGAGCGAGATACCTGGTAACTAAACTGTCTAATAACTTTGTACAGTCTGTTGGCCTCTTCTGCGAAGTACTCGGCTTGAGTGAAGAGGTCTTGAGTTGTCTTCAAGACGCCCTCGCCCTTCGTGAACTGGTACATGGAGAAAGCCATGGCCGACATGTTCTTGGCCCTCTTCACGATGTCGTTGTTCTCCTAAAAACGATCGTTTCAGAATTGAATTTGATAACGAATATTTTTAACCCGCACCAATTCAATATTGATGTGTCTGAAATAACGTACTTCTGGAACCCTTACGAGAAAAATTATTACAACACCAGCCTTATCGAAAAGAATGACATTTTATGTGTGTTACAATAGATATTTTTGCACCAGCACAAGAAAAGTTGTTTTTTCATTAATTTTATGCGTCTAAAGTGGGCATTTTTTTCATAGTATAAAGTAGTAAGAGTTCATTAGTATTTTGTCCACCCGATAAAAAGTAAAGTTAGCAAAACTACCGTGCGATCAACAATTATTTAGATAAAAGAAGGCGTTGAGATTTTCGACGTGTAGGGAAAACCCTGAAATGGATGGAAGTATTTCTGGTTGCATATACCTGTTTCAATTTAAATTTGGATTTTTTTGCCGAAACTCGGCCAAATAAATGTCTAATATATTTAGGAAAAATCTGGCACTGTCAAAGTCATAGCCGCCTCTTATCTACAGTTGACTCAAGTTGCAAAAAACCGTTTGCCACTTGCATCAGCATTTTTTTCAACATTTTTTAACCAAATAAGGGCACAAAGGGACCAAAAAATCATAGTTTGGATTGAATATTTTCCATATAAGTAAAATAATTTCAAATGACTAAGTAATTCCATAAAAGTGCTGTTGCACTATTGTTTTTTTGCAACTTTAAGTAGGTATTGATCGTACCGTATTTATAGTTGACTCAAGTTGCAAAAAACCACTTTGCCTTTGCAACAGCATTTTTATGGCATTAGTCATTTGAAATTACTTTAAAATTGCACTTATATGGAAAATATTCAATTCAAATTATGATTTTCAGGTCTCTTTGTGTCTTTATTTGGTTCAAAAACATTGAAAAAATGCTGTTGCAAATGACAAGTGGTTTTTTGCAACTTGAGTCAACTTATCTTCCGGTAATTTTTGATTTATGTGGTTGGTAGTTCTGATCCTTACCGGCAGGGACTTTCAACCAATTTTTCTGTTTGGCAGTTGCTGCGGTTATTATATTTGATTAAAGTCCATTCAAAAATCAAAAAACCACTAAAGTCGCATTTTCCTCGATAATTACTATCGGCAACGGTGTCTAGTGTAAAATTTGGTGAGAATGGTAATTTTGAGGTTAAATGTTTATTAAGTGTCTTGTTTTTCTGGGCATGTTTAAATAAAAACAATAAGAAATAAGAATCAATAAATAAATAAAACGTGCTGCTAATAAAACAATATGAACGAAATTCAAAAGCAATTAATAGTTACCAACAGGATGAAAAAATATCTACCTATGGTTTTTTAAATTTTACCAACCTAAAGCAACAGGTGGTGGTTTTTTGATTTTTGAATGGACTTTAGGCACAGAATAGAATCAATCAGAAGGCAAAGTCGGCAAAATCGCCTTTGATCTCAGTCAGCCAGCGGCAGCCATTATTATAGAGTAGAATATCAGGTCCGCATTTACAACATGTGAGCCCGAGGTTCAGGTCCGGACTCGCATAAATTGTTTTGAGTTATTTGTGCGAAAAGTACATCGAATTACAGCGATAATTTGCACTAGAGCAAAACAGTCGTCAAGAAATTACCTTAGATACCAGTTCAGTGCAAATGTCATGACTGTCAACGACACACAAAATTACGTTTATTTGTACTTACCATGTTAATTTTTCTCAGGAAATAGTCTGCGAAAATTCCTCTCGTGCATGTAAAATTGTCTCGTAATTTCCTCTCGTGCGCTTCGTGCACTCGAGAAAATTAAATTATCGACAATTTGACATGCACTCGGGATATTATTGTGATAGGCGCTTATAAAATTTTTTTTCCAGAAATGTTACAAAGTACGGAGCCGAATATGAATATAATTCAATTCAAGAAGTATCAAGAATCACACAAATGGAATAGAACGAGGTTATAATTATTAATAAAAAATAGAAAATAAATAAATAATACTTAACAACGTAATATTTTGTCATCCATATGTGACAATTTCAGTAAAGCATAATTTAGAATATTTTTTTATGTGACAGAAAAATTACGTTCAAAAGTTAATGAGTACCTACATAATAGTAGTTTCTTACCTTGCTCGATTATGTTCTTTTGGAAAAGTGAAGAAAGCCAAATTACAGTTGTAGGCTTTGTTTTCACATTTTTTTGCCGTACAAACCATGCCACATTTGAGCTTACTCAAATTAATATTATTCATGTATCGCCACCACTGGTAGAAAACCAATTGCGTCAACCGCGGTTATGATACGCTACTGACTTCTACTCTGAACTTATGGCCGCTTCATCTGCGCGGCTTAGATGCGCGGACTTTTCCCGGCCAAGAGAGTTTGTCTTCTGATTGATTCTATTCTGTGCTTTAGGTATTGTTGTGTTTTATATTAAAATACTTCCTATTTAATGTTCATAGGATCTCATTTGACGTTTTTGATATTTGACACTTGAATAGATTTTGTCCAAAACACAACTTATAATGCCGTTCACGATTATTTTAAACACGCAGGAGGCCCCGATATTTTTTTGTTAGATTGGCGTCAGGTCCTGTCATAGGACGTTTCGTTGTTAAATATTCGCATTGTTGTCAATTCCGTCATTAATTAAGTTAATAAGAATTTACCCAGAACTGCCCTACAAATATGTACCTATGTTTCATTTCAATTACAATTTTACGATTATTGTTCCTAATGCGTTCAATTATTTAAAAAATGTAACAACTTGGGAGCAGTGTTCGGGTGAATTACAACCTAAAATAGATTTATTAAGACAAATCACAATACTGCCAACTAAAATGTCAGATTTTCATAGATAGTCCGAATTTGAAATAATCGTGAATGGTTTATATTTACATCACATAATTTTGTTGAATTTCTAAAAGGGACCATAAATGCGCACACTTCAACAGTTTTTTACTTTTACCTAAGTTAAGAAAACCACAATTAATTTTTATCGTTATGCTTTATCCATTAAACCATTGTCATTAAATTGGCACTATCAGGAAAAGTAACGGTAATCAAACCTATACCTATACTCAGTTTCATATAAATGTGCATCTAAGCAAGCCATGAAAATCTGATTTTCTGTTGGTAGTAAAGCTAAAGCTAGTGACTTTAACTTTCAAAGTTGCTGCTCTGCGCGAACCCGATTTGACTAATTTTTTAGTTTTTGTCCATTTTAACATTGCTGATTTCAAAAGCAATGTTACGTCTTTTTACTGATTAAATTAAAGTAATTCTTATTTGTTTTTGTCTTTGTATTTTTACCAAGTAAAGATTTATTGGACATGACCTTCATAAATGTGACTTTTGTAATGTAACTAAATTAAAGGTGCTTTTACAAATGCACAGCTCACTTGATGAACATTTATATGAAATCAATTATATTTGGAATTTGACAGATTTCTCAATATTCATTAAAACGTTCTTTATTTTCTTGCTTAGGATAACTTCTGAAAAAATGCACCGGTTTTAAAGTTTGCTTATCTGTGTCATCGCCCCGTTTTGAGAAAGGGCGACAATGAAAGATTCTTGCGTTGGAACACTATCACTATAACACTGTTTCGTAAAGAAAATGAATTATGGTCGAAAAAACCGTTGCGACGAGGATTGAGGTCGGTTCGCCATTTTTAGTATTACCGGCCTGAAATCAACTTGTTTTTTATCACCTTAGAAACAGGAAAAAAAAACAAAAAGTCGAGGTTACGTGAAACAGCCTGATTGGTCCGTAACAAAACCCCGGGATGCAAAACTCGGGGTGTTCTGGCTAGCGCTCCATTGGATTTTTTGACATGTCTTGGATTTTTTATTGTAAAAAATATTTGTTTTAGTAAGGATTCAATTGATAAATTATTTAAAGCGTTCGTTCGTTCATTCATTTTTCTGTTCACGATAACTTCTGCAAAAATGCATCGGCTGAAATATTTATTTGTCTGTCTTGGAATGTTTTTCTTTTGTGGAAAATATTTGTTTTAGTAAAGATTCCATTGATTCATCGGTGAAAGAATTCATTCATCCGTTCATTACTAATTTTGTTCGTTTACGATAATTTCCGAAAAAACGCACGGAGGGAATTTTCTGACTGCCTGTCTTGGTTTTTTTTTTTTTTTTGTGGATAATATGCATGTTTCAGTACGGATCTAATTCTTTAATTCAGTAAAGCATCACTTTCTCGTGTACAATAACGTCTGCAAAAATACAGATTGTAATGTTTGTCTGTCTGTCCTGTCGTGTTTTTTTTGTGGAAAATATTTGATTTAGTAAGGATTCAAATGATTCATTAATTATTTTTTACCTTTACCAGAACCTACCTCCACCTGCGTGTTGCTCTCTTGCCACTTATCAGTTTCTGCGTCCATCTCGCTCGTAATCAGCTTCATCTCCAGGCCCGACTTGGCAATCTTCTCCTGCTCCTCCGTATCCAACCTGACCGCTTTCAGGGGTTTCGACGTGGTTCCGTGTTTCTGGAAACGCTCCCAGTTAATCCCGCCGCACGAAACCCCAACCAACTCACCCCCGGTCTCGGAAGCGACATGTAGACCTGCTTCTCCGGCTTGGCCTGACTGGCTTCCAGCACATCCTTAACGATTGTCGTAACGTCGGAAACGAGCCACTGGTACATATCCGCGAAGACTTCTAAATTTTCTTGAGCAATTTTACTACCTGGATAGGCCGCTAGCGTCTTGGCAGCGGTGATCACCTGTGGCCCGTAAACTCTCAGATTGATCTCTGTAAATTTCGCCGACACTTGTAGAGTCTCGGAGACGGCGACGTGTCTCAGCAACTTACAGACCTGCAACTTACTGTTTACTCGAAAAACTCCCTCTCCGACGTGCACCACTTACTTCCAGGATGTGGTCGATCGAATCTTGAAAGGCATTAGAGGTGTGGTGAAGTCTATCAATATCAGACATTAGAGCCTGTTGACGAATACTACTAACTAATTCCAGTCCTTGTTTGGTTGCGGTGCTAAGTTCCTGCGCCTGCTGGATTCCGGCGTTGGCCAAGTGTCGGGACAGGTCGCGAGCTGAATTTATGCAAGCCGACACCGAATTCTCCACTTCGGGACAGTTAATAGCACCCTCGAAACCGATCTAGAAACACGTTAGATGAATTGACGGCGATTCTTTCAACGTGCGCGGGATTGGCCCTTTGATCGGAGTTGATAAAGTTGTTACGGGGACGGGACGTAAAATTGGATTTATTGGAACAGGGGAAATGTCCAAATAGAACGCATAAGTCAAAAATTACTACCAACACCCATAAAACGTCACGGACCGTCGACGTTTTATGCCGCTACAAAAATGGAAAAACTTCCACACAAAAACGTTATAGATGTCTTCCGGACTCGATACTGCTTCAGTTTCCAACATCTTCGAATTAATCTTTCGCCAAATATAAGCATCAGGATGACATAAATGTATATCGACAACACACAAGATAGTTTTTTATTGGATATAATTCCTCGACACAAAACAATCAGGATTGGACAAAGTGTTGACAAACTAAGAAAATCAAATCAATTTGTGCGCCAGGAGATTACATTGCATAACACAGATTTGTTTTCTTAGTCCTTTTTGATATTTTAAAACATATAAAAAAACCTCAAAGTGACAAGTGCGAGCTGTCAAATTTACCAATCAGCCAATTACGATGTTAAATACTAACGTTTTTGATAATGATAACATTGATAACGTTGTACAAAGATGAAGTTTTTGTTCCATAAATGAACTTTTTTGAAATTTTGCATAATGATACATTACTCAATTAACACATAAAGTCCATTAAAAAATCAAAAAACCACCAACGTCGCAGTTTCGCAATTATAGTAAATTCAAAAAACTCCTGGACTGTCAAAATTAAATTTTAAATAAAATGCCTGTTTTGATTGTACTTGGGTATAAAAATTTTCCACTAGATTGTACCAATCACGTCAAAATCTAGTTACAAAATATATTTAGGTTATGTTTTCTTTTTTAATCATTGAACTAAAAATGTTTTGAAGACTTGAAACGAAATGCAGCAACTAAAAGAACCGGAGCAATTTAATCAAATTTATAAAAAACACAAAGAAAAACAAACAAACTGAAAACAGGTAAAAACTAAACAATAACCAAAATTGAAAATCGCTTCCCATACCTGTCTGAGTCAGATTTCGCTAAGGAACATCTCTAATACCCACATACCAATCAGCTTTAATTAGGTTTTCATTTTCACAATGCAAAATGCTGTTTTTCCACAGTTGGGTTAAAATCAGAAACGTTTTTTTTTTGTTGAAGGTATGGTTTTATAATATAATAATTTGTTATGGCCCTCTTCTCTCGCGCCACCATAGTTCGTTTTGGATTTTCCATTTTGACTTTTTTACAAAATATACTTAAATAATTTTGCAATTTATTTGACAATGTCAATTTAAACAAATGATTAGTTTGAAAAATCAAAAAATCATAGATACCGACCGGGTAATATGAAAATAACTAGTGATTTAACCAACCTAACAACTCCAATTTTGATTTTCACAGTCCAGATGTTTTTTGAATAGACTTTACTATCGGCAACGCTGTTTAGTGTAAAATTTGGTGAGAATTGTAATTTTGAGGTTAAGTGTTTATTAAATGTCTTGTTTTTCTGGGCATGTTTAAGTAAAAATAATAAGAATCAATAAATAAATGAAACGTGCTGCTAATAAAACAATATGAACGGAATTCAAAGCAATTGAATTTTATTTTGAATCAAATAAATGTCATAATTTATAGTCACCAACATAGTATGAAAAAATATCTACCTAGGGTTAAATTTTACCAACCTAAAGCAACAGGTGGTGGTTTTTTGATTTTTGAATGGACTTTAATTACGTGTGTTGAAAAAAAAATGTGGTCAAGTGGCCTGGTGCTGGCTTTTGTTTCCGTTGACGTATTTCGTGAAACAGGATGTGTAGGACGAAAGAGAGTCATTTATCTGTCATGTATCTGAAGGATTTGTCAATTAAAAAGATGACGTTTGGAAATGTGAGAGGAAAGGAAGGTCGGAATCACCATACATTTATTTGAGCACTCAGTAAAAATAGCATTATCAAAACGTACGGCTTTTCATGAAATAAATAAAAAGCTTTCAGCATATTTCATTTTCTCCTACAGTACCTCAGTCTCTTTTACGTCACTCCGAAAGTGTTATCTCATTTGAAGAACGTAAACGTCTGAAGCTGGAAAGATGAAAATTGACACTAAACGAACTTAGGGAATTACACTGAACGCGGGGAATTACACGAGCTCACCAGTTCATAGATTTAAAGTCACTTAGAACTTTGCAATCTCTCCTCCCCATTTTTCCTTTTTAAAATGCTCTTCTATTTTTAAAAAATCTCACCATCTCTATCCCGGCCAGCATTATCTCCACAAAACGCAGTTAATTCCATTTTGACGTACTTTAAACCAGAATTATCTTCCATACTTTTCTCCTCCTAATGGAAGACTCTTTTTATTTATTTTACAACGAAACACAACAACACATCCCACTTACACTCCACCCAGCCGATGCTTTTACCTCCCTAACAAGACAACATATCTCCGGTAACTCACCCCGAGCAATTTTCACCGCGGTGTCGAGATAATACCGAAATTTCATCTCGTCGATCTTATATTGAAACAAAAATCCAATTTTTTCTCCGCGAAATAGCTCCACTTGAATATATGAGCGACAGTTTTTTCCGGCCTCATCGGATCGCTTTTAGGTGCATAAAAATGTAAAGATTGTAAATTGCACGAAACGGCCTCGATAAATTGCAACGAAATGACGTTTTTATTTTGCAACTGGGAGAAACCGACGTACAAATGTTTAACGCGGCCAATTCGGGAAAAAATATAAGGCGGACGCGCCGACACTGCCGTAAATTATTCACATTTCAATTTTCTTGAAATTAGAATAAAATTCGACAAAACACGCAACGAGTAAACATCTCGTGAAGCTAAGCTGCGAATTTTCCCTCTGGAAAAATTTTAATTTATAATTAAGCGCGGTTGTGAAAATTCTTGAAAGGGTAGCTTCTGCGCGAGATTAAAGCAAAAGCAATTTGTAATTGAGCAAACTATAACTAAGACAGCATTAAGTTTGATAAAGTCGTGCAAATTGGATTAATTTGCTGTAACGTTGATCATTACGAACTGCGGATGATTGTTCCAGTCATACTAATCTCCCAAATTTTCGTCTTATTATTCATAAAACCCCCAAATAAGACCGCGAAGATTCATCCACAATTCATTAAAATTCAGACTGCAGGTACCAATTATAAACAAGTGGAACGGTGAAAATGCTACGAAATTATCTCTCAAAACAAACTTTACATTTTATGAATAAGCACATTACCATGTTTATGAAGATTTCTCGATGCTGAGCAACATTTTTCCGTAACAATGCTAATGAAATGTTTTGTCTTGGATTCACAACCAGGAGAAAATTAAAGTCACTTGACGACGAATTGATCGCGAAAAATTCGTGAAACAATAGTTGCAAATGGTGGAGGCGCCGGCTGTACTTAATTTCAATTTGCAACTATAATTTCTAGTAAGAACCGCCAGACTAGAAAGCAACTCCGCCCTGTCGGTAATTATTTGGTAATCTGGCAGCGTACAAGAGCATTACACAAAATAATAAATTTTCCCAACACACATCTCCACCTACACTAATTTACGGCCGACATTTTCCGACGCAGTTGCGTTTTATGTGGGCCATAAAGGATTTTTGCCGAATCGAGCGCGACTTCGACACTCGGCAAATATTCACCGGAAAATCAAACTTCTCCTGGCGACACTCCAGATTGACACGTATTAGAACGTCAAGCTTTCGCCGTCGCAAATTAACTTAATTACTCAGGAGTTCCTTGGAGCTTCGGGAAACTCCAAGAAGTTAATAAAAGTCCTTTCACTGTTTTGACGACCAAAAAAATTTTAATCGATAACGCGACGGACGAGCGAAAAAATCTTCAAGGAGCAGCGGAGGGTCCTCGAATCCAGACTGTCGGAAAGAAATCGAGACAGAACAAACAAATCGAATGAAAAACTGAGATACAGGGAGGCTGCGGTCACGTCGCAGCTGGATTCGGACGACGAGTAACAATAAATGAAGGAGTAATTTGTGTACTTACTATATTAGCGTAAAGCCCTAAAAGATGATCCACTTCGGCCTTTAGTCTTTCACTACTTTCTAGAATGGCTTCTCTATGTTCATGGCTAGTATAGGCACTATCAGTGAAATCCTGAGTTCTTTCTAAGACAGCTTCTAAAGCAGCTGGAAGATTTTCTTGACAGGAATGATCTGGAGCAAAGCTGTGAGTCAGAAGCTCGTCGAAAGGTATGAAAATTCGTGTGAAACAAAGAGGAGTGCGCGTACGTGGCATAATCCTCTTACCCATTGTGACTTTGTTCAGCTCCAGAAGATGTTGGAGATGCTTCATGCAAGAGTAAGCGCTCCCCCTGTCGCTCTCTAATTCCTCTCCGTGGGTGGGCTGACAGCTCGAGTCGCCCGAATTCAACACGCCATCCTTGACGACGAAATGTATCAGATCCATCGCCCTCCTCATCTGACAGAACACCGTGTCGCGGTTCTCCCTCGACGAGCTGCAGTCCGGATGCCTCAGACAGGTCTGACCAATCAAAGCGGTTAGCTCCGGAAGACCGTCCGCCGACACTCACCTTGCTGGAAGTGAGCAGCATCATCGTCGACCTCTCGAGGACCTGCCGCGCGGCGGCCATCTGGGCCCTCCGCCGCTCGTCCTTCAGGTCGTTCTGTCTGTCGCCGGTCAGGTGGGCCAGCTCGACCATCTCCGCCCCAAACTGGCTGAACGCCTTCACGAACTCGGTGAAATTGTTTACGGATTCTAATCGATCCAGGCTGTGGGAAACCTGCCGCAAGAGAAACCGTTTATTTAGCGGCGGGGGAAAACGACTTGATCACCTTGTCCTTCGCCAGGAGCAGCTGCTTCACCACTACGATGTCCGCCAGGAGGAGCACCCGCGTGATGGCCCCGAGGAGGCAGCGGGAGGCGCGGACCAGGGTACCTCGGTCGGGCAGGACCTCCTCGTCGGTCTCCTCGCAGATGTGCTCGATGGCGCCGCCTGCACAAGGGTCTCGATCAGAAAGGCAAACAATTACGATACAAGCGGGGCGTGAGAAATCCGAAGGTAAATAAAGAACCAGATTGGATTAAAGCTGGGATTACTTCGATACACACGGTGAAATTCTGGCGCACAGCAAGGAGGTGTCCGTTGCCCAACAATATTTTTTTCTTACATCAAAGCTACAACCTGAAAATATGGAAAAACAATAGATTGCGTGGTGATGTTGTCTGACAGTTTGAGTCTGGGTTAAGTAGTACGTACAAAATAATACCAAAAAAATATATACAGGGTGGCCCCAAAAAAGAAGACGAGTCCATAACTCCGTTATTTATCGGAAGATTTTAATTATCTGGACACCAAATTAAATGGTTGTTAATAGGCTATAAAGTGGCCTAATAAATTCAGGTATAGCCCCATGGGCTTCAAGGATAAAATGTCAAAATATTTTTTTTCAAATGGGATTACATATTTTATTGTAGTAATTCTGATAGAACTTTTTATTCTGAAAACAACAGTGTGTCACAAGTATACACTTAAATACCAAAAATTCACAAAAAAAAATGCAAAAAACGCTACTATCGTCTATGTTCCATTTTGCGCTAAACATTGGCGGCATATCTGCGCAATCCAAAATGTTATTATTTGTCATTTGTTTTTCCAGCTACCTTAAATTGTAACGCAATGCATTTTGATAGCTTTTCCCTTGGTGCTCGTCATTTGTTTCAAAAGTTAGTGTTATTTTTTTTATGTCAAGTTACACTTGTGATACATTGTTGTTTTCAGAATTAAAATCTCTATCAGAATTACTAAAGAAAAGTATGTAATCCCATTTGAAAAAAAATATTTTGACAGTTTAATCTTGAAGCCCTTGGAACTATACGTGAATTTATTGAGCCGCTTTGTAGCCTATTAACAATTAAATCTAACAATTAAAATCGTCCGATAAATAAGGGAGCTATGGACTCGTCTTTTTTTTTTTTGGGGACACCCTGTATATAAAATGATATAAAAAATATTTTTCTGTAGATTTATTAAAATAATAAAAAGAAAGGAAGTGTTTTTCTCCTTGCATACTCATCTTATCTAGCTGAATTTTACGAGTAGATAAACATACAAAGGATTAAAAATTGTGGCGCGAAACAAAGCTCTATTTAAAAAAAATGTCATATTTTCTTAGTTTTAATTAATAAATAAAAAGAAATAAATGTTGTTCAGGCAATTTGTTATATCAGGCATTATAAATCAGGCTTTTCATGACGTCCCTACGAACTATCACGTGACTACTCCACTGGTTCGCCGCGCCAACTATAGTTTCGGTTCTGTGACTTATGACAAGGTAGCAACAGTGAGCAGGGTGTTGTTAACTGCTGCAAACAATTTATTTTATCCAATCAGACCGCTGCCAAAATTGCATTTCAACCAACGACAAGCAAATTACAGCAGGAATTAATGCATTAGTGCATTTACCGAATATTGCACTAGTCAGACAGTAATGGATGAATATTTATGTCGCGATAGTGAAACGTGGGAAAGGGAAATCGTCGCCTTAACCGCAAACCGCGAGAAAAATCAATGAATAAATAAGGAACAAAGTTAAGAAACGGAAAACAAATACAATTTGGGTGCGCAAATAAAAGAAGGGGCGAGCCGGCCCAGCAGGGATACTTCCGTTTGTGCAGGAGCACGGCCATAAAAGTTACGAAAGCCGTCTCGAGAAATTTACAAGTTCTTGGCGTTATTTATCAGCGAAACATCCCGACATAAATACTTCAAAAGGTCGCCTCCGGTTTAGCGTCAACAAAGAGACTCCGAAACGAAGGCGGCCCCAAACATGTAAAAACAGAAAGACATAAAATCGGGTCTCGAGACGGACGTGACTGCTCTGGCAGTCGTAATGGGCGAAGAGGACTTGAAGTGGGTCACAGAGAAATTGCTGAAATTTAACTTAATCCTCCTTCATGACCGGGACGGTTTCCGCGGGGCTCAGACAACATTAAGAATAAATTACAATTAGAACGCCCACCCGGTTGCGAATTAATTCGCAGGAAAGAAGAGTCGAAGAGCGTCTCGTGCCCGATAAATTGAGAGTCAACGAGAAGTAAAAAGGACGCGCCGGATCGCGCGAGGACATAAACATGTCCGCGGGAGTCGAGCCGGTGAAAAATTTTCCGGGGAATGAGAACGACAAGTTTTAATGCGATTATTCGGGATTACCATTCGTACTCTTCGTGTGTTTGCGCATTACTTCTCTATATTCGTGTCGCTGATTTAAACGTCGATTAATTTGCAAAGCTCGGACCGAAGTGATGACAGCGCAGGAGCGATTCCGTTAAATCTGAAAAATTCACACCTTCCGAATTTCCTAAACAGCCTCCGGAAAATCCGCAGACGGCCGCGATATTCCTGCGGGCTGAATAAAGAATCCCACCTGAAAACTTCTGGACGTGACTCCTGAACTAATTTGCAATAGGTAAACATTTATCTTTTTTGAATGGCGATGCGGAGCAGGCAATTTTCTTATTCAGGACGAAACTTATCGAGGGTCCTTTCTGCAGAAACTCCTTTCCTGGCGATTAAAATTCCATGAAAAATTACACCGCCGAAAGAAGATGATGCCGGGCGAAATTAGAACATCCCTGAAATAATTTGACACGACGGATCTCGCTGAAAGGCCGCCACCTTTCAGGAGATAAACGCCACTCTACATGGCAAAAACGGAATTTTACAGCCGCCCCCATAAAATTTACTTCTGCTAAACCCTAATTCAATTCTGCTCCGGTTGCACCGTCTGAATAATTAAAATATTGTTATTAATGAAAAAGCTCTCCGTTTACACGGTACACGTGATTAGCTGGGGGCTTTGTTCCGCAGGGAAAGCTCCTCGATTTCACGTAAAAATTCAGCGAAAGCCCAATGAAATTTATGGCCGACTCTTCAGATCTGTATGTTTTTATGATACGTGCCGGTGCTTACCGGAATATTTTATAATGCAGTCTGCAAGGATGGCATTTGCAGATGTTACGGTTTTGCAGGAAGCCGTATACATTTTTCAGGCGGAATGCGCGCCCACGTCAGGACACACTTTCAGAAGATCTCATTAAAAATCTCCAAACAAAGCCCATTAATCTTTAAAACACGCCAGGGGCAGAGTGCAGTGCGTTAAAAACCTAATGTCGCAAGAGGAATATCTGAAAAATTTATTACAGCTGCTCCTTACAGGCAACACTTCGGTCCTCTGTGCTAATCTACAAGGAACAAATAAGCTTACAGTAGTTTGGTACCTTGTTGAAAAAAGACCAGGACTGTCAAACATGAAGATTCCCTTCAAGGAAACATCTCCCTCGGGGTGTTATTAAATTTGGTGCATCCTCGACAGGGTTTTTAAAATAAATTGAAATCGGTCGTGGCATTTCGAAACCGACAACGAGAGTACGAGATTAGCCGCCCACTGCGTTTATGGATTCGTGGCGGGAGCCGATGGGGTTTGAAAAATAATTTCCGTTTGCCAGGCACGTTCGGACTCGCTGACCGGCAAGAAATCCTCCGGGTCAGGAGGCTTGCATTGGAAGTGGCGGCGTAACATGATCGTGAAAACTTACCGGCTTGGCGCGCTTCTTTGCAAGCTTCGTACATGCCTTGTCGAACTTCTGGATAGTCGTCTGCGATCGCCTCGCCGACGGTGACGAAACGCTCCACCGCCAGGTTGACAGCCTGGCCGACTCTCGCCACCGCCGAGGGACGCAAGGCGCCGACGGTACCATGTTGCTCAACGAGGGACGAAATCTGGAAGGGAGAAAAAAGGATTGATGCGGAGACAATACAGAGAGGAGAAATGATTGGCAATTAAGCAAATACTATTTTTGAAAATTATTTGGCAGTTGGAAATGCAAACTTGACATTAGAGTTTTCCAAAAAGAACTGAAACATTTTAAATTACCCAAAAATTATTCATAAAAAAGTTACCCAAAATCAAACTTGTTTCAAATTACTTTATCTACGATCGTGTAAAAAGTAGGCACTTTTTGCACTAAAAATCGTTGTCAAAGTTGACATTTAGTGAACTGACGGAATCGTGCCATAATAGTGGTTTATTTGACGAGTTTGTGTGTAAATTGGGCCTTTTTTGGCACGAGTGGGCCATTTTAAAACGCAAGTGAAACGAGCGTTTTAAAGGCCCACGAGTGCCAAAAAAAGGCCCAATTTACACACGAACGAATTGAATACAACGTTTTTTTGTTCGACGAGCCCCTTAAAGGCTCCAAATCGCTTAAAACCTTTAAAATTAGCTTGACGTTTCGTTTTGACAAGTTGTGACATTTATCAAAATCCGTTCACATAGGAGAAAATTCTCAAATTCTGACACTGTCGAACAAAAAAATTTTTAGTGCACGCTTTTATGGCACAGAACTGTCAGAATACAACAATACAATTTGTTGGAAACATTGTTTAGAAATAGGTTGCTAAACGACGTGGTTCTCAAACGACTTTATTTATAAAATATTGAATCAATAATTATTATTTTATACAAATTTATGTTGAAACGATCTCACGATCGTAGATAAAATGTTGTAAGACATACGTGTAAAAAGTTCCTTTGTTGCACTCACATCCTTTAAAATACTCCCTTGTACCTCGGTCGTATTTTAAACCCGTTCGAGCAATAAAAGATAACTTTTTACACTTATATCTTAATTAACTATATATTCCGATGAAATTAATGTCTAGTAAAAAGTATACATTTGGAAAAATTCCATCAAATAATTCGTTTAGTTCAAACTCTCATTGCTATAAAAATTAATGATTAACTTTTGGTTAGTTCTGAGCCAACAATTCTTCAAATAAAGACCACTTTCCTTGATTTTTTTAAATTTTTGGCTCTCTGCAGTGCACCATCTGTGACTCGTGCGTATTTCCACAGCAAAAAAAGCATTCGTGGGCTGGGAAAATTTTCGGAAACTAATTCACAGGCACGTGTGAGATTCTACAAGAAAATTGTACCCCAACACCAATTACTTGAGGAGATCTAATTATTTTAAATGTTAAAACTGTAATGCTCTAATTTTTATGTTAGCAGTGATTAAAATAATACGAGTATTTTGGCATCCACAAAAACATTGTTTGAAATGGTCAAAACTCAACTTTTCAAACTCTTTGAATGAATTTTTAATTCTTTTTATTTTTGAAATCAACCATGATAGAATTTTGGGTTTCATATTAGAGATTTGTTCGCCAAAATTTTAATACAAAATAAGGAAGAAGTAATTCCAGGGAATGGAAAAAACATATTCAAGCTGTTCTTAAATACAGGGTGTCCCAAAAATGGCGTACTAACGGTGCACTACGGTGTAGAAGAGATTACCGTAAACGCTAGAAAAATGTTAAAAAAATTCTATTGTACTTATTTGCTGATTTGGCGGTCTTTGAAAGTGGCACTTAATAGGTCAATAATTTTGAAATATATGCATGAAATTGTCATGACAGCTACGTCTAATCGTACATATTATCACAAAGTACAAGATCACTCACTACCAATATCTAATCCTGCATAATAGAGAATTTAGAAGTTTTGGAAATCGATAAAATTATTTTAAATCCTCTACGGCAACATTACAAGGTAATGATGTATGAATATATCTTTGTTTACATTGTATTATCGTTAATAATAATAATAAAAATAATTGATTTTTTTGTCGGCAACATTTTTTCCATATTTTTTTCACGTACATTTAAACATCCTCGATAAGGTAGTAAGTAGTTTGTACGCCATTTTTGGGACACCCTGTATACAAGAAATTAGCCTTCGAGGTTTAAACTTTGCAAAACCCCACATTCAAGAATAAATAACTTTTCCATTTTATTATTTAATTTACCTTAGTACATTTTTCAGGACAAAACGTTTTGACAAAAACAAATAAAATCTATAAACATCCTAAAAAAATAATTTAAAAACGATTCGTTAAATGTTTCTAATTCGGAATAAAAAATATTAATAAATAGTTATTTGTACAACTAGTTATGAAAGTCATACTTTTTTCACGAATTTGCAGGGGGCTACGCCCTCGTTAATCAAGCAAATCAGTTGTACACACTATTTTTTTTTTTATATCCATGTAAGTTGAGAAATTTGGTCCAAAAGGATTAATGAAAAATTACAAAAAAAAATAGGTATGCTTTGACAATCATCTCCAAGGAAATTGAATAAAATGATGCAAAAAAGTACTATGTACTTTCACTACGATTTTTCATGTCAAAAAGTGTTACTTTCATTACGATTTTGCGTGTAAAAAAGTGCCACTTTCATTACGACATGCAAAAAATTAATATTATGGCCAATTTTTCAAAAATGAAAAAAAAAACAATGTTTAACGATGCTTGTATTAAAACTAAAAACAATAATATGTATCTTCTTAGAAAAATAAAAATTCCCGAATCTAACAACATCATTTGAGTTTCAATGTAAACAAAAGTATTATTTAAACAAATTTGGAAAATAAATACAGAACATCATTTCGAGTTTCAGTTCAAGTGGAACACATCACGCAATAAAAATAAAATTTAAAAATTTCATTATTCAATATAAAAACAAACATACGTCTTCTGTAACACTTTAATCTCAACCAACATATTTTTAGACCAAGATCATATTTTTCATCACGTGTAGCTAAAGCAATGCATTGGAAGATTAATTCCCTTCAGAGATTTCGACGTTGGAGGTCTTGAGTGATGTTTCTTATGCTGTGGAAAAATTTGATTAAATTGAAGTATTTATTGAACAGTTATACAGGGTGACAATGTTAATGTTTGCAGTTTTGTTTATTTCTTATTACGTTATAACTTGAAAACAAATGAAAATCGGATAAGAACATATGAGTTTATTTTACATTATTTTCATGTGTGAATACACTCATGGAGTTTCGGACGTTCCTCCCGACTCACCCTGTATATTTCATAATTATTATATACCATGTTGATAAAATGTGACGTGTCGTGTGACAAATGTGGATTTGTCCAGATTATGTTCTTTTGTAGTTTTGCTAATAAAGAGGTTAAAGAAGTATTTCTATAGCAAAATATTATTATTATTATTAGGATTATTAAAATAAAAATGAAAAATAAAGTTGTCCACTTTAGAAGTATAATACGAATAAAAAACAACTGCTTTTTTCAGGATGGTACGAAACAGTATATTATATGACAAGGGACTAAAGTGCATCTTTTCATACCGAGTGTAAATGTATTGCATAAGAGCAGCGAGGCCAATAATTACACGATGAATATGCTATTTTTTGCACGATACAATGAATTTAATTATTTAATCGTAAAAGAAATTTGTGCAAAAAGACACTGGTCATAATATGGATGAATTATTACAATGTCACATTATTGAATATAAGTGACTGTGACATAAATGTAAATAGTAATATGAATAAAATAAATATAGATATTTTGTCCTGTTGAACATTTTGTATTGTATTTTTCAAGGGTACTTTTGATTTTATTGTTCATATATTCCTTTACTGTTACACTGACTTAGTCGGTTGTGCTTTCACTCCCAAGGGAGCAAAAACGGTGCTTTGCTCCCCCTTTTGAAGGTCAAAAATAACGCTTTACGCAGAGGTCACGTAGAAAATATTTTGTACAAAAGAGGAACGCACTTTCCAAAGTAATTAATTCCTCCTTGTTCTATTTAAAAAACCAATCAATAAATATATTCGTTAACAATTGCAATAATTACGAGTAAAGCCGCGAGCTTTTCGTCTGGGTAAATCCTGGCAAAACTGGGGATCCTATTACGTGACACTCCTGATTGATTTACGGCCAAACATTTTTCAATAAGAGCGAAATTTTCAAGACTTTACCAGCATCGAGCTCTATTTATTCTCTTATTGATACCGCACAAAACTTCCAAAACACTTTAAAGTAGAAAACTCTGTTTGCGACGTTTCTATTTCTCGCATCTAACAACAAAAATCACTCTTTATGGCTCGCCGAGCAATTTCGGCGACCTACACAACCTTAAAATTTCAATTCAAGCCAAATTACGATTAACCAGATAGGACCGTTTCCCCACAAAATAGACGCTCATTCAACCGGCCGGTTTATCTAAGGATAATAAAAGCGAACTTTATTTCGCACTGCATTTTGTTAAATTTATTTAGGACAAAATGATTCTCTCCGAAGATACGGCGCGGTGTTTCGGAATCCCACAGGATAATAAAAAGGACCGCGAATGCATGAGAGAGTCGTAACTTTTTGCGGTTGAAGTTTTACCTCCGTAATGAGACTCCAAGGATTATGAAAGGATGGCTGAATACAGATTTTTTAAGACGTTGGATGACGTCCCCCCAGAAAAAATGCTTACGCTCGACGAACACGTGACAATGCTTCCTCTTGACGAATATTGATTAATGATTAGGAGGATCAGGACAACAAGAAGTTGCGAGGAAAAAGCGGCATAAACATAACGGGGAGTCTTAAAGTCCCCCGGAATGGGTTGTAATGTGGAAGTTTTTCCCTCATCATCGGCTCCGGTTTCACGGTCACGAATTGTTGATTCGGATGTCAGAACTGTGGATACACATTTTGGAATGGGTCTAATAAAAGTGGAAATAAGATTAGCGGAAAGTAGGTCAGAGAAAATCACGTGCAATCCCTCCGGTCGCGGAATAAACAAGTTTTTCATGTGAAATCACCGGACGATGATTGCGCCCGTCGGGAACCTCCCCGGAAAACAAATCAACTTTCCGCATTAATGACTCGCGCGAATGCTAATTCCTCGAAGTTTGCGAGTTTTCCGGATCCAGCTCCGGTTTAACTTGATCAAAATTCATATTGTGCTGAGAAGCTTAATTAAAAATTCATTGAAATGCGGAAAAACCCAAGGTGAGGACTTCTATTCCGGGAGGTGTTCGGCTTCATCCCGGAATTACGAGCGCGCCGTCGTAATAGATCACGCGAGTGTTTCAAATGCGCGGTTTGTCCGACAAGAGTTCCATCCCGGATCACTGTAAATTTCCAATCTGGAGACCGCATTTATATTCCCGCGGGAACTCGCCGAATAAATCAAACATACAATTTTGCGCCGGCGGCAACGTTCAATTCCTCCAGGCAGGAATTGAAGAGGTGGAGAATTTACGATTAATAAAGTCGCGCCCCTATCTCGCCGTGTTATATTCAATTCCGGGGGGTGCACCCCGGACCCGGTCGCAAGAACAGACTAATGGATTTGTCACAAATCGACCGTTTAAACTACATTCCGAAGTTATCGCGACGACCGTCCAGATAACCTCGCTGTCTGACGCCGCCGCCGATAATCCACCTCGGCCATCCACTCTGGACGAAAATGAACAAAAAACGACGTTATCTTCGAGTCCCGATACTCGTTTCGGGCGTCATTAGTAATTTTATGTGGCCGACAAAAATGGCAATTACTGTCTGGAGCAGGGCCGACGCTTTCCCAGATTAAGGCTCTTAACTGGCGGTTTCGTACCTTTTGCTCGAATTTATGAAGCAACACTGTCGCAAGGACCGACGCTAAGCGACGGCGACCGGATTTTCATCACTTCCTCCCTGATATTACAGAAAGTGGTGGGACAATGGTAAATGTTATTAGATTACGTGCGAGCAGGATTTGGTGCAGCGTGGAGGGAATTTTAAGGAGCTTCAACACAAAAAAAAATGAACCAATCTTCAATTCCACGTTAAACAACCAACAGATTTTTTTTATTATCAAAAAACATATGAGCATATAAAATGTATACACGGTGTCTCAGCTAAGACTTTCGAACCTAATAACTCAGTTATTTTCCAGCGGATTTTTGTGAAATTTAAAATGCAGATATTTTAGACGGTGGTGAAGAATAAAATCCCATTAATGCAATCACCCAAGTCTTAAAAACGTAATTTTTACATGCCTTTTTAAAATGTTGAATCACTTAAGATTTATATCAAAAAATTGAACGTCAATTAAAAATGCCGTAAGGAGAAACTCGTCCTTGAAAGACGTCTGCTTTGCAAGAAAAAAGAAAAAAACTGTGTTAAACGTGGCTGCAGATGCAAAAACGTAGACGCGTATGAAACAAACGCGCAATTTTGCCGAATTTTGGTCATCCCTTTTCACACAAACGCAGGTGACATAATATTTGACGTTTATCTTGCTAACCTTACAAACATTTGCAAAATTAAAGACAACATTTGGACGTAATTTATTATACTGGATGCTTTAATTCTTCCATAAAGGACTAAAACACGATCGGGATATTTTAGCAAGGTAATTTAGTTCACGTACGTTTCCTGTGTCTTCAAATAAATTGACCTAACCTTACATTTTGTAAAGCCTACATTTGGATAGTGTTCCACGAGAAAACGAATTGTGTCATTGAAGTTCTGACGACACTCTCCATAAGCATTTTTTTTCCTTTTTCAACAATATTGAAATTTCTGCCGCTGTAGTCTATTTTTAGAGTATTTTCAATAAATTTTCACAATTTTACGTTTCTAATAAAGCGCGCCCAATTTTGACAGACTTTAAAAGGTTGCTTGGCAATTAATCATCAATTGTTTCAAAAGGTAACTGCTCAAATACCTTCAAATTTTACATTAAATTTTTAACGACAAAATCTAATCTCTTCGTTGAATCAGACAAGTGATTTACTGAATTGTTCGTGTAGACCCCTATTTTTTAATGTTTAACAATCTAATAATAATCGCGCATAATTTTCGATAAAGGAAACATGTGTTAAAATTACATTTTTTAACTTGAGGTAATTTTATTCTTACTAATTGAACCTTCACGATCTAAAATATCTGCATTTTAAATTTCATAAAAGTCTTAGCTGAGACACCTGTATTTGTTGTTATTCGATGTGTAGATTTTAATTTTCCATACAGTCTGTATTCTTTCTAGCAGACTTATTTTTTACGTATCAATTCATCTCTTTACTGTCTTGTATGTTTCAATTAACGAAATCAATAATTTCCTGGAGCTCCTTTCAATTTCCGACTATCCAGTAGTTCAATTTAATTTTATCTTTCCTGTCGTACCCGTACATCATCATCCTTTGCAGTAAATTTTAACAATCGTTCCTTTTCAAACAACCTAAAACCTATTATATATCCACGCTCCGTTTTTTTTTGTTCTAGTCCAACTACCTTCGCTTGTCTTTCCTGTTCAACATTCTTGTCAGGTACACGTCGCTACCTTATATTTATTAGGTACGATTATTCCAACAACTTCAAACTTATTTCTTATGTTTGTTCTTTTTCTCCTTATACATGCATGAACTACCTTTTTGTTCCATTTTATTTATACCCTTTTCCAATACTTATCGCAGTTCCTTGTAATTGTCAAAAATAATTCAATATTCAAAAAAAAAAAGTTTTAATTATAGTCCGATGAGCTTAGTCCGAATCAAGAAGTCGCCATGACCTGCGCCTGCTTTTGACATTTGACAGTAGTTCATAGTGCTACCAACATATATTTGAAAATTTATGTTGGCAACTTGAGACATATATCATTACAAATTTCAATTTTGGAGATTTTGAGTTGAGCTTTTTGGTGCTTTCTTGGTTTTTCTGCTAATTCATTCCTCTGTTTTCATTTTGTTTTTCAAAAAGCAGTTCTTTTCAGAACTCTGCGCAATTCCAATATTATTTTTGCAATTGCAAATTCTGCAGATGAATCTTGTCAGTCCACTTCTAGCTTTTCATTGGCATACGGTGGAAATTTCAAGTGAAATTAGACAAAATCGTTACAAATGTAGTTAAAACCTAACCTAAAAATTTGACGTCGCTAATACAGGGTCATTATAAATGATTGTCTCATCGCAGTTAGCGTTGGTGACAGGGTTTAATGTGCTGCGTGCCTTATAAAATGAGTGGGACTAGTATCGCCGACAGGTGGCGTTTCTGGCGGTAGTGGAAATCAAGTTTACTATACTTGGGCCAACCAACAGATATAGTAATAAAAAAAAGGGGATGTGGCCTAGTTGCGTAGAACGATATACGCCGAAGCCTGTTTCACAATGAACCAGGTTCTTTGCCATTTGTCATTCAAATAGAGAAACAAAAGTCTTGAAAAAAAACTATTTTGTAATACAAATCGGAAAACGCCGAGGAAAACAAACAAACATAAACACGTGGTCAAACTCCCGAAGCGAGGTTAAAACGAATGAGATGCCGGATGCCGTCAAGTAATTTTTGTGGATGTACATCAGGCTTTCGAAAATTTGCGCACGTTTTGAATAAGCCAATTGGAAGCTGCTATTTAAAATACGCGGGCACTAGGGGGCGGTTTTATTACTATATCTGTTGGTTGGCCCAAGTATAGTTTGGCTAACGTTGCGAGGCTGCGGCACATCCAAAATTTGTGTGGGTTTTCAACGCCAACTGCGATGGGACAAATCATTTATAATGACCCTGTGCAATAAACGTACAACTCCTGTCTTGCTCTAATCGCACATGCCAAAGCGAGATGCATAGTGAGACGGGCTTAATACAATACGTACAAGAATTCAATAGCTTGTTTTTGCATATTTTTTAGTTAATTTTAGTCATTCTAACCGAATTTCTTTTCCCTGTTTCAACACAATTTTCAGTAAATTTTCAAAAATCTTTTTGCAAATATTTTACACTTGTTCCTAAGCCGTACCTGGTTTATCGAAATTTATTTCTTCCTCCTTTTTTAAATTTCTTCGTTATTTGATTTGTTTCTCTCCTGTAGACAGAATTTTTCCTACCTATCTATATTCTTTCCATTATTTTTTTCATTTCACCAGTAAAGTTTTATAAACTACACTTTTACCGCACTCGTTTTACACTTTTCAAAGATATTATTTTTAACCAACAGCTATCTTAAACTTATTGTAATTTCTTTTATTTTTTTCATTATTTATCGAGTTCTTTTCTGATGCATCAAAATTTCTTCCTTTATTTCTCTTATTTTTATCGTGTCCACATTTTACCATTTACTTTTCCATTTTGCAGCTAGCGTTTAAAAATTATTACCCAGTACCTTTGCAATCAAATTTCTTCAGCAAATCTTCTTTCCATCATTTCTTGCGTTTCACCAAGAAATACTACACAGTAATTTTTTAAAAAAGTTTTTAAATCTTATTAAAGGAATCATCTTTTTAGAAACCGGATGTTCTATGGAAAGTGGTGTCTTCTTTTAAAACTAAAAATACGAAAATAATTTATAGAACATTTTTCTAAATATAAAGGAGGATAGAAAAAGTATTACAAACGCTAACATTAAGAAGAAAAAAGAGGAACAGAGTTAAAAAAGATGGTAAAAAGATAGAAAAGCTAAAAACGAATCGTAAGTAAGAGAAGGGAATAATAAAGTTTGAAAATCTAAATGCTATGTGTAAGTTTGTACCGGAGCGCAGATATGAGAGTTAAAAAAAAAGTCTTGGGGATTGACAAAGAAAACCAGACCGTACAATGTTTTTTCTTTAATTTTTGTTACAAATTTCATTTATTTTCTTTAATGTACCTACATATTTGAATAAAAAATACTAAGAATGCGTCAATATTTTTGTTTGTAATCTTTTAGGTTCATAGAAAAGGTATATTATTATACTTGAGTGAGGAAGTTCCTTAACATTGACACAGAACATAATAAAACACAACAAAGTCAAAATGTTGAGCGAGACGCCGGTAATTATGTTGATTAGCACTGCACTATTACTTGATAGTAATAACTGTAATAGTGTATGTACTCCGGCAAAATTGCCGTGCCGCCGGGTGGTGGAGTTCTTACAATAATAATATTGCAACAAGAGAACTAGGCGTTACTGGTGCTTTAAAATTAGAAAATTGTAAGTTGGAAAATTGTCATTGTTGTAAATTGTAACTGCAGAGAAAGAAAATAAATGAGTTCATGTCCGATTTTTTTTATGATCCGCTCGAAGATAAAATAGTATATGTCTATCATTCAGAGTAGAAGGTCTTTTTGTGCTACGCCCAGTTGCCGACCTCGACTTTTCGTTTCGGTCTGCAATCTCTGGGCTTAACACAAAAAGACTCACTTTTACTCTTAATGATATAATCTACTATTTTCACTATAGGATATCCTAGATTAAATTGTATTTTGACAAATTAAATAAAAGTCATTGTATATTAAACAAATTGACTAAATCCTGTAACTAAGTGCAACAATAAAATATTAACGTGGTCCTAAAATTAGATTTAACGAAGCCATTCTATCACCATTAAAAAATTTATTACCAACAAAGTAAGTTAATAAACGGCGAACGCCTCCAATTTCATTCCTGGGTCACTTTAGAACCAAACAATTCCAAAGTATTTCTTAATGGGTTTGTCGCATTTCGCATTAACTTTCATAACCGTAAAAATACACGACGCGTTCCACTTAGCCTCGCTTTCGGTTAGATGAACTGTTATAAAATGAAACCCGACTTCCGAAAACTCGCAACATTTCAGCCCTCCATTCTAAAAGAAACAAACCTAAACAACAAAAATAAAACCGACCGTCGGAGATAAAGACACTCGTCTGAAATTCTCTTCGCAACCAATTACACTTTCCACATTAGAACTTGTACCTCGGTGGCTCTTTCTGTTACTGCTGATGTTAAGACTCTTGCGAATAGTTCCGAGCAAATTGAGTAGCGGATTAAGTCGAGGAAAATGGCGCAAACATCCGTGAGTACGTTTAATTTAAAACAACGGAACAAAGTTTGTGTAAGTTAGGACCGCAGGGTCGACATACTATTCAAAATAATGATCTCCATGGCTGTAAAGTGGCCGTAAAAATTAGCGCCATTAGGGAAAATGGCTCGGCTCAAGTATTTCACTTTCAGGCGCAAATATTTGCTTGTTGTGGTTGAACTTTTGAAACAATACACCCGCACCGACAAAGCCCAAATTAGTCTGCACCCGACTTCGTTTTAAGATTTCCTTCTCCGCCGATTCCCGGGGGCGAACCGCGATAATTTCTTAATTTACAGTCCTGCGCGCGGGAAATCGGTGCTGAAAGCTCGCCCCCGACGGTTCCACCCCACGCGCCCGTCACACAACAGACTGGAATTTGTCAGATCTCATTATTCGGTACACATTTACATCCATATTTTACGCTCATCCGAACCAGGTCAAACCAGTACCGGCGAGATAAAAGCCAATACAAGATTTATTCGAGCGGAGGGCACCGAATCCCTTTTATTCGCACGGTTCCGGGGGAAAAGTCTGCTCCGGAGACGCCTAATTCAATAATCTGGAGGGTAAATGATCGGAAAATAGCTGTTTCGCTTAGGGTAACATCCGAGGCAGGCGACGCTTTCCACTAACACCTGCAATTTACCCCCACGCAAATTTACATAGGGTGCTGCAAGCTCGCATGTTACACGGCTTTCTTATCGGGGATTAACGAGACTGGGAAGTGTGCACGACAAAGAACGCTGAATTAAGGGCGGGACTCGAGGACGAAAGCACCTGCTGGATTGTTAACAGTAATTTTCTCTTTCGGAAGACATCAGGAAGTCTTCGCTACAAAGCGAAAGGAACGACGCAATTCGGAACTCGCCTGCACAGACGACATTCCTCTCCCCAAAGTAATCTGCTTTGGATTTAACCACAATATAAAACCGCCAGTTTTGCAGGAAGCGTTGCCCCAATTTGTCCTGTTTAATTAGGACGAGCGATAGCTTCTTAATTCGCACAACCGGCGGACCCTTTTAATGAATTAAATTTAACACTTCCTCTAAACTCATAAATATTCAACAATCCGGTGCAATCTACACGATTACGTTGTTGATAATAACGTCAATGTGCCACAAACTTTGTTGAAAATTAATTCTTAATGAAGCTCCGCGGTAATTGCTCTTCGACGACAAGAATTCAATTACCGCACAAACTAGTGATTAATTTTAAATTTCACAATTTTCACTGTGTTCCCTGGACAATGATTGGCTAAATTGCGTCGCATCCAGCAGGATGTCCTCCTGCAGGACTGGTTAAAATTCAGCGACACGAAAAATGTAATTTAACTTAAATGTCATTTCGAGTTTATAACGAGTTCTGAATGGAAATTGGTAAATAAAAAGAAAACAAGAAACGCATTTCGGAAAATTACTCGGCGGATCTGTATCAGCTCCGGCGAATAGAAAAAATCCGGGAGCGAGCTTTCCGTCATTAATCATTCAAAAGCGTATTAATCCTTACCAATTCGGCTATTTAGTTCGTTCATTGATTGCGTGAAGTGACGTCATGAGAAATGTTTGCAATTCATTCCGATTCTGATAGGGATCTTGCCACAATAAATCATTTTTAACAGCCAACTTAAACAATAATGCCCTTTCGAGTTCGTTTTGTCAACTTGCTCTTTAATATCCGAGACTAACTCCATCAAGATTGGAGTGAATTACAGTTTAAGTTAATTAAAATTGCTCTGATCTTTTCGCTCGACAAATTAAACACTGCATTTACCGAAAGGTAAGAGAAATAAATTAATATTTAAACAGCAAAATTTTAAAAAAGAAGAATCGAAAATGGAAAATTGTTAAAATAAAATTTAAAGAGCTAAATTGCCTAGAAAGCTAATTACATATGTATAACGGGTGTTCAGAAATTAATTCGTTTAATCTGTGTAAGATGCAGTTGACGTTTAATTACATATGTATAACGGGTGTTCAGAAATTAATCCGTTTAATCTGTTTAAGACGCAGTTGATGTTTGGTTCATATTCATGAGGTTATGTAGGTAGAGTATAAATTGTGAAGAACAAAAATACGATAAAAAAGAAAAGTGTCAAAATAAAATAGAAAAACCTTATCGCAAGATTGGTTATAAAGATAGTATGGAAAACGTAAAGTATCATGTCGAGACTGGTTAAATGCACCTGCAATTATTATAAAAAGGATAAATTGCAGCATTTACGTTCGTGATCACGTGACGGAACAAAATTGAAACCGAGCACGTTTACACTTACAGAATGCGATATTATCTTTGCGAAAACTTGTGATTTAGACCAGTTTTTGTGTTAGATAAACGTTGCGAGTGGAGAACGTTGGAACATTTATTAAACACAATTAAAAATCAATAATTCAGATTTTTGTTCAAACAGCTAATCGAAACTGATATTTATGAATCTTTACATTTTCAATTATCTCCCTCCACTTGATGAAAATTTAACAGAGTTAAACCCAATTAGTATGCAAAAATGTAATAATATCCGTCATTCAAGAATTGTTTACGCGAAAAAAGTAAAATCAAACAAGCAAACGGATTTTGTATTTAATTAAGTGCACTCTTTTAAAAATTCTTGGGGAAAAATTAAATTCCTGGATGTACCGAGTTCATTCGATTTAATTATATTATGAGTATTTATGTTTACCTTCCGCGTCTCACTTTGGGCATGCTAAATAATAAAAGAGACAAGAACTCATTAAAGTACTCCCACTTGCGAAACATCAAGTTTATTCACCTCTTCAATTTTAAAACTCAATAATGCCAGAAGACTTCTCATCCACCTACTCGCTCTTCAAACTTAATACCGCGTTTTATTTTCATCATTCCTCCTGAATTCATGGCTAGGTCGTAAAAAATACAAAGCTGAACAAAGGGCGAAACGTAAATGTTAAATAGGTACATAATCGTGTGCAAATACCAAAATTAGTACAGTCTTAAAAGGCTTTGGTACTCATCTTCGAATTATAAAAATTCATGTATTTTTAGAAAGTAATAGTATACCTATATTATTCGAAGTGCATGTGATGATGGTTACTACTCGCGAGCACAAATCATCCTAGTGGGTAATGTCCATTACACGCGAGTAGAATACGATATTTTTTAAGAAGTACTAATTTCATAATTTTCACTTCTGTTTAATAAGACATGTACAAAGTTACAAACAATTACAAATTATGACATTTCTAAATAATTACGAGACAAATATTGTCCTGAATCATAGCACCTTTATGCGTAGCGCGATTATTTACAAATGCAATTTTACGATTGGTCACAATCCGTGGTGTAATGAGTCATTATTCGCGGGCGTGAGTAATGAAAACAATTATTTAACAGTCAATACATCTCAGAAATAGAAAACGTATTTTTTACTTTCTGGAGAGGGAATAAGGAAGTGTCTACTTTCTGTGCAGGTCCAGATTCTTTAAATTATTAAAAATGTAAAATACATGTGTTATCAGATTTAAAAAAAAATGTAAACCAACAGTGAAGCGAATGGATTACAGCTGAGAACAGAGTTAATGAAAAACTCTCCGAAACTGGAGCAAATGAGTCGATCCCTCAACGCTGTTGCGGGATCGAAAAACCATTGTAGCAGAAATTGGTTAACAAAGAATGTAATTCCCATTTAAATGGTTTGTTCAAAAAACTTCCGACGAACTTGTTGCTGATGTTAGGAGTTTATCCTCGAGTGTTTGAAAACTCCACGTTAACAAAACATGCATGAATGAACGGCGAAACAATGAGAGACAGATCCTGCTCGGCTGCATTCTGAGTGTTGCCAATAGTACTCGGTCCTTTTCAATTTTAAGTTCGATTTACTGTCATTAGCACCCATCAAAGACAAGGACCCCCCATTGTTGCCTCTCAAAATATTCAATTTAATCCCTTGAATAATCCCGAGCGTAATTCTCATTACGGCCGAATTTCGTCGAACTATCGGGGTTTATAGAAATTTCTTGTTAGTTTGCAACCCTATCCCCGTCTCTATCTGACAGGGTGTTTTCTAAATTCGGGTTAAGAAGTGAGGATAGGGGTGGCACTACCTTCTTGACAGACGCCCTCGAAACCGCTATAAATTATTAGATCCGGGCATTCCGCTGTTTTAACTGAAATGTTTGGGGAGTTAAAATATAAAAGGCTATTACCGAGGGGTTATCAACTCAGGTTAACACGCCCAGCCCACGGCGGATTAATATTTATTGAATTTTCAATTCTGCATACTGGTGAGGGTTTTAATGCGTTTTTTGCAAGGGAGGGACAGACTGGGAAACTCAAATTCGCTCAATTAAGCTCCATTGTGACCGCCGGATTGATCCCGATGCAGGAGTAATTTTCTCTCGGTTTTTGATTTTCCACGCGGAGAAACTCTGCGTGAAAAGTTGAAAGCACACAGATAGAAAAAACTTTGCCCATAATTTATATGATCCAGCATGCACGCTTTATTGTATCCATCTGTCTGCACGTCTAACCCACTTCTGACAGTAACAGGGAAAAAATAAAAAGTTGGTAAACTTCCAGTTTGATGAATCGAGAAGGGACGCAGCCCTAATAAATTACTTGTCGTTTTGCATTTTCACAAATTACCCAACTATTTATCGTGCTTATGTCGGACATTCAATTTCAATTAATCACCCCGACGGCTCATTTTTAACGCGATTCGCGATAAACAAATTCAAATTTGGAATGAACAAATTCGCCTCGACGAATTCACTTTGCGCTGATTGGCGGCCATTTTGCCCAAATTAAATTCGCTCTCCGCATCGGAATGACGAGCTTGCGGCCAAAGCTCTGAGGCACAATATTCTGCATTATGTAGCATCCTCTTTGTGATACCCGAATCTCATTACTTATTCATTCTTTTCTCTCGGATAAATGTTTCAAATGAACAGAAATTTAGAACTCTTGCTGGTGTGTTCGGGAACGACTCCCGAAAAAAATCCACCTTTCAAGTGCCGCCCCGAAAGGTCAATTTATTCGAGGAGTGTGAGCTTTTACTTGCAGGCGCTGACAGTAAAAATGTTAACACGAGAGCTTTCACTACGTGCGGAACAGATTTCTTCGACCTGAGCTTTTTGCGGCAGTTTTAATTCGCGAGGAGTTGAATTGCAAATCAGCTTCCGAGGTTTTCCTTGTTGGTTGATAGATAACGAGAAAAGAATGTCAGGAAAAAAGTTGCGCCGCGGCTGAAACGTCAAGTACTGAAGCGCCCTTTGATGGCAACCACTGAAACGTTCTTTCCTTCAAAAGCGGAATATAAATCAGGTGGCACAATTAAATTATCTCGGAGGCGTCAAAAACTTCCTCGCTTTTAAGGTAAAAACGTTGTTTGTCGAGTTGTGCCGAGGAATAGAGACGTTGCAGTCGAACTGATACCGCAACTAGTAAAAGAAAGACTTTTGAATATTACCGCAAGTATTTTAATTAAAACTTAAGAAATGCCAACTCGGTTTTCTAATTAATAGAAGAGATATCGTCTCGAGCTTATTATTGATGAAGTTTTTCCATGTTAATTTATTCGGCCTCGGATCGTTCAACGCTTCTAAAAATACGAGTATTCAATTTGTTGGGAAAATTAATTCCATGGGAAAAATAAGATTGGCGGATCCGGAAATTTCAAATGGGGCTGAAAGTCTGCCAAAATAATAAATTTATACCAATTTGGCACGACAACAACGAATGAATTAACAAACATGATCCTGGGAGGGTCTTTTTTATTTCGGCGACTTTGGAGAAATTTACGAGTCTGCGAGAAATAAAGTGGTGCACTTTCCGATATTGTCATAATGAAAGTATGTATGATGGATGCATCGTAAAAACGGAAATTGACATGACAGACAGCCGCAGACAATTTTCTTCAAGCAAAATGAATGGACCTATTTCGTAAGGACAATAACAGAGAATTTAAAAGATTTAAAAATAATACAGGTTTAAACTGGGAAATAGAAAATTATCCATAAGTGCCATAAGCAATAAATGAGCTAGCCTAAAACTGTGTGATAAACTTCCCTTCATAAAAAGGTTTATTGTATTTATTTTTGATACAATTTTTTAATTCTGAAAGCAATAATTATTTTATCTACGACCGTGCGATATATCCTATTTATCCCACTCATTTCAGACAGACAAACGCTTTACCGCACAGGGTGCGGTAAATAAGGAAACTTTGACTCGTAAGTTTTCAGAGACCAGAACTAAAATAATAATTGACGGTGCTACTTTTATGTCTTAAGAACTTATTTCCTCTTCGCAAACTTTCACAAAAAAGAAAATCTAAATTTTTTGTGTAGTTAGTGTGTGTTAGTTAGCATTATTGAGATATTGAAAACAATCAGCACCTATTTTTACTTTGATTTCATATAAGTAAAAATATTTGTGCCGATTTATTCGAAAGTAAAATAACAAGACCTAATTCTTTTATTGTATAAATTTTTCAATTTTACGAAAACTTTTTGTTTTGACAATTTTACGAGTTGAGTTTGGGCATTTTTACTCTGGTTAGGCCCGAGAGCTTTAGGTCGAGGGTATAACGTTTGAATAAAAATGCCCAAATATCAACGAGTAAAATTGTCTAAAGCAAAAATGAAAATTGGAAAATTTATCAGATATAAAAAATTAGGTCGTGCTATTTTTGGCAAGATTAATTCCAGAGTACAAACTTTAACGTTAATTATTTATTTAGAATACAGTTAATAAGAGCACAATTATTAAAAACTATTTGAGAATCTGACAGGAGTAGCATGCAATTTTAATCACTTTTAACAGGAGTAGCAGGACGTTTTTGTGGCGATCAATATTTTTGATTGGATGAAAGCAAGCGCTCTGATTGGCTGAACACGCACGTTTGATGTATGTGGGAATTAATGTATAAGATCAGTCATATTTACTTTTTTTTAAATATTTTTCAAAATGAAATTTTTTCCCGTTTACTTCACTCTACTGAAAAAATGTAGCATCTTCCACCACAGTACTAAAAGTGGTAATTATTGTTCTTTTTATTATAGACAATCACTCAATTTAATTTTAACAAATTGTTAAGTTAAGACTTTTGTTATAAAATCTAAATCAACTAAACTTGTCACAATTATTATTAAGGTTGCCAAGTCCAAACACTTCTCTGTTCTGATTTTCTTAATTTAAGAAGTTAAAATTCTTTACTAAAACGTTTTATAACTTTAGAAGACTTAAAAACACAAACAATGTTCATTTTAGAAGTATAAAAAGTGAAAGTGAAAGAGAAATGAAAGAAATGAAGAAGAGCCTGGGAAAGTATGTGAGGAAGAAAAAGCTAGAAGTGAATGTTGTGAAAACGAAGATGATGGTGTTGAATAAGAGAAAGAGGTATAGTGAAGAGAATGAGTGGAACTGGGAAGGAAGGAAAAAAGAATGAGTAAACGAGTTCAAATACTTGGGTTACACATTCAATGAAAGAGCCACGGATAAGGCACATAGTCGTATCAGAGAGAGTGAGGAAAGTAGATAAGGTAGTGGGATGTATTTGAGGAATAGCAGGGAGAAAGTTGGGAGGTGATTCCAGGAGGAGAATGATGATGTTCGAGAGCATGGTAGAGAGTATACTGATGTACGGGGCACAGGTCTGGCTATGGAAAGAACAAGAAGAGGTAGAGAGAGTGCAAGAAAAATATTTGAGAAGAACAGGCTGAGAGTGAAAGCGGGAAAGAGAGCGGCAAAGTTTGAAGACAAATTGGATGGAAGGGAAGAGTACAGGATACTAACGAAATGCTGGAGAGAAAAGAAGAAAAAACACAGAGAAAGAGAGCGAGAGAGAGAAATGCAACCAGGGCAACAGTGAAGAAGTGGAAAGATTAAAACCGAAAGGAAGATGGATGAATGTAGAGCTGGGTGAAAGGGAAAAAGACACAGACAAGCAAGAAAGAAGGGAAAGAATGAAAGAATCCAGATTCAACAGGAAATTTGTGAAGTGTACGAGAGAGGAAATACCGGAGTACCTGGGGAAAGAGAGTGCAAGAGAGAGAAAATGATGGCGAAATTTACATGTGGGAACGAAGAGAGAGAAAAAGGTATTGGATGGAAGGGAAAAGAAGGTGCAGAATGTGCTATGAGGAGAGAAAGAGAGACAATTGAGCACATGTGGAATAGATGTAGCGAAATGAGAGTGGGAGAGAAAAGAATGGGGGGAAATACCGAATGAAGACGGAAGGCAGATAAGGTGGATGAAGGAGATATGGAAGAGGAGGGAAAGGAATGAAAAAGAAAGGGGTCGGTGATAGAAATAAAAATGTTATTTTTTTTTTGGGATCGTGATTTTTATGTTTTTTTATGATGTAATTAGAAATTCGAAAGACCGTAGAGCAAATAAGCTTATTGTTATTATTATTATATGTAACTATCTAGGAAAGGAGACAAAAAACAACAGTTTGTAATTAATTATTTTAATTACTTCTACAGAAATAAATTAACGGGGCAAATTACAATAAAGAATGATTCTGTAAAATTGTGTAGTCTAAGAATTTGCCCCAGTTTTCAAACATCCTTTGTAAATTGGCATTAAAAACTGTTCCACAGACAAAAACTACGTTAATTAGTGGCAGATTAAAACTGAGAATGATAAAATCTGTCGGAATTTTTAAAAAACAGGAAATTAATTCTCTAGTTTTTAATAGCACATCAAGTAGTATTAAAAATAGCAGTGCCATAAAAATTTCCCCATTAAATTATTTGTTCGATAAACTCGACTCTTCTAAATTGGATCAAACTCAGTTCCATAAAACAAATAATAAACTGGAAATTCTTTGCAACATTTTCGCCCGGCGCATCCACCACTTTGCAATTTCCAACCAGTCCGATAACAATTTTCCAGCCATAAAAGTGTTGTCCAGTTTCACTCAACCCTCATCTGATATATGTTACAGTCCAGACGTATAAACCAGTGGCTTTATATTTGGGTTATGAAATTGAAAATTATTACAGATTCTCTTGCTGAAATCTGGCTCGCTGACAACTATTTCCACTAGCCTTGACCTTTACAGGAAACCGCTTACAGTAAAAGAAGCACTTTTATAGCAGGATTCGAGCTTTCCAACCGACAACAAACATGAACATGCTGATGCCAGTTGGAATTGTGGAAATAAATCATTAATTAATTAAATTTAAGAGTCCTGTTTTTGCGACCAGAAAAACGCTCTTAATAAATTAGAAAATCATAATCAATGAGAAACCTCACCGAACCGACAAAATTTAGTTGACTCTCTTGATCAATATAGGTCAACACAACTGCAACGAAGCTTCTCTGCGAAAAACCTCCTGCATATGCAAATTGTCATTGTATGAATGTAGTTCCATGTCGGACTGATAAGCTGATCAAGGTAATTTATATGCAGAGGCTACATAAACCTGGCCACAATCCTGTCCAATTTGTATCTCAAAGTAACAACATTGCGGACAAAACGTCGGAAAATTTAATTTGAAAAAAGGATTAAAAACGTAACCGCCACCAATTTTTCGTAATCGTATTTTACGACACGCTGGTCCCAGATAATTACATAATTCTGTTTATTAAGCCACATCCACAATTTCCAACCAACAAACAACAAACTTCCTGGAAATTATACCATTGACAAGAACGTTAAATTAAACACGAACGTGTTTGTTCAGTTTTGCCTCACTCTCGCCAACCAAAATGTTATGGTCCCTAGACATGTCACCAAAAGGAAAATCACAACTGCAACTAGGACCGAGATTTAGCGCCACACAGAGAAAACTGTCACAGTGATAAAAATTGAATTACGCAAGATACTCCCATATGATGTTAACGCTTCATCAATAAAGCATAACAGCGGTGTTATTACAGCCATCAAAAATCGAATTATCCAGTTATGGCCCCTCAAAGTCGCACTTTAAAGCTGTTTATGAACAGCAACAGCAGTGGCAGCAGAGCCAACGTTGCATTTATTGAAGTGAAAACTTCTTCAGGCGCACTGCGACATTATTGTCGGGCGGTGAATCACTTTCACCGTCACGCGTCACGTCACACGCTCCGAGGTGAAAGGCTCCTTCGAGTATGTAAACCACAAAGATTGTACATTCACAGATATATTACTAAAAATCAATTACGTACGTCATAGAAGTCTTCACTTCTGTTGTGCGGTCTTGAACACACACTCTTTTTTTTAATTTGAACGTGACGGAGGGTGTGACGCACAGAAGTGTTCAAATATTTAAGTAAAGCTTGAGCGTATCATGTGTCAGGTGTAGTGAATTATTTTAAACCGTGTTGGTATTTGCATGCAGAAACGCTAAATCACCTCGATTATGGTAATTGTTGGGATTAGTGTCAAACGTAACAGCTGTTTATGGGGCATAAAACGGTCATCAAGTATTTATATGTTTAACTACATCTACGATTATGGTTCATTCATAATTACCTTTCCATTCATTGTCCGGTTAGACAAGCAGGAGCGCGATAAACTCATTGTCACTTTTCAAAAATATCACTAGGTTCGAATCACAATTGCCTCCTCGACAGCGGTAGACTGATCACTTTATTGATAAACAACAACAATAATTAACAACACCGTACTCTAAGAAAAACACCCAGAATAGCAAAAACATCCAAACTAACTATATCTAATTATTATCATTCATTTGTATTATGAAGTAGAAGTACGAAGAAGTAATTCGTGAAGATCTGAACTATTCTACTGGAGAAGCACTATCCTGATATGTCTACAGTTATCATCTAGGGGTCTCGATAGAAAACTACGACTATAACTTAAAAAATATCACAAATTTTAGGTACGTATTTTATCAAAAATTCAAGTGGCGACGCGAGTCCCCCTTTTCGGAGGGGAAACGTGGAACGTGGAGTCGCCTTCACAAGCTCGGGACGTGCTCCAGGAGCGTCCAGAGGAAAACATTTGTTGCCCGACGTGATCTGATGGGTTCGTTTCGCCACGTTTTACTCTTTGTACATCTTTCTAACGGCTCTCGCTGCACATTTCCAATTACAAAGTTTCCCTCCAGATCAACAGATGGTTTTTCCCGTGGTGCGAAAATTTCGTCCCTTCCTCCCGATCTAGAGTGGTGCACACGTTTGCCGCCCCCAGTGCAGCTCGAATCTATTCGCACTACTGTTACCGGCTAACTATTATTGTACTGTTGCTTTTAGCAGAATTGAAAGCTGTCGAATTATCACTAGTGGGATGTGGTTAGAACGGTGGGTTGTGAGGGTCGCGACTGGTCCGCGGTGTGATTCTGGATGTACTGTCTCTTATCAGAATAGTCAATTTTGATGATTTGGTGTCTGTTTGAATACTGAATGATTGTTGTTGGAAGAACGTTGGAGTAGTGACCGCTGTGCACGGCGGCTCCGGGAAGACTAACTGCAGTGGCACTCGAGTCCGGGACTCCGGAGTCCTATTGATCACGGCGAGTTCGCGCCAAGAACTCGCGCAAACTCGTCATCCCTCTGTTATCCTGTGCTGGAGCAGGACCGGTACTTACCTAGCACAAGGCTCCTCTAATTACCACTTGTGGGCGTTCGACGCGCCTCCGTCCCCGATAACGACCAACAATATATAAGTGATACACGTGACGCAGAACCCATGAATGATTCAACGTGGGAGTTTAATCAAATGGACGCCCCCGGATAGTTGGCGGTTTTTCAAGCGGACAGTGAACGGTTCGAAAACGCCGCCAAAAACCCCGACGAAACTCATCCCCGCCCACCGGAAAAACGATAAAAGTGCGCAACAGATACGCGACGTTTTTACTTTCGTTGTTTACCGCAATCATTCATCAGTTGTCACATAAAATACAATTTTGTTTTATCTCTCCAGAATTATCCCATTGCTGCCCGGCGCGCGTTTTTTAGTGCGGATCCCGCACATAAATTATCCCCCTTTTTTCATTTATCACTTGTTTCAAAGTTGCTTTGCTTATCTGGATCGGATCAGATCAAGCCCCAAATATCGAAAAGAGACGCCGCGGCTATTTGGAGGAAGGAGCCCCATTGCTGGAGGATTTTTTACTGCGGAAACGCAACGAGCTTCGGAACAAGACAAGCTTCCAAAAAACGATGAATTATCTCAGATCCGGAGTGGTCCGGACTCGTGGCACCAGAATGGCTATCTTGACTCGCAATTTTGGGAGAAGTTCAAATGGACAATTTTGCCATTCCGGTTAGATTGGTTTTCACGATGTTCATAAATTTTTCGAATTAATTCTGTCAGATAACAAAAACAAATTTATTTGCAAACATATTTCCAAAATCGTGACTCGCAAAAACATTTTTTCCAGATTTCGGGTCTACGTCGATGCTTCAGGCAAAAATCAAGACGAATTTTCTACATTATAAATTCTAATTATTGCTGAAATCTTTCAACCGGAAGAATCAAATGGGATAAAATTCTGGAACGTTTCAACCGATAAAAAAATTCTGCGAATATTTGGCAAAAGAAAAACTTATTGGTGATGCTGCAGCAACAATAAATTATTTCAGGCTCGAACAACCCCGAAATCCTGGCGTCAGGATCTCTGCCTTGGCTCACGACTTCATGACAAATTCAAACATAAATTTTTTGCCACAGTTAAGTTAATTTTAGTTATAAGACAATTTGGGTTATTAATACTGTTGCAGATAAGATATGTGCAAATAACAGCATCTTCGAAATAAAAAGAAAACATTTTTACTCGTTCTGCCAAAAGTACGCAAAAACATATTAAAATGCAACTGATTTCCTAAGAATAAATTTTTTATTACACTCTTGTTGTTTATAAATTTTAATTGGAAACTGATTAGTTCAAAGCTGGTTTGGTTATGGAGATTTAAACTTCTTTTCACATTTTACAATAAGCAAACATTTATAATAAGCAAAATTTTTAGGTATATATCACTTGCCCGCTTATAACTAAAAAATTACCGGATAGATTTTGATAACGTCTTCACTTTTAGTTAGAGTGTTTCTTTGATTTAAATTTTAATATACAAATCATTCCCCACCGTCCGAGGGGGCTGACTAGCGACAAAAAATATGAAGCGAGTACGTAGAAATTCTTTTTAATAAGGATTCGGACTGATTGATTACCAATGGCGTGTCTACAAAGGGTCTAAAAGTACATTTCATTGATCTGAATCTGTGACAGTGACAAGCTATGTGTGACAATTACTGCAATTATACAGGATCATGATAAATTATTGTAGTCCAAGTTGGCGCAAAAACTGAATGTAAAATTTATGGTTGCCGCTCCATATAAAAATGATCAAAATTATGTGAATCAGTGAATACACACCGTTGATTAACAGTTGACACTATTGAGAGTTCACGCCGCATTAGAGTTATGTGTGTATAGAGCGGCAAAAATTTCATAACATGGGCATGGCTTGCTTCGACTACAATCATTTATAATGACGTGCTTTAATTAAATGTTGCTGCGTTTACTGTAGAAGTTTTCGATATTTAACACACTTTGACAGTGTTGTCTGACAAAGAAAATGCAAATGATCTTTTAGAAATTAAATTAAAACTGAAACTAAGATGAGGAGAAAATTATTATATGAATAAATTAAATGTTTGATATTCTTAGTAGAATGAATGTTAGTGTAGTAAAACGGTAAATCATTTCAATTTAGACCATCCAGATTGCTATCTTGGCCTGCAATTTTAGTAGAAGTTGAAATGAAAACAATTTTGTTATCCCAGTTAAATTGGTTTTTGCAATTTACATAAATTTCCAGAATTAATTCTCTCAAACAACACATCACATTTTAGAAATAAAAGTAAACGTATTTAAATACAAACATAACAGCTCCGAAAACAACATGCAAATTGTCGTTTCTGACCGGAAGCAATTCCCGGAGCAAAAACACCGCGTAAACTGAAAACTTTCTCGGCACCAATCAAAAATTACGTAATTACAAAGTCAAATGACTGACTTTTGGGGAAATTTGTTCGCAAACATCTGTCTTGGAGCTTTCCCCAAAATATTCACTACGAATCGGATGAAAATTTAAGTTTGCAAACTCCCCACTGAAATAATTAAATCTAACCTGCGGCACTTGTCGCAATTTTCAAAAACGTCGCTCTCTCGACTTTCCAAACGAATATCTGTAAACAACTGGGTACAGTTGATATTCACGCCATGCGACAGCACTAGCTTAAAGTCTAATTTTTCTTCCCGGAATGATGTATCGACACTCCGGGTGGCCGACATGTGACAGGATATTTATACTAAAATGCGAGGACTGTCGCGGGCCTCACACGGGTCCACTACGCGACAGCCCTTTATTTGGTCCCGACAAGGGCTTCCACTTAACATTTAACCAACGAACAGTGTCGCCATTTACACGAACACGGGACCATTGTAATTGGCTACAATTAATTTTACGGCATAATTAAAAAAAAACATAACAAGAGTTGCTCGGATGTAACGAGCTACACTAAGCTCTATGGAGCAAACTCTAGAGAAACATCGTAAAATAAACAGGGTAAACAAGCCGCCACCATTAATAATAATAACACGAAAACTTTGGAATTAATTTAGAGAATCATTCATTACCCTTGATGGGGTAATACAATGTGTATTTATTGTAGCCCGGATTGTTTTTAAATTGTTTGAATAAATTATTTCCGATAAATGTGGGTTAATCGAGAGGTAGGAATTTTTTTGTGCAATAAAAAATCGACCATTCTCGTATTTATGTGTTCTGCAAGGAATCTGTTATCGGCCCCTCTCGAAAATTGATAAAATTCAAGTTAAAGATGTCTCGTGTCTGTTCCAGGCCGCACATTTATCACAGCTTTCGGGGGAAATATTTGGCAAAATTGAAATGCATTCTAGGTAAAGTTCGGTTGGAAAGGCGCCAAACCCAACACAACCCACCCTCGAGAAATAGAAAATGATGTTTTCCTTAAGCCAGCAAAAACCAACACCCCTCCGGATTGTGTTCGACTCTATTAACTTATTACAGCCGAGTTGCTTAAACTCGGTCGCTTTTTCACTCACTTATCGCTAATTAAAACCGTGTTCACCGGGGGCGCAAGGACTTCGCTACAACTTTTGATTTATCGCGATTTAACTCAGACACGAAAGACTGATTCGTGGCTTTCACGTAGGGTGGATTATTTATTGAGCGGGGCTCCACCACAACACGGCTAATGAGAGGAACAATTGTACCGCAGCACATAAATCTGGAAAAACTCACAATGGAGTACGTGTATCCTGCAGGGAGGCGTCGGAAAATCTAGTCCGGAGGAAAATTCTACGCCGGAAAAAATCCTGATACAATCGATACGATCTGGTGAATTATTAGCACAGATAAATTTTCTTCGAAGCCTTCTGGCAGCTTCGAATGCGTCAGTTTCTTGATAACTAGTGTCCATAATTTATTCAATTTGCATATCGGTTATTACTTGGATGACAACTAAATCCTTCAGTATTTAACCATTTTTGAAGTGAAAACAACAACAGTATTCGCGTCACGTCACACGCTCCGAGGTGAAAGGCTCATTCGAGTGAGTTCGGGGGAGCCGAGTTTAGCCGAGCGAGCGAGAAACAGTCAGATTTTAAGTGGAGATTTTAATATCGATTTCTCGACAGAAAAATCAAAGCCCTTGATTGATTTTTAAAAAGAGCAGTTTTCACTGGTCGTGTGGTCTTAAGTACACACTTTTTTTAAGTGAAGAATCTTCCGACAGCAAAAAGAAACAAACATTACATTTCCTTCTTGGCAATACGCCAATTGTCTTTGGAAAGCACAATTAGAATAAACATTTTAGAGTTTTTGGCTGGACTAACTTCATTTCACACCGATTCTTTTCTTTCGGTTTCACAATTGTGACTGACCCATTGAAGTAAAGCTTGTTTTTGATATAACCCCTTCAAAATTCTAATGGGATGAGATTGGGAAATCGCGCCGGCTCCCAATAAATCCCTTTCCACCAATCCTTAATTTAGGAGGTATTTGAGCTTCAAATATGTTCATTTTGGACATTTTTTCGATTTCTTCTTTTAGTTTGCTTTACTTTGCTGATTAAAAAATTAAAATTTCCCTGCCACCCTGTTTTCACTTTCAAAAATCAATATCTCAGGAACAATCAATGCAAACGTGATACATGTACGGGGTTATTACAAATGTTTCTGACATCGTAGTTGGCTGGGCGATTAATTTTAGGTGTGCCGCTTTATATACATACATTCCTACATGGCAGCTGACAGATTTCCGGCGGTAAAAACTACCGCCAGTACCGCTACCTATCTGCGATCTGTCTGTTATTAGGCTAGCGGCACATCCAAAATTGGTGTGGTTTTCTACGCCAACTACGATGTTAGAAACATTTATAATAACCCTATCTAGAATGTACAATTATGAGATAAAATCTTATCAAATAAAGTGTTTTTTAAATGTTTAGAAAATACTGAAAATACTCCGCCAAAAGTGCTTGTTTCAAATACTACAAAAATAGTGCAACATCGGAGACATTAGTGTCAATAGAAAAATGGGGTGGAAAAAATGTAACCTTGCAGTGGATTGATCGTGGAAAAATCTCGTGGCAATCGCGCCAGATAATAAAATTTTATTCCCAGATTTATTAAATTTTTACACTTGGGGCCGGAATGGCTGCGATAGATAACGCGGAGCTCATATCGTGAACATCTAGAAGCATTCGGAGTTATTTTTCGTGCGGTGAAAAATGTGTCTGGTTATTAATGGGCCAAACAATCGGACCGCTCCCGTCCGGCCCTGCCATTCCAATTTAATTAGGGGTGGAGGCCTTCGAAGACAAAAACCCCAATTTTATCGTCGATTTATGTGAGGTCGAGTAGAATATACAGTTCGAAAACTATGAGCTGACATAGCTTTCCACCATCATCAACGACGATAATTCTCCCTGTCGAGGGGCATAAATTCGGCGAGGAGAACCATTTCGTGATTGAAATTTCAATAACGAACGGCCGACGTATTACGGGGGAAATTAAGGAAGAGCCCCAACTTTAACTTCTAATTACACGCCAACGTCTAGTTGGGGCACGCGAATTCGCACCCCGGCAAAAATCTGATTTGTAAAGGAAACGAATCGCGAATGAACACGGAAAACCACTCAATTATGAGCTTCGGCGAGCTTTCCAGCGCACCTACAAGTGTTGCCGCATCCCCGGGGATAAGAAGTGCCTAAATAATTTAGGGGTTGTTTCATGTCCGGACAAGTAATAAAAGCGTAATAACGCGGATGTTGCCGACGTAAAAATTTATGTCTCATGCGGAGTTTTCTAATTGAAAGCCGACTTGACGGGCATCCCCTGAAATGCGGCGGTGATAAAATTACCACGCAAAATAGCGACGCCAATTAGGTGCTTACTTATACATCCCCCAGGACGCTGACAGAATAATATCGGAAAATTTCTACGATATCCCGAGACGCTCATAAACGGCCGACTCTGCGTGCCTTAACTTTTCAAAATGGATTGCCCTACACCTGTTCGTCGTGATGGACCACCACCTCCAACGGTACTCCTCCAAAAATTCACACCAACAACGTGGCCCCATCAAAACCGAATTAATTCCGAAATCGTAAATTGGAAGAGGATAAATATCTCGCCGCAGTAGTTATACCGATGTGACACGCAAATGTTAAGACTGATGGTTCGTGACTTGTCCTAATTTGAAATTTTTCAAAAATCTTCTATCGATACGCCGCTATCACACAAAACCATAATTTACTTGTCTGGCAGATATGCAAAATACAAGATAAATCGGATCAAGTGAAACCTTCAAATCCGCTACTGTTGTGGTGTGGGGGTGCGCCTCGTCGTGCCGAGGAATTCATGCCAATTCCAATCTCGCGGAACACCTGGCCCGATTCTGCGAAAGCATTTAAACTTATTAAGCTCGTTTAAGAGCCGCAAATTGGTTTGGAATGAAAGGGATCGCATCGCGTGAGCATTTCATCTGGAAAACTGGTTCGTTGTTTTATGTAGAACCAAAAAAAATTCTTGCCCCAGTTTCTGGCGAATAATTCGAGTGAAAAAGCCGGCGAACAATGCACTCCTAAACAAAATATCTCCCCGATAAGAAAGTTTATTCTAGCATTTCAGTTGGCATTTTAAACGCCATTTATACCGGAGCTCCAATTTACAACAACAGACAACTTTTCTTCCATTTAAGCGATCCGCGAGTCGCTCGAATCTGTTCCTTTATTTAGAAATCTAAACCGACAATAACTCGACGTCGGTTCCATTGATTTTGTCCGGAGGAACCCCCTTCGTCCGGGGCTCCGGGTGCATTTGCAAATTCCGCCGGAGCTTTTCCCCGTGCATATTTTAGACGGGAGCGTTCCTCTCCACTTTGCAAATTTAATTCGACTGCACTGGCCGAATCAAAACCCGGAAATATTTAATCCGGGGCACAAACAGTCTCTGTGTGGGATTTATGGGAGATTGCGGCAACCGCAATAAATAACAAAACGCCAACAGTCCCGCCATTAGGACATGATGTGAGTACTCACGAGATCGTCATTTGGTGGTGGAGCCAACAAAGAAACACCGTCACATGAGTGACGGAGATAACGCGAATTATTTCCATTTCATTAGGGTTGAAGAGATTTATAGCTCCATTTCGGCGTGCACATATTGTGTTTTAACGTAACCGTCGTGCAAGGGTAGAGAAAAAAAATCATCATTTTCCCCCATTACTCGGGCAAAATGAAACGTGTGATGAGTCGTCGGATAGTGACGTTACTTCCATTCCGAGTTCCAAAGCGGCGAAGGAGTGTTTTTAATAATCGTGCAATTATGGTAAGCCGCTCGATTTACTATCAAGCACTTTGATATTGTAATAGGGGGAATTATGGTCCGACGGGGAATAGTCGATTAAACCTGAAAGAAATAGCAAACCGAGCTGAAAGCTCCGAGCTTTTTGCTCCGGTGAGATTTTATTATATTCTGTCTTTCTGCAGGAAAATGATCTTCTTAATAGAATTCCGGGGAGTGCCAAGCAGAATAGCAAACACCCTTAACCGGTTTTTGTTTATTGGAAGTGCGAGATTGGGGCCGGGCTCGAGTTACACTCTGGGGTTGTGCATGAAAATTGAAACCCCCTTACGACCCCTCATTTGACAAGGGAACGTCGAGGGGCGCAAATCAAAAGAAAAAAATCTTGAAAAGGTATTAAAAATTGTATTAAAAAAATTGATGCGCGGCTGAATTAGAAATACAAATTATTGTATTTTTATTTTTTATTTCGTCACTTCTGCATATTTTCCCCGTGAACGTGTAAAGTAGAATTTGAAAAAAGTAAAACGGTAAATACAGTCTTTTTCAACAATATTTTGAACTACATTGACGTAAATCTTCTCTAATGTATTTTTTATTAGGGTCCTTATATTTTATTGCGTAGATCCTCCACTTTTCCTTGATTCATGCTTTATTCCTCACACAGCATGGACAATTTGGAGTTGAAGTATAAAATAATGGAAGAAAGAGTTCATTCTAAATGTATTCGAAAAAGGAGGCATAAAGGAATCGCAATGAATAATTTTGCACTCTTTGCATGTTAATTTTTCAAGAGCCGGTTCCAACAAAATGTATGTGTAGAGTTTCAATATTTTCTTAATCCATTGTTCGAGCACTGTATTCCACACTGTTCACCGTTTGTAAAAATATATAGTCATACAAATCCGAAATGAAATCATGAAGGAAAACTAACACTAGCTAAACCGCTCAATAAATAAATAATATAAAACAACACATCGCTAAGAAAATTTGGAAAAACGGTATGAACACACAAATAATAGTATATTATTCAACGAGCCGATAATCATGGCTATTACTCGTGAGGATTTGCGTCACGAGCCGAAGGCGAGTAGCGTAATTCATCCGAGCAAAAAATAGAAAATTTATTTATTCATTTGGTGTGATGATTTGTAAGCTGATGATTAATTTACCTACTTTATTAGGTTTTTAAACAGTGAAAAACAAATACCAAATAATTTTTAATAGATGTGAATGTCGCTCGATCATAAATGTATGAATGTCAATCTGATTTATAACCAGATTAAATATGTACGAGTATATTTATTTAATCTGGATAAAATAAATCAATGGTTGAAATCAGTCCGCTGCATTCGCAATAAAACTGTGAAACAGACCAAATGCATAACAAGTTGATTTTTTCTTTCTCCAGAAAGTAGAGAAGTGTTGAAAAAAAAAGATACCAATACAATATTGAATACTTTTGTCTTAATTTAATAAAAATTAAAAAATCTGGAAAAGTTTTACTATATCAAATGTTCGATACCTTCCTAGAAAGTGAGTCTGTATCCATAGTTACCAGTGGGTGAAGGTTTCACTTTCGCTCACGCATAATTGAAATTCGATTTTATGAAAAAGAATTTCTATATTGAAAATAACAACTATAAAAACCAACTTTTTACACAACATCCAGGTCGAAGTTCGTTCTCACGACTTTCCGGATTACAGACAATACTGAATGAAGCTATGAAGTACCGAAATTACAACGGAAAGCAATTTTGCTGGCGCGAAAATCAACAAAATACATCACAAGACAAATTTAAACAAATTGACAATTGTTGACAATACTCAACACTCCACAATATCACCATTTTTCATTTTTGCGTTTTGCTGTTTTTCCAAATTAATTTAAGCAATCTAAATTTGAAAAAATCCAGTTTCTAATTGCAAGTTACTTATTATCTTTGGCAACATCGAAAAAGTCGGATGGAACAGGTTGCCGAAGCTCATTTCCTTGAAACGCAGCCTCATTTTTATCTCTAACGAATCCGCCACTTTTCCCCTAAACAATATTCAAAAACGAGTGGTCCCTGGGCAATTCTCGTAAACTATATCGAGCCCCCGTTGGAGTCTCAAGAAAATTGAACTTCCGTGTTACACCGAAATGATGACACATCTTTGGGTACACTTCCACTCTCCAAATATTTTTATCGGCGAACCGAAATACATCGACGATAAAAACACGACGATTTCGAAGATTGATCTCTCCCCCATCGCTCCTTTCAAACCATCCGGTATCATGTCTGGCACAGCAGGTGTGACACGTGAGAAATATCCATATTTGATATGAATGAAAGTGTCCAGGACCATCTGGTCCTTGGCGCTTTGTCCAGGACGGACCGAAAAGTGGAGCGCATTTGGAGCGATCAATTGTGGCGGATTAAGCTGAATTTTTCCGGGGTTGAAAAACGCCCCGCTTAACGTGGATCATTAATAGAACCTCAATCGAAAAATAACGAATCGCGCAGCGACAGTAATTACCGATTACCACAAACGATTTACACCTTGGGGCATTCGCAGAATTTGTAACGGTCCAGCCTTGCATAATAATCAAGGCGACTGCCGCCCCGGCTAAATTAATGAAATTTTGGGAAACGCCTAATAAGATTACGATTCGGTGTAATTAATTACCGCCAAGCAGACCTAAGATAAATCACGTGTCTACTAATTACGCAGCGACCGCGTAATGAAATTCTCCGGGACCGGATTTTTGTGCCGAAAGGGGAATTTTCGCGAGTGGAATTTGCATTTTTCCGTTCCGTTCGGATGGCTCCCATTATACCCGCACTCGAAAATCCGAAACCTTCTTATCATGCGGAAAGTCTTCAAAAGAAATGGATTTCGAATTTTATTCAGATGCGCGTATTGATCATTCCGCCACGAAATCCTTTCCACAGTGACTGCATTCGAAAAATATCCGACACTCCATTCCCACACGTCGAATCCCTCAAATGAAATTTCATGCGTTTAATTAAATTTCATCCCCTCTTGCGAAGTCTTCCGCAAAAACGGCGCACCCCCCGCCCGGAAAATCGCGATACATTTAAAATAATTCCGGCCGATCCGGTTGTATAAAAACGAATCGATGTCCAGGACGAAAAAACTGAAATAAACCCGTCCTGGAGTATAAAGCGACTCAGCGAGTCCGACCACAAACAGGATTATGCCGTTCGAGGAGTAAAATTTTCGCGAAATTACCATAACCCCAGACGTAAACCGGTCCGCTGACGCCTTATCGGAAAATGATATCGTCGACACTCTCATCATAAAAATGTAAAAATCCGGATGATCACTAACGCGGGAGACGCATCCTTGCAATAAATTCGCCCGAAGAGAGTCCCTTTGTCCCCTCCTCTTTATTTCCTTTTGCTTGCCATTGTGATAAATTAAACCGGAACTCCGGATGGCCGCTCCTTATTTCAAACAACAACTCTCGGTGCGTTTTGCTGCAAGGCTAGAACAGGTGGTTACGAGTTCTGTGAGATGTTCTCGTCTGATTTATTACGAGATCCTTGGAAATCAGCGAAACATCAGGATCATCTTTTATTTGCGAGGGATTCGAGCGACGTCTTTGTTTCAGTCACAATGGGGTGACGAAAAGTGCAGGACGAGAGCGATTCCGGAAGGAGAAATAAAGGAAATGGGGGTGTCGGTGTGTTTGACATTTTTTTTTCTAATACGGGGTGATGCTCGATGCGAGATTTATTCATATCGATCCGGGTCGAATTCGGCCATTTCGCACAATAACTAACGCTGGTTATTTCCGTAGCAAACCGACTAAACCGCTAAAGTTTATTAATTATGGCTGGCGAGCAAATAATTCAATGAATTACAGAATAATTACAGCACTGAAAAAATTGAGAGATTTCTTGTCGCCAAGCTAAATATGGACGACAGAAATGAGTTGACCATAAACCTTTTTTATCCTATGCGGAAGGACGTAAAAATATGCTTCGGTCCTGAATAGTAATCAGCAATAAATTTAAGAATTGATTTGAGTTCAGACTTCTTTCAAAGCAATATCCATATCCTAGAAGATATGGAGATGCTGCAAGAAAATTGTACTCGTGAAGAAACTGGAGCGAAAGACATAATATGTATCCAATAAAAAACTGAACGCGGAAATTTAAAAGTAGCAAAAATAAAAAAGTGAACGCGGAGTCAAATTACAAAATAAAAAAATGCGCCGAAAAATTAAAATCCAACAAAAATTTCAAAACAAATAAATTTAAAAATTGGAGTATTGTTGGAGTATGTCACGAGCCGCAGGCGAGTGGGGTAATTGATCCGAGCGAGTATAGCCATTATCCCCGAATAGAATACTATACTTTTTCTACGACTACTGTGAAGCGAAATTGATAAATTGATCCAATGAAAACACATTAATAAATTACAGTAATATCCAATAGGAGTAGAAAAAAATCTTTACGTATCATGCCGTAACTAGTGCACATCGAATGACTGGACGTAATAATTCCAGAGGGATAAAAATATGAAAAAGATAAAAATACCTAAAGTACAACAAAGTGTACCGATGCCTTTCAATATGAAATATGTATTACTTACTTTCCTAACACGGTTCAAAATATACAATTTCTTATTCCACCCAATAACGCCGTTATTGAATGCAAAGCGTTCGCGAAAAAGCACAAGATATCCGTTTCATACCCCAAACAAGCTAAAAATAGCCGCCTTTATTTTCGACGCCAATTTAATCAAAATTAAAATGATATCTAAGCCGGTGTTTGCCCTCGCCCGTAACGCCTCTCTTCAATTTTATCGTCTTGGCGAAATCCCCAGACGACATAAATTCTCCAAGAGACCATCAAAAATTTTATTGGAAGGTATTAGTCTCCATCATTGCAAGTTGATTTCTAAAGTGATTAATGGGTCAACTTGAAGGCACAAAAACATCGATAATTTATTATATTCTAGCTTATCGCAAAAAAACAAAAAGCGAGTGATAAATGATTGGTGTAATGCAACCCACAATGTAACTGTTACAACAAAGATGTGCAAAAGTAGAGCCGTGTAACAAGCGTTGGAAATTATTCGACCAAATCCTGGAACATTATGGGAGGCAGAAAGTTTTAATTAGAAGCCGAGAAGGCACAGTTTAATATATTATTCAATATCCTCGGATTTTCGGATTTATGGTGCCCTTAACCCAATTTTTCCCGCAGAAGACACCATAAATTTGATCAGCAAGAACGAGGCGGCGGCGGCGGCGACATTCAGAGCAGACGCACAAAAAGCTCACTTAGATTTAGATCCAGATTATATTATTTCATGTGTAAGAGAAACTAGTCGTCCGTACTGGCAAAAGATATTTATGGACAAAGCTAAAAGTATTTGGAATTACAGTTCTGTTTCGCACGATTGGCGAAGACCTACATATTCAAGAAGCTTATCCGAAAGCTTGATGATGCACTAATAGAGACCTTTGTACGGCTTTCGTACTTGCGCAGCACAACTAAAAAGCTCCTCGATTTTCGCAAGCTCGAAACTCTCGCGATTATTCAAGTTTTTCGATTAAAACGCACAAAGAGAATAGTTTTGGCATAGCCTTTTTGCAAACATAAAAATGAGTCTTCCGGGGAGTCATTGTCAAAATTCCCACCCCATTATGGCCAAAATTGGCAAAGTTGGAACAGTAAATTAAATCTGGGATCAATCAGGGGTGCGCTTCGTGATAAAAATAGCAAAAAGTTTGACAAGACAGCGTTTCCGTCCGTTTATTGCCGTCATAAGCAATAAATTAGAATCTACAATAATCGATCGAGATAACCCCCCCATTTAACACGGAACAGAACAGTCGAGCTTCGCGGAACCATTAAAGACCAGATTAATTTCGGCATCGATTTAACTAGAAGGGAATTACGACGGCATTATTTCATGTAAATGGAGATGGGCAACATTTTTATTGAGATTGCGAATCAATAAGGCCGACAGAGGTGAAATGTATCTGCGGAAGATTTACGAGTGCCATTTCCTGAATCGCACGGTCAACACGTTTCGCCAACAAACTGACCACCATCGGGATTGAATCAGGACGAAACACTACACCCGTCACGCGCTATAAGAAAAATTCAATTTTCGATCAACGCGATTCGCTTTGACAGGATAAACAGTGGTTAACCATCATTTGCTGCTAATCGTCGTTTTACAATGCTTCGGTACCATAAAATCAGTTAATCGAACAATTACGCGATGAGAGAATAAATGCAAACCAACACTTGTGCAGCTTCTCGTGTAAAAATAGAAACGTCCACCTACGTCACATTTAATGTACAGTGAAACACGGAATGAAGAAAAAGTACACCAAGTTTGATAACCAGCTCTAACAATAACAAAGTTAGCAACTTGTTATCCGTGAGCAGGTTCTAAAGTGGCTTTGTCGCTGAATTACAGTACAGAAAATTACATTTCGGAATTAATAAAGTGTCCTTTGAAGTTAATAAAAATTAAAACTTTCTTAACGAGACTTTACGTAAGTGCACACTAGACAGAAACATCGAGAGATACAGTTGTTAAATAAATTTAAACGGAAACACTTCACACAATAATTTCCTTCTCTTAAAAAACAATTAACACACCGGCATTTTTCACTGTTACTAGATTAATTACAAAAAACGTACGTTTCGTTTGCATTTCAAATTGGAAATTAATTCGACTGTATTTGTGTCATCACAAACTCATTTCAGTCAACTATTACCGTTTCAAAATATAGCACAATTACATTTTCGCCTAAATACACATTTTACATTTTAAATTAACAAAACTGCGTGACTCTGTCCAGTAGTAGTTGAGAAAACCGTAAATACATATTTTGCAAAAATCGTGGAGACAATGATATTTTTCCAGGAGAATTGATGACAAGATCTGCTGTCGTTTGAACCGGATCAAATCTAAAAACTGTGTTTAACAGATTTAATTGTAGCAAGTCTCGTGCAGAAAACGCTACACGAGTATCTTCAATGGTAACATGAGAAAACTGCAATCACGCTATTTTTGTTAGTGTTTGAGCTATTTCTAATCCGAAAACTCTCTTTAATAGACTTGATTGCGAAGAATCGAATGCAAAACACTGCATTACTCAATCGTTGATACTGGTTGAGAAAACTTCAGTTTTGTGTTTTGCAAAAATGGTGGATGCGCCGGGATTTTATAAAATGCAGCAGATAGCTTCATGATTAAAAAATTTCGAATTTCAACATTGATATCGGGTGTTCATTTAAATTTATCTTCAAAGTTAGCATTGTTGAGTAAATTGTGAACGCACCACCGCAGAGTAAAGACACTAACAACGCAAAAAGTGAGGTTAGCTTTAAACAGCTGATCCGTGATCTGTAATCCGTGATGCGTTCACAATCGACTCTTCAACGCCTACTTTGAGGATACATTTATGTGTTGTTGTTTTGTTCACGAATTAATTTGAAAACACCCTGTAACAAGAATCACACAAAGAATCAAATTAACTTTTAAAAACGTAATTACATCGCACTGCTAAAGAACTCGAACAACTCGAATTAAAAAGAAATTACTAAAATTCTGTTCTCATTATGAAACCTGTTCATTTACGAAGTCAAATTAACGGAAGAGTTTAAACATATTTGTTGTTTATCCACGGCACTACCATTCTGCAATCAACTGCTAAAATCGATGAGGGACAAGTGAGTCATTTTCGAAAAAGAACAAGTGGCCATTACCCCAGTCAGTAATAAAAGAGTTTGATGAGATGGCCGGGGCAATTTCAACTTATCTACTTTTCAATCTCTGTATTACCATTCCTACAAAACGTGTCTAAAGGCACAATTTCCACACAATAAAAGTCCCCCATAAAGCCCATTTACGATCTGATGCTTGCAAGGTTGGACTATTGATTGAAATACTCTCCGATTTGGCCTGAATAAAAGCTCCAGGCAAATTTTTGCATACACGTGTCCCAATCGATCGGCCCCAAAAACTGCCATTTTGTCAAAAAAAACGTCAACCGACTAGCCAGAAATTGTCAACTTTCCGTGGAAAACAGCACCGGCGCTTTGCCCCAGATTCATTAATCTCCGGACAAACCCGTCGGCTTAACGCGGACAGGTGGAAAAGGTGCTCACTTAATAATAAATTAAACACGCGTGCGTATAAACAAAAACACATGTTTCCAATAAACAAAAAACATAACCTCAAACTGCTTTCAACAGAGGCACGCAGGCAGTGTGAAGCGGGTCGGCTATTCCGTACTAGAACGAGTGCATTAAATAAACAGAAGCGTTATGCAATAGACAAATTAGTTATTAGTCTAGCATTATAATTGATAGCTGTCAAAGTGCACACCCAGTTCTGCCAAATAAATGCTAAACTACTAATTCTATATGAAATTGTCGACGAAGATTGCGCAACAACAAAGCGGCTAATGTTATATTACCTGTTTAATAAGAGGAAGAAGGGTTTGTTCTATACTACGAGTTTTAATTTCTAAACAATCAAAATTTGTTGTACCTACTGCTGCCATTTTCTACACTACTGGTTGTCTCCGTCGGATCCATCGTACCCGTGGATAGTTCTGTCTCGTTTCAATCGTACGCGATGAGGATTCCTAAATAAATGTCATCAGTGATCAGCTGATTGTTTCATTCTCCTGTCAAAAAGAGCGCCATCTATCGACTCTTCGTAACGAAGTATTGCAAAAATAAGAATTCTTTGTAGAATTTTGGCAAAAATTCGCCATTCCGGGAAACTTACATAATCTATCCGAGAATGTAGTTTTAGTTTTGATGTGAGTAGCTCTGGGTCATAAATGGGACGGTTAAGTAAATGTGGCTAGGCAACCAACAACACACTTTTTCCATAAGACAAACTGGACACTTTAATTGGGGAAAACAACACCGGACAATCGGTGGAAAGTAAAAAATACTTTAACTCATCTTGTATTCAATTGTGTTAATGTAAAAAAGTAACCTAGCACGTATTCATAAATGATTTATTTGAACAAAAAAAAAACGAAAACGGAGCATTCAAGTAGTAAACACCCATCAAATTCTGTTTAAGAGCTTGTTATAGTTCACATTATCGTGTTTGTCAAGTCCGAAAATGTAACAATACGATTTATACAATTGCTGTCTTTTCGCTGTAGGTAGCTTAGACCTTAAGCGTGTCCTTTTAAACTTCTTCAATCTTTCTAAATGCGTCTTGCCATCGTTCAAATTAAGAACGCCGAATAGCATCATGTTGAGCTTCTGGTAGTGATTCCCGCTCACGTTCCTCTGAAACTGCTTCCTCTTCAACTCGGCCCTGCTTTTATCAATGTGATATGACAACTTGGTCAATCTACTCAACTCTTCGCCGAGGAACTTTTGTATATCCTCGGGTCCCAAAGAAAAGAATAAATATCTGTGTCTTCTCGGATCCATCTTGTCCACGTCCAAAAATTCTTTAGGCGGACCTCCGTAAGAGTTCAAGTAACTCTCTTCTGGAGGGGCGACGGGAACTTCATTGTACGCCTGCTGATCGAGTCCCGATTCAAAACTGATGTAATTCGGTAAGTTGTCCTCAAAATTGTTCTGATCATATCGCTCTGTATAATCATTCCTTGTATCATACGTAAATCCTCTCGGCGGGTACTGGATCATGTGTCTGGGGGCGTTGTAGTGAAAATTCTGATTAGGTGCAAACAGATTCCTCTGCGCATAGACGTTTGTCTGATCGTACGTGTAGGTCGGCATATATCGAGGTTTGTCCACCGTCGGAGAATCCCCTTGACTGGCATAATTCGGAGCAATCGGCTGTTGTTCTTGCTGACTGGACTGGACTGGACGATCCTGATACACATCCTCGTAGCTTTTGATGAAAGGATCAGCCGGCGGATAAACAGATCCGTAGTACGTACACGCATGTTCCAGATGACCGGATTGGGCACAGCCAGAACACCACAACTGCTCCTTAGACTTCAATGCCGGTCCGTTGTAGACTTTTATGGGGCCCTCGGAAGTCTGCTAGGACGTACTGATGAAACAAGTTCAGCTTGCGGAACTCATACTCACTGTTAAATAATAGCGGCGCCACAAATCTGGACAAGTGGTGGTTAAATGTCCCGTCATGGAACAAAGCGAGCACCGGTACGACCGCAACTTGAAGCACGACTTGCAGTACGTCGTGGAGTAATGACTTCGCTGACCGCACTAGAAAACACAATCATTTCAGCCAAATCAAGTGTAATCGCAATGAAATAAAATTTCTATGACATATCGTAGAAGCGCCCTCTATACGGCGCTCGACGCAACTATTCTAACCTAAAAACCGAAATCATTGAAACAAACCTGTGTGCAGAGCTTGTTTGGACATCTTGGTTCATAATGACCACTCTCTCCACACAACCTACACTTTGCTTCTACTCTATTGGGACACCTAATCGCCATATGACCTACTTCCTTACATCTGTTACATCTTCTACCTGTACTAGCCCTATATGGCATTCTGTCAATGTCCAATATCGCCCACAGTTTAGGATCATCTACAACATAACATTAGAATCTGACATTCTGTTAACTGATATCTCACCTGACATGACACTCTGAAGCTCTTGCACACTGCAGTCTTTAAGTTCTATGGATGATTTGGAAGTTGAAGGGGTGTTCTTATCCTGGAATCTTGGTGCTTTGCAATTTATTAACTGAATGTCTTGCACTTCTTCTAAGTGACTTAAGATAGATTCTGAATCTGAAGATGCTATTATTTCAAACTCACTTGCAAATGTTTCATCTACAACAACTAAACCATCCAGTGGTGTCTTTACCCTCTGTTGCTCATTAGACTGACACTTTTCTTTTCCCAATTTTTCTACATTATTCTCAACATTACCTTCTTCAGAGATTTTCTCTCTACATTCTTCAGGAGTAGTTGCAACAATATTGCTGTTCAACATTGCACCCTCTTGGCTAGTACTAACATTTGAGTCTTGTATTAAAGTCTCTTGTGGCTTAGTCTCTCTATCTGCCTGTCTTTCAACTGTCTCTCTTGTTTTATCAACACCCTCAGCTATTACATGATCACTTTTATCCTTACTCAAAGCATCATCAGTTGCCTTCTCTGCTGCTTCTTCATTCTCCTCTAAATTTTGAATTGAAGAAACAACTTCAGAATCTGTTTTATCTGCATTGTCTCCTCTATCACTTCTCTTTTTTCTAGTTCTCATTTTCTTATTAGACTGACCTTCCAAATTAACAAGTGTGTTGTCCATCTGACTAGACCTTCTTTTCTTCTGTTTTATTTCATTAGGCTCTACACCCTTGTCAACCAAATTGTTTGAAATCTCAATCTCTTCTGATTCCCCATCAAGATAAGTATCTTCAATTTGTGCATCTTCCATTGATATAGATTTCTTCTTGTTCTTCTTCTTCTTACCAGAACTCTTCTGTGTAACTTGCTTTGTCACAGTTGTTTTCAACAAATCATGTTTTGTGCCCACATCCATCAACTTTTTAGATTTTTTCAGCACCTGCTGATTGCTCTTGTTACTCTTTACTTGCATGGGTGACAATTCTGGTAAGTTTTTAGTTTTCCTTGACACATCTTTCTGCTTGTCCACTTGAGATTCTTCAAAATCACTCTCTGAACTGCTATCAGAAGAGTACACATTCTGGTGTTGTGCATCTGGAGGTTTAGGAGAAGACTGTGCAGTCACATCAGCAGTAGCTTGTCTTCTCAAAGGAGTAATAAATTTACCAAAAGTTTCTAAATTGTTCTCTGAGAAAATGTCATCTTTTGGGAATTCAATCTCATTGAAAACTGAAGAGTTTATCACATTTACTGTGTTTACATCTGTTGTGCTCGAACTACTTTCAGTTTCACAAGTTTCATTCCTGTTAGCAGGCTTCAGAAAGTCGCTGTGAAAATCTGAGCCATGCAAGCTGAAGTTGAATTTTTCCTTGTTCAGTTCAATTCCTGAACTGTTTATAAAATCATTAGAAGCAGAGTCAGGAGTGCTCAACAGTTCTCTCCTTTCTTGTTGTAACTCCTTAGGTGTCTGTGTTTTAGCTTTAGTTGGGGAATTAGAAACATCACTTTTTGCAGGAGAGTTTAATGTTATCTTTGCTAATGATGTATCTGTTTTATTTGTTTGTATACTTGAATTAGACTCCTCATCTATATCTATCACCACAACTGGAGCTTTCACAGGTTCCACAAATATTACATCATCACTTATACTTTCATTCAGATTATTAGGTTCTTCAGCATTTGAAGCCACATTAGTGTTGTCTTGTTCTTCAACATTATTTTCTTTTGAGCCAAGTTTAGCCTCATGCTCAGACTCAAGCATTGACACATGGGGCAAACTATTGTCAACAATAACACAGCTCTCCTCGTCACTATCAGACAATGTAATAACTTCAGCAGATTTAAAAATCATCAATCTATCCAACTGTTTGAATTTATTTGCCAATTTTGCAGCCTGCTTTCTCTTTCTCTTCTCTTTCAATTTTGCCTTCCACCGTGCCTTCCTGACCTCTTTTGGACTTGTACATAAAACAGCATTTTGGGGACCCAAAACTACCAACTGGTTAATTGCTAAATCTGGCTTATATGGACTTGCACAATTTTTGGAATAGAATCCTTGAGACTTTTCATGATTCTTACGTACAACTGGTCTAGGGCTACACTGTTTTTGATAAGGATTTTTAGTAGGTTTGGAACCCCAGAAAGCAGTCTGAAAATATCTCCCTGGTCTATCTGTACCAGGTGCAGTTCTAGGCATATCGATTTTTTCTGATGGAGCTACAAAATGCTCTTCATCATGATCATTTGAATGATATATTTGACTGTAAAGGTGGGACTCTATATCCTCTAGTTCTGACTCATTCTAGAAGAACCGTTCGTTGTTGTAAATGTATACATTAAAACCTAAAAATCTATACTTACCATTGTATTATTTTAATGTGTCATATTTGCAGCGTAAAAACTGAAACTAATAATACTTTAAGAACTATCTAAAACATAAAGCTAGAAACAAGGATAATTTGACAGTTGGAAACACGTGGTATCAGGTACCAACATCACAAAATTATAATAACCATATATTGGACACATAACGGTTTATTTACAGGTTTTAGTGTAATTGTACTAATTGTAGTTTGCTTTGAATAATATTTTCGAAGAAGCTTTGGAGTAAATCTCTGAAAGAAAGGCACATCAAACAAGGAAAAATTTATTTTCAGAAAAAATTGCCTTCAAAATATTCTAAAGCAAAATATTCACATAATTTTTCTGTTTTCTCGTTAAATATTTTTTGAAACCAGAACCAGTTCAGCGTTTTCTACAATTTCGCTTTTTCCAATTATTTTTGTTGGTTACAAGTTACAACGTTATAAATGGTTATAATAAATTATGACGTTGACACTGTTGAAGTGTTGACAGTCCGTTTAGGAAGTTTTCTTTTTACACCAATGTTTTTCACAATAATAATATAATAATTCTACAATAATTGTGTTTTATCTGAAAGAGTGTGCTTTTGCGGCAAGATGACCGTCACGGAGACAGCAGAACATGACGGAGAAAGTGAAAAAAACGGTGGTGGAAGCGTCAGCGAAGACGACAAGAACATTCTAACCTCATACATTCAAGAAGTCGAAGAGAGATTTCAATCAAAGCAGGAATTGCGGACTGCCAATCAAAATGCGGTCAACACGAGGCCCAGCGAATCCTACTTTACTAAACTGGACTCTAGTCTCAAGAAAAACACGGCGTTTGTTAAGAAAATTAAGAATTTCTCAGCCACTCAACTTGAAACCTATTTGAAAGATATGTCAGGGTTAAATCTGTCCAAATATATATCTGAGATTGCCGCGGCGATTGTCGATGCCAAGCTCAAGATGACTGACGTCGCCGCCGCCGTTAAAATGTGCAGCATCTTGCATCAAACTTATGCAGATTTTTCACAACACTTGTTTGAAAACTGGCAGAAAACTTTGTCTTTTAAGGTGGGTGAAAAGATTCCAAATCCTAGCAAGCTGAGAGTGGACTTGAGGTTCTATGCTGAGTTGGTACAAGCCAGTGTGTTCAATAATAAGAATGCATTTACATTGTTAGGCAATGTAATCACCACACTCGTTAACATGGACAAGGATGAACATTACAACTGCTCAATTATTTTAAGTTTTTGCAAACACTGTGGGGAGGATTATGCAGGTGAGGTGCCCTTAAATTGGTGAAAACAATTATTTCATAAGTATTATCCATGCTAATAAGGTGCCATGATTATTATAGAACTGTCAATAATGACATTTAATTACAGGTTTCTTTTTTGGAACACGTTTATATTTAAATTTTTATTGGATTTTAGCGTTGTTACGTTGTAATTAGGCCGTAAACTCGTAAAAAAATAACAAATCAAACTTAATTAATTTTTTTCTGTATAAATCGATTACTTAATTATTAAACTCGACAAGAAAGCATGTCGCATGTGTAAACAATAAATGAATTTTTTTGTTCGACACTGTCAGAATTTGAGAATTTTCTCCTGTGTGAACGGATTTTGAAAATTTTGACAACTTGTCAAAACGAAACGTCAAGCTAATTTTAAAGATTTTTAGCGATTTGGAGCCTTTAAGGGGCTCGTCGAACAAAAAAACGTTGTATTCAACTCGTTCTTGTGTAATTTTGGCTTTTTGTGGCACTCGTGGACCTTTAAAACTCTCGTTTCACTCGAGTTTTAAACTGGTCCACTCATGCCAAAAAAAGCCAAAATTACACACGAACTCGTTAAATAAATAACTATTATTTTATTCTTTTTATCGAATTTATACTTTTTATAACTTTATTTTGTCCTCACTTAACGTGACTTAACGTAGACAGTCATGAGTGGTAGTTAACTAGTAGTGCGGACGGCAAACTAAACATTATACTTCACCAGACATTTTTAATTTAAAATTCATGGCTACCATGTTTTTGTTTCTTTTTTTATTATTATTTTTGCAGGTCTCGTACCGCGTAAGATGAAAGAACTATCGGAAAAACTGGAAAAATCCATTCCCAAGAGCACTTTTTTGCCTCCCGAGAAGCAACAAAATGTCAGAACTTTGCTTAGAGACTACTACATGTCCCTGAGCAAGCATCTCGTGAAAGACCACCAAGAAATACAAAATTTTGAAAAACAAAACATACGAATACTGCAGACCAAAGGCGAACTAAGCCAGGAACGAAAAGACAAACTGGAGTCTTTGCATTCTGCCTATGATAAGCTCTTGACGTCGACACAGAGTTTCGCCGAAATTTTAGACGAAGACATGCCAACGCTCAAGAACCAAACGGTCATGAAGAACGATGAGGTTGATATTAGAAATGAGAATTCGAAAGTGCCGTAATATTGGTGATTTCAGAGTATGATAGTGACGGGAGCTGGACCGGATTTGGACGAATCCGCTTTGGCCAACATTGAAAATGTTTGGTGCGACATAGAGACGCAGAGATTTTATTGCGAACTACCGGAACTGCAAGCTTTTCTTCCTACTTCTTTCATCAACAAGCAGTCGCCTCCGCCGGCAGATTCAGTCACTGAAGAGGTCCTCGATTCAGAGATACCGACAGAGGAGCTGGAGGATGATGGTAATTTTTTTACATTTTATGTAACAGTCAGTAGTTACAAACCTTGAAATCCGAAATTCAAATAAAACAAGATTCAAATATTATTTTTTATTGAAACAATGTTTGAGCTCGAATTAACTGTGTTAGGAAATTGTTTCAAGCCAACTTTGGTCGAAACTAGACTGATCTGGAGGAATCTTTGTTCCTAGAACAAATCGAGGAGGTGGCAGCGGTGCCGGAGGACGAACCCGAGGACGCCACCACCACCAACGCCAGTAATAAAATCGTCCTGGAGGCGTTCTTGAACAGCCTCCCCAACTGCGTCAACCGCGAAATGATCGACAACGCCGCCATCGACTTCCTCGTCACTCTCAACAACAAACACAACCGCAAAAAACTAGTCCGCGCGCTCTTCGGCGTCAACCGAACGCGTCTAGACCTGCTCCCTTTCTACGCCCGCTTCGTCGCCATCCTACGCCCCGCTCTCCCCGAAGTGGGCAACGAACTGTGTCAAATGCTTCGGCAAGACTTCAAATACCACGTCCGAAAGAAGGACCAGATCAACATCGAATCAAAAATAAAAGTCGTGCGATTCATCGGAGAACTGGTCAAGTTCGAGCTCTACTCCAAGATCGAAGCGCTCTACTGTCTCAAAGTGTTACTCTTCGACTTCTCGCACCACCACATCGAGATGGCGTGCAATTTGTTGGAGGTTTGCGGCAGGTTCTTGTACTGCAGTCCCGATTCGCATCAACGGACGAAAGTCTACTTGGAGCAGATGATGAGGAAAAAGGCCGTCATGGCGCTGGACTCGCGCTACGTCACGCAAATTGAGAACGCCTACTACTACGTGAATCCCCCGGATGTCACCATCACGAAGAAGGAGAGGCCGATCATGCATCAGTTCATCAGGAAGTTGTTGTTTCAAGATTTGCAAAAGAATAATACCGACAAGATTATGAGACTGATCAGGAAGGTGGACTGGAGCACTGAGGAAATATCGGCGTATTCCATAAAGTGTCTGAGTAGTGCTCATAACGTCAAGTATTTCAATATCAGGTGAGTTCTTGGATTGTGCTGTCTACGAGAAATTGTAACATCTCGGAAATAATGTTGAAAGCTAAAGAAAATGGGTAAAAATTGATGGAATGAAAGAAGGTGGAGTTGAAAATAATTCTGATGATTTCAGTTATCAACAAACTTGCGTCGTGTAGATTTTTTTTCCGTACTATAATAAAAAAAAAATACTGTCAAAGCTCCCTGTGATTTTGGGCCTTTTTGGTGGTTTTGAATTTTATTTAATTCCTTTGTATCTCTTTCCTGCCAGTTCACTGACTTTCATTAATTTTTCTGGATCGCAACATGATAACATCACCTCCGTTCGCGACACAGGCTCGAATTCGGGACAGACACGTCCCGATTGTTCTTCGCGCGTTATATCACTATATGAGTAAAATCTAATTAAACAATTCTTGAACTGAAATTAATTTTGCAACGTGAATAGAAAGAACAACAAAGAGCAACACTTTTATAATCTTTAATACAGTATTAAATAGAAATTTTATTTTTTTTTTAAATACTCGAGTTTTCAGGTGCCTTGCGAATTTGCTAGCAGGTTTAGTCACCTATCAAGAAGAAGTAGGTACAAGGGTGGTGGACAGCGTTTTAGAAGACATTCGACTAGGTATGGAAGTAAACCTTCCAAAATACAATCAGAGACGAGTTGCTCAAGTAAAATATCTCGGGGAATTGTACAATTACAGAATGGTCGAAAGCGCAGACATTTTCAAGGTTTGTCAAGCCACTAATAATTCTTTTTTCGTTCACGCTGTATTTCAAAACAGGTGCTTTACTCTCTAATAACATTCGGAGTTTCGATGGACCCCAACGTACCGTCACCTCTAGATCCGCCCAATCATCTTTTCAGAATCCGTCTGGCGTGTGTTTTACTAGAGACATGCGGTAGGGCTTTCCCCTCTTTCCAATAACTTGCCAATTCATTTTCAACTGTCACTTGCAGGCACATATTTCAGTAGTGGTAGCAGTAAAAGAAGACTAGACTATTATTTAATATTTTTGCAAGCGTACTATTGGTTCAAGCGTGACCTGTGGAAAGACTCTTTCCCTCCAACTCTTGAACACATCTTCAAGGACACCCTGACAAGCTTAAGGCCTAAGATAAAACTGTGTCAAAGTTTTGAAGAGACGCAGACCGAACTGAACAACATCAGAGTCACTCTGGGAATAGGTTGGTCAATTTAAATTTACAGCAAGGACAAATTTAGAGACAATTTCTGTTGTAGATAAATTAACTGAAGACTTGAACGAGCACAAAGTTGAGGAAGACGGTCTGGAGACCATAGCTGAGACTGACACTGAAGAGCAAGGCGAGGACGAGGTGTCGGAAGGTGTGACCGCCCCCATCACTGATGATACAGCGACCGAGGATGAAACGGTGGATCACACGCAAGGTTCAGACGATGAAGGTAGCGCCGATCGCGTTTTGGACCACATTTTGGTTTCTACTAACAAAAATCAAAGTTGATGTGTTGACAGGAGAACCCGAAACTAGCGAGGCCGAGCAGGAGCAAGTGTCGGAGTCGTTGGCGATTCCTAGCGGCCCCAGGAAGGTCGACTGTCCCGAAGACGAAGAATTTCTAAGCGCGCTGGACAAGATGGTGTCCGAGAACATTCAAGAGAGGATGCGAGAGCCCGTCAAGGCCGGAAACGTGGACATCTCAGTTCCGGTGGTGCTCAAATCCAACAAGAAGACGTACGAACAGCTGCAAGATTCGCCGGAAACGGATCGCAACAAAATCGGTTTTGTTTTAATGGTGCGCAAAGGCAACAAACAGCAATACAAGAATTTTGACGCCGACATCAATTCGGAGCTCGCTCAGAATCTGAGGGATCAGGAGTTGGCGCAGAAGGAAGAGAAGGAGAGAGTGAAGCGTTTGACGTTGAACATCACGGAAAGGTTCGAAGAGGAGGACTATCAGGACATGATACAGCAGCAGAACAGACCCGTCACGCAAAATTTGAACCGGGAGAGGAAGAAGTATCAGCATCCCAAAGGGGCCCCAGATGCTGACCTGATTTTCGGGCCGAAAAGAGTGCGATAGAGGGAGAAGCGGAAGGGTTGAAGCGCTTTTATACTGCGACGTTAAGAGGGAAAGAAGTTCAGATGATTTTTTTCAGATATAGATTATGGAAGTCTCATTTTTATCAGTCCTTGTCAGATTTCGGAGATGTGAAAAGAGAAACAATTAAATATTTTTATTTTAAATGTATTTTGTATTGTTTCAGTCTAACACGGTTCTAATTGTTATCATTTGTTGAAATAAAGTTCTTTCATTTCAGGGACGTTTTACTTAAAAATATTTAATTACAAAGATACAAAATTTATCTAATAAGTTAATCTGCATCTTCAAACTCTTCATCTTCAATCTCATGGCCATTTCTGAAGCGGTCTAGCACTTGGACTGAGTTCTGCTGTAACTGCTGAGCCAGGTGGTCAATCACTGAAACAGTGCTTTTAGGAAAGTTGGTTAATCAGTTTAGAGACACTACCGGCATCTCCTATAGGTTCAGGGTCTGCAATGATCCCTTCATCTTCAGCATCTGCATATTGGTTGTCATCATCATCATCTTCATCAACATCTGCAGGGTCTGGATTCAGTTCTTGGCACACTTTAATGGCATCATAAATCCCTTGGATGTACTCAGTGCTGTTTGGGACTAGGACCAGTTCTGACAAATTTGGATCAGAATCACTGGCAACATCATCATCATTGTCATCTACTGCTTGGTGGACATTGTCACCTAAGAAAAAAGGAAAATTTGTTTTGAACATAATTAAGGTGTAACATACCAGAACCAAGCATGTCAATGTGGGGATCAGTTAATATGTAAATGCATTCCCCATCATACACATTTGGATCTTTGGATATTGCATGAAGAGAGACATTGTAATAATCCATTGAAAAACCCTCATTTCCGCGCTTATTCCAACTGAGCGTCCTAAAACAAGAATTTGTAAAAATTTTGTTTATACAGTCATTGATTCCTACTTTTCGCTAACATAAAGTGTTCCGGTCCCAAGCGCCACTTTATCCAAAACAACCAGGACATTATCTTTTTCATATCTTATCGGCGACTCTGGCGGTCTGAATGTTGTTATTACAACCATTTTTGGCGGGTTTTTGCACCAACTGGACTATATTATCAAATAAAACTTCTTTAACTGGTCTAGGCACTGAAAGAAATTTAAAATACTAGCGGCGTGGTTAGGTTAAGAGACTGTTAGGGACTTTCATTTTCAAATTAGTTTTGAAAATTGTTTGTGTTTATTTTTTGAACCGACCAATCACAAATGGCGTTTTAAAACGAAACAAATTTTATTGGCCCGGCGACGAAACACATATGTGTTTTGATTTGTTTTGACATTATCACAAAAGTGAGGTTATGTGAATGTTGTATAATTTGAAATTTTTGCATTTCGAGGAATGGAGTCTCAAAAAATAACGTTCTGTAACGAGATATCTCTAATGATGTTCGGTTTCGGCGACAGTCACAAACCCAACCCTGAAACTGTTCGACTGGTGGAGGGCATCGTGTTGAAGCAGCTGCGAACGATAGTCCAAGAAGCGCTCAAATACTCCGACGGGAAAAATCTCAAAGGTAAAGAACTGGTGTTTCTGATGCGCCACAACAAACATAAAATGCGGCGTTTCGTCCAGTACTTGAAAAACAAGCAAATGAAAGCTGCCCTGCAGTCAATGAATTCCACAGTGATTGAAATTGACAAAGACCCCAAACCTAAAGGTGAACTGATGAAGTTCATCGAGTATATCGACGAAACGGGCGAATTCACCGATTTTTCTGAAATCGACGAAGTCAAACAAGCTAGAGTGCTCAGAGCTGACAGGATATCTCAAGTCCTGGATGAGAAAAGGTATTTGGAGTTTTGTAAAGCGCGAGCCGCGTCTTTTTGCAGCAAGGACATCACCACAAGAAATTCAGAGAAGTTGAGGCAGTGGGTTGACCCAAGAAAAGAAATCAATTTTCACCCAAATGCCATGATTGTGCTGTCATATTTGGCTTATCAGACTGTTGCAGAAATCACTGATTATGCTTTGCTTGTCAGAATGGAAGGTAAATGTGGGCCTGACCCACTCAGTCATCTATATGGGTCATACTACACATCAACAATGTTCAATGGAGATTATAGAATAGGGGCCAGTGGTACCACCAATTTGGATTACAGTAGAGTGTACAGTGGACAACCTCCAATAAGTGTCAGTGAGATTAAAGAAGTGATGAGGAGAGTTCACTGTCCACAAGCTGGGAAGCTCACTTTTGGGGGGAAACTCCCAGAAACGCACTATTTGTTTGCTCTTTAGAACAAGTTTATTTCAATAAAGTTTTTACATTGCGTTATTTTTCTTCTTTTCATTCTTGTGTTGAATCAACGTTCTTAAAATTTACGACGAGAGAGCTAATTCTGTCCAATTTTTTTATTGCCAACAGTGCGATTATGCAACCAACAAAACTCGACACACTTGTCAAAATTTCACTGCCAAATATCTAGACAAAGAATCGGTATGTTTACATGATTTTAATCTTACTTACATTTAACACTCGAATTTCAATCAAACCAATCAATGCAGAGTTCATAATCGCGCCACAAACTGCAGTACAAATGCATCTGTGACTCGTCGGAAAAATTTCTTGGAGGTAAAATTCAAACACCACTTTTGTTACATTTGTTGTGACTTCTATGGCACATATCAAAAATATTACAGTGCTAGTCTGGTTTAGATTCTCTGAAATTCCAATTTTTATTTTTGTTGCGTTTCTACTTTCAATAAAATGATTACCCGAATCGAATTTTGATAAGAATGCGAATAACACTCCGTTTACACAAAGTAAAAGCGCCAACAAGAATTTTACTGCATTCATCAAGTACACGCAGCCTAGACTCAAAATGATAGCAAATGCTCCACTGATACAGCTCAAAAATGTGATCCAACAATTGTCGAAATTGTAAAGCATTAATTTGTGTTCTGGAAATCGGGGATTAAATAATTTGTAAAATATTGTCTGGTTTAGCTTCACTTGAGTATGGATAAAACGACAAGAATCCAACACACAAGGATACTCCAAAAATAGATGTGATTTCTATTAGATGTAACGAATTTAATTTTTTCAAATGATCTTTGATGTCCTGAGACGAAGTTTTCTTATTTCGAAATAATAGAAGAGTGTCATTGTGATCGGGGGAATGAGTCAAGGTCCGTGCGGCAATCTGTGCCGCTTTTTTTCGATTCTTTGACACAAACCACAGGGGAGGCTCAGGAACGTACCTACAAGAACAACGTCGTAGGCAGTGGAGGAACTGTCTTATTTTACCAAGCTAGAGGCGGTAGCAACAATACAGTACTGTAGGCGATCAACTGTGTATATTTCCAATAGACTGAAGGAAATATCGGGGCGAGTGCAGGAGGGATGAACAACCCTGTATAAGTCAGCACGAAAGCAAAAGGTCGCAAGGAGTCTCCAGTTATCTCGAGGACTACAAAGTGTAAATAATTTTATTAAATTGCACTATACCTAACAATTAGGTACTTAATGCTTCGGTGGTGTATTTCAATGCAGGGTAGGCAAAATACAAAACGGCTTCTCCGATCGCCTCTCTGGTAAAATCGAGTAAAATTATTTTGGCGAAGACCGCGATGTACGCCAGATAGCAGCCGATAGATAAAATTCTTTTGCGGCCGTATCTGAAATAGAAATCTACAATTCGGAGTTTTGAAGTGGAGGTTTCGTACACGTCTGCGAACGGCACAAGGAATAAGCAGCTAACAATGTAGGGGATTAAAGCTGCGAGGTCGTAAAGAGCGTCGTAATTAAGACTTTGACAATACGAGGAGATCTAGAAATGTGTAATTCCTTTTGTTTTGTTGTTGTTCCACGTAGCAAATATAGCGAGTGACGCACCTCCTGAGGATAAGTCGGAGGAAAGTTATTGGTATTGTTGCCAGTTACAAACTCTGTGCACATCACTCTCGTGCTATTTGCGTGCTCTTTGCCAACAACACTTTTGGCCTCTTTGAAAGTTATGTTAGCGATTTTATTATAGTCGTAATTATAAATAAAACATTCTTGATGGACGCCGCTGAAAATAATCGCTCAATTAGTGCACGGATTACAATCTGGAAACAGGAAGTGGGGAGCCGGAATTCGAATATGTTGAACATTTTTAATCGAATGTTCTTACGAAACTGCGATTTGGGAAATAGCTGAGCATACACGAATTGTGTTATCTTTTGTATCTCTTCGAAGCTCCACGACGTGTTTTCAAAACTGCGAATTTTGCATCTTGTGCTGTCTCTGGCTCCAATTTTTATGACGTGCAGTGTTATCGAGGAAAAACAGAAACCAGGAATTATTGATAACAAGAGGAAGAGATAGAGTTTGCCGCTTTTCTTTATGGTCGCGTAACTTCGTTGCATAATTTCTGTTGTGAAGGAGTTTTTAAAAACGTTACAGTTTTGTCGGTGATTATTTACCCGGATCAGTGGAAGTGGAAGTGGAAGTGGCCATTTCCAAATTTGGTAACAAACTACAATTTTATCTCATTTCATAATTCTTCAAATTTTGACTCATTTGCGATAAATTTCAGTGACACTTGAGCACGTCTTTAGACTGTCAGTAGAACTACTGACATCTGAAGTACACTATTGGGATACTCAGTCAGCTCAAAGTGCTCTTTTAAAATACCGTGTGTAAAGATAAATAAAGATATAAAGGACCGTGTGTCAGATTCCTTGAAACTTGTACTTCCTGAAGAAGCGTTTTTAAAAAATGTAAAAATATATTTCTCTCATAAAAAAGATTTTTATTTAGTTGAAAAGTATTTAAGAAACTTCTTTCTTATGTATAGTCTACACTTCTCCTTTCTACGTTAGGTTTCCTTCTTGTTGTAAAGTTAAATGTTTTTTTGGATGAAACGTATATTTGTGAAATTGTATGTTGAGGCAATTTACATTTCTGCGAGGAAGCTGCTACGCTTGATAGGACAATAACTAAAGTTATTGCAATACCATGATCGGAGAACCTGAAGATATTTGTCTGTTCTGGGATGCTGAGGTGCCAGGGTTTACATTGTTTCCGATTAGGAGGAGTGAAAGTGTCAACGTTTGCGTCAATTCACGAAGGGGTGTGGGATGTAAACTGCAAATGTTTGCGGTGTTGAGGGTGGCGATCAAGACGCTAACCCCAGGATGTTATGCAGGGAAATAGAACCGTTCCCTCATAAAATTTTGAACAAATGCAAGAATAGGATCGTTGCCATTCTTTAATGGTATTTTTTATGATAATAATAAAATGTTGTTTAGCTATAAAATGTGTCGAGTTGAATTAATAACGGTGGTAATAGCTATAAATTTAAAAATATTCTAAAGTTGAGTTGATTATCAAAATTTTTAACTATCATTAAGATTTCATACCTATTGTTACAACATCTAATGCACAAGGGGCGAAGAATGTTATCCGTGGGTTTTATCCCATTAAAATAATCAGGCCTAACATCATAAAAACATCTTCATTAATTAGAGGTCACTGAAAATTAAAGTATCATAATTTTCTCCATTAACAAAAAGACATAAAACGATAATTCCAGTATAATGGTTTCAAGATTAGAAAAATTAGAAAAATAGTGTTGTTACATTATCTAGTAATTTGGAAAATAAAGAATTATCTCGGTTTAATGTGTCTTCGTTGTATTGTGAAAGAATGTTTATTATTCTTGGAAAACTAAGTAGGTAGTACTTTTTACTTTAACTGGTTGGCAGTTTGATCTTTGCCCACAGGGACATTCGATCAAAATTTGTATGTTTGAGAATTATTGTAATTATTACATTTACATACTTCAATTAGGTATTGCCACACAATTTTTGTAAGATTTGCAGTAGGGAGTAAACGTTGTTCACGTTGAGTTGACAATTTCAAGGTCAAATAATTAATTTTTTTGGCTCTGTAATTATGTTTTGTAAATAGTAACATGCAGCTAACCAACGTAATGCGATTTAGCAATGCTCAATTCAACCTGAACGGTGTTTACCTGCATGTCACTATTTATTTACAAAACAGAGCCAAAAAATTAAATTATTTGACCTTGAAATTGTCAACTCAACGTGAACAACATATAGACGGACAGCAATACAATAGCTAAATACCTATATATTTTTTTCTAAATATCAAGAAGGTCTGTTTAAGTTGGTAACACTGAATTGTATTTTAAATCGTATAACAGGAGTAACTTTCGGTTGTTGATGGCTTGTCGTTGTTAATGCTATACCTACATCAGATATTTGTCAAATAAACCAACAAAACATATCCGGTTGCAGTGTTATAAATAACCGAATTAAAAAATTTTCTTAATTGTACTGCCAACTTAAACAGTCCTTCTTGATCACCCGGTATATTGTTTCAGATAAATAAAATTAAAACAACTCTATTACTCTATTTATCATATCTTTCACAGTTTTGTTGTTCTTTATTCTTCTTGATTTTGACATTTTTCGATGCGAATTTGATGGATTACTTTTCGATTCCCCAAAAGAAAAGAGATTTCTGCTCCAATCTATGTAGCCAAAACAAACAACCGAATAATCTTTAATACATATTGCCTTATCTATCACCCAAAGAAGATAAAGAAGAAATGAGAACTGTGAGATTAATTGTAGTAAGTGTTTACTCTTTTGAAATTTTGTTTGACTAGCAGAGATAAATCAGTAGTTTTTAGTTGTTAACAATATTTACATTTATCAAAAACATGAAATTTTTCCTCGTTGTAGATATGGCGTGATCAAGAATGACTGAATCTGTTGGTAACAATGAACGAAAATTTGAATGATTTTAGTACCACTGTAATCTAAACGCATTTCCGGTTGTCAGCTTTGACAGTGTTGACAAGCAAATTTGAAATTTACCGTGAAAGATTCATTTTTTGTTCGACATGTCAGAATTTGAGAATTTTCTCCTGTGTGAACGAATTTTGATAAATGTCATGAAACGTCAAGCTAATTTTAAAGATTTTAAGCTATTTGGAGCCTTTAAGGGGCTCGTCGAACAAAAAAACGGTGTATTCAATTCGTTCGTATCTAAATTGGGCTTTTTTTGGCACTCGCGGGCTTTTAAAACGCTCGTTTCACTTGCGTTTTAAACTGGCCCACTCATGCCATAGAGAGCCCAATTTACGCACGAACTCGTTAAATAAACTACTATTTTGTAATACAACGTGATCAAGAATGACTGAGTCTGTTGGTAGCAATGAAAATTTGAATGATTTTGGTACCACTGTAATCTAAACGCATTTCCGGTTGTCAGCTTTGACAGAGTTGACAGGAGAATTTGGCGTTTACGATCAAAGATCAAAGGGTCATTTTTGTAATAGCATAAACATACCCGACATAACCAAATTTTCTATAAATGTCGTGTCAAGTTAAAACATCCGGTCAGTGCCAATTACGAAACAGAAAAACACCAATATTTTTCAATTGTTTCATTGCCAATAGATTCAGTCATTGTTGATCACGCTGTAGCATAAACATAACCGACATAACCTAATTTTTTTTAAATACCGTGTCAAGTTTAAACATCCGATCAGTGCCAATTGCGAGACAAAAAAACACCAATTTTTCTCAATTGTTTCATTGCCAACAGATACAGATCACGATGTACAGTGGGGAGCACGGAATTTCGCACGCCAATTTGTACGTCATTAAAAAAAAACTATCTAGTCTAAGCTTTATTGTCATTATAATCAATAATGAGGTGGGATACGCATGATATATGTGATCATGACTGATGTTTCACCTAAACTGTCACGAAACTGCCGCCAGTAGGTATCTCATTTTAATAAAATTAAGTCAGTGAAATGTCCAATGTGTGCGAAATTCCGTGCTCGCCACTGTAGGTACTTTGACAGCGTTTAACCTCAAAACACAACTGACACCACACAATAAAAAAAAAAAAACATTATGTATTAAGTAACCGCCTGTATTTACATGGTGTCTTAAAATAACAAAATTTGCCTTAATAAACGAAATAATATTCAGTGGTTTTATTTTGATGTCGCATGGCATATTTGTACTATCGAATTCATGAAAAACTAGTACAGCAAAATTTAACATAAAGCACGTAGAAACGTTACACTACAACATTTTTGAAAAGTTGACAAAACTATGACGTTTTGCTGTACTAGCTTTTCATGAATTTGGATGGACAAATAAAACTGGGACAAAAATCACAATCACATAAGTCAAAATTTACAAATTTGCATCGTTTAATTACGGCTTTATCACAAATAGGTTAACTTTGGAATGACATATTATATCGACATTGACAAATATATTGACAATTCAATGGTCTGATTTACATAGATTAAATTTTAAGTGTCCCAGTTTTATTTGTCCACCGACCGTACATATCAAGAATTGAAGACAAAACGCATTCTACATCGAGTAGGACTTGTTTTGTTTTTTGTGACGTTGAGACGTCTTGAACAGTATCTTGTCAATATGTCAATCTGAGACTGAGAGGTATAAAAATATAATAATATAACAAGTGTGATTGTTTATTACATAGTGATTTCGCATAAAAATATTGACTTAATCTGGTTATTGAGTGTGAGATAAATGCAAAATGTGTCAAGTATTATGTAAATAACGTGTTTTAGGTAGTCATTCATTGAGAGATTTATCAGTTATATTATAAGATAAATTGTCACCATAACTAAAATATTGGCATGACTGATTTTTCAAAGTTCAAGTATGTAAAAAAATTTGAAAAAAACAACGTCGATAAAAGATCAGTAAAAAGGAATTTGTAAGGAGAAATGCAATTACTTAGATTACCTACACAATTTTCGCCACTTGAACGAAATCATCGAGAGTGAAAAACAATGAATCAATTAGTGAATTGTGTTTGATAGCGCTTCGTGTGCGAGCAAAGGTGTATCGCGTTTGAAAGGGCGGCCCGTCGGAAGCCCAGCCCGGCCCTGTAAATTAAAATTATCTGCAGGAGGTTGCACGTGCGCGCGAAAGGTGGCAGCACACCGAATCCGTGATCGTCATATCTTTGCGCATCCGCCTCCTTCGCGGAAAGCTGTCAGTTCTGCGCGTGCCGTAGTAGCGGCGAGTTCTTGGAAGTGTTTGTTTGTTTCAAAATGGCGTTCAATGGAGATGGACCTCACACAAAAAGACAACGGACAGAGACCGACTCCGCCAACAACCGAGTAAGTCACTTTCGAGGCAGGGAGGGCGCCCCGTCCGCGCCGCCCGCGCGTTATAGGTTAGGGTTGCGGTGGACCGCTCGGAAGCTGTCACCGGAGGAATGCGCCCGCTCCGGGGGCTGCCGCCGTCCGGTCCACCCGCCAACGCGCCCCCGAGCCGGCCCCGCTTCGGGGGCGGCCGCCACATCCATTGTTTTGGTTTGGGGGCGATCACATCTCCGACCAAATAAACCCAAATTGATCGGTCCCCGAAATAATCGCATCGATTGGATGGTTTTGCGGTCGCGATTAGGCCCGTCGCTGTCAGTTTTCCGGTGATTATTTGTGCATCTGTCAGATGGTCGTTTTTCGAAATTCGCGGCATGAATGGGCAAGTGCCGGCCGATGACCCAGCAAGGCCAACCAGATGCAGTTCAGCGTGGGTCAACAATAAGTTTTTGACAATTCGATCGGGTTCTAACCTCAAACGTAACAGGTTCGCTCTCGTGGCACCAAACAACGCGAACGTGCTCGTGACTCAACCAGCGGATTTTTGGAGGGGCTCCAAATACTTGTCAAATTTAAAATAAACAATACTTTATTTTATTTGGATCATTTCCGTCCCGGAATTTAGCCACTTTATCGTATGTATTTTGTCTTCAGGTTTTGGCCTCTCGGCGCTTTTTCAGATGCTTTCTGACTCAGTCCGACAGTCCGGGGCGTTTTTCCTCTCTTTGACAGGTCACGTCACTCTAGTTTCCAGCCGCACAGTCGAAGACGAATTGTTCGGAAAATAGGACACAAACAGCTGTACACGATAAAAATAATTTCGATCAGGTCCGCTAACAACAGATTTATCGTGGCTCTAATGTTTCAAACAACAAACCCATGCAGAGGAGTGTCAGGTTCGACTCCTAAGCCAGTTGGAGCTGTCACTAGATCTAGCCCCAGATAGGGTAATTACACAAGAGCCGACACACTATAGCCCATTTTTCAATTGGTGTCAGCTTTGGAATGCCAGTCCCGGCACCGAATTAAACCGTCAACTGGATTTGTCCAATTAATCCACTCAAGACTCGGCCCCATCACATTCTTATTCTCTTTTGTTACGCATTTCTCTCTTGTAATCCATTGATCTGTGTCTCTTTTCCCAATAAATACGTTGCTTTCAATTTTTGTTTCATTTCTGTCCTCTAAAGGGAAAGTTCTCTCGAGTAGACACTCAAATCGAAGCAATCGTTAATTCCAGATTTAGATAACATCAAGTGACAAACACTGTACATGCACTGATTCAAATTATCTTTGTCATTGTTTCTCTATGTCACATCCAAGATTTGGTAAATTCACTTAATTTCTGTCATCATCGACGATTTGTGAAAGCGTTTAAATAATAGTCTTACACCAGCGCTGTAAATTTCCATGGTATCGCGAGGAGAGTGGACCAGGTGTCGCACAAGTCATCCAGTATTTTGTATCAATTTACAAAATTTTTGATATTTTCTTGTAACTTTGGGTTTAAATTTATGGATTTTTTTCCAGAATGTCTAAACCTTGAAATGGAAATTTTTTATACGAACCAGTATTTCACGGTCTAATACACATGGTAAAGTTAATAAGTACATAGTTGGATGGTCTGAGAAGGTGATTGTACCTCGAAGTTAATGAAAACATTGTTACAACATTTCTGAAATTTGTACAAGAACACTGAATTTGTGTTGTTTTGAAGGACCAAAGAAGAATTGGAAATAGAATCGAGACAGAAATGGTCAACAAATAGCTCTCTGACAGTTTGAAATGGATGGATGACAAGATTTTATGGTTAAGTTAATGATTTGAGAAAGTACCTTGAAATGAATCAAGTAAAAATGTAAATGAAATGAAGAAAATGTCAAAATATTTTTTAAATTTGTACAATAACAGTGAATTGGTGTTGTCTCGAAGGACCAAAAAAGAATAGGAAACAGAAAAGTTAACAAACTAGTTGTATGTTTTGAGAAGCTACAAAAGGAGAACCACTCCTGCGTTGGCGAATGAGACGACAGTACCGAGATGGACTCAGAGTAGAGCACTCACAAATTACAAATTCATTCATTGAACATCTCGAGTACGGTTGTACGATCCAAGAAAACATATGTAAATTAACGTCTTATACATACAACAATACGGTGTGTTAATACGCCCGCCTATATCCGAAAACAGTGAAGCCTCCATTAGACCCCGAACAGTGATTGTACCTTGAAATTGATTAAATAAAGACGAAAATGAAAACATTGTGAGCCCCCATTAGTTTCTGAACATTCCTGGAGCCCCTATTAGACCCGAACAGTACCTTGAAATTGATTAAATAAAGACGAAAATGAAAACATTGTGGCAACATTTTTGAAATTTGTATAAGAGCACTGAATTCGTATTGTTTTGAAGGACCAAAAAAGAGTAGGAAACAGGAATGGGCAACACACGGCTCTTTGATATTTTAAAGTGTTCGGATATGAAGATTTGATGCCTCAGACGCGACGAATTGTGATTATGCACGTGCCGCCCTTTTGTTGCCTTTGACGCTAAACGGGCCAAGTTTCCGCCGTCGACGAAAAATGTTCCCTTTTGCAAGTCTCTAGGTTAAAACCGAACGTGTTGTATCACAAATTAGCCGGCGTCAAGGCTCTTAACTGGATTTGTTCAGCGCCGCATGAATATTTAGTTTTAATTTGCCAGGAGTAATTGGAAAAATGAGATTATTCAGGATTCGCATCAACAGGAGAATTCGGTTGTTGCAGTGGGTAACTGGTGGTCGTTCAATAACGCGAATCGCAGAATAGAGAAGTGCAGGTGTAGTTGCGGTGGCCGTTACATCTGAACGAAATTAGAACGAATGTGGTAAGGCATGCAGGATTCCTTTTATGGTCGAGAGTATAACAACAACACATGCTAGAGAATGGAATAATACGTAGGATTATGAAGAAAATGTGACGGTGCAGTTTCGACGGAAGTACCGTTAAGAGCAAGGAATTTGGAGGGAATTTGCAAGAAGAACTCATGAATGGAGAAGCGGTTCTTGACAGTTGGAATCGAACAAAAAAGCAATCAGAATGTAATACTGTTCCAAGGTAAACAATTGCGAATGACGAACGAAGCGATAAAACAAAATTTAACGCCGCAGTAATAGTGCGAAGCCGATCATCGATTTATTAACGCAATTTGCGGTAAACGACACTGCGACTAGTTGTTTGGACGCTTGAGCCGACAACAATCCCAACAACAAAATAATACAGTGTTGGCGACTGGGTGTCAAAGAGGTTGACCTCAGCAATGAACCCCATTCGATGCCGCCGCCTCTAGGAGCGACGGGAAAACTTTACGTCCCACCCACTCGACGAACTGAATAAGTTATTAGAATTCTGAATGATATTTTTGTGTCATTTAATCGGAAAAGTTTCCAAAAAGAAGCGAACAAGAGTCGGACCCCGATTTGATGATAAGGTGCAATTGTGATTGCACAAGCGGACCTTGATGGCACAAAAGATGTGGAGATAAATGGTCCTATCGATCACTTTTTGACAGTACCTGCGTACCTGTGTTTTTTGGGCCAGATCAAGTGATACAGTGAGTGTAGCCAAGTGACGTTACGATGCAAGAACTTGCGTGAGGAAAAGGACTCCGGATCGCGATCGGAGGTGGATTTGCCCAATTGGTCGCGAGCTTCACCCTCCAATTAACGTACACCTGGACTGCGTAATGAATTTAAAGATCCTCGCTAAACGTATTGTTATAAATTTTAATGAGGCGAGTACCTAGTCCGGAATGCTGTATAAAAACCGAATTTGAACACTCCCGACGTACATTATCCCCGGATTAAATTCTGCATGTTATAAATATTTAACGAAATTGCCTTTTGCAAATGTGGGAGACACCGTTACGTAAAAAAATAAATTATGCAAGAGGAATGTCGACGAGATCGCGTTCTTTTATTGGCCGGGAATAAAGTTCAGGAACTGCGCCGGCACCAACGGCTGAACTTTGCTTTTGTGATAATCAACCGTTTAGCGAGATCTCGCGTGATGCTCCAAAATTATTTCAATTGTGTTTTATTATGTTCTCCATTAGAGTAATTTCGGACATCACGAAATCTCCGAGCACATTCGTGTGATCATTGTCACCGGTGAAACTTCTCAACACCCATTAAGCTCTGCAAAAATGTTGTAAGGCTCACGACGACACGTTTTACAGTTAAATTGCTTATTTATTTCGGTTGGTGTTTGATATTTGGCTTGTTTCTCGACCGGATCTGTAATAAACATGACAGGTTTTCAATTTTATTCGTCGAAGACCAAGACCGCCTATTAGTTGGGCTAACGATGATTGCCGGCTCTGGAACTGATTGACTAACGTGACGAGCGGTCTGAAACGGGATTAGGTTAAATCTGGATGGCATGTGCCACCGAATTGGAGATGTCAATTAGGATTCTTGCAAATTTCTTGTAGTGTCTCTCAGGGTCTCCAGTGGATCGGTGGTTTTTCGACAATTCGTTCTTGTCCTGTCCAGGACGGCCTCAAACCGTAGAATTAGTAAAATTGAGCGAGTCGAATTGATGTTGTACAACTTTTTCTTTGCTTCAGGGACACACAGGAAATTACACAACCACGGAAGAACCAAGAAGAAAAAGACAAGACGAAAGCAAACCAAATCACGTCCTATTGTTTACTATTATTAACCCCATGTATCCAATTACCGTGGTAAGTGTTCAATCAATAGTTGAAGAACAAGAAAATTGCCACATCCGTTTGCTCCTCTTCCAAATCATAGATCTTGACCAGTGAAGTGATAAACAAAATCTTTGTTGTTGTTCCAAGCGTGCACCGTTCCACGCGGATTCAATAGGGTACAGTTCGGACCAATTGGGAGTACTGATGTTGCAATTTTTTGTGTTATCATTTGAAAGGTGAATAAATATTTCGGCATAATAAATATTAATTAATTGGAATGATTAGTATCGCGTAATTTTTTTCTCACAGGTGATAAGTGAGAGTCGAGTTTTGGGTTTATTAATAGCAGTGATTTTTATCAGGGATAGTCAATCTCGGGTTCCATAAATTTTCCAGTCGCAGATAAGCACATAATCAAGAAATCTCTGTGAAACTTAATCCTGTCGATTTTTGCAACTCGCGATAAAAATCCCTATCTCCACTCGAGGAATGTTTATTTTCGTTATCTATTTTTATTTAGAAAACATACGGCGCCAATTTTTTCCATTTTTGCGATTGATTTCGAATTCATGGAACTGCTCCTCGCCACGAAATTTACTATGCCGGACGTCCCTTTCGCCCGTTTTTAATTCCGTCACACTCCCCAGCCCAACTTTGAAGTTGGGTTCAATTTCGCAGAACACTGGATCCGGTAAAGAATTTCCCTTCACATCGTGTTGGTTTTCGTTAATGGGATAATTAACCCTTTTAATTCTCCGTCGTGAAAAATTTCCGGTCGGTTTCTCGTGTCGCTGTACCCCCATCATCCATCCACACGAGTTTTTGCTACTGTGTAACGACTGTCTCCTTGAACGAAAACGTCAATAATCGATACAGCACAATGATGCACGTTCGAAATGCGAAATTATAACGGGACGCTACTTTTGAAATGTCATCTCGTGCCTATCTTCGTCAATTTGTGATAAGCAGAATGGGATTTTTGCAAAATTTCTTTGCTCGGTGAGTCGACGTGATAGCTTGAAGGAAAATAAAAGGACTCTTTGTGGTGTGCGGTTCTTGCGCGGTGAACGTAAATACGTCTCGTACCTACATGTTTTATGAATGGAATTTTCGATTCAGGTGAAGTTCGATTTAAAATTGCTGCTTGCCAGAGAAAATTACTCAATTGTGAGGCGAACGAAAACGAGAGTGCGATAACGTTTCCAGTTTCTAATTGTACGTCACGAGTTTGCTTTCTGCAAAAGGTTGGCAAGGTCAGCACTCGAGCATAATGCAAATTGCTCGCTACAGACAACGAACTGTGAAAATTCAAATTTCTGTTCCCTTTTTAACCAGGAAATGATCCGGTATTTGCTGGAGCGTGCTCACAGTTCGTCGAGGTAATTGTCGATAAAACAGTGATTTCATTGAAAAACAAAAGACAAATGCGATATGGTTTTTGACCCAAGAGCTGACTTTTGACCACAGGAACGAATAGTGACTCCGACTAATTAATTCTAATTACATAAAATATCTTTCACTTTATGCTTTGTTAGCATTTATTTTTAGAATTCTCTTTCATTCATCCTCATTGTAATATGGTCTTGCATTAATTAGAATCTTTTGTTAATGTAATGGCGCATCAACAAGGATGTACCGGGTGCGGTCCTGTGAAAAGTTTTTTCCATACAGTCCTACTTTCAGTACACCAATTAGCCAAAAACACAAATCAGAAAATTAAAATACATATTCCAAACAAAAATAATTGTACATTGTAACATTCGCAACACTCGCAGCTTCTGGACTTTATTGTAGACCTCGATGGACTCCATATTTTTCATGCACATCGTTTTCGTCCAACTCTATAGTTTAACTTAAAGAAAGTCAGTTAACGTCACGCCACACGGGCACCATGGCGCCCGCACCGATTTTTCGTTTCAGTCTCTTGCTTGACACTTTCTGTGGGACTTCCTGTTCCCAAATCTATTACACTGGATGGGGCAAACACAAAATGCTCCGAAAATGCACTCGATGTACATTTTCTGCAAGAACAGAGGTCCCTCGTGTTCGTACAAACCGCGACAAACGAGAATTTGCTGTACAAATTTTATCCGAGATCAACATCCCGCGTTTCCCATCCTGCGAGGTGCATTATTTACGGTGTCGTGTTAACCCCCCGAAGAAGGAACGTCGGGGGATCACCGCGAGAGCGGAATTGATCCAAAATTATTGCACGCGAGATGCAGGCGAAGGTATGATCGATAAATTACGGTCCTGTTCAATTCGCACATGTTTACGACGACATAAATTAACATCAAATTATAATCGCGTTTAATTTTGGAAAACCAAATTGTAATTACCACCGAAAATGTAGCAATTTGTGTTTGTGGCATGTTTACAATATTTGAACCGCGTCGAATTGTGGTGTGCTAATCAAAGTGATTAATTTTCTCTATCGCAATCATGACCCACCGATGAATCTTTTAATTGCAATTTGTGCACCGTTTTGGTTTTTTATTGTGCGGCAATTATAGGTTCTAAATGGCGTGAATGGTATTATGTTACCTGGAAATTATCGGAGGTAATTCAACACCGTCACTGTTTATTCGTTCCATTCGTGTTTCATTAATAACAATTTAATTTGCTTTGTGTTTCGGTGAATTAATAAAACAGCGAGGGGGTGGGGTGCCGCAATCAAATATTATTCGGGCACTGTTTGTATGCACACTTCGCGATTGACAGGAGATTGTGGTGTCCACATTTTTATTAATAACAGAGATAGACTTTGCCCAATCGATATGCAGAAATAGACGAGTGGATCCAATGAAACTGATCAATCAGGTTTTACGCGGCGGGAGTCTGGACGAAGCGAGGATCGGATCAATCAGGCGAGTCCTTGAGCATAACTGTCGGTAAATGACGAAACGTTGCCAATAAATCCGGCTCAATAATGTTCCCCCAAAGTGAATTTAAAATAAGAGGCGCCCGGTCAAGTTGAGTTCTTTGACGTTGCTCTTTCGGAGATCTTATCCTTTATTTTCCGGTGGGCATAAATCGGCGTGATTGATGTCGCAGATCGTTCATTTTCCGATTTCGCAGTGGAACATTTCTGCTGGAGTCCGTTGCAATATTTATAGTGAAGTGTCGGTGGTACATTACGAGTCTGCGAAATTTCACAGATAACTCCGCTGCATGCTCCTGCGGACCACGTGGAGATGATTAATTTTTTCGCGAAGCGAGCAGATGTCGACTGCTCGTCCGACTGGACGTTTGTAGGTGCATGTTTTCCACTCTTATAAATAGATATGTAGGTAAAGGTACGGCAAAGAAACTTCTCAATTGGGTTTCGAGGAAGCCAGATCTGGTCGGAATGAGGTCGACGCCGGTTGCGCAACACGCGAAAGATTTTTTCGCCGAGCTCTGCGAGAAGGAAAACGAAAAGATGATTGTCCGGGCACAAGGATCATTTCGGTTTGGTCCGTCCGCTCCTCGCGTGCTCCTTTCTCGTCCTTAGCCTCCAGGAGTTTCGTTACTCCACTTCTGTTCCTTTTGTGCACCGTTTGGTGTCTTTTTGTTCGGTTTCGTGGTCGCCGTCCGAATTTAATGTTTTCTTCGAATGTTGCCTATTCATCGGGATATGTTTAGAATTGTGTGTCATGTTCGTTACGTGTTTCAGTGTTACGCCATTTTATTCACGTTGTCTTCGAACACCTGTCCTGCGTCGTCAATTTGAGTAGTGCAGCCGACGTTCGGGTCGTAATTCACAATTTTCCACTTGTCCCCTAGTTTTTGATCCAATAGAAAAACTTCCGTCGGGTTCATTCATGCGACGACAATGGTGTGCATCCAGGATTCTTCACGAAACAATGGACTTTTATCGCATTTGGTTTTTGTTTGTGTTGTGTGCATCTGCGCCAGGACGCGTTATTTAAATTGATTCAATGGAAGGATTCGAGTTTGCAGTGATGGCGTGCATTTGTCTAAACGGAAGAAATTGCAAGAGCGGAATTGGGATCGGTTCGTCTGATTGTTTCCAAAATGTTTCAGCTTTGTCACACGACTGCGGGTGATGGATATTGCGAAATGGAATGGGGTGTCTGTAAAACGAGCAATGTTTTCTCTCCACGGAGAATTTTTGTAGATTATTTCCTTCATGTGTTTAGCAACCAATTGCGTGACAAATATTGACCAATCAAAACGAGAAAACAAAAAATAACCCGATAAAATTTCTTTAAAATGCACACTGTGCAATAATCTGATAAAAAATGTCGGTACCTGATTTTTTTTTTAAATATGTACATACATAAATTATTTTAAATAAAAAGGATTGGAAATAATGCGTTTGGTTTCATTCTATTCAGGAAATAATCAGCCGTATACCCCTCGTGCAAAATTTTAATATCGGCATCCATAAATTATTCGGTCAGAAGACCAATTGTTATCAAATAAAAGCCCTCGACTTCGTCTCTTGCTCTTATTTGCTAATAATTGGTCTTCTGACCTCATTTATGGATGTTTTCGTTCATTAGCAAAAAATTTTCCGATAAAAAATTTTGCACTTGGGATATAATATGTGAGAATATTTGAGTGGAATATGCTACCTACACATAATTATACATACATATTTTGAAAAACACAAATCCTTTTATTTTACACCGGTTATCCTCCGAAAATGTTTTCACTGGTAGTAGACAGGTTATCTGGTGACAAATCAGGGCTGTATGGAGTTCCAGTGTAATTTTTGAAGAGTATAAATCTTCTACTAAACTTGTTGCGCAGGAGTTTGGTGTGCCTGATTTATTTCGTTCTTCTTGTTGACCGTTGTGCATCGATAAAATTGATCATTGTTAAATAACAATAACAAAGAGCATTGACCCCCTTGCTGTTACTCAAGGAGTTCAACACTAATCATAATTTACGCTATGGATGAGGAAGGTTTTGGAATGCAATGTGGTTTTCTTTAATTGCCATATTAGAACTTCTGGCGCTGTGAATGCTTGCTATGTTATTTTCGAAATTACGTTTCGAGTCTTAAAAAAAATCAACACATTTTTATTGTCTTTGATATACGGTGCGATCAATTAAAAAATAAATCGAGTCGGCGTGTTACCTATGGCAACCCATGCTATAGCATAGGCTCCAAAGCAAACTCGATTTATTTTTTAAATGATCGCTCGGTACAAGATTTTGTATTATTTCGAAAATGATTCAACAAATGTTACAATTCAACTTTTTGGATTTCCTGCTCGTGCTCTAAAGTACTATCCCTTACCTGGCATCTTCCAAACATCATGTTTTCTCACTCTTACGCCCGCACACAGTTCTCAGAACGATGATGGCCAATTTGTTAACGTGAGCCGAGCGCATGTATCTTCCTGAAAAAAAAATTGCATGTGCGTGTGTTAAGGGGTGATTATTATTGATTTATGACAACCCGGTTTTATGACTTACCGGCATCGAACTCAGAAACGAAGTATAGCATCCTACATTCTAAAATTGATATAGCCTTAAATAAAAGATAAAGCTGATTAATTTGACAGTTGGGGAGGTTAAAACAATGTCAGTTTTTATAATAGCCCCAAATGACGTTGATTTTGTTTTGGAATTTATTGCACTTGTTTGTACAGTAAATGTTTAGATAACGTTTAAGATCATCAGCAAACGGAAGTTACTTTGATTGACAATATCATCGTCTATCTAAAAAAAAAAAACGGTAAGTAACAGTGGTCCAAGGTTGGAGTCTTGCGAAATTCCAGATAAAGATTGACATTTTCTTGAAATTTGAGATGAGATAAAATGCAGAAATGAATGAATCTGAACGAAAAATTATGCAATTCATTGAGAGAATATAGTTTTACTTTTTATTACCAGCAATTTTTGAAGCCCAAATAGAAATACATACATACCAGATATGTAAAGCGATGATGAAATGGTGTTAATAAATATTTCACAAAAATAAATTTGCATATGAAGAATGTACGTAAAAAATAGCAGTTGCACATAAATGAGGCTAGTTTGTAATATAAAGTGTCATTTGTTGAAAAGAAAACAGTAAATACAAATACATACAATACTTTCAAAATGAAACTTCAGTCAGTGAATTCTGATTTACCAGAATATTTCAAAGCACACAAACGCTATTTTTATTAAAAAAAGAATTTAACAGTTTACTGAACAAACGGCATTTATAACTGAAAGATAACTGTTTGTAACCGAGCTAAATGTAACATAGGTACTACGCCGGACATACGTTCTTAAAATTTTTCAGAGCGCTCTTGACCAGATTTTTATTGACACGTTCAGTATCCGGTGTTCATTTAAATTTCACCTCAAACTTGGCGTTGAAGAGTCGATTGTGAACGCACCACTCGTCCGTCTGCACACTAAAAACACAAACAACGCAGAAAGTGAGGTTAGATTTAGACAACTAATCCGTGATCTGTAATCCGTGGTGCGTTCACAATCAACGCCTACTATGAAGATAAATTTATGAACGCCCGATACAAGAATGTCAGCACATATTATTATTTATGATAATATTAAATTTTAGGCAATTAATGACATTTAAATTTTTTCAAAGAAATATTAGTTCTGTCGGAAGACAGGCAACGCAATTGGAGCATAACTCATCAAGAGTTCTATTTGAGACTGGCAAATACGTGTTTGTCGACTGTACCTGTACCTGTAAAAAACGTCATTAAAAAAGGTATCCACATTGGAGAAATGTCCGTGACAAGAGGTTTCACTGTACAAATGTGGAAACTCTACGAGTGCTGTTGACTTTTCACTGGTTGCCTCGCCGTATATTTCACGTTCATAATTATTTATGACCACTTCAACAGATTTAAATGCGGGAATGACGGTACTAAATAAATTAATTATTCAGTTAAATTTGTAAATTCGACTGGAAACATATCGCTCGGGACACGTCTGTTTGCATGATGTTTTTATGTTTCCATTAATTTTTCATAAGTGTGCTCTAGTTTGCAACTTAAATCGTGTTTCTTTAATGCAAATCGTATTTTACTAAAAGGTCACCAGTTACCCGGACTAGGGGAAATTGATCCCCCGCGCCCCCACCTAATCTCCGGAGTTTCCGGAATTAATCTTGTGATTTTTCAGCGGCGACTTCGCAACCGACACCTCGAACTCCTCCGCCGTTCCCTCGGGAAGAATCAGGAATTAATTGATTGTTCGGCCGGAGAGCGTGTGTTTCACTTGTGTCAAATTGCCACTCAGCCGTTCCCTTTGTTCCGTGTCACATTACACTTTCCGATGGGCGATCGATTACGAATGCAGTTTTGATGAAAGCGAATTGTAACTGCATCATGGGAAACAGGAGTTGTTCCATTAAATTTTAACGAATCGCGGAGTGGATTATTATCGACGGACGTGTCGTCTCGTCAAGACTTTCAGCCGGCTCTTAAATGTCGTATAAATCTTTCAGCGCCCTTGTCAATTTTGTCAATCTAATATCGTAAATCATTCAGGTATTGTATGAGGCACGTCGACAGGTCGGTCAACAACGCATCCATCGGAAGTAACCGATCGCTGTTATTAAAATATTTGCATTCCGGCGTGTGCAATAACCTCGGTGCAATTTGCATGGGAGATTTACCGAATTGTGCGGTTTCTGTCGGCGTTTTGAAGTTTGATCGACGATATGTGCCGGGAAATTTACGACGACAACGGCGTCGGGTGAAGTGCGTTTTTGTATTTTAATTTACTCAAGTGGGTATCTGAAAAATGCGACGTTGTTTTTCGCCCTCTTCTCCCTCTGTCGGGTGAATTTTTCACGTCCCGCGAGAGAAAAAAGTGCCGCCTTTCAAAAGTCGTCGGCTAATTTCCGCGCGACGGCAGTTTCACAGTTTGTCATTGTCCGAAACGTCAATTGTCAAATGAGTGATGGCGATGAGCAGCATAGGTGTCACTAAAAAATTCGCTATTAACGCGTTCCAAAATTAGATTTAACTGGGCCACAACTCTTCCTCGTCACGAGACTTCAGACCTTGACAAATATTTCATTAAAAAACCTTTCAGGTGTCGGGCGTTTAGTGACGATGATCGAAAGGTCCTAAAGCGATTAATTGTGGAAGAGAGGAAAATTTCGTGGATGAAGTGATCATCGAAAAGTAGTTTGTTCGAAGCTTTGTTTGATTGACACTGTCGTGCGTTATAAAGGTGAATAACACCGAGAAGCCCTGCGGCACTCCAGATGGATCTTATGAAAGTAAATTAGGACGATCCTTTTTTATTTATTTATGTATTTATTGTTTGTAATAACGATGAAAATTATTTTTTACAATCAAATCTTTTCAGGGCTTCGTTAAAAATGAAACTATAAAAATTCGCATATGCACTGCCGTACACTTAATTTTGCAAAATAAAAAGCACAGTTTTAAAAATTGGAAAATAAAATGTTTTCGTGCAATTTTTAATGATGGTGCTTGGTTTTGTTTCCGTTAAAGTAGAGCACAGCGTCGTCAGCTGTCAAGCCACAGATGTCAAACGTCATTTGTTGAGCGAACAGGCACTGGTGTGATTTGTTTCTTTTGCAAAAACAGTTATTTTTAGAACTAACCAACAAGAGTTTATGATTTTCGATGATTATCTACCAAAGCATACCAACTGAAAAGACGACCTGTTTTTGTAAACGACCACGTTTGACCACCTATTTTTTTTTGAACGCCGGTTACATCTATGTACTTTCAATTTATGCAAGAAATTGATGATCACATTTTGTTCTAACAAAAAAATTCTTTTCTAGCTTACTACATTCTGTTACACATTTCTCTCTTATTTCCATCGACTTCATCCCATAATTGGTGCGATTGTGTTTTAAAATTTACCAATACTGCTACATAACAAGGTTGTAGTTGCTATGATATGAAGCTGTTGATTGGTGGGATCTATACCAAATCAATGTTGTTCAAATACATAACAATATTGCTAAATTTTGAAACTATCGCACTAAATAACGGGTGTTTTTTTAAATTTGGCGTCGAACTAGGCTTTGAACTGTCGATTGTGAACGCACTATAAAGGTTTTTTTTTAAATTTGGCGTCGAAGTAGGCGTTGGAGAGTCGATTGAGAGCGTACCACTCGTGTAAAAGCGTAAGATTTAAACAGCTGATCCGTGATCCGTAACCTGTATAGTGCGTTCACAATCGACAGTTTAAGGCCTACTTCGACGCCAAATTTAAACAAACCCGTTACAGGTTTCACGGATCAGCTGTTTAAATCTTACACTTTTACACGAGTGGTGCGCTCTCAATCGACTCTCTAACGCCTACTTTGACGCCAAATTTTAAAAAACACACTTAAAGCTTGTTTGACACGATACTAAATTTTTGAGAAAATTTAGTAGTAAATGAGAGAGGACCAATGAACGATCAGGATCTGACAAAGACAGACTATGATCCTGATCGTTCATTGGTCCTGATCGGGATCTCTCTCATTTTCTAACAAATTTTCTACAAAATTTAGCATCGTGTCAAACAAGCTTTATGTAGTTCGATTGTACATACATATTTACATAAATCCGGACTTTAGGGTGTTCACTTCATAACTTTAATATGTGACGTCCGCCTAATGGTTTCATCAACTTAGAAAATGATTTTTTTTTCTTTATTAACCTACTGTCGCGAGCAATAAATTTTGGTCGTCAATGTCATTTCAAAATTTGGTTCGATTGTCACAAATTTAAAAAATTTCCCTGCCTGATTATGCGCATGTCAACAAAGTGTCAAAAAATGAGAAAAAAATGTCAATTAATGTCATACAACATGATGATAGGTTATGATATTTACGACTGTTTTACAATGGAGCATTTTTGATTGCGTCAAAGAACGACCTTGACGACCAAAATTTATTGCTCGCGACTGTACATATATCGTACGTTACAAGACAATTTTTGAAAAGTAACGAATTTGATTGATAATAAAGAAAAAAAAATACGTTTCCTAACTTGTGGCACAAATAGCTATTGTAGTACATATTTCATTCCATGTCTTACCTAGATCTTTCAATTATTCAGAATGCTTTAAAATGTCGCCATTAATATGTACCTACCAATTCGATAAAAATCGATTCTTCTTGCATTTGGCAAAACTCTAAAAGTGACAATTATCTACTGTCAGCTTCAAATTATGTTGATATTTTTTGTTTATTGCAGTTGTTAGTACAGTTAAATTATAGATAATGTCATTAGTCACATATTGTTATGTATTACTATTACCAAAAAGTAGTTTCTTGAAGTTTCTGATTAACACAATCGTCGTCCATGTATAAAACTGTAAATAACAATGGTCCAAGATCAGAATTTTGCGGTATTCCAGATGAAGAAAGTAAGATTGAAATAAAGACAACAAATTGATCTAGGAACGCCCAGCCACAGAATTAGCTGAAGAGAATATAGTGGTTGCTTTGACTGTTGATATTGTCAGATTTATTAATGCTGTTGTCTATCTTTAAAATTTGATGTAAAAAGATCAAAGAAAAAAGAGTAGACTTTTTTATTATAAAACTCTTATGATGTGGTGTCATAAAATATTAGACAAATAAATAAATTTGTACATGCAGATTATACTCAAATTTAATTGCATAAATGAAACTAGTTCAGTGAATTTTTAAGTATAGTTTTCGACCTCTCTTAAATTTTGAGTGATACATCACTCTTATTCAAAAAAATAGATAAAGAGATAAATAATACTTTAAAGCGCAACTTCAACTACCGAATCTTTTTGGAGCATTTTTGTTGATATAGTGTATCAACTGTAGAGGTAGGTACAGTTGCTTGCATAGTCCAAAGCTTTTATACCATTGTACATCTAAACTAATGTTTTTATACCGAACAAAAAGTTAGAACGTTTTCTGTTTGTTAGTGTGTGCAGTTCTTCAACGTTTTTGTTACAGTTTCTTGCGATAAAATTTTCGGGGAAATTCCTTCATAAAGCGGCGGTCCACATTTCTAAAGAACAAATTTTGTTGTGCTCATGTTTAGCGATAATAGATAATCCGAACTGTCAAGTCGAAAGACTGTAGAGAATATTGTGGAAAAATCAAACAATATAGTGCTCCTAGATTTTCCCGAGTCTCCATCAAGTTCATACCGGGCTTAGTGTAAGTTAATTAGAGGATAGCGTATGGAGCTTTTGTTAATTTCCTTTGTATCAAAATACATTGAGATTGACGTAATTAAATTTAGGCAAAGGGTGTCGCGTTTAATTTCGACCTTACCCCGCTGAAGTACCGGCGGAATTTAAAACAGAAGAAATGAAATTGTCACGGAAGTCTGTCTGAATCAGGATAACGTGTCGAATTAGACGCACCGTCACAATTATTCCACTTTGTTACATTAAGGTCCGGTTTATTATGAAAAGAGACGTAATTTTCTAGAACGAGTACTGAAACACTTACATATTGTATAATTTTGTCGCCACATAAAAATTCCGCGTTGTATAAGTTTACGTTATGTTTGTTTAATATTTTTTCATCATGCAGAAACGGTTTATTACCATAAACACGTACAAGATGTGATACGTTTACGTAAGTGATACTGTTATAATTTCAGTACCGCGCCCTCATTAACAGGTACTTACCTCCAGAGATTTATTTATCTTTTGTGTATTTATAATTTAGTGAAGATGTTTATTTATGGTGTTCTTCTCTTCCTTTCAGGATGTCCTACACACGATCTGCCAAGCGAGCGGTCAGGTTTTACGGATCGTCATATTTAAGAAAAATGGTGTGCAGGCTATGGTCGAATATCCTTGAATATTTATTAGTTTGGCTATAAACAAGTGGCTCAACGAAAAACTAAACAGGAAGTTTTCTGTTTCCCGTTCGCGTACTCTACTCTAGCTTATTTTCCATTTCTAGTGTAGCTTTTTTGACGTTATGTATTTTCTATTTGTTTTTTGTATCGGTGGGCCACTTGCATGCAATTTATTGTGCACTAATTGGCTGCATAGAAAGCGATTGACTTTCCTTAACTTTCCATACATTCGATAGTGTAGAATCTGCGATAAGAGCAAAAGAAACGTTAAATGGAGCAGACATCTATTCAGGATGCTGCACTCTGAAGATCGACTTTGCCAAGGTAAGCCTCTTTTGATTTTTTTCTCGCCGGCCCTCCGTAATGTGCGTGCACACGCGATTATCGTCCCGATTATTAACAAATGTCAAGTCGAGTATACGGCGGTAATTGCTTTCCTACCAGCAATTAGGCATTAACGTTTTCCTTTCTCGCAAAAAGGTCCGACGCTCGTAATGTTCCTGCATGTGTTTATTTACCCAGTCACTTTACGTCTTTTTCTGTTTACCGGAGGGATAAACTTCCTCGGCGCTGAACGCTAATTAGGGGATGCTCACCGGATCCGGATTCCGTCCGATCCGGACGCTCAAAATTAAAAACGGTGGTTTCGTTCGGCTTTTCGAAAATTATTAGAGGGCGTCAGGGGCGTGAATTAGTACGCAAAGTGGATAATATCGTCGAGTTATTAATTTACGGTTTCATAAACTGGAATTACGCGCCGTATAAATAGCGAACTTTCATCGCCGACATAATAATAAAATGGAGACTATACGGGAACTCGAAAATGGAGCGAAGGGATAACCGGAAGGAGCGGTGAATTTTTTTATGGACACGCGTAATGGGAAATCGAGTTTTCGGGTAACGCGATTTTGATTGATTTATCCTGGCTTGTTGTCGCAGGATTATTTTGCATCTTTTCGAGGCGGTGACGTTGCAGGATTTGGTTGGTATCTTCGAGAGATCTTAATAAGTCGTTTACAAGCCGGTCTCGTGCCGCCTCTTATTATCCTGCGTTGCGGCATAAACTCGCAAAATGTTTTATGGAGATTGTTGGTCCTTAAAGAGAGCTGTTATTTTTTGGCGATATTAGTATACAACGATTTAGATAGGCGACGAAGCTGCGGAAGGCCGTTTAGTGGTCTTTAAACGTCGCCTCGGAGAGGTTTTGTCGAACCGGCCAATTTTCCCGAAGAGCTCAAGTGCCATCACGAAAATTCTCAAAAATGACCCTCATTTTATTTATGTCATTGCACCATCACAAACCGGAGAGAAATCTTATTCGCCGTTAACCGTTAAGTATTTTTTTTATTGCATATTAAACGCGTATTGACGATAAGTGCCCCACAAAAATTTAGCGCCATCTGCTTTTTTAATTTGTTTATTTATGGAGAAAAGGTTATTGCAAAGTTTTATGCCCACAACTCCTCCGGATCCCACTCCTGATGGCTCGACTCGAGCCCCGCTTTGACGGAGGTTGCGTTCTACACAACAATTCGGTTAGTTTGGACCAGTTTGAAAGGCACAAATTGTTTAAATTTGCATAAATCAACACAAAATGGCTATTTACGTGTACAAATAAAACGCTGACCAAGTTTGACCGCCTCCGTGGTTCTTAAATGGTAAGGTGGTACCTGTTACCGTCTCGACAAACTGTCATATTTCAAATTCTTTCTGTTCCAGCGTTGAAAGTGACAGGAGTGTTTTTGGGTCAGTAACAATCGAATTTCAGTCTTGGTGGAATGACGTAGATCGGCATTTGGCGCTAATTTTAATGACGAAATTGGGTTAGCGACCGTCGATGATGGGTGTCGTGGATCTGGGTCCGTCAGCGGGACCCGTTACGTTCCCGATTTGCGTAAACGACAGCTTATTATTGCGTAATCCTGCACAGTGTGACGCCGGAGACACGTCGCAAATCCTTTCGTCCCATTTGCATAAGGTCGAGTTTGTCTAATTTCGTCTGGATGTAATTCGTCCTGGTCCCGGCAAGCTTTCGGGATCCTCCGGTATTAGAGCTTCCGCGAAAGCGGAAACACAGCGTCATGAATTTCTTATTTCTCAATTTCTCTAGCATACCAAATAACAAATCCACTGGGTGGCGAACTTGATCATACATACCTACTTCTTTGGGCATAAATCTCGCGTTTTTGCATTTGTAAGTGTGTGTGTGTGTGCGTAATTTATGAACGTGTGCGTGCAGGGTGGCGGCTTATAAATCGCGGATGGATAAATTGATCCGAGTGTTTATTTAGGATGGCTCTTAATGCCACATTAAATATATAAGACCATGATATGCTCGAGTCTTTAATAGCTCGTTAAAATCTGGTCTATTTATTGTTAGCAGCTGATGGCGGCGGCGTATCGGAGGAGTAAGTCGGCATGGCTGAGGTCTTTTGCACGAGTGGCCTATTTTTAGAAGGTGAAATTCTTTTTGGATTCGTTTTCGACGTTGGCGAATCACAATGTTACAAAACGAGAAGTTGCGTCGCCCGCTTAAAAGTAGAACTTTTTATGGGAAGATAAAAAACAAGAAATGTCGACAGTAATGTTCCAAATAAGTTGGATGTTAATTAATTTTTGTGTCCTTTCGGGATGTATCTAATTAAATTGTCTTGAACTTCTGTCAGAAAATGTAACGGGAACGAATACAAGAAGCGGTTGAAATGTGCTTTCGATGAAGTTTTCGAACGGGGGAAACTATTATACGTTTTAAGTTGGCAACATTAAGACTGTCAAAACCTCTTGTTCCAGTTTGGAAGTTTTTAATGCCATTATCAAAGACCAGTCGTTCTTTTGCTTAGTTCACCGGATAAAATGTGACACAAGAGTGATTATTGGAATAATTGGAATAACTCTCTTATCTTTGAATAACTCTTTTTCGTGATGACAAATCAATCGAAGATTCGCTTAGCTTGGGAAATAAAAATCGAATTTGAACTTACAGTGTATGTATAGAAGGTCTTTTTGTGCTTCGCCCAGTTGCGACCTCGACTTCGTCTCGGTCTTCAATCTCTAGGCTTAGCACAAAAAGACTCACTTCTACTCTTAATGATACAATCGATTATTACCAAGAATAATTTTTTTAGTGAGATTTCTTTGAATCATCATGGTTTAATCACGATTGGTTTAAGACTTTCGAAACTTTTCGAGTTTTATCGCTGCCTCCAGATTTTCCTTTTAAGGAGCGTTTTCTTCGTCCATTTTTAATTCGAAAGAAGTCAACGCAAACGGCAAACATTTGAGTTGTTTTTATTTACGAAACCGGAGAGAAATTAGCAAATTCTTTTGAATCCCCACGAAGTTGGCTTTGTTTGTTTGCGGCTTAGAAATAAGTGGATTTGGACAGGAACAAATAAATATTATTCCGCATGACGATCCAAGTTTTTCTTTTTGTAAATTTGGGTTGATACCTTGTGGCTGTCCAAATAGTGAATGTTTATGTTGCGCCGCTCCAAATTAAATTATATGTAGGTTATTTGGAACGTGAAGTTATTTTTAAAATTTTAAATCAATATATTGTACTCGTAGTTTTGCGGTGTATTTATCGTCGTTTTACGATTTATTATCGTAGTCGAGACTCGCTTTGTTTGTTGTTCGTTTAGCGTGTGCTAATCATATGCACGGAACATGAAAAAACAGTCCAGCTTCTTGGTTTATTTACTGTCGAAATTATAATCCCATCGGGCAGAGCTTTTTCCGTCAACGCCAGTTTAGTTGGACCTCTTGCAAACAAGAATAAAAACCACGCGTTGATAAATTTATTAAAGAACCTGTTCGACGAAGAAATTTATTATCGGTTTCGGGACCGTCCCACGTGAAACGTGCGATTTTCGAAAGGACCTCTTTGTGTGCGGCGGCGATTAATCATATCCGCCGCCTGAAATACCGCTCTAGTTTAATAGTTACGGATGGGCGCGATTTTTTTCAGGAGTCGCTGCCAAACGAGCTTCGCGCTTTTTTCCCGCTCTCGTGGCCGTTTTGTATTATTGTTTTTGATTGTTTGGTCAAGTGGAAACGTGCAAGGCCAAGGCCGGTTGCTAGCTGAGATGATAGTGCGAACGCCACCGCCGAGGAGGTCTTTGACCATGTGGGCGGGCGTGACGATCCGTGTACTAATCGCTTAATTTGCGATCGTCGATCCGTACTCTTTTTCCCCCTTTGCGTCGGTTTAGGCATTCATCGGTGGTCGATTGTGGCACGTGCTCGGAAAGATAATGCCACGTGAGTGTGGCCATCTTAGCGCAGCCACTGTGAATACGACATGGAAAAGCATTAATAGCGAGCGTAAACGGGCGTCCTGCCAGGAATCCCGTATTTTGATTAGATCATGAAAATAAACACATGTTTGCATGTTCAATGGATACCGTGAAGTGTACAAATTACTCGGCTCGAGTTGGAACCGACTGAACACGGTGCGTTTCGATTTATTTTGTTGATTTAAACGGCGCCGGAAATGAATTCGCCATTATGCGGCAGGAACTGGCAATATTTAAATTATTAACAGTCTCGGAAACGGCGAACCGATTCGGCACGAACTCTCGCCTTCGGCATTCGCCCAATTGAGCACCACGGAACGACGACGACCGACCTTCTGGGTGTCTCAAAAGTGAGCGCATTACCCAGAGAATTGATCGCCGTCCACACCAGGCCATACATCTTCCGATATGCCAGGGTCTGCGCCACTGACACCCTTGATTCCACAGGTTTCCGCTTGAACTTCTTGATTATAGACTCCTTTCAGTAGAACATCAATACCGAACAGTGAAAAACTTTTCGAACTGTACTATTTTCGTTCCTGATTGAAATTGCAAAGACGGAAGAATCGATCGTCGTCTGCAGATTGCGTAACATCTGCTGGTGACTCCGATAAACGAAGGACTTACTCGGAACGATTGTCGAAGGAATCGTCTTCGTTCGGTTCGGTGTCTCTAAGGCTACGTTTCCACGCGCATAGATTATTGGCGCCAGGAGTACCACCACCAGTTTCAATCAGTTTTCAACCAGCAAACGTTGTCCTCAGAGCTCAAGAAATTGTCAAATGAAAGAAGAGAAAACGAAATTTCGATTTGCTGACTAGTCCAACCAACACCAATTCCTCATAACGTCGGAACGCCTTAAGAGAAAATTGCTGTTCAAATTTTGGTCGATTGCTCTTTTCCCCTTTTCTCATCATCTCATTTTTCGATTTCGCCAAATGAATTCGCTCCAATTAATTTCGCGACTACAGTCTCGTGTTTCTGCTCGACTGGCGCCAATAAGTGTACTCTATTGGCGCAGTGATAGTGTCAATTGAGTTGAATTGACATGCCTCTAAACTGGCGCCAATAATGGTTGTATGTGGAGACTCGCACTGTACCGGATTTTTTTATTTACTGGCGCCAATTGAGTTGAATTGACGCCAGTCGTGTGGCGCCAGTAACAGTTGTATGTGGAGACCCGCCTTAAGGTCGGTAATCTGCGACCGGTTCGGAATGATTAATGCGCGGAAGGAAGCAGAGGAAGAGCAGCGTCGAGGTTTAAAAAAGAACGAGATCGGGAGATAAAGGAGTTAAATGCAGTCGGGGAGCGAAGTGATTTCCTAGAGGACAAAGTTCGGGGTGAAACGGCGAATTTACTCTTAAACTTGGCCAACGGTATCGGTTTTTGCTTATGAAAGTTCGTGGCCTCGTCCGATAAGACCGCATCGAGCAATCTCTTTGCCTCATCCCCGAGCTGCTCTTCGTAGCAAATGGTGCTGATTGTTGAAGGACATGACGATGGGCGATTCCGCGAAACCGGCACCCGCGAAACCGGCACTATCTGGTCCAGCGCGATAGATTTATTTCTGAAAATTCATGCCCGGGTGAAATTTCATTTTAACGCCGTTTCTTTGTAGGTACAGTTATTCGCCAAATAAATTTATTGTATCATACTTCTAAACAATGAAATGAAATTTTAATGCCGCTTCCTTCCGTATCGCGCTTGTAAAAAGTGATGTCTGCAGGAAACGCTACATTAATTTTTATTATCACCGCTATCTTTAAAACGAACTTTTTTAACGATGAAATTCAGAATCCGACTTGTAATCCCCGTGTATACACAAACAGGAGCGGAGACCTTCGGGTCTGTTATCTTTATCATTTTTATCCGCCTTCATGCATTATTCATGATGTGTAATTTTTGTTCTTGTGCAATTTTTGTGTCATATTCGCAGGTAAAAATTTGAATGTGGAAACGGAGGAAAGACAGAGTCGCATTAATGCAAAGCCCCCACGAACGTAACGACCCACTTCCCCTCGCAAACAAAAGGGTCAAAAAAATCCGATGGCGCTCCGAAAGGAGCTCGCTTCTGCAAAAGCTCTATCTCATACGGACGAAGAAAAAACTGCTGAATTACTCCAGACCGCATTTTTCTTAGAGATAATGGGCAAAAGCACGAATTCTATGGTGAATCTGTTCACTTCTGTATTCAACCGAAACGTGTTGTTCGCGGATTCGCTCGTTTCTTTTTATTTGCACCATTTTGAGAGCAAGTACCTCGCGGTGCCCGCATTTACTTGTAATGCTAGATGTCTGACAGTTGACGTCGACATACTTTCTTTGTGTCGCAGGTTTTGGTCTGATGGTGTTTGAAAAATAGAAATAACCAGGATATGCCGTATCGGATTCTCCCTTTTCTTATCGGAAACTGTGGTACATACTTTGTCGATCATTAAAACATTGTCGCTTTTATGGCTCCGATCGTAATTTGATTTAGTCACAGGACAGGAGCATCAGCTGCATTTTACGATCAGGTTACTCCACGTACCGGTAATTATCAGCTTGTCAAATGTCTTATAATTTTCATTGGTTCATCCATATTTCCGCACTTGCCTCTCCACTTTAGTTGCAACTTTGATTGGTTTGAACTTTTATTTATGTATTCACATTGCACACAGAAGTTTAATGATTTTAATTCCGTTCGAAATTACTATTTTTAAATCCGCTCATTTGCAACAGAAGGTTGAGTTTAATCGGTAGTTGTGCAATGGAAAAATACACAGCTGGTGCAACACAATATTCGCCGAGTTTTATATAAAGAATTCCTTGCGAGATTCAATCTCGATTTTTCTGGACGTTTTTTGAATTTGCAGGTGCCGTAGAAATACTGCTGTTAAAATAACCTAATCAAAATTTGTTTCGTGCGTTTTCAACAGTATCATGTTACAATTAAGTACACGATTACGTCAGAGACGGTCGAAATGTATGGTTTCAGTTTATTTAGCTTTGGAAATATCTTGTGCTGTTTGACTTCCGCATGTAAGCCAACCCTGATTAATTAATTCCAAACAGTCGACGTGAAATACGTATTTATTTTCACTTAAATCAAACTCCCTGAAAATTATTTTATTCCCGAAAATTCTTTACCCAATTCGTTATCGGACACATCAAAAAGGATCACATATCAGTGTAAATTAAATGATCAAGTGCAAATTTGAAACTCGTAGCCAACAATAAACTTCGAATCATTTTTTAATTTGTCTTAAACGGGCTGACCTGACCCGGCTTCGCCCCGATGGCTTTCATCTCGATCTTGATCAAAATCTTCAGCTCGATCTTTATTTTAATTTTATTGCTTGGATTCTTCTAACCCGTTTCTTTGTTAAAAAATTTAACTGAGGTACAAGGCTGTCGCGGCGAACATGATGTGAACTTGAAATCAGGAGTTTTTTTTTTAACGCAACTATACCTAATTAAAGCATATTAATGTACCTAACCGCAGCAATTTTACACACACAAAAATTGGTTGCTTGTCGATGTCATTGTCACAAATTTAGATCGATGAACTCTACTTTACAATGCTTTGTAGCCACGCTGTTGACAAGCAACGGCTCCGAATTCTTCATACAAAAATTCTTCCACCAACTAAACTCATTTAACTAAAGCTAAAGGAATACTTTAACTATTTGCGAACACCCCATTAAAATCTGTTGAGTAATTAGTTCGGTATAAGCAGACGAGGGATACATACAGTACACATTTTACAGTATACAAGAGAAGCAAAGGAATCAGTTTGTTTGGGAACCACTGAAAATTTTCAAATTTGGCGGGCAGTTTTGACGTTCGACCAACCTAAAATGTCAAGTTTTTCTGTCATTCGAGCTTGTGTTTGGTTTTTATCGTTAATGTTTCATCATGAATTTTTGGTAAAATTTGTAAAGTGATGATAATAGTGCCTGAAACTTGTTCAGAAACAGAAAACAACAAAGGCTTTAACAACAAAGTAAAAAGACTGTAATCGTGGGTAACAGCATAAAACATCAAAGAAGTTGCTCAAAATGCTTGCCATCGTTTGCAACGCAAGGTTCTTGTCAAAGTGATTATGATTTTTTTTACCCTTTTTTAAATAAAATTCAGTGGCTCCCAAATTTGTTTTGGAAAACTTTTAGCCCCTTTTTCTCGAAAAATATCAACATTTGTATAAGGCATTTTGGCTCCATCGTTACCTACTGTGGAGTTCTACCACTGGTTAAAATATCTGCACAACTTTCAAAGTCACCCTGTATCGTAATGAAATTTTAAATAGAGTTCATTTCACTGTTTGTTGAAGTGGTGATGAAATCTGACCGCAATGTGACATATTATTTATTTCCGCAGTTGTGAAACAATTTTTTCTGGGAAGACGTAAAAGGGAATTGCTGCGATACCCGTTTTCAATATTATCTAACTGTAAGCTGCGTGGTACGGTTTCGGCCGCAGCTGATGTCAGTAACGTCGTTTGATACGCAACGGTTGAAAATAATCATTCGTGATTGAATCCTGTCCGGTTTGTGCGAATTTGTGTCGTAACAGCGTTCGGTCGGCAGATTTTCGACAAATTTGCCATTCTCTCTCGTCCCGAAGAACTTTTTCGAGCCATAAATCACATTTATTAGAATTTCGTCCATGTCCCTCGTTTCTGTCCCGCCACTATATACATTTCACATCCGACTTCTCCACATACAGCCCTCGTAAATCCTATTTCACATAACTTCAAATCACCGTCATCGCAAATTCAAGACTCATGGCCTCCTCGGATTGAACAAAACGAATAAATTCGGACGTTAGTTGAATTTTAAAGTGGCCTATTTTGGTGTCGGGCTCGTCTTTTTTTCCCCCTCCTGGAACATCCCCCCGATTGAAAGGTCTTTTTAATCGATCGCGGCGAAATTTCTCTAGCCCAAGATTTGAACTCGTCGCCCACGGAATTACGTTTTCCTCTCTCGGATTAGCAACTTTTGTCAAATCAATTTTTCCCCGTCCCGTCATAATTCAATTAAACTTGGGGCCATTATTTAATTAAAGTTTTCTAATAGGCGGTCGATGCGGTGGGATATGCGTGACGGGAATCACGCATAACTTATTCATGGGATGTTTGGTTAAGTTTCGGACGTTGATTGTGGTTGTTGAGGCTTTCTCGACCTTTCATTTGTGAAGGAATCCGGACGAGACGGTGTCACGTCGGAGCCGGGGTTATTGTTAAAGTATCGTGGGTGGTGTACATTACCGTCCTCCATATAAATCTCCAACAAAACAATTTAATTAAAGCAAGGTTTTATGACAAAATGTGGAACAGCCATCTGACGTTCAAAATTCATAACCACCCTTCTGTTCGCAGGGCGCCGTCTCATCCGGTTCGGGCCTCTCTGAATATTTAATTTCGGGGGCGACGCCGCCCCCATCATGACCCGGTCATCTCGTTCCGCGTAATCGCTCGCGGAATCAAAACAGGGAAATAAATCCTGAATGGGACCGCTAATAATTGAGGACCTCCAGCGTACACCACGGAATTGAGCGGTGCATTTCAATTTACGATAATTCGAAAATCCTGTTGCAGCCCTGGCCGGTTGCCAAAACCCCCGGCTCGTAACAAATTTATAGTTGTGCAATTAGGGAGGCTTTGTTGCGATCGGTTTGTTCTCTCGTTGTTTTTTTAATCCACTTTTGATTACTTTATGCGGGAAGCATTGAGCATTATAAAGGCTCGCTGTTTACCCGGTATTATTCCACGTTCTGACACAATTAAGCCGAAAACGCTGTATCCGTTATTAACTCTTCTGGGGGCGCTTCTATTTTCTCTTTTCGGGGTGTTGCTCGCTCGCCCAAACGAATTCGGGACCGGTGCAGGTTGCCGGAGGAAATGCAACATTCCTGCCGGAAACTGCTTTAATTGGAAATACTTCCAGTCCGAGGGCCATTAACGTGACGCCAGCCAAACTTGGGGTATTGAATTCTTGAAAGACACAAAGCTTGATAACTTCCCTTAAAAGTTTTAACTAGATCCCGGCCCACAAAGAAATTACGTCGTCAACACACGCTTTCATAATGATGCTTTATTTACTGGGTGGTTGTTGTAAGGGGGGCGAATGTTACGTAGCACCAGGAGAGTCGTTCTTTTCAACTTTGTTCCCGATTTGTCCAACTTTCTTAAATCAAGAGAGAGTATTCAACGAGACACAATAAAGACGCCGTAAAAATTTAAGATGTCTCTTTTGAACGCTAAAGTTTATCCGGATCAATCAAAATGAGATCGCGAGGCGAGGACTCTGTTGCAGGAATAGATACTTTACTTTCATTCCAGTAAAATTGTTGCTACTAAGTTAAATACTCTCTCGTTTCTTGTAGTTGCCTTTCTCGTTTGTCCAGATAAATGCTGAATTTTTTAAGCAAACGTGTATCATTAATTCTAGAGATTCGTTTTGCAGAGGACAAGTCGTTAATGTTGGGTTGTGGTAATTTGCGAGGAATTGCATTAGTCGGGTTAATTGGAGCAGTTTAGCGTCCCAATTCTCGATAATAAATGCGACCTTAGATTCTTTCTGTGCTCTTCACCGAATGACACTAAAAAGCTTGCCAATTAAATTGGGTTTGTTATTTTGACGCTTTTACGATTTGGAAGGTGTTTACGCTCAAGGATTGAATTTTGTGCGTGGGTTTCCATCAGCGGACGCCACGAAAATTGCTTTTAAATATTTATCTAAAAGATGTACGTTTGACTGATTCGTCTAGAAAAGCTCCCGTTCGACCAGAAAGCTTCCTGTTATGTTATGTAGCAGCGCGTAATTAATTCGGTGGCGTCCGTTCCTTCGAGTGGCCGTTTATAACGCGGCAGGACATAAACATTTCTGGGATGGACCGGTTAAAAATAGTTTGACATTTGAATGTTTTACTCGCAGGTCCCAAGCTGTACCAACCAGACAACTCCAACGGTCCCGAATTAGAATAATTGTGCTTATTTATTCATTAATTTCGTTCTATTATCGGTAAGAATGTGACGCCAGGGATGTAAATTATGGATTATGGAGGGCGTTCCTTTGTATCCTTGAGGGTTTCGTGTTCTGAACGGGCGACCTATTAGGGACATCAATTTTAATAAACTTTGTGTTCTACCCTCATCGCGTGCCTTTGATTTGATACATTTAATGGCGAGCGGGGGGAGTATGTTGGCAAACAATTAAGGGAGGGACGGGAAATAATAAAGTGGGTTTTTAGGTGCACGGGGAAATCGGAAAATGTTTACTTTTGTAACGACAACAGAATTTGGGAAGCTCTTCTGCTACTGTTTATATTTGTGTAATTGGCTCGTAAATCTTCGCCGGACGATTATTTCGCAGTTGCCACAGCATTCTTCAGTAACCGCACAGTAATTCATTGTAAGTAACAACACAGTAGGTGCGTTATTTAAGTCGCCGTAAAAGTACTCTAATAAACTGAGATGATGAAGGAAGATGACAGTGCGCGGACAACACATGTACGAAATCGCTGCTTCATAAAACGTCGTTTTACGATTCATTAATTTCAGTTTCTTGTTGTCGGGAGTCGTTAAACTCCTGGCTGATCTCCGCCATTCCGTCAAACTGTTGCTCTCCGCAGGTTTTTATCGAGCGGAGACAAAGCTCCTCCACCACCGACCGTCATCCGACTCAAAAATACCCGAATTAATTAGGAATTAATTACGTGGGCGGCGGAAATTATTTTTAAGTCCCCGCTCGTTCAGGCCGTAATAATAGCCAACCTACGTACTTAATAATTTTATCGATGAAGTCGACTTAAAAATAGACACCTGGTGGTAAAGCGATGGAACAATTGCCGCACCGAAAATATCCGGAAAATGCGCACGTTCGATTTTTGCGTTTGCATAAACCGAAATCGGGGTGCTTTATTTTTTTTTATTCCAGAAAAGGTCCGGGGTTCGACCACACATGCAATCCTGCTGGGCGGGTGTTGAAAAGTGCGCAGGATAAATCGGGCGAAAATTTTACGCGCAGGATAAGATTCAAGTGTCCGATGTGATCAACAGTTCAATTTTTATTTGGGGTGTCGTGCGTTTTTACGAGGGGGTTGTTTTTCGCCAGTTAGAGGAATTAATTGGAAAGGACGAGTTGGTAGGTGTTTCGCTCACCCGAATTTATCCCATTCATAATAAATTGAAGCTTATTTTAATAATTCATCTTCAGGGGCGGGAATCGTCTAAGCGGAATTGCCGATGTAAATTTTTAATAAAATGCAGTTGCAGCCTGAATTTTTAATTTTCCGGTTCCCGGAAAGTGATATATTGAAGCTTCGTTTTTCGCCGGAGCGATATTTTCGTTATTGAGTTATTTATTGCTGCCAAAATGTTAACCCAGATTTATGACATGAAGCAATCGTATGTTGCTGTGTTCATTATGTTTATGTCGATTACGAATTAGGGCGGGCATTTCTTTGTCAGGCATGCAGCTCGTAAACAACAAGCAAATTTAAATTACAAGATCATAAACTTTCTTGACGTTAATTTTAATGTGTGCTTACTTTAATTAGTAAACGGAATGCGCTATTGCGGTCGTTTTGTAACTCATACGGCATTAAAAAATGTCCGGAATAAAATTTTACTGCCTATTCATCGTAGTGAAATCTTGTCAAAGATTCTTTTCGCCTACGAGGACGTTATGTCACGGAATCGTCTCTCGAAGAGAAAATACTGATACGGCTGATCACTACGGATTAATCGAGTGAGACGAGATGATGACAGTTGTTGACAAGTAATATTTTGACAGGACAATGAGCTAAATCGAGGAGAGTCTCGTTCTGATTCGGGATCATTCCCGAGAGGGTGAACTTTTATTGATCATAATTCGGGACGGAATGTATCAGAAGTTGGAAGGTTATTCGGAGTAGAATAGAATTTAATTTTTTGAGGGGCTTAATTCGGAATTACAGAGTGTACGAAAAAACTTGGGAACAAGATCTGGACGTTGCGGAAATGAGATGAATTAAGCTTGTGCCGGAAGAAAATTTTAAACTCGACACCACGATTGGATTTGTTTTTTGTAAGTTGATGGTTTTGCAGTGGAAGGGTTATCGATGGTCTTGTCACTAGGGTTTGACGGCACGGTTTTAATGCAGCCATTTTACCACATCCGTTTCCGCTTTTTGCCTTCGAACGTCTGTCACGGTTTATTTGTGTTAAACGCTAGTCCATCACGTTGTTATTGCCCACCGCCGAACATACACAAAACGTTGTTGGTGCGCATGTGTTCACCTGAAAACCGAAACCTGAAACGTCTGGTTTGCAGGAAACGTGAAAAAAAATCGTTCCAAGCCAGATTCGAGGCCGTAATTCATCTCGAAAGCCTCGAGGTGGTTGTTGCCATTTCGATACTAACGGTTTTGGAGGTGAACACTTTGACGTGACGCTGCAGGTCAGAGAGATTTCGCCTTCTCGAACCTGTAGAAAATGGAAATCTCTTCGGCGAACCGGTTCTCGACTCCTGCTGGAACCCTCCGTGTCCGTCGTGAATGTCACAGTGGAGTCGACCTTGCGGCCTGCCTGAATGCCGCCGGAGTTGCATTTCCCGGCGACCTCGCCTCGCCGTATCTCTTCGGGCGGGTTTGCGGTCTCCCTCTTGGCCGAATGCCAGGGTCTGATGAACACCCGAAGGCGGATTATCGTCGCCCTATGGGTTTTATTAAACGGCGGCGTGAATTTGTGGCTCGCGTGTCCATCTTCGCACCGTAAAAGCGCACCCATTACGTCAAATGAGACGGAGTTCGAGGCGACTCGTTGCCAATTTGCCTCCGCCGAAGGTCTCCTAGGTCAAGTTCTCGGTGTTCTTTTTGTTGAACGTCTGCTGTGTAGTCATGCAGCCGTAACCGATTTGATATTTACACTCGAGATGAAAGAAGGCATGCCGTTTGTTCTTGCGCTTCAAAGGATGCTCAGAGGCACGGGGGGGAGGAATGTAATTTTAATGCGGCAGATACATCATAAAATCGGAGATCGATGGTGGTCGGCAACAGCAACAGCTTGTTCGGCGATCTTTCAAAGGGAGCTTGGTAAAGATCGTGAAAGTTAATTAATAAACTTTGAAATCTTCATTAGAGGGCTAACGTCTCAACAGGAACACGTGCTTTTGTAATGTGGGGGTTTATTGAAAATTTAAACAGTATCGAACCGAAATGAGGCGGAATGAAACTCGACAAACTTTGTGGCGCTAAGCAGCATGTGCAACTTGACTTTTTAGTTACGTTAAGAAATAGCTAAAACTACAAACTTTACACAAGTGTATACAACTTTTAAGCTTGAGCGGTGTATTGAGTAAACGAGACATTGATTTAGTGATGTGCAGTGTTGCTGGCCTAACAGTACAAAGTGATCAACAAGAAAACAAATCAAGAGGGCTGCCTCATTTTTTATTTTATCGAAACGTCTGGCTTAGCTTAATCGTACACATATGTATACTTGCTATATACAGTCGTTTTATTGGTTGCCTAGTTTTCGAAAAATCTATTATTAAGTATGTAATTAATTAATTATTAATGATAATTAATGTTTTATCTTCAATGGTAAAACTCATTTTACCACTTAGGTATTCTGAGATAATTGCTTACAATTGCAGGAAACGTCCGTAAACTTTGTCGAAATCGAAATAGTTATTTACGAACCAAGTGCGGGAAGACGATGTTCCCGCATGAGCGCATTTTTTAAAGCACGAGCGACGAAGGAGCGAGTGCCTTTAATTAATGCGCGAATGAACGGAAGAGTGGTTCATACAATATTTTTTGTACGAAAATTAAATTAAATTTTTTTGTTTGAATACATTAAACATAAACGAACATAAAACCAAGTAGGCAGTGATCTTTGGTTATTGGAAACAATTGCTTCACTTGATATTTCAATTTTCGCAATAATTTGTGAATTTTGTAGGAACAATTTTCAACGATTATAAATCTTTCCGTAATTTTTTAATGGAGGAAAATCCAGGGAAGTTGTATTTTATGAACTAAATTTTATTATTATCAACACAGATTTTTTTTTGAATGCCTCAAAAGGCCAGTGTTTTTTGCAATTTTTACATTCGAGTCGACCGGGAAGCACTCGTTTCGGAGCGAGCGTTGGATGTTGGAAGCGTTGCTTTCAAGGCTATGAGTACAAAAACTTTTTTTCAACACCGTTGCTTTAAAACTGACGTTTGTTTGACATTTCAGCGAAAAATCTGCTTACCAGTGGCGGCGCGTTTGTCAATAAAGTTGATAATTACCCATTTTTACGAATGTAAAATGTTGCTTTTGTTTGTTTTATAAATTTTGTCCATTATCAGATCATAATAATAAAATGCACAATTATAATTCCAACGTATAAAATTCATGAGGTAAAGTAAAGTAGCGTTTGAGACCACAAATTGTCTACGCCCATGCATTGAACGCTTATTAGCATAGGATTCCGCTACGACATGATCGATAATTTGCAACGCCTCCTCTGATTTGTTTTCTTTTTGATCACTTTGTACAACTTCTACTAAATTATCATTTTTAGTCTAGGACAAAATAGTTTATCCTTCTGGAGATTATTGTTGAACTAACAAACTTTTTACTGCCAGTCTTTGGTTTATGGCTGCCATGATTTCAGCAGTTCTGCTCAGTAGCTTAAGTAGATCTTGAGCGACTATGGTAGCCATTTGAAAAAACATTGTGTTGAGAAAAACTCATTTTCTACTAAAAATCCGAATGGGTAGTACCAATACGCTCCGCTACGATGATGGCGCTACTCGTTGGGTGCGGTACTACCCTTACCAATGGCCGTACTTTTACCCCATTGGCTGGCACCCCCACTCGACCGATCGAGTCCACCCCACACGCAACGGATCGCCCAACCACCCCTCTAAAACGAATTGCACCCCCAAGGCCCTAGGGTCAGTCAGAAGTTGGGCTTGATTCGGTGACATCATTCTACAATCCCTAAAGGCATCCAGGTGGTCCTGAATGGAAATCACTTCTGTAATTTGTACTGATGTTGAATAAAAGTATTTCAAACCACCCTACAATTTGAAGTTTTCTTATTCTTCCAGAAAAAACTATTAGAAAACAAATGTTTTTTTTTTTTTAATTTGTAGACTGGAATGCCCATCAAGAGATATTTAAATTTGCTGGAAGCATTCTACCGACGCTATTGTTATTGGTGATGTCGCAATTGATTAGAATAATTTTCTTTTGACATGAATAGTTGCGTGGCAATAATATCTAATGAAAATATATTGACAGCGAGAGGTCATACACAGAGATAATATGTATATCAAATATCAGTTGACTGGCGGTTTAATTTTTTTTTGCAAAGCAGACACGACCGACGAAGATAACTACTAAAATAAATTAGGAACAAAACAAACAAAAGATAAAAAACATGCCTAAAATTGAAATTTTGAGAGAACTTAAAAAGGAGAAAAATCGCATCCAGAATGCAGATTTGAATCTTCCGACGCCACGGAAAGATCACCTGACTCTTGACTCCATTGTGTCAGAGTCACGAAATGTTATGAAACAAAGAACCCGAACACAGTTTGCCACGAAAACGAAATCAATACTCAAGATCTATTCATGGACGTTGATGGATGTTCAAAAAGTCCTTGGTAACTTGAAATGGTGGTCCGCCTTGTGGAGAAAACAAGATCATGATATGTTACAATCGTGCTGCTCCTAAAATATTTACGTCATTTTTGTATTGTCTCAATCTGTGTCGTTCGTCATGGGAAAATCGCAGAATTTCCACAATCATTCGACTCTGGATCTCGTCTCGTACATCTCATTCGGTACAAAATAGTTGTGGCAAATATGCCAGACTGGCAAATAGTGGTGTTTCTCCAACACATTCCAGTCCCGTACCCGCAGATTCCATTCCGATTTTCCCACCTAAACGGCCTCGGTAAATATTTTGACGATGCCGGGCAAATAGACTCGCCTTTAATTCGTTTCAGGTAATGATGCACAGTTTGTTTTTTACAACATCCAAATAATGGTAATATAAACAGTCGGGTGTTTAAACAACGTTAAATTTGAGTCAGTCCCGACATTTTATGTGCCGGCGTGGATTACGCAAACGCAATTTGTCGCATCACTGGACGTCCCGAAGATCCGTCAAAGGGGTGGTGAAGAGTCGACGGTCTCGGTGGTGTTGTTAACCCCGCACATGCCACGTCCATACATAGATCCGGGTTGAAAAACCCGCGCGTTCATTTCACGCCAATTAAAACAGCCACTGGGATTTTTCACGAGGCGTACGATATTTTTTTGGCAATACGGCCAAAACGACCGACCGGCTTGTTTGGCATAGTTCTGCGGAATCCAGACGAGAAATTAGCGCCATTTTTTTAATTGTAATCGTCCGGGGATGGGAATTTTTTGGCAACGGCTCCAGCTGGACCGACATCAACGGCCATCGATCCATTGATCTAATTATGAATGGTAATTGCGGTCGATATTAGACATCAATGGTTGTGAAACGCCCGTAAAGTGCAATGTTTTAACGGACGCATTAAATTGTTTTAATGGCTTGAAATACGGGTGTGTTATTTACAATTCACTGCCAGTATTGATGCAATAAAATTTAATTTTATTCATGAATGCACTTCGCTCGCTCGCTGTTTTGTCCTGCGGTTTGGTGGAGGACTCGTGCCTCCTGCGAGCGCTCGAATTTTCCTGCAAATTTTAATACCTAGTTGCCAAGCCCCAGCAACATTGCACTTTTGCCCCCATCATGTTATGGCGTTTCTGAAATGCTGGACGATTTACGAGCGGAGTGACGGTTGCGACGCGAATTTACGATTCGGCTAAATTACAAATTACGTCCGGGCTGGTATTTTTGGAGCGGCGTCGATTTGGCCAAAAACACAATTTAAATTCGTGGATATGCAAATTTCTCGAGTCCGGAAGCAGATCTGGAGCCGTAGGCGGCGGTGTTTAATTTCGGTAATTCTGCAACAAACTACCGAAATACGTTTTATCATCGTAAGCGTCCATTAAGCTCAAAAGCGCATCGTTTATTTATGTGCGTCTTTGTGGCGAAAATAGATCTCGCCTGATTATCGAAAAATTCCAATTTGTAAACATGTTCATTCACTCGATTTTTTTTTGTTTCAGCCTGAAAAACTCAACGTACACAAAAATGACTCGGAAAGCTGGGATTACACAGTCTCGATGAGTAAGTCGTTAGATTTTTTGATTTGTCGATGTTTATTACTCTTACTCGCGAAACATGCTAGATCTAGATACATTGAAAAATTTACTCGTTCTACACAGCGTAAATTATTCATCATCACACACACATTTTCACCGAGGTTGTTACTTTAATGAAACAATAAAAATGTTTACGTCGTTGCGTCAAGACCGGTGCCGCCCCCGTAAAACGAGCTTTTCCGCTTTGAAAATTTCGCTGGCGCACAATTAAGCGAATCAACCAGTCCTGAGCCACTATTTGTTGTTATTATGGTTATAAAGAGAGATAAGTGAAATTTACGAACTCGACCCGGAGAGGTTTCCGCCGAATAACGTCCCGATCGTCTTGATTTAATATCTCGGCGAGGGGTTGAGGGGTTGTCGAACTCCGGAGAGGTAATGGATACGATTATATCGGAAAGTAGAACATCAATTTTGATCGCGTTGCAGGAATTTTCCTCGAGTCAACCAATGCCGACGCTTCATTTCCCTGTTGAATGCTTTTTACTTGAATTTCGGACGACGTGAATGGGTTCCTTCGAACTTTCGGTCCGCTTCGAGGGAGCTTTTTTCGTTCGGGGAAGTTGTCTTTTATAAAGTAAGCAAACGACGTTAACAGGACCCTCCGGAGGGCGACAAAAGAAGGCGTCAATTAAAAATTGATCGATGGGGTCGAACTAGTTGCGGTTTCACGCCGCCGTGGCGCAACGTCGATCGCTACGTTACGGAATGTGACGACGTTACGACACGATGTTAAAAATACTCGTAGCTTTGGTGTGTGCGCGACTTGTGTTATGTTGTGTTCTCCTCGCCGCGTTTTTACGTAACGAGATCGTTAGCTTTAAACGAGCTTTGGGGAGACTCCTGCCTGCTAAATGATTTATTGCATTTATTTGTCGGTGATGTCGTGTAAGCATGCGTTATAAATTAATTCCGTGTTTGATCTATATTTCATGTTTTCGTGCATCCTTTATTACTTTCTCCTTTCGTTTATTTTTTTAATTAAAAATGTGATCGCTGCTCGACCTGCTTATTTGACGTCGTCGCTGTTTTACTGCATAGCTGACATCGTCTCCCCGAGCTGAGACTTTGCCCGTTATTAATTCCACGACACGTTTTTTATTCTTTTCGTTGACTTTGGGGGTTCTTTAATAGGGGTGAAACACGAAACGTACACTAACTACGATGATACCGACGGGAAACTTAATAATATAATAATGTCGGAAAAAATATCTAAATTTAATTTTACACGATAGCCGCTGGTTTTTGTGTCACGCTGATTACATCCGTTTTATTTTTAGGAATCTACAGATAATCAATATCTAGATTATTTTACATTACAGTAAACAATCGATTATTATCTGCGCCTTGCTACTGACACCTGACGATTTTATGTTCATGACAACAAAATTATTGTCGGGGGCAGTTTAAACGTAAACAAATACAAAAGAGATATTATTTTACTTCGTTGTTTTATTAAAAAAATTCAATTCGGAAATATCGTTACAGATTTGCTCTTACAATTTATCTTTTCCCTTATTGATCGAGGATTTATCTGAAAGTCGACCATTTTTCAATTTGACAGACGTGCAACATATTGTTTGAGGTATTTAAAGTAATCTCGCTCTTTTTTAATACACAACACGTGTCACGGAAAAAACGATAAGACCGTGCGTGACATTTATTTTGTCGATTCCACCACCGTCGGTTTTACCATAGGCGGTTTAATTGACTGAAATATCGCAGATTTGTGTCTTAAATTAGTGATAATTGACATTTGTAAGCCGAACAGAGACGAGTTACATAAAGCGATTCATTTACATTCCTGCAGCGGCCAATACCAGTCGAGGAATACAAATGTGTTGTGTTTTGTGACTGTATTTGTAATAAGGACATTTTCAGGTTCATGAAATTTAATTATTAATCGATCGAATTAACACTCTTTGAGTAGCAAATCTCATGAAATTTAATTTCACTTCTAACAACGAAAAAAAATGGCGCAGGAATTTAGAGCTTTCCTGCATTAATTTTTCAGGATCGTGTTTGTAAAAACATTGACAAAAAAATTGTATTTTCTGCGACTGAAGATGTCCTGGAAGGAGTCGTTTTTCTCGTTGATTTCCCCCGTTCGTTATTTCTTGTTTGAGACGTCAAAATTTTCATCGCAAAAGGAATCTTCCTCATTGTTAAGCGATTCCCTAATGGGTGTCGTTTTTTTTTGTTTAGCGATTGGCGGAATTAGATCTTTACGATATTAATTTGAAAGACATAACGACGCAGTAAGCTGATGATTTTTTTTTGTGACGGAACAAGGGAGCTTTTAATTTGATTTTGCCACCTGAACGACGAAGCTTTTACACGGTCGAGCTTTAAACACTTCTAAATATTAATTTGAGTTTTTGTGCGCCTACGTTCCATTAAAAGTTCGCTTTGGCAAAGTGTGACACACAAGAAAGTTTCTATGCGGCGGAGTATTCCGATTAAATTAGCTGGGACATTTTTAGTTGATTAGTTTAATTCGTAAGTGTGGCATTCCGTAAGTTCGCCGTCGAAGTAATTAATGGATGTGTATTCCCACACACGGTGGCTAAATTAATTAACAGATTGTCCGGTGTAGTGAACGGAAATGATCCCACCCTACGACTAATGGGGACGGGGTGGCTTCCACAAATGACAACGTGTCGCCCCGATTATCGGGGGAATTTAATCGGCGGCATGATTAATAAATGAGGAGCAATTGCAGTTTTCCGAAGAAAATCGTCAGGGAAAAAGTCTGGCACTGCAACGATCGCCGCTCGCTAAATAATTTCCGAGGGAGCTTTTAAACTAAATATAACTGCATCAGTGTCGAAGTTTGTTGTTGCACTGGGAGTCATCCCGTGCATCTTGACACGGTCAGAATTGCAAAATTGATGGGTCGACATAAACTGCTGGGCGTCTCGCCTCGTGACGGCATTTTGTTTGCGATGAGGTGTCGGCCGTCGGGGTGCCCGCCAAAATAGTTTCGAACGCTAAATTAATAAATCCGTGCAGTTGTTGTCTAATGCCTGGAAGCTCTGCCTTCATAAATAGAGAACGCGCTTTGAGAAATTGCCTGGCAGCTGCCAGGTATGTATTGTTTTATTAAACGGGGCAAATGGAACTCGGGCAAAACGTTTAATTTGTAGCAAAGCTCATATTTCATGGACAACGTAATTATGATAAAGATATGAATAGTCATTCTCATTAAACCTGCCGTATTAAGTGACATCTGTTACTGCTCATTGTTATCCGTGGGCGTATTTCCACGAGCCACGTTTCATGTTCATTTTTTTATTCGTTGCTGGTGCTTATCAAGCTGTACTGCGGTGGTCTTTAATATCGAATGAATCGATCCAATCGTATTATTTTTTTGTACTTTTGATGTAACACACCGGAATATGTATGACGGTATTAAAAAATGTTTGACGTAATTGTTCGACATTTTTTTCTACGATAAAAAGCACAGAATAGAAAAGTAGTTGTTTGGAACTTTGTGAGGTAACTTTTCCAAGAACTTTTCCCCAAGAACCGTAGTTAATAGAAAATCGATTCGCGACGCTCGTGCACTGTCTCATTTCTGTGATCCACATGTTGTTAAGTTCGTTGTAAATTAGGCATTTTTAAATCAGGAAACAATATTTTTTTGTCGATGAAAACACGAGATTAATCTGTTTTGAAAATGAAACGTTGTATTTCTAATAATCTGATTAGGTTTTATTGCCATCTGTCAGATCGTCTTGTTTTATCTTCGGTTCATAATTTCCTGACGCCACATTTTTCTACATCTGTGAAATTGATGTTGGTACAAGTGTTTTATCGGTTTGTCAAGAGCAACATAGGAAAACAAATTGGTTTTTTGAAATTTCGTACGGCACACTGACGTCGAGCCAAGAAGTGAAATCCTTTCAAGCATGGATATTAGGTTTAACGGGGAGTATTTTTGTTTCGAAAGTTTTCAACAATCAAAATAACATCCAAGAATATCAAAGTTATGTTGTTTATTCAGTCGTGTTCGGTCATGTGTATCTTCTTTGAATTTAATCCCGATGTTTTGATTCTAAATTTGTTCAGATTACTTTTCTAGTTCCCAGAAATTAGATCGTTTTTTTTTTAATTTCTGATAATTCATGAATTATTTGGAGTTAAATCTAAAATGACCCGACAAAAATACGTAAGCAGAAATTCCTGTATTAATAGAAATATGTTGCCATGTTTACTTTCTCTCGTTCCTCAAATATTCTTTTTGAACTCACTACCTTCAAAATGACATTTCGCGACCGCATAGTAGTGCGCGAAATCGAAATTCGCGCACCACTATGCGGTTGCGGACGATTTTGAAGCACTTGTGCGCGAAATCGACGTTCGCGCGCTAGTGCTTCAAAATCATTCAAAAAGCGTTCGTGTTTTTTTTGGGCATTCTGAAAATAATTTGACTTGATATGTAATAATAAACTCTGTTGTACTAAACGCAATTTCTCCAATTTGGATGATGAAAATTTCGAAAGAGTGAAAATAAATCGCTATTAATTCGATTGACACTTTGACAAGCGCATGCTAAGCGCCATCTATTCACAAAGGGTACATGACAAATCAGACATAATGTTCGTTTCAAAAAATATTGTATGCGAGAAGACGTATTCGGCACATTCGCGCAAATTAAGCACTCGCTCTTTCGCCGCTCATGCCTCAAATAATGCGCTCATGCGGGAAAAATGTTTTCTCGCATTCATTTCGTAAATAACAAGGTATTCCACCTTCCTAATATTCTGGTGCAATCGTTACTCGTAGTTACGTTGGTCCTAATGAAATTGCCTCTTTTGAGCTTAATTTCTGGCAGGTGGAGAGAGAAGTGAAGCTGAACTAGAGAGAAAGTGGAAAGACATTTATAAAATAAATATTTCATAAGTTCTAATTAAACAAATGCCTTTTGTCACTTCGCTGATGATTTAAAAAAATGTAAAAATAAATATTGAAAATTTAACATGGCTACCTATAATACATATAACAGGTGGTATGATTATTATCATCCATTATATCTATGAGTGAAACAGAGCTGCAGATTCATCAAGTCTGTTGGACGACTTGAATGTGCCGCTCCGGTTTTACGAGTCATATCATCGATAAATAAGGAACTCAGTCATATTTGATAAACATCTTTACTGGTATAAACAGACGAAAATACGGTAATTTTTTATTTTTTATTATCGCTGTGGTATCATTTTACTACGCTATTTGAGCCAATTATAGCTATTAGGTAATATAACGAAAAGATTATGGGATTTATAATATGCGAGGACGTTGCCAGGTGACGAGGCGATTAGCCGAGTCACCTACACAACGTCCGAGCGTTGTTTACATCCCATAATATTTGAGTTATATTTCAACCTTTATCGTATCTAACGTATTATAAGTAACTAAGAAAGCTGAGTTCAGATCTATTTGGGTCACAGTGTATACGAAAGATGACTTTTCGAAAATGTAAAAATTTTGTAATGTGTTTTCTGTAATTAAATGCTGAAGAGGAGACGTCTTTTATAGTTTCCATAAAACATCCACGGATGTTCAGTTCGTTTCCAGTTCTTTTTCGCAAACGGCGTAAATAAGCGAATTATTTGCACCTAACGACAAACATAAAACGTGCGGCACGTATCGGAATTTTTTCTTATTGCATTAAATCACGTTAATTAATTTTCTTTGCGGATTTTTCTCGAAGAGGCGCCCTAGGTACCGTTCATCATTTTAATTAGACCGTGAATTTATTTACTCCCATAAGTTAGTCAACTTTGGAGACATCAATCAATAACGCAAAAAAATTCGCGAACTAATATTTATTGCACGCACACAACAGTCATTCGCACTGATTTCTGCGCGGGCCGTCGAGGGTGAATTCCACAGATTAAATTTAATTGGATTTTTGTGGATCCGTGCTACAGCTGCACGTTCCATATTTGCATTTTAATTTTTCATCGGGCGCAATTGATTCCGGATTCCGGCGAACTCTTACCGCAGATGCACACGCATATCGTGATTTGTGACTGCCGAGTTAATCATTTTTTCCGATGTAAATTATCCCCCAAATGGGGTACACAAACAGAGGGAGCTACAAAACTGTCGCGACCAATCACGAAACTGCAAAAGAACGAACCGGAATATACACACCGGAGCAGCAACCAATTTCGCAGTTTGTTTTTCGGGAGTGGAACACTTTTTTTTTTCGTTTTGCGCAATCTCCCCTTTGCGCGATATTCAACGTCCGTATTGAAATAAATCGTTTTTTCATGACGGGAAATTGCCGGTTTAGGTGCAGCTATTTTTTCATTGTTGCCGTCGGCTGTGTCGGCTTAAGAAAATTGTGTCCTTTTTGAATCATATTTCAGGAGGGGCACGCTTTTAATTCATTTCTATACGTATTACTTCGTTTTAATTTTTTTCCCCCAAAGGGATTCACCCGACATAATAGAAGACCCAACAGCTGGGTCCATTATGCAGTAAATTAAATTTTTCCCCGTGAGCCGTGTTTACTTTACGATTTATAAAGTGTAACCCCGCCCACCATCTTTGGAACGCAACGATTTCGCGTTGGTAACAACACATTCTGGGAAGTCCCTAATTTAATAACGTTTCGAGGTTAACGTAACACACACCCTCGGCGTCGGTTCCGGTTAGTTGCCCCTCAACTTTTCAAATTGACACGTGAATTTTTCGTCCTGACGCTGTAATTGCCTGCAGGAATCCGGATTAAGCGGTCCAGTTCCGGTGACACCGTTCCGGTTGATTTTCGATTGATTGATTCGGACGATGCACACGTGTACCTGCTGCGGGCGGCGGCGTGCACGGTGGAAAATCGGAAAATCGAGCCGCCACCCAGAAAATTATTCAGGTTAATGGGTGCGATTTCGCGACCGGATAGATGGCGGCTCGGTGCCCGGATTAATTAGTCGTTTTTATTTTCGGAGTCAAGTATCCCGTTTGGCCGAACGGAATTAACAAGCTGTTCAAGATGTTATCCTAATTACCCTGCGCTAAATCTTGTTGCATTATGCCGGCGAATAAATGCGGATGTGTGATCTCGTTCCAATGAAAATTAATAAAATCGCCATTACTTGACGTTGCGATTAATCATCGTCGTTTTAATAATGTGCTTGGACGCTGCACACGTTTGTTTTCGACTGCATTCTTACCTGTTTAATTTTGTGAGTCACAAGACGTCCGTGCAATAATTCTAATCTCGTCGGAGGAAGCAATTCGCCTGCATACAATTGTGACGTAACAAATTGCATTGTTCTGGGAGTCGGAGAAAACTGGAAGCCCAGTTTACGAAGTTGCATGCGCGAAAGCTCGACTTGTCCAATAAAGATGTACAATTCAGCTTGAGCAATTTGATTTTTAGGGAACTTAAGCGATGACCCAGTTTGCAAAGCGCGCCGCTCCATCTGGTCGAGCTTTTTGAAAATGCGGCGCCAAATATGATTTATCGCACCCGGAACCCCCATTAACTTAGATAAAATAGCAACGATCCCGTTATCGCGGGTTCATCGCCACGGTTCGATTAATTTGGCTTATCGGGACGTGAGGGTTGTTGTAATTTGGGGCGGAGTGAGGCAAGGGTTCGTCCAATATCCGATGTTCTTTTTATAAAAAAGAGCGGAAGCAACTCCGAGTAAAAATCATTTCGGACCTAATTCTCCATTGGAAATGGGCGAAATAAAAATCGTGAGGACCCTCGAGGTTCCGCAGTCGTTTCCTGGCTAAATGGGCGAGGAGCTAAACGCGACATCTGCGCTATTGGACGGAACGAATTGTCCTACAAGGACCAGTTTCGTGTCTAATTATTGCAGGGTTTTAATTAAATTTTTCGAATTTGTCCAGATTCGAACGGGACGATCGTAACTGTAAACGCAGCAGTCGTAAAACCTCACAGTCATGAAAAAATAATGCAGACGTGTGAATCTTTCGGAACGGCCTTTGGTGGTCACGGTCGAGGAATGTGCAGAATTGCAAATTTTCCTGCTGTGCTCACCGCACCCGGAGAAATATCGGTCATGGTCGCGAGACATGAAAATGAACGAGACTCTTTCCTGCTAATTCGCGCTTGTGGATTCTCTTCAAACGACTTTTGTACGTCCCGACAGGAACACAAAGGGACTTGCACCTTTCATATTTTACCACAAATTGTTTTACGTTAAAAGCTTCGTCATAAATCGCGCTTGCATCGAAACGAACTTGTTGAGTATTGAATGTTTGGAAACACGAAAGCTCTCGCTAACAAGATGCGAAAAACTGACAAGTGTTGACATTTTGGCGGGAATGAATCGGATTTTCGGCGGAGCTTTTGATGTCGTCAACTCTGCGAAATGTCACCGCAATTGAATATACTTCATTTAACTGAACTTAGGAAACGGTTAATAAGAGACGTTCGTTCAACTAGCGTTACACGCTCAAATTAGGAAAATCATTTGATTGCTCTGCTTGACTCGCTCTGAACGTATTAAAATTGTTTCGGCGTAGTTGGTGCATTATTTATTGTTTTGCTCGTATTTGCTGAGAGGAGCAAAGAGACTGTATTACAGTCAACACCACTCGTCTTGTGTGTATAATTCTGGACTACGTGTGCCGGGTACAAAGGTTCGTTTATTTGAATAATTTATAATGGAAGAAAGAGACTCGGCATTTCAACAACCTCAATAATGACCATTATGTGTATTTCTCGTCTTTATTAAATGGTTAAATTGAAGTACCCTGTTTCGCACGGTGCCGTAAACGGTCTAATAAAGAAGTTGTGTTGTGGGGGGCGGGCTGCTGAGGCTTTCGAGAGCCTTTTCAGCCACATTGACGGGAAGATTCGGGATGAGTAGGGTGTGGATGGGTGCGGAAGGAAGGTGGTAGGTACTGCAGAGGTTGATATACTGACCCAGCAATCGCCTTGTCTGTGATATGAGACATACCACGATGTGATGGTGTGGGGAAACCTCTGAAAAAAACCTACACCTAGACAGGCGGCACCGGGGTTAGAACCCGGGACCTCCCTAATGTAAAGTGGCGCGCTAGACGCTTGGCCACAGTACTCGCAGGAACATGCTCTCTCTGCCAGCCCAATCAACTCTTTTGTTATTAATTAATGTGTTGATTATTTTGTCTGGTTCTTGTTGTTTGGTCACTCGGAACCAATTACTTAAGTAATAACGAGTTATGATGTAAAATCAGCGATAGTAATTGCGCACACGTTACGCAAAAGTGTAATTGGCACGGTACTTTCAGAAGTACCGGTTGGCTTGTGGGGAAAATTTTCGATCGATGGTTAATGGAAATCCCATTGTAAAAATCGAGAGGAAACGGTTCTTAAATATCCGAGCTATCTCCCTCCGCACGCACGTCCTCGACATGACGAAAATAACTTTTCCGGTGATGATTAGTAGCGACGATAAAACGTTTTTTCACTTTTTCACGCGATACCGGAAAATTTCCATCAGCGTGTGGCAAGCACAGCGGTCCGGATCGTGCGAGAGGCGACCGGTGGTGGAAATGCATTAGCGCGATTTCGAATTCCGATAGTTTTACCGGGAAAACGCGATAAACGACGTCGGAAAATGGATCCGGTGAAATATCGAGATATTTCGAGCCGTCACTGTATCGAACAAATATGCGCCGGTGGCTTTGCTCCGATAATCTCGGAGGGTGTCTTGCGGCTGGCGCTTTATGAAAAGCCGAAAATCGTTTGGTGGAAAAACGTGAAAAAATCGCGTAAAACCACCGTAAAGCGCCAGATTTGCTCGCTTATTTGCGACAGATTTTGCACGTAGCGACATTAAGTTTGATGGGCGTAACTGTTGTTCAGCTTTATTGTGGAAACGGGACAACCGGATGTGCGAAGATAAATCTCCGAATTAATCCGTAAGAGCTTCGGAATGATGACTGATGGTTATTGGTAGGGGGCACATCTGGATATTCCTCGTTTTTTTTATATAATATAATTTCGTTATCGTATCTCGGACGGACGATCAATCAGCCGTTTCTGCAATCTCCAGAAGAAAACGAGCAACTTCATTAGCTGCCGGGACGAGGGTTAACTTTTGTCAATTACTTTATAATTACGCAACTTTGCTCAGCGTAAAATTTAATTGCCGTCGTTAACGACGTGTCGACACACTGTATGAAGCCCTACCCCGCCGTAATGAATCCCATTCCTGGGACCGATTGCATCGCTCTCTTCCTGCCGAGGACGAAGGAGGCTCGTCCTTGGCTCCCCTCTCGCAGGACTGCTAATTGATTTTCGTTTGTTGCCGTTCTGCTCACCAGAAGAATCTACTGGAGCCGCCTCGTTGTTCAGACTTCACTCGCGTGCGATAATGACATCTGTATCGCACTTGTTGCGTAAAAACTGTCACTGTCGCGTTTGCGGAAGACCTTTTCATCAAAGATTCATCCGTCACATCACCTGTGTGGAAAACACGTCGTCGAAAAAACTGCTCGACGATTCTCGCTGAGGGTGGTCTTAATCGAGCGTGTCAATCTTACGACCTCCACCGTTGCCGAAGGATTCAACACTCGTGAGACAAATAGGCGACCCGCACGTCTACGAAATTTTCTTGGGTGCCTTTAACAGGAAGATCGGTTTAATTAAACCGGTCCATTGTTCGAGGTGCGTGTTGGATGACGTTGTCGACGGCGGCCTCTCCACGGAATCGTTTGGACAGGACGTTGAATGTGGGGGATGCGGTTGCCCGCAGACGTTCGCAAGTCGATACCTGAGTCCTGCGTCTGCTGTTTCGGTTGATCGAACCACGAAACCTGTCCTGGTGGAGTGCGGTCTCCCGAGACGCCGACATTATTCCCGATTTTCCGGTGTGGGGACGCGGCTCGGGAATTTTTCGATCGGTCCACATTTTCATATTCCATCTGGATCACCTCCCCGACAACTGGCAGCTACAAACTTTGTAACTTAATATTGCACGACGGGAGAAATTGATTCACTAATAAGGGTACGTGCTCCAAATGCAAAGGAATGTCACGGGGGTGAAAAATATATTACGGGAAACCTTCAACAATTCCGTTCGAATTTATATCAGGAGGTACACAATTTGAATCAGAAGTAGTCGAGGTGGGGAGGAAAGAAACGTCTGTGTTGCGACTTGAGTAGTGATGGCAGCTTAATTAAGTCGGAATGGTTGTTTGCTCGTTTATTACCATAATGGTTTTGCATCCGAGAGTGGAGAAGGCCAACCGTCATGGTTAAGCTCCGGTTTAACTCAAACAGAAATTGTGGTCGGTATTAATGAAGTTAAAGTGTGGTGGTCAGTCTTGTTGAAAGATTCAGAGTCATTAGGGAAGCTAGTGTTGGATGCTTTTTGAAATTGTGAGAAGCTGGGATAAATTATACGAAACGAAACTGCTGTAAGCATAATGCATTGCCTCGTAGAAAAAGGTAATGTAGGAGATGGCGGATTAACCTAGAGATTAGGTCGTAAATATTGTTAAATCCAATACTCGTTCCATGGCGGAGTTGTAGTAACGGTTGTTAGCTCGTTATTAATTGTGCCCAAATGGGATTATAGAAAAATTATTGCAGCGTTGAAAGAAACGGTTCCAGTTTCGTGTAGTATTTTCTCGGTGAAAATAATCCCATCAACACTGTCAAATCGTAATAAAAGCAAATTAAAGTAAAGCGCCCTCGTGAAATCTATTTCATTGTTGGCACGGAAGTAATCTCTGTGGAATTATGTTTCAAAGCTGCTTTCATATGGGAGGAACTTGTGGAAAATTAAGGATTCCGACCCTTTCGTGTTGCCCAAAGCAAATGTCCTGAAACAAACGTTGTTATCTTGGGCGCTTAATAAATGAATTTTCGCAATGTGGGAGGTTAATTGAGAAGCCATTATCTCCCGACAGTTCTATTTGGTTTGAGCCTGATGCGGATCTTCACACATTCCGATAGTGGGAGAGTGAAAGATTGAAAAATATTGTGGAACAGGTGAAACAACAACAACAATTCGAATGTATTGATAGATTCTAGTTGGAAAAAGTAGTCCAAGGTGAGACAGAAGAAGGAATGAGATTGCAACAACAGGAGACGGCGACAAGCTATGTAAACTTAGCAAAGGAGAATTATGTCACACGGCCGGTGATACATTGCAAGCTCTACAAGCATCGAAGAGTGGTCTTAGTGGAGGGGAAGATTGATGGGGGAATTTGATAGGTTGATAACAGAATGAAGCTTTCTTGCAGCGGATGGGCAAGTTGTTGTCCCGAGATCCTAATCCCGCACTGGAAAATCACAAGGAGCGGGTCGCAAATCCCGAAATCGTGCGGAGCTTTTAACGATATTAAAATCTGTTATTTGTTTCGTTTGCGCGTCCACCTCGATACATTTTTCATGGTCCTGAATTATTGAATGCGGCGTCGAAAAAAATATTTTCTCGTGTATCTTAAATTTGTCCGGATCGTGTTGCCGCTTTGTCACATAAATTGTCGGGGAGGCCGGCGAAATTCTAACGCCGAATCTGTTAGGATTCCACAATAAAACGCTTAATTTATGTCGGGCGCATATTTCGTTATTTTTAGGTGAATAAATTACGGAGCGCCCTCGTAAAACACTCACCGGAAAACACATCGGCAGATGAAAATATTTCAGATCCTGCATTTTGCAGCCGGGAAGGCTTTTTGTTTAATTTCGCTCGGCGGCGCATCGAAGGGTGAAAGCGCGTTTATTTTTTTCCCTCTTCTTTGTGTGATTGTTTTGCGTTTTATTTATGGCGGTGTCGTCGGGCGGATATGAATGTTCTGAAACAATTTCACTTGCTCGGCATGACTGCTCACGGCGTAAAGTTGCATCGGTACGCATTTGACATTAAGAATTTTTAAATTTCAAATGCCAAGAAGCCGTTCTCGGCGAGCGTTCCGTGCAGACTCCTCCGGAGCATTCCGAGCATTCGATATTGGCTCCCGGTGTACTCGCGCCGCATTCAGAGGATGACGCCGACATAAACCAACCCCCATTAAGTAACGGCTGTAATTTTTTTGGTCGTCGGGAGACGCGACAGTATTTTCTAGGACCTAATCGTAAAAAAGGTGTTGGCTTTCGTTCGGATGACGAGATGTATTAGCCTAAGTGGCCCTCGCCGTTTAATTGGCGGTGATTTATTAGCGTTTTAGGGCGACGCGTCCCTGAAATTTTCATATTATCCGCAGGTGAAAACTGTAAGAGCGTTTAAATTTTAAATTGGGGCGAGAGTATCTCTCGGGGGGTACTTATTCACATGTTAAAATTTAATTTGCAAGGAGAGATCCCCCCAATCGTTCGTCAGGCGTTTTCGTATGCGGCAATCGTCGGTAATCAGTTTTGCCGGCGACCATATTGGAATGCGTTAAGCTCGAGTGTAAAGTGTACTTAACGAGGCCCGGATCGATTTCGTTGTAATAGGTCGCGGCTTTTGTTGCCTGGAAATTGTCAGATGAAGAATCTGGCGATACGTCCAGATCGATACCTGAACACGTTATAGGCAAATAAAATGCGGGGTGGATCGGAGGTTGCTAGGAGAGAGGTGTGTTTTGCAGATCAATCGGATGAAATTTATTCGAAACGTGTTAAAATTGCATCTACTAGTTGGAGAATTTGTAAAATTCTCGTGAAAATCGAGAGTGACCGGGGTGGAATAAAATGCCGACAACTGACATTACTTAAAGTTTGACATCGTCATAAATAAATTCTAACATTGCTCTCCAACATTGAACTCTAGGTTTTACATCTTTCAAGTATGTGAATATAAAGTGTACATGAGTATGTAGTATAAATAAACACGAAGTTTATAGTACTGAGTTTTTTTACATGAAAATCGCACGTCTGCAACGAACGTCTTCGCTAAAGCTTGCATTCGGTGCAATTCTCTGCGGCTCGTGCTTATTTCCACAGTTACAAAAGCATTCGTGAGCTCAGAATGTTTTAAATTAATCTTGACGTGTTGTAGAGACAGTAAAGGCTATAATGTTTACTTTTGTATAGTAGCGGCCGGGGAAAATGGGAATCTGGCTTCTTGACTTAAACAACTTTGGGCTGTATTTAAATAAAACTGTAAGGGTTATCATTATTAAGATTTACGACAGGGACAATTTTTTTCCTGCCAATACCTGTATATACCCACCTGATGAAACGGCGACTGTTTGTTTACAGCTGAAAAGTGGCCATCGACCTTTCGAGGTCCTAAATCTTAATAATGATAACCATTACAGTTTTATTTAACTACAACCCAAAGTTATTGAAATCCAAAAGCCAGATTCCCATTTTCCCCGGCCGCTACTATACAGTAGATATGTATTTGAATATCCTTTTGTGGAGGTTTTTTTATTACGCACATGTTGAGCTGCTTCTGCTAAATATTATTATTTGCTCATGTTCCCATTATTTGCATGAACATTATCCTCTATTATAAAGACTTGGGGTGACCACTACCCTACAATATCAATGACAGTTGTTACCCTCCAAATCCGATAATCCTCTTATGTTCGTTAACTTTCAGGAATTTTATTAGCCATTTATGATTATTTACATCATTGCTGGGGGACATGTTGAATACTGGTGTAGGATTTTGTAGTACAAATTTTTCAAAATGTGTTCCAATAACAGAAACTCAATAAGTGCAAGTGTATTTTTTACGAAATCTTAAAATTGGTCAGTTTTCAATGGACATTGGCATAATAACGCAGAAGGTAATCTGGTAATCCATTACTTGGATTTAGTTAAAATTTACAAAAGATGAAAATGCGCTTAAAATTTATTATACAGGGTGTCTTAGCTAAGACATTCGAGCCTAATATCTCGGTTATTTGCCAACGGATTTTTATGAAATTTAAAATGCAGATATTTTAGACCGTGAAGGTTCAATTAGTAATAATAAAATTACCTCCAGTTAAAAAATGTAATTTTAACACATGTTTCCTTTATCGAACATTATACGCGATTATTATTAGATTGTTAAACATTAAAAAATAGGGGTCTACACAAACAATTAAGTAAATCACTTGTCTGATTCAACGAAAAGATTAGATTTTATCGTTAAAAATGTAATGTAAAATTTGAAGATATTTGAGCAGTTATCTTTTGAAACAATTGATGATTAATTGCCAAGCAACATTTTGTACACCCTGTCTGTCAAAATTGGGCGCGCTTTATTAGAAACGTCAAATTGTGAAAATTTATTGAAAATACTCTAAAAATAGACTGCAGCGGCAGAAATTTCAATATTGTTGAAAAAGGAAAAAAAATGCCTATGGAGAGTGTCGTAAGAATTTCAACAACACAGTTCGTTTTCGCGTGGAACATTATTCAAATGTAGGCTTTACAAAATGTAAGGTTAAGAGAGTCGTCAATTTATTTGAAGACACAGGAAGCGTACGTGAACTAAATTACTTTGCTAAAATATCCCGATCGTGTTTTAGTCCTTTATGGAAGAATTAAAGCATCCAATATAATAAATTACGTGCAAATGTTGTTTTTAACTTTGTAAGTGTTTGTAAGATAAACGTCAAATATGTCACCTGCGCTTCTGCGAAAAGGGATGACCAAAATTCTGCAAAATTGCGCGTTTGTTTCATACGCGTCTACGTTTTTGCATTTGCAGCCACGTTTAACACACCTTTTTGCTTTCAAGGACGAGTTTTTCCCTACAGCATTTTTTATTGACGATCTATTTTTTATCTAAAACTTAATTGATTCAACATTTTAAAAAGGCATGTAAAAATTATGTTTTTTAAAACTTGGGTGATTGCATTAATGGGATTTTTTTTCTTCACCGTTTAAAATATCTGCATTTTTCACACATTTTTTCACAAAAATCCGGTGGAAAATAACTGAATTATTAGGCTCGAAAGTCTTAGCTGAGACACCCTGTAGGTATTTGTTGCATATTCGATAGCCCAACAACTGAAAGTTAAAATAAATCATTTTATTCATTTATTCATCTAACGTATTTTTGGAAAAGATAAGACTAGTTAATTATATCTAGTCTTATCTTTTCCAAAAGTAGATTAGTAATATTGTTGTATTTCAAAATTTTAAATGACAATGCTCCACTTTTATTTCAGTGTTTATGTTCGGATTTTAATCTCTAGAACTTCCCAAATTTTGTACATTTCTTCGAAATCCAGTTTTACCAAGAGGTGGTTGTAGATGTACCCATGTTTTTTTTTTAAATAATAGGCAATTTACAAAAATACAATACTTACAAGAGCGTCGTGCCACTGATTTAAGGAATCTTTCAACTCATTATGATTCCTCTTGGTTTTGATATTTTTTTTGCCTCGAAGACAATACTTGAGCGACTTGAGCAGACAGTGGCCACTCGGAGCCACATCCGGACAGTAAAGCGGATACGACAACAATTTTCAACCATGTTTCTCACTATCTTGTTGGGTAATTAATAAGTCTAGCGTTGTGAGATTGAATGTTGTCTGTTTCCAGTTTTTTGTTATCTTCCACAGTGTACTCAACCTTCTCAATATTAAAATTGAAAATTCCTGTGATAGAACATATCAAAAAATATTCAGAAACACATTTATTGATGGTTCTTCTTGTTGTTCTCTTGCTTCTTATTCTTCAAGCTCATTAAATTACGCGTTACACTTCAAACTTTCATTGTGTACATTGTTTTGTGCAATGAAATTTTTTGCATCATTGTTAAAAAAAAGTTGTTGTTTTCTGATCGATACCGTACGTCAAAAATTGACAATCTTCTACAGCGTGAAATGTACACTTTATTTTACAGTTTGGAGAACCTGATTTCACACTTTCTCACACTTGCACTTAACCAAGTTCCGCTTAATTTGCTACAGAAATAAATAAGATACAAGACGAATTTCTGGTACATATAACACTTGACAGTGCTCCATTATCACTTTCACAACTGTATTCGCTCATTTTATGGAAATAATTGTGAAAGAACTCTAAATGTGCCCGATTCAACATGGTAACAGCTTTTGACTTTTAGATGGTTACTCAAGTTATGTCATCACAGTAGAAAATGAACGCTACCTAATTCATATACATATTAGTTTTCTTAAATATTTTTTTCCTAATAATGATATTTTACGGAGTTTTTGTTAGGTTGAAGGCACTTTTTTTACGCCCAGGTTTGGAACATTCGCTGCGGTCGTGTATGCGTAAGTTCCACTTATAAAACAAATTAGGGCTTTACACACATGTTACATAAATAATTATTATTTAATTCAAACTTTTTTCACGTCTTGTTTATTTTTTATTACATTAGATTCGGTTTTACAAGTTTATAAATTCCTTGGTATTGTTAATTCTTTCCATATATCTAAGTCATTTATTTTTATTACGTTGTGCAATACAACAGTCTGTTTTTTTTTAAGTCATATTTTACCGTAACGTAATTTTCTTTCATTCTTAATTTACCATTGTGTTGCACTTTACGAATATCAAATTTTGAATATTTTTTTTGTGGAGAACATGTTTACTTGGTGCTTTAATTTTTTACTCGTCGGGTAATGTAAACTTACGAACTTTGAGCAAACGACGCTATGTTTTCCCAATTTTGAACCATCCCTGAGTACTTTGGGCACTTTTTTCTTAAAATTTAATTTGCAACGATCCTCCATCAGGCGTTTTTCTTTCCCGCAACCGTCGATAATCAGTTTTGCCGGCGAGGATCTCGTAATGCGTTAAGCTCTCGTGTGAAGTGTACTTAACGGAACCCGATCGATTCCTCTCTAATAGGTCGCTGCGTGTATCCGCGTCTTTTGTTGCCTCTAAATTATTAATAGGATTCCTGGGCTGTGTCCTTAAAAAGCTCAATGCCTACATAAATTGGTATTACGTTTGATACGTGCCGTTGCGAAGGTTATGTATGCGAAAGCGGTAATCGCGGCAAATTTGCTTAGGCCTGATTTATGGGCCGCGAGAAACTTATTTTTCCCCGGTATTGTCCCTAAATTACGTTCGAACGCCGCCACCACAAGCAGATAATGTCGATTCTTTATGTTTTAATAGGCGGGATCTCACCTCGAAGAATTCAAACCGCCCCGAAAAGGTAACTGAATCGAGGCTTCATTATGCGGCGCTTCCATTAAGGCCCCCGCCGCATAATAACCGTAGGAATGATTAAGATTTATTCGCCCCTTTTTGCACTTTTCCCGTCGCGAATTCCCCGATCGGTGGTGCATTAATTCATTTTTAATTGTTCCCCCTTTCTGTGTAAAATCCGTCTGGCAGAAGTCGGAATCGTCCGCCGCCCCCGGACACGAAAGAGGCGGCGAATTGGGACATCGAACAGTGTCTTTATCGTGGCGCACGTTATCTGATCAGATGGAGAGGTTCGGTTTCTTGTCCGCTCCGCAAGGATGTTGTCGCGCTCGTCGTTTTCGGGATGGTCGGCCCGGGTTAATGTCTTTTACCCTCCCCGATACGTATGGGATTCGTAATTTCAGATTAAGTTAAGGAATTTGTAATCTAGACGAAAGTTTTCCGGCGCATTTCGCCCGAGATAAAAGTTTCCTCGGTCGGTGGGATGCCGTTTATGGAGAGAAAACGTTCCCAGTTACTATTTTTAATACCGTACCGTATAGGAAATGGAAAATGCATCTCGCGGAAAATTGGATGTAAGAAGACCGCAGGATGATTAGTTTCGGGGAAAAAAGATGCGAGGAAAATCGAACGGACGTGGACATCTTGATCTACATGAGGAATGGGGGAATAGAATTTTCAGGAGGTTTCCCCAGTAGTTTGATATGTGACAAATTTTTCAGACAACGAATGTCAAATGTTTCTGATCAAATAAAATGAATCTCATAAGTATATTATATAACAAGGTACTAAAGTGCAACTTTTTGTATCGAGTGTAAGTTTATTTTTCCATGATCATTGAATTTCAGTGGTCTTTGCTCACTGAAAATAGTGAGCAAAGATGAAAATTGAATCACTAGTGAGGAAAAAATATTTTCTCACTAGTGAGCAAAGTGAATGTTTTGCGACTTTGTGGATAGAGAGCACCAAATATGTAGTACAGAAGGTTTTTTAAATCAAATCTGTTTTTAAAATATTTTCTGACTATTAATAACTAAAGCTTGTCTTATTTTTGACTTATTTAAATTTTTAACCTGTTATTTTGATATCAATTGACGAATAAACGTGAAATTGCTTGGGATAAATTTCTGGAAAAATTCATTATGTGTTTGGTATCGTTGAGTAAACTAAAATCACTAAACCAATCACAAACACGCAACGCCTAACCTCTTTTGTTTGGAATTTTGTTGATCCACGTTGTGTTGTGAAAAACTATTTTCGTGGGTTCTCTGTTGGGCCAATTTTGTAGAAGTTATTGTTTCAGTGATTTTAACAGTTATGAAAAATAGTGATGCACATAGATAATAATATATGTATGTAGGTACAGTTTACGTAATTTTTTAATCTTGTCATGTTTTTGTCATTTTGATTTATTTACATTAAAAAATAATGATTTGCGGCATAATAAGGGATAGCTAGCAGGTAAAAGTGATGATTTAATTACACACTCACTGCAATTAGCTGAAAATTCAAAAAGTGACAAAAAATGGTGTCTGAAATTTCAATTCCGCGACTTTATTTTATGATTATGGAAAAAATCAGATTCAACACTTGTCCGGTTGGGGCCTCGCCTACGGCTCGGACGCCCAACTTCCGTCCTCGTGGTTAAACGCACTACTTTGCTCACTTACAGTGGAATGTCTAGGTAAATTTAAATTTTCGCTAAATAGATTGAAAAAATAAATTCTGAGGAAACCAATTTTTGTCAGCGCTTCAAAAGGAAAAGTTATTCTAATATAATCAAATGTATTACAAATTATTTCTCTAGTTCGACGACGAATAACTTTCTTATTGTCAATTTGCTCCATTTCTGTCGAAATCACGAACGTCTTTGAGAAATTTGACACTGACAAACAAATTTGTGACATTTCTCAGTCTTTTGTTCCCGCCATCAAATATGAAAATATCTCCAATTATAAGCGATTAAGGAATACATACCTACATACAAATTTTGCAGTTTATAATAGAATGAAAGTTTTGATGATTTTGATACATCAAAAACAAGAAAAGAAGCCTCTACATTATTTTTGTTTATAAATCTTCCTTGTTTACGCCCGGGAGCTCTTCAGCCAAATGAGTTGGAATCATTATGGAGTCTGCACAAATTCCTGTCATTCAGATAAAGTATTTACAACAGTAAAGTCACCAGGACTCATTATTCGTAACAAGTGGCCCAAAATTTCCACTGCCTCCGACTTTGTTTTAAAAGAACCACTTTCACGATTCGACAAGTTCTAGTGTAATTTCCCCCGAAGAGTTGGCACGCAGCAATACCATAATTATTAATACCAGAAATCGAGCTTTCCTCAACAAAATGCGTTCCCAACTTTTCGGCAATAAACTCGGCGACTTAATTCGACGGAATTGAATGTGACTCAAGAGTTGAAACTGGAGGAACAAAAGAGGTGAAGTACGAAGAAATGGGTACGCGTTTATGTTTATTCTATACGCGAATGATTTACATTTGAGGATTTTATGGACCATTTCTGTTCAAATTGCCTCCATAAACATTCTCCGAGATGGTTTCATTATAATGCTTTTTGTTCCTTTTTTTCCACATAAAAAATACACATTTTCGGAGCTAATCAAGTTGATACTGTTTTCTATTATTATTGGGGTTGTTTCAATCGATCGAAGAAAAATCCAGGTGGCGAGTGTCGCTTCCCGAAGGGGCGGCGCGTGGGGGAAATTCCCGTCCAACTTTGCTCATCCGTCGGTAAAATATGAGTATAAATTAAACGGTAATTAAAACTGTTAGAGCCTGGGGGTTCTGACTCGGGGGATTAAGGAAGTGGCGTTCCTAGCTGAAACTAAACTGTTGGGCAAACAGGGAGGAAGTGGCGGCGGTTGCGTTCGCGGAACTCCGCGGAGGAATGCGGGGGTGGAGCGCGCAAATTCGGCAATCGTGGAAATTATCTCGGCGTTTTCGTGGATTACAGTAATAATCAGTAAATTAGATTTCCAAAACCGGAGCGGATAGTGATGGTTCGTAATTAGATGTGTCCCTGGGCGCAACCCGATAATTACAAGACCGAGTGTTTTCCTTCTTTTATTCCGCCACTGATGCTTTGCCCGCCCCGATTCAAATCGGGTGTTATTTTGTCGGGGTTAATTTCTAAGGGTATCGCCCCTCGCCTCCTTTACATTGTCCCATTTGATGTTAATTGCGAACCGGTCGTTATTTATTTTTGTTTGCGGCGAATTAAAAATTATGAGCTTTTTAATTATACAAAGTTTGCCAAAGCCAAATTAAACCCCGAGTTGTTAAATTAAATAAAAATCAAATTACGGATTTCATTGTTTGCACGTTTAGCGAAGTTGCCACCGAAGTTTGCACGAGTTCTAGATTTGTGTTTCGTTCCGGTTAAATAAATACACATTTTTTACTAATGTTGATAGGCTAAGAAGACGAAATTAGTGTTACTCGAAACGCGACTCTATTTTTTTTAATTAAGCTTTTATACGGTGTTTACAGTGTCGCTATTTGGAAAGCCGAAGGTCGAGCTGTCACGCATTAAATTAATTAAAAACTGCCCTTAAGGTGATGAATGTTGTCTCTTTGAAGTCGAGAGGGCAAGGCAATGGAGTGATTTTTTTTTATTATTTAAATTGATTAATGCGTTTGCCGGAGAGCGCAGAGAGATGAAAGGAGAATAAAATTTTTACGTGACAAATACGAACGAACGAGAACGAACACAGAGGAATGATAGAATTGAATAATTTATTTTTCGACATATTAAAATTTTAGTAAAAACGGAGCGCACCACCGGAATTGAGTTTTTGATTTATTTTCCTGCAAATATGGGTGACAAAATATTAGCAAAACTCACAACAGCGATGTATTTTGATGAATGATATCGTTGGAGTGAAATTTGAACAAAACATATTAATTTCAAACTCGATTAATTTCAATGAAGATACTTCAAACAGCGACACAATAAATTTCGTGATTGCCGTTATTACGGAATGTGTTTTGGGTTGCGAGTGATACACTCGCCATTGATTTTTCATTGTTCGGAACGAGTAAATATTTAAATGCAATTTACTGCAACTAATCACATTTTGCTACACACGATTCAGTTCATGTGAAACGACAAAACATTTTCAGTGTGGAGTTTTGGGGAAAGTTTCGCAGCAATGAGTGTAATAATTACAGAACGTTACACTTTTTAACTTTTAATGGAATTTTATTTGTACGCATGTATGCAATGTAATGGCATTGGAAAAAAAATGTTTTCGAGTTGTGGTGAAATTTTGTTTGGAAATGTTTTTGGTTATGTTTTGAATGTGCCACTAAAGTGCTTGTTGGTTGTTTTTCGTTGTGTAAAATAAGTTGAAAATACAAAACGCTCGTTTTGAAATTACATACATATATTGCAATCGACCTGAGAGACTTGTTGATCCTGTTATGCATTATGCAGAGAGTGTTCGCGGAAAAGGTCATCCTCTCAAATTCTTGTCATTTTTCAGAGCAGATCTATCACGTTAATTAACTGTTTTACATAATGATGCGAAATGATTTTTTAGATCTGAATCGTTTAAATTAAATGGACTCGGTGGTTCTTTAATTGGATGTCTATCCTCAATGGAAACTGATTTTGTTGCTGGATTATTGAATAATCTGGCAGTGCAAATATGTAGCTAGTTATTGTTGTTGTAAAACATGGTACACAGTTATTCCAATACATTCCCGACTAGCTTGATACTAATCTAATACAAGCTTCTAATGCTTATTTAACAACTTCACAGCAAACATACAGATCTACACAGCGTTGGAACTCGTACTAATATTGTGTATTCATTAAAACTCGTATATATGCATGCCTTAGCCCTTTGTAAACACACGTCGATATTGTTTAATTTTGTGAAAATGTGAGTTAGACACTTTTGTTAACGTAATTTTAATTGTTAACGGTGGCGGTCGTTGTGAAATCTGCCTCCTCTGGTGCGCCTGTAAATAAACAACCACAACGTGGAGTCGTATTTAATATTAATGGGAAATAAATTTCCTATGAGTGAACTTTTTTAATCATGCACGGTTTAATTAACGACACTCCATTAATTAATTCTCGGTTGAATATTTGATGGTGGGCCGAAGTTGCACCCAGAGGTGGGAGTCGCAGATTTCACACGACCGTACATTGTTATATGCACCTGTTTGCCACATGCATCTTTCCATATAAATCCTCCATAAACTACGCTTATTATCTCTCCTCTATGGACACAGAAACACAGACAGACGTTGCTATATGCCTCAACTGCGCGCCCTGCATACAGACAAACATGCACATCACCACCAAAAGACCTAAAGATACAAGAACAAGTTCCAAGAGGCTCACGTGTGGCTGTCTTGTCTGTGTGCAGGTCGCCGCAGAGGATAGCCGTTCGACATCACCATCCGCTGGGGCCGTTGTCTTGATGATGACGCACAGATGAAGAGCGGTTCCTGCGGTCCTGGAGCCGTCCATTTGGTGAGTCAGTTAACGCTAAGCCGAGGGAGAGATGTCCAGGATTTCAGGTTCAGTCTAGGTCCGATTCCTGCGAGTGGTATTCCAGCAATCGATGCATTTTTAAATAGGGAAGAATCAGGTGGTAGTAGTGAAATTTGACGAGGCGACTTGCCGGATTTTGATGTGGAAGACCTAGTCTGACGTAAATCCGAACATATTTATAGACGCCATTCCGTTATCGATCCGGGAAAGTCTTAATTTATTTGAAAGGGCAGGAATTAGGTATTAGGAGTACGTGGTCTGCTAACCAAATCGTAAAGTTGTCGGGGTTAAAAGCCGTATTGAAAGAGCACTCAGAGTCCCTTTGTCAATCATGGGAGAAATTGTAGAATTATGGAAATGCGATGCATTTATGACCGGAAGGCGAAGTTCCGTGTTGCTCCAGTTCAAATAAAAAATGGAAATTTCTATACAGTATTTTTCGATTTATTCGTACCATTGAATTCGAGAGGGTTTTGTTGGGAAGTGTAAAATAATACTTGGTTTAATTCAATGGGGGCAAAATTTATTTTGTTGGAAAAAATACGTTTCCATTGCGAAAGTGGTTGTTAGAAATAACACTCTTGATTCAACCAATGTTCCAGTTGTAATAACTATTGCTTGAAGAAAAGCGTTTCGAATTTTTAACGGTATGAAAAAATATTCTCATTAATCAACTAGTATGGAAAGTGATACTTTACCGAACAGGTAGTCATAGGAGTTCAATAAAGCCACTTTTCGCAGGTGTTACGTACAGTGGTTTTTCTACAACCGTGTATCTTAGAAGAAGAAGAATTATTGATGCGCTTTTGCAATATTTGCAAAGTTATTTCGGAAAATCTCTTTTCCTGACATAAATATTTTGAAGGGAAAAGGAAGTAATTCGCTTTGTGAGAAAAATTTAATATTCACTATAAGGGTTAAATGTGGTTTTATCATTTCACGGTCGCATTTTTATAGATAAGAGGAAACGGCTCCGAAGCAGCGAAGGAATATGGAAGGATGTCGCGTGTCCTGATCAATTTTGTAAGTGAAGAGCCTGCCAACGTTGGTCCTTATGTAGAATCGGCTTTCAGAGCCAGCACAAACAAAATTATACTTTCAATCTTCTCGTCTGGATATTTTTACTTCCTGTGGTGTCTATTTTCCGTTCCATTAGTGCCGTAAAATATCGGTTCATTTTTCCCGGTTTTATCAGGATGGAGAGGTGGATGTATCATTTCCTTTTAATTTATCACGGTCGCAATTTAGCGGCGAACTGGGAGAGCGGCGGCGGCGGCGGCGTCGATGGCGGGCCGTAAACATGTTCCAATTTGGTTTCGTTCTGCCGACCACCTCGCCCAATAAAGTCCGCCCTTCGACCCTTCGCCTGGACCAAGCTCGTTCCCTCCCTTTATTTCGTTGCAAATAGACGTCTTCCCGGATTCACGGTGTCTTCCCGTGACGGCGACGTGACTCGGGGGGATCACTCCCGAAATCCTCCTCCTCCTGGATGGTGTCAACTTTTAGGTGGGTAGTGGAGGAGGCGATGCGTTAACAACGCTCGAAACGGACGTCTTGCACAGCTGACGCCCATCACCGACAGCCAAGGGGTCATATTTAATAGGCAGTTACATGGTACGCTGTACTCGTGCTCTTCTCTTTCCGAAATGCTTATTAAATTTTAAATGGATTTTCTGGAATCGTTTGTTCCTGATGTTTCGCCTTGAAAATGCTACGTTTCATTCTGATGTCATTTTTTTCCTTCTGTCTTTGAATACCTAACTTTTTTTGATTCCCCACATTCGCTTTAATAATGTCTAGAGTGGAGTGTGTTTTTTCAACAAACAAGAAGAATTTTGTCGGACTGTGACATTTTTAATACCTCGCCTCTCTCCGAATTGTTCGGTTTAAAAAGAGGAACAATGGCAGCGCTCGGAAACTATTTCGTTTCCACCGGGGGAAGCGTTACTAATTATATTTTTTGGAGCCGGATAATTTTCACTTTATGTTTCACGGGTACGCGATTCAGACGTTTTAATCATGAAGGGTCGTTTTGCGCAGGAGTGGCGTCCAGGGGAAGGTCAAAATTCGCCTCCTCTAATTACACTTTGCAAAAGGGAGACATCTTTTTCTTTGCTTTGAGCACGATTCGCTAAGTGAAATTTTAAAAGCTGAAAGGGGTTGTTTGACGATCTATTATGTTACTCCTCTCAGATAATCCCTAACGAGTTTGCAGAGACCTATACAAGTAGGAATTGTTTACATTGTTTGGCCTATCATAACGATTTAACTGTTACAAGCGGGTGAGTATTCCGATAATTCAGGTTTATTTGTTGTGACAACACGACGTCCTTATACCCTCCGTGTTAATCAAGAGCTACTTAAAATATTGATTGGCGAGAGCGCCAATAATCGCCGGGGAATAATTTTATATTTTCATTTTTTTCAACCACATAATTTTTTCTGGTTCGTAGAAAATAGTTTTTCCTCCCTCGTTTTAGGGTCGGAAGTAAAGTATTCTTTTCCTACAAAGTAAAGAGTACTTTTTTTCTACACCAATTATGTAATTCGCTCATTATATGTACGCCAGCTTTTAACCAATAATATTCATTAACCGTGAGTAATGACTCATTACTCCACGAGTTATGACCAATCGCAAAATTGCATTTCTAAATAAAAGCGGAGACTATAAAGTTTGTTATGACACAGCGCAATATTCATGTCATTACTTTGAAATGTCATAATTCGTGTCTCTGTATAGGTTTTTTTTTAAATAAAATGAAGTAATACGTGAATTGTGATCATTCAAGCAATGAAATTTATCGTCGTAGAAAGATAATCGTTTTCTACTTGCGTGTAATGGCTATTGCCCACTTGGATGTTCACAATACTCGATTACAGTTCGTGTCGCAAAATTCATTCTCGTGGATAATAGCCCCCATGACACGCTTTTGAGTAATATATTATTACTGCGAAGAGAATACAAGTATAAATGTCAAGTTGATATTTCTTGAAAATGTATTAAAAAATCAGATATTTTTCTTAATCGCCAGCCCTGTTTTTAACATGGAATATTATATCATCTGTAAGTTTTTGATGTCTCTTTCCGTCATTTTTTTTTAATCATAAATCATGCAATTCACGCTTCTCCTTGGATGTTTTTGATACATATAAATATCCAATTACACCACTTTTGCCTCCTCGAAGATATCTTTTAAACTTCCTCAGAATCAATTTTTCAAAACTTGGAGACAAAAACAGGAAGGATAAAATAAACTGTTAAAAAATATAATTTTGGTAACGGCAAGTGTGCTTACTCTGGTGCTCTAATTTGAGAAATTTTAAATTACATTTTAAGTATTTCTTAACTAAAGTTTTGTCATTTGCAAAGAGAAATCTTATCACGATTTAACTTACGAATTGTGACGATTATTTCTGCAGGATTTTACGCGATTATTTTACCGATACCAGATACCGATGATTCGTATCGAACTTTTAAGTGCAGGAACTGTAAGCTGTGACACTTGAGAGCAGGAACTTAAAAGGCAAAGTAGTAATGGCTCTATATCTCCAGAGGTACAATAAGTAGATCGGTTGAACTTAGATACTCCACTGTGAGATTTTCGTCAGATTCACCACCTGCAACGAAACCGAGGTTTTTCCATTTTAATAATTTCCCGCGCGCCCATTTTTGCATCTCCCATAAATTATTGTTTTGAAAATGCACCTCGGGAATTCGATTTGGCCAGACTGGTTCCCGCTCCCACAAACCTTCGTGACGCAACGTGAAATCGATGCTTTAATTTCGCCGGAAATTGACATTTTATGTGAAATTGAAACAGAACAGAAACAACCGACACACACATATTGGACGTTCGCAATTTGAAAAGTAATAATACCACGGATTGGTGCGACAAGGAGTGGGTTTTTATTTACTTTTGCAGTGAGTTTCTTGAAAATGTGCAAATCGGTGCAGCCGCAGATGGTGATGGGAACCTTGTCGCGGTGTCGTTTTCACATTTGCCGGAGGTTCCCCAAGACCTCGCCGCATTCGAGGCGACGAATGGTAATTGAATTCGCCTGATTTAACCGCAATAATTGTAAAATTTACGATCTCTAAAGCTATTCATAAACGTGATCGACCATTGGCAGAGCGTTTTATACCTAAATGTCAAAAATAAATTCGACTCCGGAGAGAAATCTGTTGCCAAGGGATTACACAGGTGCTTTAATTAACAGTCGTCGAATCGACGATGGGAGAAAGGAAACCGCTTTAGCTAACCAAATATCACGTTTCCTTTCATCCCCTCGGATCGGTTGCCTCTCCGAACAAGAGGACGTTTTGTGTATCGCTTTACGACCCTTAATTTCGATGTTTTTCACCTCACCGAATTGAAAACGTAACCGAAGAACGCGACCGTGGCAGCGTTTTTGTTGCCACTGTCATAAATAAGTTAAATTGGTAGCGGAGTAATTTATTATCGGTCGAAATGTCAGGGATTTGTTAATTGAAATTGATGTTATTTTGAGCGCTTTGATTTGCCTCCAGTTATTTCGACAGAGTTGCGAAATTTTTCGCAAATACTCGCTCCACTCGTGCACCCTTTCCGAGACGATACATCTCTCATTGTTTGCTTTTTTCCTCGTTTTGTTCTCGTTCTGGACCGGCATGCGAACACTCTTCTTTGTTAATTTCCGGGCAGCACTTTTTCCGTGCTTCACTTGGAGTCTTACCAAGTTTCAATCAAAAGTTGCACGAATCACCGGAAACATCAAACGTTGTTACGCCTAATTATGTTTTGTTTCAAAATTACAGAATGTAAGATCAAAGGATCCAGAATCCCGTTGCTTGCATTAGTTCGCGGAGGATGTGGGGGGAAAATTAAAAATTAACAATAATCCAACGTGGCACCTGATAATAAGGCCACCTGAAAATTTGATGGCGGCAAATTTCTGCAGTGACGTCAACACAAGTATGTGGAAAGCTCGCGGAAAAATGGCGACACATTAATACACGTTTGTTGAAAATTTGGAGCAAATGAGTCGTCTTTTTTTTTACGGTGACACTTGCTGGTGAAATATGCTCGGGGAGAAGGACGCCTGAAGGAGTTTTCGGTTTCAGCAGTACGTCATAAATCATTCAGACGTCCTGAAACTATTACGGCGTATCGTTAAATGTGGCGTCTTAATCGCGGCACTAGTCGCCATTAATCTTATTATTTCGTTTCTTTTCGGGTGATTGTAATAGTTTTCGAAGTGATTCGTTCCGGATTTGTTGTTTTTCGGCGGTGCGGACCGTAGACGTTTGTTTACCGGTCCCGGAACCGCAATCAATTCCTAATGCATCCCTAGAAATGATGAGGGTTAGTCAGCAGCGATCATAGACCACAACTATTCCTCAATAGTAATTTATTCAGCACGAATCTGAATGATTTATTGTGCGTTTCGTGATTCCGTAAGATATGATTCCGTAAACACGTTCGGTTACGGCCTCAAAGAGACGTTTTTTAATAAATAATTTATGCGGCAGCAACCCCCGTTATCTATTCTGGAGTCTCGAGTCGTATTTTATTTACGCCATCCGGCAATGTACCCTTTGTCACTTTACATTCTTTTATTTTCGCTTGTTTTCGCCTGTTTACACTAACACCACGTTATATTCCAATCTCCATCATTCCTCCTTCGGCGAGAATTTACGGCCTTCTTGGTGGATGCATTGTTCCGCATTATATAATATGAACCACATACAGCTCCTGTCCGGAACCCCGACACAATAACTTCGCCTCTCGGTGATAAGAAATACTCTACCTGAGATATATTTCAGGTGGTCTTACCCGGAGCTCCCGGATCGATCCCGGAGCGTAATTCGAAACTGTGCTTTTTGCGTGTACTTGATCTCGCGTTCACGCATGAACGATCGCCGGAGCGAGCTTTCTCGACGAAAGACAATCCATTACTTTTGGACGTCGACTTTGATTCGCGTCATTATCGGCCACTTCCAATTTTAACTTTTCCGGTATCTCTTCATGATCTGGTGGCGATACAGACGAAAGTTTAAGCAATTCCCCCCGAAGAAAGGATGGAATTTTTCGGATATTTTGCACCATTAAGCGGCTAGATCAGGAGCCAATCTGTTTTCAGCGTGCGGATTTTTTTTTTGGCGACGGATGCCCGACCAGTGAAATCATCTAGTTTACGTCCGACAACAATCGGAGCAATTTGTTTAAAACATGTATTTACGAAAATAAATCGTTTTGGGCTACTAATTTTAACGTTTCGTGGCTTTATGTTCCTCAAAGGATCAACAAAACAGGGACGGTGGCCAAGCTTTTGCACGTGTTTATTTTAGCGTACTTTATGCAGAGTGGTTTATATGACACTTTGTTTCGCTTATTTGTGTTTGAGAGGGCCAAGAGCGGCGATATGGGAAATCTTTTCTCATTGTTGTACTGTACGTTCTAAAGGATCGTTCTGTCCTGATCCTTTTTGTTTTCTTTGGGCATGGCTGCTTGCCGGAAAAGCTCCCACTTGTAACGACCAAGCGAATGTTGATTTTATTATCTTCAAAATCTAGTGAAGATTCATTTAAATATTTTTTAGGCGCCCTTGATGAAAACGGTAATTTTACGTACTCAAAAGCGGACGAAAAGTAACTCTTTTTCGGACGCACTTTTTTGGACGCTAACCATGGCACCGTCTGTCTATTTAGTAAGTTAGCAACGAAACCGACAAAACCGATAATTGTCCTGTCACCATAAATTATGTAAATAAGTAATCGTATTGCAAATAATAGGTATGTAGTAAATTTCTAGTTGGCAGTCTGATAACAAATACAAAAAAAATTGTTAATATCTATTAATAAAATAAATTTTGAAAAAGGCAGATACAAAATTAATTTGTAATTTTTCCAATGATGTCTTTTGCTTTGTAGTTCGTGCGGTCGCCTAAAAAATTTCATGTGCACCTCTGCCAAAAAGTGCTTTTTATCCTCGCCTGTTTTCAAGCCTCGGCTGCGCCTCGGCCAGAAAACCCAGCCTCGAACGAAAAAGATGCACTTTTTGGCCTCGATACGCAAATAACTGTTCTTGCCAGCTGGTATAAAAATTTGCCAAGTGCAAAAGCTCAAGTGTAGTAGATTTTAAGAAACAAATTCTATTGGAAAATGTGCTTGTGAAGTTATTTTTACTAAAGATGCAATACCAGTCTCACGTGAGAAATATTTGTTGCAATTATTATTTTCTTGCGCACCCTTTTGGAGTCCTCGACATGTGTAATTTATTCCGTGTTGTAACTGGAATAACCGAGTGGTCCTTGGAAGAGTTTGTCTCGAGTTTCGTCGTCCATAAACTCCTTTTCGCCTCCTCGGAGAAATGAGGATTCGTCGTGAACTTTCCTCGTTCGGCGACAATTTTCTTTGTCAAGGCGACAATACCTGCAAGTTGGATATCTCGTCTCTCGTTAATTTGTCCCAATTTTCGTGATCGGCATTCCGGGCGTTTTACGTTTTCCCCGGATTAATAGGAGTCTAGTTTCGGGGACGAGATCCTCTCCAATGACAAACCGGAAATGTTGATATTTGTTGAAGTGGATTAATCCGAAGGTTGTTGGGTACGAAACGAGGGCCGTTATTTAGGGTTTCCGGGTGGCGGGTCGGTAAATAATTTACCTGGAGTGAGAGCATTCGTCGGCTATTAAGGGCGGAGGCTTAGCGGAGGAGCGTTCGTGTTCAGTTTATAATGTGGGGGACGTTTTGGCGGAGGCGCCGGAGCGGAGGACACCATCTCGGAGTCGTGTTCCAAGGCACGAATCTCTTTAGAGATATCGGAGCGCCGACACATGATTGTCTTCTTATCGCGAAACAGGGCCCGTCTTGGCGGCGTCCTATTACCGAAAACGTGAGAAACCGGCGACGAGATGGAAGTTTCTTTACTATATTACACCACTTGGCTATTTTTAAAGGGGGAAGCTGCGAGGAGATCGTTTACATTGGACGAATTTACGAGCGTTTAAGAAATTGTCTCCGAATTCTTCTTCCCGGATCTCGAGCGGCGTTACAAAGTGCCGATAGCGCTAATTGAAAGAAAACATCCAGAGACGTGAACGCTTGTTGTGTTTTTTATTATTAAATTTCCACCCAAAGAATATTTCAAATTCCAGAACTGACGAATCGACGACACTCTCTACAAGAATTTTCATAATGTCCGCACCGTTTTTTTTCCATCTTCTGAAAGGATCACTTTAATTCAAAGGAAGTCGGTCCTTTTCCGGGGGCGAAGACGCCGCTCCATTTATTTTGACGAGTGGCCGGATTTCAATCACGAAATGGTTTTTCAAATTACTCGCACGTGGAAATTTGCTTTCAAGATTTCAATATTTTCAGCGCTGCTCTCTGGATATATTTCCTGCTTATCTGTGCGCTTTCCGAAGTTGGGATAAAGTTTGTGCGATCATTCATCATGGAGTTCTTGGAGTATCCGACTCGCGGAAGCCGGGCCTCAACTGTTGATTCACTTCGGTTTGTTTTTCTCTTGGTGGGATCGTTTTGTATCACGGAAGTTTGCAAATTGACCGAATATAATTAGAGACGACTCGGGGGCTCCCTAATGATTTTTCCTCGAACCCATTTCAAAGAGTTTACGTTTCAGTGATTGATTCCGATCGTTCCGTTTCCAAAGCAAAATACTCCATTTAACTGTATCGGAGTCGACAACTTCCTCGCAAGTCGTGTAACTTTCTGCAAGTTAAATTACATTGATTCCGGAAGCAACGATATCGTGGGTGGTACTAACGAAACAATCTGCTCTCGACCGATTTGTCTATTTTCTCATTTTTTACTACACTCTAAATTTAAACTTGCGGTTGTTCCATTTCGAAGATCCTTCCCAACCACCACCTGATTTTATTATCCCGATCTCGTTTGGTCACGATCAGTTATTGAGTGTGACGTGTTTGTTTGTCTTGACCTCTTTGAGCGTCTATTTCGGATTGGATCACTTCTTTTTTGGGTGGTCGCCGCAAGATGTTCACCACCAATTTCCGATGAATGAAAATATTTATAGTTCAGTTCGCACCGACCAGAACTCACGAATGAAAATGTTTACCGATTCATAATTGAATCGGAGTTTGTTGAAACTGTCGGAAGGAGTAAATTCTTAAATAGTGTTTTTTACGTCTCGAGAGAAACGCTTCCGTGCGTAAAAAAGCGATCCTTCGGGTTTCGCAATATTGAATAAAAGAGAGATTGCTCTTAAATAATGCAGATTCGCAGCGGGAAATTCATCTCACTTTGTATAATTTTGACAGCGAATTATGCAAGAGTCGCCCAGCCCGTGAGCTTCCAGTTTTTGTCGTTTTGATAACTCGGCAGAATTGAGCGGAAGTGTCCCGTGTGCATAAATCTATGCAAGTTGGTGCAGATTAATCTCGGTCGCGTCGAAATATACTACTTATCATGGAAAATGCAACACCCAGAAATAGTGAATATATTTTGATGAAACTTGGTACAGTAATTAGGTGTTAACTAAAGATAAAATGATGATAATTTGGAAGAAATACCTGAAAAAATACCTGAAGAAAATCTTTTAAATTATTCTTATCCGAATATGCATTTCTTCAATAATATCATCAATAACTTCAGTATATACTATGCCTCCAGTACGAAGACGGGTCCATTAGCGGCACGTAACTCAATTTGAAAGAGGCCGCATTGTCGGAATGCGAGACGCCGGTCTTTACTATAGGGCATAGGGACAAAATGTGGGCACTGTGTTACGGTGTTGTCGTGCCTGGCTTGAAGGCCAATGTTACTGAAACTTTCACCGTTTTATCTCAGTTATGGCCCAATTATTATTGTACAAAGTTTGATCAAAATACGTTATTTCTGGGTGTTGCATTTTCCATGATAAGTAGTGTACGTGGAATGTCGCAGTTTTACGACCAGACGTCGATGGTCGAGGATCGATCTTGGGGCGAGAGCGTTGTCACGTTTTTTCCGCGGTATAACAAGGGGAAAATAGTGATTTAGGGGCCATTATCGAAATAATAAAAAAAGACGGAAACGCAGAAAGAAATTCGCTTACGACGAGCTTCGTCGATTTATGCAACTGTGGCCCCCAGATCGGAAGTTGAGCCGACACGAATCAAGTATTTTTTTCTTTTGAGATGTCATGTCCCGAAATAGAATTTATCTTGTCGATGAGACGCGAATGAAATAGTTTAAAAGCAAATGAAAAGACCGTTGCCGGACAAAAGAGACGAAAAATGTCGGCGTCCATTTAATTTTTTTTTTCGATTGTCCTCGCTGTCATCCGTGGATATTTCATCTTTGATTTCGATCAGAGTCGTCGGAATTTGTTTGGATAGGGGTTGCGACAACAGTGTGTTGCTAATTTCGGACGATGTTCTCCAGTTTGTCTTTGTAACTTTGTCGACAGCTCGGGGGTGGCGTCTTTAATAACGCATTAGTCGAGGAGGCTGCAAAATTGATAGGAATACTTGATAAGGCCGGAAGTTTGTCGCTTCCCTCTTCTTAATTCTCCCATACGATCCAATAAACGAGTGGAGCGGCGGAGACAATGGGCTCGGAGAGCAAGTAACAGTTAATGTGTCTTTGTTTGTACCGCCCCTAATGCGTTTTAATAATGACCACGGAGTCGTTTCTCTTGTCGGGGTTTGGAGCAGACGGGCGCGATGTTAACAAGGCTCTCCAGAGCGACTCTGCTGAATTGAAAAGAACTATCCGGCTCGTATATAAAGTGGAGTAAATGACGCATTCTCGCGGAGATAGTGTGCAAAGCGCTTATTTAAAGGGGGTAATGGCTCCGTTAGACCTCCCAGATGTGCTTGCCCCTAATTTATTTCAATACATTAGAGCACTCGGGAGGAAAGTCCTGACGCAAACGCGTAATCTGCACATGTCACTCGGATTACCAATTAATAATCGTCGCAATTGTTCATTATCCATTTGTCATTCTTATTCTGTTATTCCCCCGCTCGCTCCGTCCTGCGCCTGCATAAAAGGACTCGCGTCGACGTTATTGGACAATAACACTGTGCGACATGTGCGCACCATCGCCCGTTCTCTCTGCAATTGTCGGGTGAAATTTTTTCCGAAAGTTCGTCATCGAAACTGGTTCGTTTTTGCGACACTAATTGTTGCGACACACATCTTCACATTTGCACAATCGTTTTGCGTGAAATCGCGAATTTATTTCGGTTTGTGGCCTGGATGCCGCGGTCACGGTCAGCGCCTTCGCAAAATCGCAAACGCGCCAATCATTTTTTCCATCCGTAATGGAAAGAAAATATCGTCGTGGCCCCATATTTTCGTTCGAACCGGCCTTTGTTATTTAGATGCTTCAATAAAGAAAGAAAGACGAATTGGGAGTTTTCTTTTGTTGTTTCGGAGTTCATTTATACATAACAAAAGATGCTCGTGGTTATCTGACGCATCCTGCACGGCGGAGTGGAAGGACTTTGGTCCGTGTCGAGGACCAGTTTGTGTTTATCGGGAAGATCCTTCGACGTTTGTTCTGATGGAGGTTTTTGTTTCAGTGAAGGAAAACACTAACGGCAGACCGCAGCCTCTACTGCAGGAGCCACACTATGGATCTCGACCTCAACCTTACAGTAAGTGTTATTAATTAATCCGGTTTTATTCCGTTCCATTGAGTGAACGTGGAACGGCAATTTAACAAAATTATTCGCTTGAAAATTGCCACAATGTGACTTGGTAATTTGCCGTATCCACGGCGTCGGATATGTTTAATTATCCGCTCATTTACAGCTGAAAATAAGTCGCCGCGATGCAGACGAGCTTTCGCAGGACTCCTTTCGTTTCATTTCCCTCCTGGAAGTCGGCTCCGATTTCACACCCATCGACAATCGCTAATTTGTCGACGTGCAGGTCGATTTATTTGCTTTCGTAATAGTCTCCTGATGGCCTTCTTGTCATTTCCGATTGGAACAGTTTGTGTTCGTTAATAAATCAAATTTAATAACAAATGTTAACTTCCGCGAATCAACCGAAATCCTGTTATTGGGGAGGAGCCCCCGGCTTTTGATTGATGATGGTAGCGCTTTCATAATGACTGAATTTAGAATGTAACGATACGGAAAAAATCTCTACAGAAGCTCAATCTCTTCGGGAGGCTGTGCTGGAGGTGAACGGCCAACGTTGCGACGACGACGACTCTTTAGTTTAAAAGTCACCCCGAAGTTTTTAAACTTCATCAAGAACTCTCTTAACCGAAAGTTTGAAAATCGTTAATTGGGATTTAGATAATGGATTTTAGGGTTTAAAATTTTAACGAAGAGCACAAATCTCAGAAGAAATATCACCCGACAACTTTCGAAATGTCAGTTCTTCTCGGTCACTTCCTACTATAAACTGGAGATTTGAGGTTTCGACAAGAAATTATTTTGATAACGGCTTAGTGATGTTAAAATTGGCAGACTATAATTTGTAGGAGGTCGCCTAGAATATCAAGTTTTGCCAAACTGTTATAAATTTAGATGCTGGGCGTGCGATTTTATATTCGTTGCTTTTATCATAAGTTTTCTCCCACGTGGAAGACATAAAATAAAGTCGCCGCTCTTGCGGCAGACTCATGTGGAGTTTGCTATGTTTCCTAGATAAAAATTCGATAGAGCTTCATTGTTTTCGAATTCGTTGGCATAAAATATTCGAACGGTGAGCGAGCCAAAAATCGAGAGCAACACAATTGTTACGTCTTCGGTTCGTTAAAAGCGGAGTTTATTGATTTCGTAAAAAATTCAACTTTTCAGCCTGCCAATTAGAAGTTAATGACGAAAATTAATCATTATTATGACCGCCGCCTCCGTTGGAGAACTTCGCTCGAAAGAAAGTTACAGCGGACTGGATGTTTTTGTCTACTCTTTAAGAAACTTCATTATTCGGACGTTGATTGACTATTATTGTCTGTCGCTGACGTCATTTTCTCATTATCAATTACCGTTAGTGGTGTTTTTGTTGTCGACCGTTTCTCGATTTAGAATCTAATCCGATCAATCATAATAAGTTGGTGCAGATGCACCAGTTGCAACATCGAATCGTGATTAATCGCTGCTACGAGACCTATTAAGCTTCAGTTGTTCTAGTTCAACACTCTGGTTGCACCGTGAATGTCCATAAATTACGAATTTGCGTGAAGGTTTTGTGTCGGACGTGAAAAGAATGCTGAATGTGTAGTCCTCGTTAATATTCGACGCCTGGAATTAAGGATAATAGAGCGATAATGAGTCTTATAGATGGGAATTTTCTGCGGGAAAATGTCGAATTTTGTTCTGATCCCATTTGAAACGGAGAACCGCAACCCGCGGTCTTGTCGAAGATTGGTAACCTCGTTTCGGCAATCTAATTTTTTTTGCCGCCATAATCCATTTACGGAAGTTACCCGGAATAAAATATTCCAGTCGGATATTAGTTGTGTTATTTGATATTGTTTGTTTCTATGGGGAAATAGAACTCGGGCAACTTCCACGAGAACTTTGGTTGTTCTAGGGGCGTAATTCTCCTTTGGGGTACGACGGCATTGTCGCGTTGATTGTCGTTGTTATTACGCTTAATGAGCTTTAAATCACAAAATCGATGGGTTCCAGTGCATTTTTTACGGTCCGTTTCCTGTCGAGATTATTTTCATTTTCCCCCGTGATCGTTCCCGATTTTGGAAGTTTCTTTGTTTTCTCTCTGCAATTGGTGCGGCCAACAGCAGATAGGTAATTGCATCTCGGCGGTGGACATTCGGCAAATGCAGCGTAGAATGAACGATGATCGCTGTCTGAGCTTTTGCCCAAGCTGTCTAACGTTGCCACACAAACCATTAACCGGCCGCATTGGCCCAAGTTCAACGCATCTGACTCACGCATGCAACTGTTGAAAATTATTTTGCACTTGCACCGGTGACCGTCCACAACCGAGCTTTCGGCAATTAGGAGTTGTTTTGGTGCGGCGCGCCACCGTTAATTAGCCGGGGCACTTGTCGTGTATAATTAAATTTGGCAAGAGTCGTCGTACCTTGCGTCCGCATTTCTCATTGTGTTAACGGAATTTTTCGGCCAGGGGGACGAGGTGCGTGCGTTTCGTCGCCCACGGCACGTCAACGGCTGCAAGAATTCGCAAGAGCGAATGTGATCGGGTGGTTCGCCGTCGTGTGCGAATGATGGAAACCTCCACCTGTACCATTTAAATATTGACATCAATGGCCGGCCCAACCCCTCCGATCATTTATTCCGCCGATGAACTGGCGTGTTTTGCTAATGGATGTTCCGACGAGCCGATACTGGGGTCGGTGGGGTTTATCTTTGTGTGCTGTTTATCGGAATGTCGAGGGGACGGGGTCGGATTTGTTTTGCCCCAAGCAAAAAAAAAAGTGAAAAATAATTGAGAACTTGTGTGTTGGGGTCGAAAAGGCAAGAATATAAAATGAGGCAATCGAGATTTCGTACAATAATTGATTGTCAGGAATATTTTTATTTTGGTCAAATTTGAGTTGGTATTATGGATGTACGCTGTGATGTTGGAATCATCAATACTAAGTTTATAAAAACAGCTCTTTCTACGTGATATAAAAAAAAATAGGAAGTAAATTATATTATAAAGAGTAGAAGTGAGTCTTTTTGTGCTAAGTCCAGAGGCTAAAGACCGAGACGAAGTCGAGGTCGGCAACTGGGTGAAGCACAAAAAGATCTTCTACTCTGAATCATACAGGGTGTCCCAAAAAAAAGACGAGTCCATAGCTCCCTTATTTATCGGAGGATTTTAATTATCTACACACCAAATTAAATGGTTGTTAATAGGCTACAAAACGGCTTAATAAATTCACGTATATCCCCAAGGGCTTCAAGACTAAACTGTCAAAAATTTTTTTAGATAATTCTGATAAAGATTTTAATTCTGAAAACAGCATTGTATCACAAGTAGGTACAACTTCACATAAAAAAAATAACACTAACTTTTGAAACAAATGACGAGCACCAAGCGAAAAGCTATCAAAATGCATTGCGTTACAATGTAATAACCAAATTAAGGTAGCTGGAAAAACAAATGACAAATAATAACAGTGGGATTGCGCAGATATGCCGCCAGTGTTTAGCGCAAAATGGAACATAAACGATAGTAGCGTTTTTTTACATTTTTTTTGTGAATTTTTAGTATTTAAGTGTATACTTGTGATACATTGTTGTTTCCAGGATAAAAATCTCTATCAGAATTACTAAAAAAAGATATGTAATCCCATTTGAAAAAAAAATATTTTGACAGTTTACCCTTGAAGCCTATAGGGCTATACTTGAATTTATTAGGCCATTTTGTAGCCTATTAACAACCATTTAATTTGGTGTACAGATAATTAAAATCTTGCGATAAATAACGGAGGTATGGACTCGTCTTCTATTTTGGGGACACGCTGTATATACTACATATTTTATTTTCAACCGGATCACAAAAAAATAATCGGACTCATGTTTTTTCCTGCCGTTACAGTAATATTACAATTTTCAAATTTTAAGGCACCAGGAATTCCTACTTCCCTTGTATTATTTTTGGTACTTGAAGTTTTCATAATATTAGTAAAGTCTACAACACTATCTAAATTCTAAATCATCCGATGTACTTTCTGCAAACCTCCAGGTAAAACTTTCCCAAAATGGTGAATGATCTCGATTTGTAATTTTCAGTATCCTGAACTTTTACTAAGATATCAGAGCAGTATCCATATACGTAACCTACAATAATGATTTATAGTTCTTCCTCTAGACCTAGAGAACTCAGAAATTTTACCTCTGTAGCCAGATACTTTTCATCAGGAGCAACTACGTCGAAATCATACACTTTTCCCCCAGGACTGTGTTGGGATTAGATCTGCATAGAGTTTGCCGCGATCTGCATCAATTCTGGAGCCGTGCAATGCATTTCGTTTTCAGTGGCATCGAACATACTTCAGATATTCGCTAAATACAAAACAAAAACAAAACTTATCAAAACGTGAATAGCAAACGATTACAACTTGCAACTGCTTACTTTTTAACACTGTAGGGCCATCTTGCGTTATTTTTGACACTTGACATCTGATCTGACATCAATGGACACGCCCATAACGGGCGACTCGTCTTACACCACAGTGGAACCGGTTAAATATTGGGTAATAATTTCGTTATTTCGCTTTTTTGGAGGCTTTTTTTTAATAAAGATAATTTAATTATTAAATATTTCGTGTAATTGATAAATAAATCGTGACAAATGCTTCAAAAAACCTTACATTTGATTGGGTCGAGCCGCCTGTGGGCACTTCTACTCCTAGGACCGCTTGAAGATAAATGATATTGCGTTGTGCAACAGGGAATATTTTTACCTCCTTTGGGATTTGCGTGGAATCCGATTGAACGATTTTTCCTTTTTTGCATTTAAAAACGGCTAAACTCTAATTTCTACCTTTGAAAAGTGCAAAACATCGACAGCACCAACAAGTTGCTTTGCAGAGTTGAAACGTTGCCATTATTTAGTACGTCACGCAACACCCCCCTGTCTTACCCTTAACAGGTGTGCAGCGAGGACAGGTTGTTTTTTTCCCTCGTTGCTTTCGTGCACTCGTCAAGAATGCAAATATGGCGGCGACTGCTCGATTTCTTCTACTGAAATTTCATAGTTGTTGTTTGTAGGAATTAATTGAAAACAAGTGCCAAGGCTGTGTCAGTCTCGTTTTCTAGGTCTAACGTCGCAATTAGTCGAACGGTTTTGATTTTCCTGGCATAGTTCTGAATGACGTCCGCTCGGTCCTGGATTCCGACCCAACTCCGAACCTATCAGTCAGAATTGCATTCCTGTCGACGGAGTTTTGTCCGTCGCATACCGGAAACGGGGTCGCGACTGCTCGACCAGAAGAAAAGCCAATCACCGGAGTTTCCGATCCCGAAATTTCTATTAACACGATTTGCTCTCTTCTATTTGTTGGGGGCTTTTTGTTCGTTTGCTCTCTTCCGGACTAGTTATTTTTTTCTTCTAAACAGAGTGTAACGTCCAAGTTCGCGCCTGATTGATCGCCTTGTTCCATCCGGTAAGTGTCGGGCTTCTCATCTCCGGAAAACTGCGACCAACTTTACAGTTTAAATCCACCCAAGGTAGTGGAGTGGAGTTCGTCGTGTGGGCAGGGAATTTAACTCGGATTTGTATGAAGAATACACGGGACGTGCAGGGCTTAGGATTGGCCGTCCCCAATTCACATTTAATTTAGATTTAAGCACCCTTCGCGTAGGGGTGTATTAGTCCTGTCACCGCTGTCTTACTCGGGTTTTAAATTTGTCAATGTCGAATTGAGTGATGAACGTCGAAAGCGCAGATCGACAGCTGTTAGCCAATCACCCGACGACAAATAATCAATTTTCTTCGATAAATCTCAGCCGGTACTGGGTTGTCTCCCAGAATGGAGAGGGTTATTACGACGCCATGACGGAATCTGGTGCTTGATGGACGTTCTCGTTCCGGCGGACCGACCTGAAAGCAATGCAACGCCGTGAAATTACAGGACTTGGTCCAATTAACCGTTTCGTTTTGATGTTTTATCATTAGGAAGACACGCAATTCGAAAACAAGAACGGTTTTCGGCAGGAATAGAGGGCTAATGATGCGTGAGTGAAATATGTGCCACTTTGTGTTGCGTTGGCAGCTCAGCTTTTGATAGATTGAATGCGAAATTGAATGTAGGTACTGATGGGGACCGTTTAATTTGAGGGCCAAATAAATGTCTCAATCATTTAGATAATAAATCAGATAAATACCCGGAGTCGATCCGGCAGGGAGATAACGTTCCCGGAATTCGATTTTCTTTGCAATTTTCTGTTGACGTTGTTATTATAAATGTTTATTACATCGTAGTTGGCCGTGATCTTGTCATTTGGTAGGATTCATTGTTTATCATTTATCAAAGTGTCTGGAACTTGGCAGTAAACATTTTTTCTTCGAAAACAATTGAGTTGTTCTGGTTTTTATCATTTTTTAAATAGTTAGTAGTGATTTAGTTTTAATTATTATTTGTTACAATTTTATTTTAATCCAAATTATATAATCTTGAACCCCTCATTTTTAGGCAACCAAGTAATCATTCCAGTTGACCTTTAGGATAGTATAGTTACGCTACGTGTTGCAGATTTCACAGCTAACTACGATGTAAAAAACATTAATAATGACCTTGCATCTGTTGTTGGTTTTGTCTAGAGCTTGCAGCAATTATTCTCGGTCAAAATGCCCCGGTCGCTTTGTCGACGAAAAATTCAATATTCACTTTTCGTTGAATCGCCGCCGCGAAAACCTTTCATCTGAAATATTGAAAGCTAGGCATTTTCGTAAACAGATCCAGTGTAACTGGAACATCCAATACCTGTAAGCGTATCCCTTTCCATTGATTTGTTTCTCTTTACATTTATTCGTTTCACCGTAATCCTTCTCAAACCATTAAAAAAATATATAGAGGGTACCAATTTAACCGTGTGTTTATAGCCGAGCTTTTATTGCCATAGGCAATGCCATTACCGAACGATCAATAAATAGAGCGAAGCTTTTTGCACGGGCTTTTCACAACTTACACCTTTTGTAGTGTGGATTTTTGCGGTGCGAAAATTTTTTTGCGTCACAGTGGGGTCGTTACGGTTTGATGTAATTTTGAACGAGGACGTCGAAAGCGGGGGATGGTGCGATAGCGTCATAATTAACTGTGATAACACTTGGCAAGGGGGTGAAAAATTAGCACATTACATTTGCAATTACAAAAACCAGAGGTTGTGACGTTGGAAACAGGTGACTCTGGGGGAATTATTTATAACGCGGAGATAATTGGTAGTTAATAGAAGAAGCGACAAACAAAGTAGTTGTGTAACAGAAGTGTCTAATTATATCGGGGCGTTGTGCTTTAGAGAGGAGTCGAATTGGTATTAGCGTCTGCAGTAGTTGTTATTAGATAGTGAGCTTTCAGGGTAAATTCCTCGGAAGCTTTTATTCGGGTTTGTTTTCTTGTTAGGTACTGCTCGAGTGAAGTGTCTATTTGGTTCCCTTACGCGTATATTCCTGCACCCCGGCAGTAAACTAGTCCTTTCTTGTTCCCTAGCGGAATTGTCCCATCAACTCCTTCAAGGATCCGTCGTCGGGCAATTGTATTCGACCTAACTCGTGTGTGTCCCGAAAATGGATTTGCATATTTTAATTGGAGCTTTTATACCGTTACGAATCCACCGGATTAATTCCCATCTCATAATTGGATCCGGCCCGACGGGGTCTCCCAGTCATCGATTGTGTCGATGGATTAAAAGAAGGCCAAGGTGGATTTTTTCTTCAACATTTATGTGGTGTAGCGGACGTTTCTTGCCGAAGTTTGTTTATAAAATTTAATTAAAAAGGGCATTCGTTCTCATTAGGGCTTCGGATGGGGATCTATTCCGTTGCGAAAAACTCGCCGCTCCCTTCTTCATAACGAAGTTTGGCGTCGGTCTCCGGATAACCCGATTAGACAGCAGGAAAAACGAGCTTTGGACAGCGGATTCGCAGTGCAGCGGCGTGCATTTTGCACGGGGGTGTCCCGCCCGTTCCGGTTTAATATTTAATATACGTGCGATGCGGAGAGCGAGAAGTCGAGTGTTAAACTAGAGATTGATTAGGAAGGTGCTCGCTTTCCATCCAATATTTAATGATCCCGGCGGATTTTCCTCGTTCGGGAAAAGAGTTGAAACTGAGCCGGGAAGGAAATTGGCCGCCGACAAAAAATGAATTTATGATCTCCGTGCTTAAACACTCGGCGAGAATGCAATTCGAAGATTTACAATTCAGTCGGAGGGGCATAATTCAAATGAAGCGTGCGCCACCGGGGAAATTTTATTGTTTTCGCGGGGGCGGCTTAGAATCAACTTTTTCGCCTTTTAATTCCGGCAAATTTTATTGGGCGTTCTTCGCCGTAAAAACATTCCCGTTGGGCTGATTAAAAATTTTCGCTTAATTAGGGCGGCACAAAAAGCAGAATCGAAATTTTTCGACAGAATTTTAGCGTGTCAGGTCGGAAAGACTAGGACGTCCTCGTGGTAGGAATTATCCTGGCGCTAAAATATAAAGACGCGAGGGAACAAGGAAGTCGCTTAGCTGTCGGGCTATTTAAATCGCGGAAACCTCGCGACTTTCGAGCGAAAATAGAGAGACAATTTAACGGCATTGTTAAAGTGATTGAGTTAATTTTCATCCCTCCGTAAATCATCGTCGAGTCTTTCTATTTTTATTGGTGGTTGTGTAATTGATGTTTGAAGTGACAATTGCGCCGCCAAACGATGACTCATTGACAACCGCATGAAGTGCATCGTTAATCCTGAAAGCTGAAGTTGTCAGGTCGAAACGCGACAGTCCTGGTGGCGCATTCCGTCCGCGACTATCCTTCTTCCATTTCGGCGATGTGTTTAATGTTATTTTTTTGGGTGGAGTGGGCGTCGCGAAAAATGTATGGTTAATATCTAACAGCTCCGCATTTTATATTTACAAATCACATACCAGGCTATTAATGTACTCGGTTTGATAAACTATTATTATCTCGCCAATTTCTGTTTCAATTATCTGTTGACGGTTTTTTCGAGCGAACACGTGTTCACTTTGTTTATTTATTTTTCCAACGCGTTTAATCGCCGAAATAATATCGACCAGCAGATAATTCGTAGATTGGGCGATGAAATATGTCGATAGCATTAATCGTCTCATTGATGCTCATCCCGACAGCGGTTATTAATGTTTTGCGAGAAGATCTTCCAGAAGACGCATCTTTATACGGCTCTTGCACGACAATAAATCTTCAAGATGAATTTGCCTCGTCTGGAATTTATCGAGAATTTTAAATTTGAAATATTGTCCCCTCAAGTTTGAACACATTTCGGTTTTTCCCGTTTCCGGATCTTTGTTTGATGGCGTAATTAAATTAACTTTCGCCGGAGAAAATTTGTTTTAAGGGAGATTAGTGGCCCGCAGATATTTACGTAATTTTTCAATTCGCGGTTAATTAATGTAAATGGCAATTTTTATCTGGAGGGGGGGGGGATCGCGCGCTCCACCGGCCCGAAAAATAATCGCCGTTGTCTGGATGCCGTCGTTATTAAACCACTTATCCAAGATCCACTAAATCAAACTGTTAATTAAGGTCGGAGGTCCGATTATGTAAAGAACACTTTATTGGTGGGACGAGGGTGGGGGTGGGAGCTTTATTGCAATATGGCGGCGAGACCGCGGAACAGGGTGTACTACAAAGGACCATTAATCATGGTACAGAACATACCGGACCACCATCGAGTATCTGGCTAATGCGGCGTCAGTAGATCCGCACAATAGATCCTTTTAGCGAATCTGCAAGGCCGGCAGGATTCGGACGTCGTGTCGCAGGACGCGATGTGGCGCGTCACAACAATCCTTCCCTGACACCGTAAATTTAATTCCCGCAGAGCGAATCTATTTACGCTTTCGGGAACGTTAACATTCCCGTATTTGTGATCGCGAAAGCTGAGGTTATCGGTGAAAAACAGCAATAAAACGCTTAATCCCCAACGTAAAATGGAGAATGTCTTGTTTTTTTTTTCGCTTGTGCTTGTGGAAGAATCTGGAATGGTCTTGCTTTCAAACATCCTGACATCTTAATGACTTTTTTGCTCGCCAACATTGATTATTTTTTTATTTATGTATCCCGGTCTGGACGTTGTTGTGGTTTCGGTACCCTTACCACGAAAAATACGAGCGGGAGCGAAAATAATGTTCCGCTTTTTATAACCGAGAGGTGACCGTTACCCTTCGGCGGTGTTTTTTTATTTTTTTTAATTTGGGAAACGATTTCAGCTCGGGACTGCCTAATTTCCGCGGTTGTGGTACGTTTGTAATTGTCGTCGTGTTGCAGGATTTAATTCCGACAAATGAAATCGCGGTGGAATTAGGTGGATTTAAAATATACACGGTGTAGTGTAGCAGGACCGCTGTGCAGGAATATTTATTTCCAAGAGATATTTTTAGCTCATTTGGGCAACTTTCATCATTGTACTCATAGTCATAAGTTAAGCAACCTCGCGGCGCCGTCAGTGCTTGGATGGGTGGCCATCGGGGAGGCCGCGTTCCGTTTTAATTTTAATACTTCATAGCTCCATTACTGGATTTCACTATTGTCTGCAACGCGCAATGATACATAAATCCGGCCTCGGTGCCGTGTCTCATTTTTGTAATACCAAAGAAAATTTTAATTAAAACACATAATTGGTTAATTGAAAGCGAAGTGAATTTTAATGAAATGGAGAACTCCGCAAGAGAGGAATTACATAATTAATTTCTCGTATGTATGATGTTACATCCATCTATGCCTTACTTTCTTTGTGTAATGGGATTTTAATTAAATTTTTTTCCACAAAATAATTTTTTTCTAGTTCTAACGAAATTCTTTTTCAATTACGACGACAACGAATTTTTCTTTTAATTATCTTTGTTGTATTTTTCCGCGAAAAAAAGTGCTCGCAGCACAGGATATTAACTCAGGTTGTGTTACGCCCATGAAATTCTACTTTCATGATTGAGAGCTTTTCTTATGTGTAAAAAAATACTTTCTAGACAACACACAACAATTACTTTGTAAAAAATGAACTGAATATGCGCGCTTGAACCATATAATCATGCCACCATGTTATTATTTAGAAGGTCTGAATCATAGTATTAAACCTGTAGATTATGTTGCTTTTTGAAAATGAGACCGGTTTGGGATGTGAAATTACCGACACTAATAGTTCTGAGTCATTTTTCTAGATTAGGCATCGCTATCGGGATAATTGTGGTGTAGTTTAAACAGTAGTGAAGAAAAAAAGTCATTACCGAGTTCTGTTGAATTAAGAAATTAGAAAGAGTTTGTTGCGTGCGGTGGCCCACAGAGACTTTGATTTCTTCAGTTTTAGAACTAGTGAATAATTTGTTTTTTCTTGATGCCTAAACAGAAAGTTTTATATATTTTTTTTGTAGTTTTATCGAGGTGTATGGTGCACGCTAACAAGAAATTTAGCCGTCTTGTCGTCGTAATTTATTCATTTTTATTTCCACCTTCTAAGTAAGTGACACTTTACAGGCATTTCTGGTAACTAAGTAAAAAAACTTCAAGAAAATCGTCTTCAAAGTCTTCATCGGGCATTAAAGCCATTCTTTCTTTTTGCAACAATTTTCACAAAACTTCTGACAGTATTTTTTCATTACAATCATCTTTTTATAAACATAAATACCAATTAATCTTTACTGGGCTCACTGGATTATGGAGACTCGCCCCTTCGTCGCTCGTCCCACAAATTCCAGCTCGCCCGTAAAGATTAATTTACTAAGCGCGTCACATAAATAACAATTACATGTGCGTTGTCTGGTGCAATAATGAAAAGCCAATAATGTGGCAAGCGTTCAAATTTTCAAGTCTTTAGTACGTTTGTCCACACCGCGACAATAAAAGTCGTTTTTACTGCTTTCAAATTTTCTACATTGTTGATATATGGGGCTTAAAATTGGAGTGAATTATTGAACAATTTTAACAGATCGGTCTTTGATCTGTTAAAATTGGTGTGTTTGTGAAATTGTTTAGTTTAGAAAATTGTTGCGACGATACTCACCGGATTTTTCTAATTAAAACTCCGTGAATCACGCATTGGCATTAGGTTTTCACAAATTGCCGGTTATTTTCACCGTTTCGGAAGAGAAACACTCTGCTCTGATAATTTTTCGTTTCTCTTATATACTACGGTGACGATTCTGTCGTAGTGATCTAAATCGGGGTGTTCCGAAGCGCCATACATCACGACCTGTGTTTCGTGTGTCATTTTGATTTTGTCAATGCCAAACCGTTGACACGGTTCCATTTCGACTTGACTAATGCACCTGAGGCAGAGGCGTGTTTCTCTTTATTTTAATTAATTATTTCAACGGAACTTGCACCGAACGCAAAGAGCCGACCGAAATTAATGGGCATTCATTTTTAAAACGACTGTCACGAACAGATTGCAAAATACACCCAAATTAAACGGAGATAAATGTGGCGGTCGTAAAAACGAGAAAATCACTCTAAATAATATTCGGGTGGCGATAGAGTTGTTAATTATTGGTCAGTAAGTGTCTGTTATTACAGCAGATTATTTATGGGAGGTATGTTGCCAGGGAATGGACGACACTTGACATAAATTCGTACGGTATTGCACATTGCGTACAATGTAAGTACTGGAAGTAGTTTTCTTGGCGAGGTAAAAACGAGAAAGAAAACGCAATAAAACGGTCTGTCTGAGATAGTGCTCTTGTCGCAGATAAGTCTCTGGTATATAACACTCTGTTAGTGGGAAATATTTATTAAAGCGTGTCAGAGTCGATCCTGTTGGTAATTGCTTTAAAGTTTGGAGCGCCGACATTCTTCATATTTTATTGGTGTTTACTCCTCCATCATTCAGTCTCCAAAATGGAGCGTCTTCCGTTTTAATAATTCAATCGTCGGATAGAGTTTCGTAAATCTTCATTATCTCCGATTTTGTGCGGCCTTTCTACCGACTCGTCTTTAATTTCTCTCACGCCGAAATAAATAACCCTCCACCCCCGCGACAGACCGTGTCTCGGAATTTTATAACCTTATTAAAATAATCGGAGTGCATGTGTTTCTGTCAGTCGGCGAGATAAAATCCTTGGGGGTGCGGATCAGGGATGTTCCGGGTCGGACGACGAGAAGCGGGATCGAGGAGTAGAGTGACCTAAAGTAAAGTTTTTTTATTGAAAAACTTGATGGGATTCTCAAATAAAAATTTGTTGGGTTGTCGACAGGTTCTGTTTACGAGGCGAGGTTTAAAATTGTCGTTGTAAGCTGCTTATTCATTCGATACTCGGTATACTTTTAGAAATCTTGTCTTTACAATGAATAATCGATCGGTTATTCAAAGTCTTGTGATGAAGCATATTCGAAGATCGATTTTCTGTTAAGAGTCCCACGACGTCTCGGTTGTATATTTTTTTGCTTCGGTCTAAGATTGTTGTAAATTGTATCAAAAGTTTCTGCAATCGAATGAAAGATTCACTTATCACAAGACATTTTTTGTGCTTCTACGTACTATTCAGTTCGATCATCAAATAGTATATTAAAAAACAAGTTTCATAAGACCAGTCTTGAAGCACGAATTCAAGTTTAAAAAACGAGTGCCATAGTCACGAGTTATTTTAAAGAATGAGTGCTTCAAGGTCTTATGAAACGGGTTTTTTATACAATTTTTTGTAATTTGTTCTTTTTAAGTCGTTTTTAAACAAAAATGTTTACTTTAGTCGATTTAGGGATTTTTGTAGCGGTTGGTAACGTCTTAATTTTAAGTCGCCTTTTGTTTTATCCAAATTCTGTCACAAAACACGAATATCGAAAATAATCAAGATAATCTTGCATGTATGCCCCTTGAAATAGGTACGTGAAATTGCTAAAAATACGGTCAAATTTTTCCAGTGGACACTTCCTGTTCTTGACATATTTTCTAATTTAAACTGACATGCATGACAAGATAATTCTGCATCAAGCTTTGCCAATCTAAAAGTTTTCGTAAAATGTTCCGTGAATTAATGGCTACAACGACGTCGCAGATGATGACGTCGCGTTCGTTAATATGTCTATTAGAGAATCTAAATGGAGGCAAATTACAAAAATAAAAATTCCACACTTTCTTCATTAGTTTAGTAACGAGGGCTTGAAAGGTTCCAATTACGCTATCGGTTATCTCAAATCGTGCATCAAAAAAGTAAAAATTACAAGGTTTCAGGTCGGGACTAACGTGTGGCTAATAGTAATATTAAACAAATACATAGTTGGAGGAGACTAAGCATTTAATTTGCCTTATTTGTTGGTCCGATTTTGCACATTTTAAGTACATTGTAAGTTTAAATGCTTCCAATTTTGTCTTTATGAGGAATCTTAAATTTAGGGAATTTGGGTATGTGTGACAGTCCGGCAGGTGCGACAGAGAAGATTGTCATAAAACATGTTAAACAAGAATAATTTACAACACTGTCAAGCGTTCTGGAAATAGAATCTCCGTTGACTAAGGTCATAAAACAGGTAGACAGTCAAAACAGAAAAAGCCTTATTCCAGACGTTGAACTTTTACAGTGACATTTTTAGGGAAAATATTTTCGACTATTCAATTCACCTGTCATTTTTCCTAAAGGTGAAAAGTAAACTTCCGAAAATTAGCAGGAAATAAACTATATAAATAAAATATATTCAGTAAATAGTCCAGTCAATGTACACTTGAAAAGGGATTAAATGAGACAGTATCTAGACTGCGCACGAAGTTACGCCATCAGTAGAGATAATATGATAATAAGTATGTAAGATAACGATTGACCAATAATCAAACAATAGTTATTTACATTAGAGTACGGTAGGTGCATTTTCCAGCGTGACAACTAGGTTTCAGGCGCGAGGCGAAGCCGAGGGCTTGTTTAATTGGAGCGCTGGACAATACCTACCGTACGACATTTGTATTAACTTTTCGGCTGACCAAATATTTTATTTTGCACTTTTGCAGATTTTTATGAAATAACAAAAGTCAAACTTTTTGACATACAGAGCTGCAAGCTAAATCGAAAGGTAATGGTGTGTTTACCAGTTGGGGAAACGGAAATAGTCACTTATGCAACAAGTGGACAAAGTAGCGAATGGAAAGTTTGAGTCGGTGGGAGCTGCAGATGAGTGCGGGAATCTAATGAGTGAAAAAAAAACACTATACATGAGTCCATACAATATTTTTTATACGACCGTCTGCAATTATAAAAACAATCAACATCAAAACACCAATCTAAAATTTCAATTGTTTTCAATGGACAGCTATTTCGATGCATTTGTATAACGCCAGAGTGAACTAATGGGACGCTACCGCACTTTTTTCACGCTTTTTATTTTTTTCACTATTACCATAAACACATGTTTTATGCATTAAAAACAGTGAAGTATACTACAATCGTAGAAAAAAATCTTTCTCCAGGACTATCAAAGAATGAATGCATTATTGTTGGATATTCAACGAAAGAGTGATATCAATTCCACACCCAGTGATAGAATATACTAAAACTCACGGCTGTCGGCCAGTCCATCCTTCGTATTTACATTCTATCACTGTCAGATCGCCAATCGAATGCGTCTCTAAACAATGAGTCACGCATGGCGTAGCAACCGCTAAACGTGACACAATTTTAATTGTCAAATATTAAAAGTCAAATTAAATTCAATTTTCAAATATTGTTTTTTCTTGGTATAGTCGTGGAGAAAGTACTTATAGTCTTCAACTCGCGTATAATGGCTCTTATTCAATCGGACGATTCCACCACTCGCCTACGGCTCGTGTTGGAATTTTCATCCTCTTGAATAAGCCATCATTATACGCTCGTTGAAGAATGTACTATTTTTTGAAATGTGTATTCTGTGAAAAGTAATGATAAGTAAACATCGCCAGTCCAAAACCCTTATTACATTGTACCAAATTAGGTAAATGAACCCGTTTTTGAAGAATTTCAACAAGAAAGTTATATCGAACATAATTTTTCTAATAGTTGGGGCGACTCGATCAAAGTCTGTTACCGGAGTAAATCCGCGACTACGAGGAGCCGTTTTTGCTTCGAACTTTTTTTTTCAAAATGTCTGGCATCCACAATAACATTTTATTAGATTGTTAGTGACACTTTACAATGTGTCGCAGACGAACGGTTTTATGCATACCTCAAATGTCCCATTAACTTGTCGTTTTGCAAAATTAACTGCGAATTGGTAAAACTTCTTCTTGATCCTCAAACAATTTTTTTCCAAATAATTCGTTCACTTTGATATTTTCAAATTCTGAAAATATATTTCTCAAGTCTACAAAAGTAGGTGAAATACATATAAAGTAAAAAGATAATTACGAATTTCTTTCGTATTTTTGCGTAACCCAGACTTGTTAGGAATAAAAATGAAATAAGTGACACAATTTTGATTCCGGCCACATATTGCAATTCGGTTCTGCGTACAACTGCACCCCCGTCCCGGGCGCGACACGATTTAAACCCCGTCCCGGCCAGTATATCACGAGGGTGTATTTTTCCCGGTGTTTTTGCCTGGAAGAGATAAAGTCGCGTACGAGCCTAATTTGGGTAGGGGTTGTGTGTATTTTTTATGCCCTCTTATCTTCCCACAAATATTGCGACGCGGCATATTTTCGGGGGGTCGAAATGTTTCTTTATTACGGTTATTCATATTGAAAAATTTCGGAGAAATTTCACATTCCATCCGGGCTTATTCCTGCGACACGGGTCCCAACCCACTTCGGTCCTCCATTATTTCACACCGGTATTTTCGTCTCATTCCCGATCTGATTCATCTAAAACTGGCGACGTCCCTCTATATTTAGATCTTTTATTGCTCCGCTTCTTTTATCTCTGCTTAACAAGCGATGCGTATTTTTTTATGCTTAACTCGTTATAAGTTATAAAGGGGCCGTTACACGCCAGACTTGTTGAAATAAGTGTTGGAACTTCAAAAGTGCTATTTCTTTTGAGGCGTCCGGGAAAATGTTTACAAACAAATTCGGCTAGTTGGGACGACACCGTTCTAATTTGTTTCGAATTTTATCGACACGTGGGGGCGGCGGACCGGAGAGAGGACGGACGTGATTAAAGAAGGCATAGTTGCGGTGGAGTTTGAAAGTTTTCGTCGGGGGAGAGGCCATGAATACGTAATTAAATAGCCGACTTTACAACTCTTTGCAATTAGTAAAAGTGGGTTACATTTTTAATGTCTGAAATATTCGACGAACTCGCTCGGAAATGTTTAACGGGGGGTCGGGGATTGCATCTGGATGTTTTTTTTTTCGCTTCCCGACGGGATTTTTTTCTCCTGTTCCAGTGGAAAAAACCTAGGAATTGTTGCCGTAAAGTCGTGTGTTTTATAAGCGTCCGCGTCGGCGGCGGCAGATTAAATGCGAAAATATTTAACAGTCGGATTTCCACCGGTGCCAGTTTTGACCTCCCGGATTCGGTTTTATTATTGGAAAAAAATACGTCTAACGTCTAACACTCGGTGTACGGACGGTATTAAGTCGGATATATTGGGGTGAACGCATTCGAAATTGGTTTTTGTTATTGGATTATCTCGGTATATACACGGCGTATGTGTCGTATATTTTCCGGTGTAGACAGTTGGATTTCCGATACGCTTTTCATTTTCTTTAATCCTCAAAGGAAAAGTGAAATGCGCATTTTTCGCACGATTCCCGAGAAACACTCCCGACCGAGTCTTGGGTGATGAACACCCCGAAATCGCCCCGTCGGCAACATTCGAATCGTATTAAATTTAATTCATGAATATTCATCGCACCCGGAATCAATAGGACCCCGGACTATATAAATTAATGAAAGTGTATAACGTGCCAATTTGCGAAATTTATCGATCATTATTGGCTTATTCAGAGGTCAAACATCGTGCGCCCCGAATTTATCGGGGGCGGCGCGGGCCCGAGACCAACCCCGTTTTCGCCGGATTAACGCTGCTAAAATGACAGAGTTAAGGTTTGTTTCCGCTCGGCGAGCAAATAGACTCCGGGCTGAGCCATCTTTGCTTTGCTAGTTTTGCATAAACATCGGGAGCGAAATGGTTCACGTGCATGCATGCAGGTTCCGGTTAATACCAGCGCCCGGAACGGGACGACGAGGTGGAAACCTATTTTCGACCGTCGATTCATATTTTCTTGGAAAAATATTTTTAGCGAACAGGCGAGCTTTTGGTGTTGTCAATATTTTGACAGGACTCGTAAACGTGCTGGATCCTTCACGTTCAGGTTAAATTTGTGAATGAAGTCACGGTGGCCATCTTTGAATCGTCGTCAAGTGAAAATAGTGATAAAGTGAATAAAGAAACGAAATTCAATTTCAGTTTATTTCAATTAGTGCCGACGAGATTCGTACAGATAGGGGGAGTCGTTATGATGTGAATAATCCGGGCTCGATAATTTATGTAAACGTCGAACGACCGGAAGTGACATTTTGATTGGAATTTTTTAATAAAGCTCAATCCTCGTTCGATGATTTTCTTTTCGTTGTCGTCCGATTCTTTTGGAGATAACCGTCCCCTCGAATACATTCCTATATTAAGGCTTTTAATAATAAAAGTTCGATTGGTTGCCGGGTCGGCGCCTGATAATGGGAGTTAAGAGGGTGGCGACAGGCTTATTATTCTTTTTCGTTAATGTCACCCTCGAATTCGCACCCTCGTCGATTCGTAAATTTCCCCCCGATGACGGATATTGTTGTGTATTCAAGGATCAAACGATAATTATAGTCCGTGACACGGTTTAGCAGGAACAAATTTACGGTTCGGAGATAATTTATTGGATTTAAGAAAAATCGCTCCGGCACGATCCAAACAGGAATATAAATATTAGTTCATCATTTCGTTTGGCCCCGACAAAATGTTTGCTCGATGGGCGGCGAATTGTGATCGTTAAATTATCGATCCCGTGACAAGGAGCAATATTTCCTGTGCGACAATTGTGACAAGAATAATTACAGCAATTATCCCATCAATTACGGTTTCAAACTTGCTTATATCAGATGGGAAGCGATCTAGCTCCGTCGCTGGAACTGTATTTTCTCGTATCTGGTCGGCATAACTGGAACGAACGTGTGTGGAGATAAATTTTATCGGGGGTAATTTAGGGGGTCGTTAACATTTTTTTTTTTTTGGCAGGAGAGGGACGCGATGGTCCGTGATTGGGGCGAGCGTGCTCTCGGCAGGGTCCGGGGGAACGTTTTGCTGATTGCTAAAGCTCCACCACGCCGATCTTTCACCAAAAGGAATTGCGGATAATTCAGTTCGGGAAATTGTGACTGCGGCGGCGAGAAATTTCATTTGTGTTTCACTTGACGTGCGTAAATGCACGGGGGTTGCAGCCACAGACATCCACATTTTCCCATAGAAAATTGCGCCCCGATTGTCCAGGGCGAAGTTCGCTCTTGAACTTGGCGATGTTGACTCGGGTTCCGCTTAGTCGGTTACTTTTTAGTCGAGAAATTCCGCTTCCGTGAAAGAAATATTGTGTTAATGCCTAGTGAATTCTGCTGTCGGCAAGTTTACAGGTAATGTGCATTAAGGGTAATCACCTCTTTAGGACTATCGCGGCCGACACACTCTCTGAATTTTAAAATTCTCACGGCAGGGGCGAAAGACGTTTCTTTGCGGGATAATTACAGGCGAGGCCCCCCTTAATTCGCCCGGAAAATCGAAATGAGCAGACGCGAAGAGGTGGAATTTTTAAATGGGCGCCCAGCTTAGCAAAGCATTTTAGTTGGGAAATTTTCTACCCGGCGAAAAAAGCTCTGGAGTGTGGCCCCGCCGATAAAATCTCACCTAATTTATTTTTGATCAAAGAGAATGTCTCATTTTGTTAGTATCGTCGTAAAAGTCTTGGCTGCGAACTCGCTAAATGTTGGTGTTTATTGACCGTAAGATTTTTGCGACATCTAGACGATGATATTTTATAATGCGGACGTAAAGCTTGTTCGAAATGATTTTTTTGAGCGACTTGACAAAACCGTCTTTCGTTTTAATGATTTTTTTTTACGAATACATTAATTTCGATCGTAAAGCCGAATGGAACAGGTGAACATGTTATGATAAACCGACGTAAAATGCGTGATCGTAAAAAAGGAACGGGCATGAATGCAAACACATAAAGAAAATGATTGACACTTCCGCAAGACGTTCTTTTCTCTGATGTTTTTCGCCCTCATCCGAATACATGGAATTTGACAGTAAAAGTGAAGGAGGAAACCAATAAAAAGGGGTCAACGGGGGCCAGACGAGTTTCCCTTCTCAGGTGGTTCGGAACTGTTGAAACGTGCAAGGGCGGAAGGGACATTGGAAACCGTCCCGCAAGGTGTAAATTTGCAAGTTTTTCACATTTCTCTTAAAAATATTATATATTGAGGTTTTTTCCCTATTTGCATAGTTGTTTCCAATTCACACTTGCAGGAAAAAAATTATCTAGCACAGCGCAGCGAGGGCAATAATTATACGAGAGATGAAAGGATACTCAAGTCCCGCGGTTTACCTTGTATTTTTTATGTGCTTTTATCTCTTCAGTTGTTAACGTTATCGTGTTTGTTCCAGATCCCTACCCCAGCGAGCAGCAGCGGTACGACGAGATGTGCGCCGGCCCCGGGTACGGCGAACCCTTCGGCACCGAGACGTACAGAAAGAGCGCCCCACCGGTGACGGCGGAGTACCGCGACCAGAGGAACACCCATTTCCAGCAACCCGGTGCCGTCCTGATGGTGTACGGTCTGGACCCTCTCCGCACCAACGCGGACAAACTGTTTAATCTCATGTGCTTGTATGGAAATGTTGCTCGGGTTAGTGTCGGCGAGTGCTCCCCACGAAAATATTTCGTTCGGTGTTACGTGATAAGGGAGGGTTTATTACGTAAAGATTGCCTCTCGCCCTCTCCGTGTCGTATCAATCTTTCCAGTAGGTGGTAGTCGTGCGAAAGTTTGCCGAGGGTGGAACGTATAAAAGAGGTCTTGTTTGAAGAAACGCCACTTACACGTTCGGGGGATGAATCGAATAGAATTACAAGGAATTGTAAGGTTGTTGCAGGTAGATTTGATGACGGATGTGATAAACTGACACGGCGAGTGTGCAATCGATCCGTCGTTATTTTATTTTTTAAATAAGTTGTTTGATTGATGGGCGATGGGGGACCAGAAGTTCCATTAAATGGAGGAAAATTATGGTCCCCGTTGGAAAATTAGGATCGCGCGCTCTATACTCTGCAATACAGTAACTTATCCTTGTCGCATCCAGATCGCTGGAAATTGCTTTTTCCAAATAACCACTATCGTTGAAGTTTTGTTGTTGTTCTGCGCAAATATGTAAAGCTTTTAAAGAGTCGAATTTAAAGCTCCACATCTTGAGTTGAGAATTTGAGAAGTCGAGAATTAAATTTTTCGTGCGGAAAGTCGGCGGAGAGGGTGACGTCGCCGCCCCCGTCATCACCGATCACGAAATTGGCAAACACTCGAAAAAACTGAATGATTCCTTTGACTGGTGCGTATTACGCAGCTTACGTTTCGACAAGAAAGCGAAACGAGATGAAAGAATATTTTATGAATGAAGTGGCACATCTGCAAATATTAAATATGGCCCGATGCGGTCGAATAAAGGAAACGACGTCAATTTTAACCGAGTCGCCATATTTAATTAACTCTTGAATGAATTACGACACGAGTTTTGAGCCGAATCACGTTTTTAGATTTTGCGTGGAAATTCTGCAAGAAATTAATTGGACGGAATGTGCTTGCCCAAAAATAAATTACACGGAAATTATGTCTCGGTGTGCAGTTGTTTAAGCGAATGCAGTGCAGACATGTCAGAAATGTTGACAGCGCATGCAACTGCAGATTTGCCAATTCTAAAAAAAAGCTTTCTTACGATGGGTCGGAATTGCCAGCAATATATTCTCGTAGTGATTCATTTCTATTCCTGGAATGCGTAAGGTATTTTTGATATTTGTTTACGTTTTTTGAAAATACGATGAAAATTAAAATTTTCCAGGTAAATATATTATCAATATAAATTTAAACAAAGGTAGAGAAAACAGTGTATCAGATTAAAAAAAAAATAGAAATGGTTGGAAAAACATTGGATATATGTATGTAATTTTTTTGTGGATCGAAAACGTATTTCAAATTAAAAAAGTTGGTAGAGCAGTAGAGATAATTTATTATGAACGAATAGAGCCAAAACATCAGCGATGTGTTTTGGAAAATGAAAGTGAGCATTAATAATTAACGGACCAATTCCGCTAACAACATGTGATGTGAAAGAGACCACAGAATATTTACGTTGAATTCGGCTTTGTCGGTTAAATGTCATTTCCAAAAGTGAAATTACTAATAATTTTGCATAGAATTTATTGATCTGCGGAGGTCGTTAACTTTTGGCATTCTGCAAGAAGGTCGTTGATAATAACAAATTTGTGAAAGCCGGTGCCGCGAACAGGTTGCGACCATCAACGTGTCCCGCCAGAAACGGGAAGATGACAAATTGATAACGTCGTAATTTTTTTCCGGAGATTTTTAATCACCACACCTTAAATTCCTGCTCGATTCAAAATAAAACTCATTGTCATCGAGAAGATGGCACACATTCGAACAGCTGCACTTTGTGCAAAACCCGCTATTAAGATCTATTTTTATTTCCTCTTTATGCGCTCACTCAAGGTGTAAATTTTTCAAAGCTCCGATCTCACTCGACACTGCAAGCTCCATAAAACGGGGCCACGCACAAATTAAACTGTGAAATTCCTCGGGACCCCATAAATTTTTAACGGGAAAATTTTCTGCTGTTTAACTAGTAAATTGAAATTCATTAATAGCATTAATTATTCGTGGGCGAAGTCCGCACCGTCTATTTTTAACCCTCCGTAATGGAATCCACGGTCGAGCATGTTGTCGAAGGATTTCAAAAAATACAGATCGGAGTGCAGACTAAGTGCTCTCACCCCGACCATGACGCGCCGAAATGGGCGTCTCTGCCCATTACAGGCCGATACGTTTAATCTAATTCGAGGGGTTTTTATTCGGATGTTTTTACCGGCGGCGTCACACGAGAAAAATTCAATTTTCCGTGGGTAAATAATGTAAGACCGGGTTGGATTACATCTCCCGGAAAACTATTCGCACCTGGAACAATCCCGGTCCGCGGCGGGGGCGGTTAATTTTTGATGATCGCTCGTGGCGGCCCGGAGCAACGAGACAAATTCCGCAAATCGAATTTATCGCGAACATGTAAATAGCGCTTTTTCAATTTGGGGCTTTCCTAATTTGATTCGCTTTGTTCTCGGCGAAGACGCAAAAAAGCGCCGATTCGCTCTGCTCGGATGATGGCGGTTTCAATTAAGCTTTTAAAAAATACACAGTCTTTGCTTGCCGAATTACCACTGCCAAGATTTCCTATCGAGCGTGAAATGAAAAATAGAGTGGATGCGTGAGTCCGACCCCCGAATTGCGAAATAAAAATATAATTCTGATTCGTCCGGATTCCTCCGATTTAACGTTGCGTCTGGCAGGATTGAAATGTGGAAGCGTCGAGTAAAATACGCGAAGTACACGGTTCGACTAGCCAAACGACTTTGTTTCAATTATTTCAGATTTATTTGATAGAAAATAACAACGATCCTAATCTGAGACGAAACTTTTCGACATCGCTTAGCGCCAATCTAGCGTTCAGCACGGCTTTAAACGTCGCCTCTCGTTATCATCATTTGTAGCTTATTTATAAAGCTAATAAAAATTTCACTCGAGCTATTTCGGTGGAATTTAAAAATACGAACGTGGAAAAAAATATTGTTTGTCTAGTTTCGGGTGACAACGCGAGGCTGCTAATTGTTGGAGATGTTTTACAAACCGAGTTGAGAGTTGAAAGCTTCACGGTCGAGCTTTTCATCGCGTGTCACCACCGACCGGTCCAGAATAGAACAATACGGCGAACACTTCCTTAATCGAATTAATTCATTAACGACTGTCGACTAATTGATCTATCGGACATCAGGTGACGGTGTAACAGTGTATCGATTCATCTGGAAATACCTAGTGTTTAGAGGAAAAAACTGGGACGCAAGATATAAATCTCGTTTTAGATTTTACAGTTGGTCTGATCGTAAAAAAATTTAAGACTGGCACTTCGACCAATTAAATCTTTGACAATGCGGACTTAAGTCATTTCCAATCAAAATATTTTCATTGTTAAATATAGACTCGATTTATTTTTCACAAGTGGAACCGAGGTCTGTAGGAGTTTATCGCTTTATTTTAACAGGTCAGTGGTAACACTGACTAAAAAGAAAAAAGCTTCTATAAGATATTTTAATAAAAAAATCAATTTTGAAAAATTTTATGGAAATTTTGAAGTGTACAGGGTGCGGCAAGTTTTATTTCCATTCCCAAAAATCACGACAAAATTAACCAAAATCTGTTCATATAATTATTGTATAATGATAAATCGCTTTTTTTTGTAATATTTCGACCAGTTTTTGTGATTTTTCTAGTAGAATGTATTAATTTATCTCATAAATTTTAACCGAGGTGAATCTTCATCTGGTGAGGTATTTGATGAGCAACAAAAACTTAATAGATTTGTTAACTAATTGCGTTTTTGTGATGCAATGATTTATAACGAAGTGGTATAATTCATTAACAAAAGGATCATTTACCTACCTTTTTGAAGCCTCTTATTTACAGCTTCATTATAAATGCGAATGGAGCCAGCCCGACAAATACATACCGTTGTCGCATAATTTACACCGTTTAATTAAACAGATAAATAAAAGCAATTTTTGATTTTACAATGGGAATGTGGGTTTTGTTGAAAATGTAATTCTTCCGCTAATTTCGTGAATTTCCCCACACGAGTGTAAAAATGATAAACTGAACATTTTGTCTAAAATTAGAAGATAAAAAATAGTATATTATTATACGAGTTTAATAAGACGCTTTATTATCACGTGAGTGTGTTTAAAGCACGACGAGCGTAGCGTAAATGAGAACGTTCTAAATTAAATTAAAAAAGAGATGGATTTTAGGATACTTTTACTTACACTCATTTTTCAGACAAATGTTATCATTACGTGATAATACCGCCCGAAATGATAAATTGGTCTGGCCTGAATGCCGCGTCAGCGTTGTGTGTCGGGCCAGGAAATGACAATTTATATAGAAAATAAATTAAAGTACATTTATTTGTGTGTTTTGTTCGCTTTTGAATTTCCGAGAAAATGTAAAGAGTCTGACGTGTGGATTCTTTTCCAGATAAAATTTCTCAAATCAAAAGAAGGCACTGCCATGGTGCAGATGGGGGACAGCGTGGCGGTGGAACGATGTGTTCAAAATCTAAACAACGTAACCGTAGGTCTAACGGGGGCGGCGCCCTTATCACATCACAACAGCGTCAACGACGAGAAGAACAACCAGTCCGAACACAAACTACAACTAGCCTTCAGTAAACAGCCCTTTCTTAGCGAAGTAACCAATCCCTATCCGTTACCTGATAAGTCGCCCTCGTATAAGGAGTACATAACAAATAAGAACAACAGGTTCATGAACCCGGCGATGGCCAGCAAGAACCGCATCCAGCCCCCGAGCAAGGTGAGTTAAATTTCGTATGTTTCAGGCGGGACCGCCGCCCCGCGGGACGGATTATCGTCGGCGGCGCGACGAATGCTGACATTCCGTTTTTATTTCCGTCACCGCCATTATTCCGTGTCTGTTTCGATTAATTCGGACGGCGGGAGTCTATTTAAAAAGCGCCGGTTTAAGTGTCAAAGGAACTACAAGAAGCGGTCCCGCTTATTACCAGATTAAAAACTACACGAGACTCGATTCTGAAAGCTTTTAGAAACGTTAAAAGTGTTATTTTACAAAGCTGTCGTAGATAACAACTTAATTGGACGAGTTGTAAATGCATCTCGGAATTTAATGACCGCTGCAACAATGTCTCAACTGATTAAAAGCAGTTCTTACAGATGTAACGGAATTAGCATCTCAAAATTGAACGTGCTGGCATTAAACTAGACTTTTATGAGCTTATCGAGCTTGGTGTTTTTTTTTCTAATCGGATAAAGCTTTCATTTCCAAATTTTGCACACCGAGAGGGAGCTTAGGACAAAACGAGGATTTGAAAGCTTCAAAAAATATTCAGTTGACTTAATTTTTAATTAAAAACAAATTTTGCCGGTGATACTTTTATATTTCTAAATTTTGCAAATTTATGTTGCTCATAACTTGCCAGGGAAATAAATTTTCCGTTTTGGCCGTGGGGCGGGTGCTGCTTGGAATTTTTTCACAGAGGTCCTTCCAGCTTCAGGGGAATTTTCTCGACATTCACCAATTAATTTAAAGTGTAATTACAAACCGTAGATAATTTGTTGGGAGCAGGTAACAAGAAGCTGACAACAACGATTCTTAACGTTTCGCGACGGAGGAAAATTCCTGGCGAGAATTTAGAATTCTCCTAAAGCTTGTTTCGGGGGAGGGCAACAAAATATTCCGTTAGATAAATAAGTCTTTATTGTTGACTGCAAGTTTTTCAAGCAATTTTTTAGCTTGCCTTGAAGCCTCGTTCGGCCACAAACACAAAAAATGTATATTAAAACGCAGGACAAGAAGAAGAGAAAAAAGTACACTGAGGATAATAAAGCGAGTTTTTTTTAATGAACGTGTAGTGTAAATTAATATCTCTGGTTAATTAATGCTGAAAAGGAAAGAAAAATTCTTATGGAAAACACAAAGCTTTGATGAATTAAATTCTTGATAATTTAAATAATAACATTCCCCTGGAAAAGAAAGAACTTGTCAACAACAAACGAAAAAACAGTAATAAATTATTTATTTTGACGTTAATTGAAATTTTTCTTCAGATCGTTGGTCGACATTTCGTTGTAACTTAAACCACGGCCGCACACGTTTACACGAAACGTCAACAAACAAGTTTCTAACCTTACTTTCTCACATTCATGTTTCTGGTTGTCGTTTTTGCAAAACATAAATATTACTAAACTATTACGAGTATATCGTGCGTTCATTTAAATTTATCCTCAAAGTTGGCGTTGAGGAGTCGATTGTGAACGCACTATATTGATCACGGATCAGCTGTTTAAATCTTACGTTTTTACGCGAGTGGTGCGATCACAATCGACTCTTCGACGCCAACTTTGTGGATAAATTTAAATGAACGCACCATACTTTTGCCCTGTGGGCTTTCAGATTCCTGGTTACATTATATACCCCTCTCCTTCTATATCCTTTCCCCTCTCTTCCATATCTCGTTTATCCATTTTGTATCCTTTCCTTCTTCATTCGGTATTTCTCCCCGTTCCTTTCTCTCCCTTTCTCTCATTTCGTTGCATCCATTCCACATGTGCTCAATTGTCTCACTCTCCTCATAGCACATTCTGCACCTTCTTTCCTCTCCTTCCATCCATCCATCTCGCCGTTTCCACATCTGAATCTCTCCATCATTTTTCTTTCTCTTGCACTCCCTCTCCCCAGGTACTCCGGATTTCCTCTGTCATACACTTCTCATACTCCATGTTGTATCTGGATTCTTTGATTCTCTCCCTTCTTTCTTGCTTGTCTGTGTCTTTGTCCCTTTCACTCGGCTCTACATTCATCCATCTTCCTTTTACTCTCAATCTTTTCACTTATTCACTGGCATACCCGTTCCTCTTGTAGTAATTCTCTCTTTCCTTCTTCTCCTTGTTCTTTTTCTTTTCTCTCCACCATTCCGTCAGTATCCTGCACTCTTCCCTTAGATTCATTTTGTCTTCAAACTTTGCCGCTCTCTTTCCTGCTTTCACTCTCAGCCATTTTTTTCTTTTGTGTGCAGTTCGATTACTGACGTTTCCAAAGCTGACTCCATTAAAATTTTTCTCGATCGCATGATATCCCATCATATGAATCTATTTTTAATAATAACTAGTAAAAAAAAGTGGCATTATATTATCACTAGTGTTAAAAAGTGACATTAGTAGTGTTATCCCGGAAAATTATTGAAATGGCAGATTTAAACAGGACTGTGTGCTTTTCGTAACTAAATTAGAAAAAAATCTTGTATGAAACACGTAGCAAAATGGCTAGTGCAAAAAAGACGCTCATTTTGCAACTCGTTGCATAAATAGCTATTTTTATTATAACATTGCGTGAAACATCATTAAAGGCTGTACTTATTATAATAATACAATCTGACTTCATAAGGTTTAGTTGTGTTGAGCACTAAAATTCTACTTTTGTATTAAATGTAACAAAAGCTACGTCTACATTGTTTCCAAAATTTGAAAGTTGTTTTTAAACAGTAGGTCATAGAAATTTTCCTCTTCATAAAAGTGGACTTGAAATAATGAGAATTCCTGTCGTAACAGTAGGATTGTAAAAAGAGAGCATTATTACTTTGTCAGGTTTTTAGGTATTTTCTGGCACACTTTTCATTGTTGTTATTTTGCATTGTATCATTATGAGAGAAGAATATTCGCTCAAATGTGCTGCTACTTTACTTGGACAAAAAATCGAACGAAGAACTATGAACTATTTTGAAAACGAAAAAGTTGTCAAGTAGTCCACTTATTAATGAAAAAGTAGGAATTAGAGATTGAAAATATGTAGTTTTAAAAATTCCCTTGAGTGTGTTATTTTGAGAAAAGTGTCTTAGAACCAGTAATAAGAAATTTTGCAGATCGTAATTTTTTGCAGATGTATAGACAAGAAAGTTTTCTAAACTAACTCCAACAATATTGATTCGACACAACGCTAAGCTAACAAGATAATTAATATTGACTCAACAAGATTTACGGAAACCAAATTAATTAAATAACGAGCGTTCGAAAAAATTTGTAATCAAGCAAGCTTTTGTTTTCTCTCTCTTTTACAAACGCAGGTTGTTTTTTTACTTGGTATGCTTCCGATAAGTAACCTGACTTTGATCATCATTCCATCGTTAATTAAATCATTAATCAATTGAAGGTAAAAACCGTCACGTGGCACTGAGAAAAGGAAAATCTGGTTGGTTACTTCTAATTTTTTTTTTTTAATTTTTGCTATAGAAATAATTCACACTCATAAAAATATGAAAAGATAAATTTTGGCTATTTTAGACCATTTCAAAAAAAAACAAGGTCCATGTTAAGCATGAATAAATGTTTTTTTAAATTTTGGACCCCTGTTCGACGTTAGGAAAGCCGAGGCTGTGACGGTCAGTCGAGGTGCTCATACAGGGTGTTAGATAAATGTCCTGCCAAACTTTAACCGCGAGCTACTGGCGTCATGTAGAACTTGGAAAAAGCATTTAAAAAATTCTGTCAAAAAATAAATTGACATTTAATTTTTGAGGTAAAATTTGTTTTTTACTGCTTTTAGTCTTCTACGTTGTCCCACAACCTCGTAGGTAAAACCACGGCACATTTTTAAAATACACCGTGTCTATCATATTTTATAAAACGTACACCAATGCGGTTTTCTTGTTTTAAAGAGTATTTCCTAGAGGTTACTTCGCATTGGCGTACGTTTTATAAAATATGATATACAGGGTGTATTTTAAAAATATGCCGAAATTTACCTACGAGGTTGTGGGATAACGTAGAAGACTAAAAGCAGTTAAAAAAAATTTTACCTCAAAAATTAAATGTCAATTTATTTTTTGACAGAATTTTTTAAATATTTTTTCCGAGTTCTACATTCTAAATTTCCACCACCTGTTGAATCATGTTGGCAAAATAAAAATATTTCTAAACTGGGGATTGTTATAACCAAAGTTGGCAATATAATTATTTTATAAACATGATTCGAAAACAACGTAATTTACTTGACGCTAAAATGAAAAATGCTCTAGTAAAATGTTTCGAAGAGATAAAAAGTTAGTACGTTCTTTTCCTTTGTTCTAAAATCTTGAGTTGTAAAAACGGAAATTGACCGACACAGAGAATGATAACCTCACAAATACAAGATGACGCATTTTTCACCAAACAGTGTTGCAGGTTGTATTTCTAACGTAGAATGCAGTGTTGGTGGAAATTTAGAATTGAAACAGACTATAGATGAAATTCGATCCTAATCGACAAGTTTTCTTTGGCGGAAATGTTTTTGAAATGCGGTTTACAGGAATTTATTTTCACAATATTGACGTCAGATTTTGTATTTTCTGTTGTATCCTTAGTTTTGTTTATTTATTATTTTTGTCTTCATCCTTGGGTACATTTTGCACACAGTTTGGTTTATTTTGTAGAAGATCGCTTTCGAGTGGATTTTTAGCCTTTTATTTGCTTTGCCGTTGTGTCAACGGTGCCGGTTAAGTTTATACTGATTAAGTATTAACCCGGAGCAGCCGATTTCGTCGGCACATCGAGATTAGGCTCTTCTCCCCTGAATTATTGAAACGCACACCGACCTACCACTCTTCGTTAGCCGTAATAAACAAATCCCACCGCCCATTTTGCTCGCACTTTATTACATTATTACCCGGTCCGTTTTTCGTTAATTCGACGGACCCACCCAATTGTTCGGGCAAACCTACGAAAATCCCAATTAAAAATTGAAAATTCACGAGATAACAAAACAAATCAACCGACGAGCGAATGTAGACGTTAAGAGCCCGAATTACATCCGATCAAATGATGGGATTATCTCACAACATTGTCCGTCATAATTTCGAATTGGTTTGACGTGGAAATATCAAGTGTTGTGTCATCGTTTCCCTAATTTTGAATTATGTAGGACGTGCTGTCGGGATTATGGGGGTACGGTTCCCCATTAAACCTCCACGTGGCAAATTAGGTTGCCTCCATTATCATTGCGGGGGTTGCTAACGTCTAACCCTTTCTTTGAATACAGGTGTGGAGTCAGGATCGTAAAACTATGGACGTTAAATGTTTGATGAGGCATTCGACTAACGCACGCCCGGCATAAAATTCGTTCGGTATAATGGTCGGTTCTAATGCGATACTGATAATGTGACCGTAAGGTTACAATGTAAAGCTGCAATGAAGATCATAAACGACCCGGCGATATCGAAAAGACTTGTCTGTTTATTTTTTGTCTTTCTCTAAAAGTACTCTCGACACTCGCCACTATTGATCTCGTGCTCGTACAAAAGAAAATGTTTAAGTGATCCAGCTAGCAAACTAGACGAATTCGATGCAGCTTAAGATAGGAGAAACGGAGCTTTCAGTGGAGATTGTACAGAGGCATCGTGCTTGTTGTTTTGCATCCCCTCGTTTATTTGCTATCAGCAAATAAAAATCTGCTGATTATCATTTTTTTTAATTAAGGGAACGAATGCCAGAATTTTACGCCTCCTGCTACCTACTCAAATCCTTCGCGAAATGATAAACAGATGTCTGGATAAACACATAATACATTAGCAAAAGATGAAAGATGCGGTGGGATATTAAAACATTAACCGCTGAATGAAGATGTTGGTAAAGAGCTGCTGTTGAAAGGCGTCGGTGTTGATTAAGTCGAAGATGTAAAATGTCAAACGGAGGAGTGTAATATATTTGGAACATGAGAAAATCTAAAACAGATACGAGAAAAGGAACTAACTTTCGTTGAAAATCATTTATAAGGGGGATACTATCTGACAGGTAGTGGATGTGCTCTAAATCGGCAAAGAAAAAGATTTTAAAAATTGATATTCGAGTTGGAAACAAAATAAGATTCCTAAGCGTAACAATCGAGAAAAGAATGTTTCAATTTAAGTGTGGCAAGAGTTTTAATTTGGGCAGAGTTTTGTTGAGTCTAAAGAACAAATACAGGGTCATTATACATGATTGTCCCATCGCAGTTGGCGTTGAAAACCCACACAAATTTTGGATGTGCCGCCAGCCTCGCAACGTTAGACAAACTAGTAAGCAGATTTCCACTATCGCCGGTAGCGCCACCTATACTAGTCTCACTCATGTTATGAGGCTTGCGGCACATTCAACTACGTCACCAACGCCTACTGCGAGGGGACAATCATTAATAATGACCCTGTATTATTTAAAAAAAATATAAGTTGACGCAATTACACACAAATAATTGATGGCAATTTGTTTCTAAAAGCTCGTGTGTGCTTGCAAGTGAAACCGATAATGCAAAATATGTCAGTAAAATATTTGACTGCCGCAGGATATGTTGTAGAAATTTATTCACGAGAAATATTTGTTTTCGGGATCTGTAATACATAGCATATTACGCTAAATTTAATATTACGAAAGCAATTAAGGGTTTCGTCGATGTTATCCGAAATTTACTGATATCCCGTTTTGTTTTAATTGACCGAAATAAAACATTCTTCCACTATTGGATCGGGGATAAAAAAAAATGTTCAAAAAAATAGATGCCCGCCGGGGCGGTTTAGATAAGTTCTATCTTTTATTAAATGGAAAAAGATACATCAGAAAAGATTATGAAGAAGATTTCGTTGACAGTTTTTCATTTCCACATTATATAATAATAATTTGTAAGCACAGTAAAATTCTAACACTAACATCTCTTATATTTTAGAGAAAGAAAAACGAAGAACATAAAAGTGAACAATCCGTTTCAACTTGAGCTGTAAATAATTTTCGGGATGTTTTTAAATCTTCTGTTATGGTAATTTGTTTTTGTAAGTAATGTATGCCGTGTGCATATCTTTTTGTCAATATTTACAAATTCTTCAACGAAAAAAAAATGGTCAGTTCTGTGATTTTTCTCTTATCAACTGAGATAAGAGTTCAAGGGTGGATCACCCATGATATGAAAGCGAAATGAAATTCCAACCTAAGACATTAGCAACAGTTATATTCAGTGTAATGATGCTGGAGTGCTTTGATACTCTCAAAAAATTCTTTTTTGTTACTCGACCCACACATTTATCTCTGTAATTGCTTCATCGTCTGGAAAATGAGGTTGTGGAACGCTTGCGTCTCCACTCGGTATTTTAGCCTTCTGTCTCTAGATCAAAATTATGAATCCACTCTATGAAATCCTTCAAGAAATCCATTTGGATCCTATTTCGGACTAAATTTGCCTTAAAAGTCAATTGTCGAATACACTACTGGTTTGGTGTTAACTATTCTGTTCCCACTACCTTTCTAAATCGTAATGTGTTATGTTATACATCACTATATTGGGGACCAAATAAATGTTTCCTTGTGTCAAAACAATTCCACGCCTATTGCATGTTCTTTCACATGATTCACTGCCAAGTTCAAAATCTTGGACCAGTTCTCGAAACAGATTCGTCTAATACTCCATAACTCCGCCCATATCCTCCTTTTTTTTTCGACCAGAAGCCACCAACCAAATTTCACATAAAATACTATCCCTGAATGATTATTCCCTAATAAATACATAAATAGTTTTTCATTTGATCAACGTCAGGGACAAGGGATATAAACCACATTTGAAAATTTTTTAATGACTATAAAAATACCAAAAACAGTGTTTTAATGAAGGCTATTAAGATACTGTTTTTGGAAATTTTTATTTTTGCCATGTTGGCAGTATCACGCAATTTCTGTTAGTGGACCTTGAATATCCAACAAAATCAAACGTCAATTGTCAAACAATAACAGTCAGAACAGAAATACCAACCCGAACATCATAGACAAAAAATCCCCCATGTGAAATGAAGTTTCAGCCAAATAGAAATTTTCATAAAACTAACAGAGCAAAGTAGAAAAAATACTGTATTTCACTCCTTTTTTAAGACATTTTGCCGCACTTGCTACTTTAAAGCACTCCTCGCTATGCTCGTCGTGGTTTAAACCCGCGCGTGCGACAATATACCGTGTTATAAAACTTGTATAATATAATGTACGGAGCGATCATTTAAAACATAAATCGAGTTTGCTTTGGAGCCTATGCTATAGCATGGGTTGCCATAGGTAACACGCCGACTTGATTTATTTTTTAATTGATCGCACCGTATATATGACATATTTTCAATTTTAAATCTTTCTTTGATTAATTATTTGATTTTTACATAACTTTCTATTATTTTTGTACTCTTGCGTCCTACTTTACTCGCTACTTTTCCAATATTTTCTGTGCTCTTATTTAAAAAAAACTTATAACCACTCTTATTTTTAGGCGTAGTGAAATTTGAACGAAAGTTTAAGAATGACGAACAGGTTCACCCAATAAGATCAATGTAGCCTGTTGCAATTTTTTTAACTAGAGCTACGAACCAATTTAGTATTCCCTCGAGGTCCGAGCAACAACTAAAAATCCAGTCTTGCTTCTTTTCCTTCGAATGTCAGTTTGAATTTCGACCTAACACATCTGCCCTCCCTGTGGAGCTCCACATCTGAAATTTTGCACTTTCATTTTTTTTTTTTTGTCTTTTTCGACTCCGATCAAACAAAATCGTGATGCACTCTTGCCGAACGTTTTTCTTTCCTGTTCCGTCGTACCTGCGTCAGCTTCGACTTTTCCAGCTATCGATTATCCTCTCGAACTGGACCACATTTTTCTTGTTTACGCCGGTTTTAAACGTTCGCATTGCGAACCTCCGAGGATACGAATCAATTTAGTAATTACGGTGCGTTTTCTTCCGGCCGAATGTGGCGCACGTCGCCGCCGTCCCCCGGGGAGGCCATAAATTCGAGAATTTTGAACGAGGCTCGGCGAACCGCCGTCCCCGCCCCCATCGACGGGAAATACATATCGCTTATTTCCCGACGTTGATGTTTTTTCGTTCGGCGAGACGATGAAGTCGCGAATGTGTTGCGGCTGTTGCGGAGATTGTTCTTTATTCCTTTTACGTTTTCAGATTCTGCATTTTTTCAACACACCGCCGCAAGTCACGGAAACGGAGCTAGTCCAAGTCTTTCAGGATTACGACGTCGTTCCTCCGAAGGCGGTCAAACTTTTTCCTATGAAATCTGAACGATCGAGTTCGGGCCTCCTCGAATTCGAAGATACTACGGAGGCTGTGGCGGCGGTTATGGCGTGCAATCACGCCGCCATCGAAAGTCCAGGTAAGATCACGTCGAAGATTGTTTGTTGCGGCGGAAGATTCTTAAATGATAAGACACACTTCATTTGGTGGATGGTCCCCGAAGGGTCCGGCGGAATGCGGGCTCTCTAATTCAATTGTTCACGCTAATAGAATAAACTGTTTATAATTTTAGTCTTAAATTCGACGGTTTCCGTAGGCGTCAACACTGTAATTCAATGAACATTCAATCTAAATTCTGCGATTAATTGTTGCGAATTTGTTCTCCAGCGTTACAAACTGACAATGGGTAAATACTTTCGAAACCACGTTTCTAAGTTTAAGTGAAAATGCAAATTTACTTTTTTGAGATTTCTCTCACAAGTTGTCCTGTTTGATGCTTTGTTTTGAGTTTGAGGCTTACCTTTAACGTAGCATACTAAAGATAACGTTTTTAATAAAGGTAATATTACTCGTAATTAATGATAACTAGTTTTGTAGAAATTGAAATTTCAATTTTAAAATTGGCAATTATTTGATAATCACGTAAAATATACGCACATATACACAACTGTGTTATTACTTTTTTTTAGCGCAATTGAAAAAAATGGTAATTTATTTCAATACAAAAATGTTGATTTTAGAAGAAATTATTTATTCGACAGCCAATAATTCAATTATTAATCAGTTAATCACATAATAATAGTACAGGTCGACATAATTTGATTTTGTGAATTGGGTTTTAAAATAATTGATGTTAGAATGTTTTTTAACCCAGGATGTGTAGATACCTTCTTTTTATCAAGTTTTGGAAATAATTAAACAAAAATAAAAAAAGAAAATATTTCAATATGTCCAATATTTTAATTAACATTGGTTCTATAATTTTTTTACCAGAAAAATTGTTCTTAACTACCAGCAAAATTTTTTCCGCTGTTTGTACCCACGTTCATTTTTAGATTCCAAGAGTAATCTGTCATCATATACAGTGAGTTCGTAAAGTTCGGAATAAATTGGATAAAACTGTAAGTATTAATTTCTGAGAAAAATCCTCGAAGAGGTCAACTTTGTTTCTAAATCACAACCCCCACTTTTTTCTTCTTTTTCTGATAGACATTCGTACTACCTAAATGATGAGCAAAAAAATTGGTACCTTACATAACAATGAGAAAATAATAATTGATAATTCAAAAATGTAATTTAATTTTTAAGGTAAACATTTTTTTTTCTATGGGTTTAGTTAATATCGAAGGTTTATTTTAATGGAGCAAACAATTTAGAACATTAGCGGCAGAGAATTCGCGCTGAAATGGAACAAATAATCCCTGACATTATTGAGCGCAGTGTACAAAGTGTCGGTAAGCGCTAAATGGTTGGCGGGAGGCAGTTTCAACATTGCGTTGAATGTTATTGGTAACCTTTTGTTTGTTTGTTTTTTTAAGGCCAATTAAAATTTTTACAATACATATTAAATTAAATTTTTGGAGTAAAATTTGTAAAAAATTGTTATGTAAGGTATGAAGTTTAGGTAATGGGAAGGCCTATCAAAAAAAGAAGAAAAAAATGGGGGTTATCATTTAAAAAAAAATATTGATGACGTCATAACTAGGAGATGAAAAGCTGTCAACACAAGTAAAGTATTGAAGAATATGTACTTTCTAAAAACAAAGTGACCTCTTCGAGGATTTTTCTCAGAAATTAATACTTACAGTTTTATCGTTATTATTCCGAACTTTACAAACGCACTGTATATTTACGATTCAGCTGCCTTGTCATCTCTATTTCTTTTTCACCTTACTCTTCACTGCCAGCACCAAGATTTTTGAGTAAAGCAACCCAAGTGTGAAAATAAAACATAAAAATCTCATTACATCCTATATTCTGCTGGCATTTTGGTAACATTTCTTCTGTTAACATTGTGTAATCAGGATTTTAATTATTGCCAAGAAAATATTTAGTATCAGTTTGAAATGCTGTCTATGGTTCTTTTTCGGAAGCATTCTAAATTTCACATTGACTAATGAACGTGGACGCCAACCTTCATTCGTTTCGCGTCAGATACATTTTAATTTTTTAAACGCATATCTTGTTTGTTGAAAGCCTTTGTAAATTGTTTCATTAAACTAAATTTCGCATGAATGAAAATGAACGATACTTTTTCCGGCGGTACTAAATTTGGAGGTACATACAGGCTGTCCCCAAAAAAGAAGACGAGTCCATAACTCCGTTATTTATCCGAAGATTTTAATTATCTGTACACCAAATTAAATGGTTAATAGATTACAAAATGGCCAAATAAATTCAAGTATAGCCCCATGGGCTTCAAGGGTAAACTGTCAAAATATTTTTTTTCAAATGGGATTACATATTTTTTTTAGTAATTCTGATAGAGATTTTTATTCTGAAAACAACAATGTATCACAAGTATACACTTAAATACCAAAAAAATGTAAAAAACGCTGCTATCGTCTATGTTCCATTTTGGGCTAAACATTGGCGGCATGTCTGCGCAATCCCACATATTATTATTTGTCATTTGTTTTTCCAGCTACCTTAATTTGGTTATTACATTGTAACGCAGTGCATTTTGATAGCTTTTCGCTTGGTGCTCGTCATTTGTTTCAAAAGTTAGTGTAATTTTTTTTATGTGAAGTTATACTTGTGATACATTGTTGTTTTCAGAAAAAAAATATCTATGTATCAGAATTACTAAAAAAAAGCATGTAATCCCCTTTGAAAAAAAATATTTTGACAGTTTAGTTTTGAAGCCCTTGGAACTATACGTGAATTTATTAAGCCGTTTTTATAGCCTATTAACAACCATTTAATTTGGTGTATATATAATTAAAATCCTCCGATAAATAAGGGAGCTATGGACTCGTCTTTTTTTTGGGAACATCCTGTATAATATTTTTTCATCCTGGGATTAAGGCATTATTCTGTTTAACTCTGCTGTTTTAACTAAAACTAGGGAACTGATTAGCTTTGTTCGCACATTTCACAATTTTTTTAAAACTGATGTCAGTTAATTTATTCTGAAACAGCACGTTATAGGCAAGAAATATTTACATGATAAATAATGGTTTTTGACGGTTTTCATATAATCAAACTATAGATTACGTCGGCCTACGTAATTATATTCGTTCTTTGATGTTCGTACCGATTTTTTTATAAACGACTCTTGACGGTGTCGAAACCGTGGGATTATTTGTCTAATTGTCTAATGCTAACAAAAACAGTGCCAAAGAAGATTAAGGCGCAGTAATTCCCTAAAAACTTATTGGCACTCAAAGAAACTCGTGTGTGGTGGAAATAAAGTGAAATTTGCTTTGGAAAAAAATTTCATCAATTGTCTAATTTGGTTTTTTTGTTAACCAAAATGACCTCGAAGGTATTGATAAGTTCTTGGCCTAGCACAGAAAAATTACAGTATGTATAGTTTTGTCAATTTCATTGTAGGTCGTAAAATTTTATGGTACTTTAAAGATCTTGCGAAGCTTATAAAACCTAGTTTACCACAGTTTAGCAGGTGATATTTTAAGCAGGGTTGTATTGTACATTTTGTATATGTATGTATTTGCATTGTACGGCAAATGGCTCGCGCGCTTCCCGACCATTAATCACTCATAATAATGCAATAAAATTTTACGACCCACAATTAAAATGACAAAACTATACACTGCTGTCTCAGTTTTACCTGCTTCTAAGTAAACCATCAGAATTATTTTTTGTCCCAAGAGCCAAACCAGCATGTTTTTATTCCTTTGATTGTTCTTTTGTTTGTTGATCGTAATTATGCATCCACATTTCGTTCATACAATCTAAAAAAATCTCCGCAAGATATTTTTGGTCAGGGTTTAGACATTTGGACATTCACTTAGCGATATTTTTTTATTATCGAAGTCATAAAAGACAGGTTCTTAGGAAACCTTCACAATAAGTATTTTTTAAAGTTAAAGTTTTTTAAAACAAGTAATTTGAACTGGACAACGGACAAGACGTTGTCTTCTGTCGGGACCACACCATACAGTATAGGGTTCTTGCAGAGCAATGAAAATTTATAGATTCATCTACTTTTTGCACCAAACTCAACCGATTTAGCCTCCTTAATTTTTCACCCATTCTCATACTTACAATAATTTTTGAAAGGAAAGAATATCATTCTCGAGTATATACTTGGGGAATTTGAAAAAATGATTAGAAATCATGGAATTAATGAATCAACGTATCAAAAATTGATAATAACAAATTGTTGTCAACTGCCTTCACATTTAATTCTCAAATAATAACAATAATTAATTGTTAGAAAAGTAAAACAGTCATTTTGATTATAAATTTTTAAATGTAATTTAAATTTATTTCAAAAGCACTGACTGATTGAGCTTTTAGATTTTTACATTAACATTTACATGAACACGTAACAGGTTGTTTATTCCCTCAGTTATCTAAATAATGCATCAAACATTTATATGACAATTTATGAAATGATTTTAAAAACACAGTTTATAATTTGTACGTGCAAATAAAAATGTTACATGGTTCCCACATTTACAAAAGAAAATCTGACCAGAAGAAACAGTAAGCAAAAAAAATTCTATAACGATGTCATTCATCTTCATTTTTCAATAAAGCATGTTTTATAAAGAAACAAAGAAATTTCTAATTAAACATTTTTCGTATGCTCATTTCTAAATATGTTGGTTCATTAAATAATCGCAACAAAGCGTGACTAAAGGAAGTAAAATAATTAGTTACAATTACGTCATGCAATGTTAGTTTGTTAGCGAGAGCTAAACTTGTTTTAATGTAAAGTAAATGTTAAACAATGTAGAACAAAAGGAGAATAAAAGAATTTCCTTAGGCTTCTAATGCAAATTGCAGTAAATACGGCTTTGTGAGTTTAATACCGTCGAGATCACGACAAATGAATAAAAATTTTACTTTGCATTTTACTTAACTACATACATAATTGTCTGTAAATTTTCAATAAACCACACAAGTGCGGTAAAGTATGTTATTACGTATAAAAAATAGAAAAAAATATAACATTTATGAGCTTGTTTTCACTTAATCCTGTCGTACAGGAAGACAAGCATTTTATTTAGATTTTCTGCATAATTTGAATTTTCATACATTCTTAACGCTTAGTGCAAAAAAGACAAACTACAGACAGTATTTCTTTATTATGGTCATGATTGATATTAAAAATAGCAAAGTTTTACCTTGCACTTGACTTAACTGAACCGTTGCGATGAAGTGTCACTAAACCGCACAAGTGCAGTAAAGTATGCACTTACGTATTAATAAGAGATAAAATGTAACGTTTGCAAAAATTCAGGTTACGTGATACGCTCAACGAACTTTTCTCTTCATCCTGTTGTACAGGAAGACGTGAAAATTTAATTTTGATTTTGTGCCTAATTTGAATTTTCATACATTCTCAACGCTTAATTAAGTCTTCAGGACACCAACTGCAGACAGTATGTCTTTATTACAGTCATGACAAATATTAAAAGAAATAAACTGCAGAATAAACATTCGCGGTCAACAGAGTTGGTGGTAAATAATAAAGATTCTAAATTAATTACTAGATTTAACAACTCAATTAATTAAATATGCAGATGCCGCTTCATATTTCATAAATTACTCAACGAAAGTTGAGAAAATGCCGTCCAGACTTGTGTCTCAAATCAAATAAAAAGTGGTGGCCAAGTTTCAACTTGTTTATGTGTCAACGTTCCCGCATAAAATATTTGTTTAATTAATTCACATTTGTTTTATTTCGAATTGCAATTAGCATCTCGTTTATTTATCGCGGACTATTTGTCACTAGAATTCCTGGCGTTTTGCAAAAAATCGCCTAGAAAGTTGCACTTTAATTAATAAACGTCCGCTAAAAATGAATAAATAAACTAGACAGTTTAACGACCCGGTCGCAGCATAAAATCCAAAGAAACGACGCCGGCTGACAACTATCGACAGTACTCAAACGAGTTAATTCATCCGGAGCGTAATTTATTCGGACGTCGGGATTCCAACCGGACCCCTTCGAATTTAAGACAATCATCTCCGATCGAATGAAGTGTGTCGTCGATGTGTGGTGCAGATCCTGTCTAATTTGACCGATTGATTGACTGTTGTAGGCACAAAGTTCCCTTTCATAATGAAACTGTGTTTCTCGTCGTCCCGCAGTATGACAATTCGAAACGGCGACAACAATTCCAATGGAGCTGGGGAAAAACGAGAGTCCGAACACTAAGCTCCGCACCCCCTAAATAACCGATACATATCCTTTCCATATACCGTATGTCCATGATACGTTATTGTTAGTTGAATGAGTACTTAAAGTACCGTTTTCGTTCATTAGATGATTGAATCTCGTTACGAACATACACGGTTATGTTCCAAATATTTTTTTAATTGTTGATATTATTTAATGAATTTTTGTTTCTTTGTTGTTGTCAACGTAATTGTCAAACAGTAATTCTGCGATTCCCCTAAAGTAAAATTAAACTAGGCAAATTAGTATTACATATCTTAAAGAAGTCGACGTGGATGTTAAAAGATTGTGTGGAACACAAGTTTTTAGCGCAATTTTTAAATGTTTAATTGCAACGACGTAGACGTAACGTTTTTTAAAAACAAATTAGGAGATATTTATTGTTAGAAGAAATAAAGAATAGTACTGTATATTTTTATTTGCACTGATTGTGTTACACCCATGGTACTATAAAGAGGTTTGTTGAGTTATGTTATTATTATTTATTTCGCCGATGGCTTGTATCGTGTTTCATTCATTGAATAAAGTTTCCTTTCGTTGTCCCATTACGTTTCGAACATGTGATGTATACTATTTTTTTTTTCGTTTTTGAATTATTGTACATAAGATTCGACGCTTTGTCTGATTGTTTCGACGTGATGTAAATATTTGAATAACTGAAGTCAATATTGAATAACTCTAAATTCACTAAATATCTAAGCAGAACTACGAAACTGAGCAAATAAAAAATACCATATTTAGGAACATATCAATTGTATTATTAACGAAGAAGTATTTTGAAGTCTATTTTTTGTGTGCTTTGTACTTTTCATATATTTACTTTGATAGTAGGAGGCTACTAGACGGTGTGAGTCGGTGGATCTGCGACCGCTTAAGTTGCCAGCTTCAGATTAAGGCTTAGCTAATGACAGTTTCGTCCTGCGGATCTAATGTCACTTTAGTTAAATGTCTTCCTAACATATGTGTCCCAGCCCAACTCGGACCTAATCGACAAATCTGTTGGCTGGGACGGCCATGTGTTATCGATGTTCTAATAGTGTTTGTGTATGGCGTATTAAGACATGTGCAATAACAGTTGCACGGTACATTTCGACCACCATATTGTTGATGTCTGTTTTCTTATTTTAATATGGTGTAGTTGATTTCAAACATAAAAGACAAATAGTTAGTTCATATCACATAGTATTAATTATTCGTACTTGTAGATTTAGAGTTATTTTTGTGGGGGGCGGGACGGCGCGGCCCCCAGTTCAGTTTCTATTCCTCACCCATGGACCAAGATGGCGTCTGGTGGCAGGGCCGGCCGGCCCCCCGCGCCGTTACTGTTGTAGGAAACTCAAAATATGGATAGATATTGGTGATTTCTAGGTGATAAAGTGATTTTCATTGATTATGTTTCGATCTAGACATACATATCCGAGAGACATCTATCGATCTATTTTCTGTTGACGTTTGCATATCAGTAATCAATGAAAAGACGAGCTCTTCATGTGTGTTATTAATTTTGTAGTATTCTATGAAACTGCATTCTATAATATATATGTCGTAACAAAACATTAGTTGAGTCAATTATCTGTGCCTATAGCAGTGGTAGTCTATCTCTGTCTATCACACTCTACTCCAACTCTATACCTTTACCACCTTGTTTCTCTCTGTGCTGTGATAAATTCGTCAACTCCGAGACTGCAATTTATTATAGGTCTGCGAGAGCAATTGTACATAACTCGACCCGTTGATTTTTTTCGCTTGTTTTTTCTCGAATTCTAGTACAAATTCAGTATTAATGACCCACGAGACTCACCTGGGAATCGGACGGAGCCGTCGAAACGTGATTGATATTGTTGAGCAGCTCTGATTGTGTCGCTTTTTCCCTTTGCGTTGCGATACATAGAGTGTCGCTTGAAATTTTCTTTTCGATATCACAGAGGGAGACAAACACACCATACCTAATACAATGCTTACACGTTCAAAAATACATCAACATGCGTACAGACATGACAAGTTAAACATAATACACAAATAATGTTAAGTAAATGTATGTATTTTCCGATGCTGTGTGTATATATTTAAATTATTCAAAGTATTATAATATACGCGTAATTGTATGCCAAATATTTTCTGGCATTTTATTTTTGTACATGTATTGTTCCCAAAGACAGTTTTTCATATTAAATTTAAAAAAATATATGTACATATTGGAACATACCATCTACAAGGATAGAATGGCTAGGTTCAGTATTACTAAAAGTCAATTCATTTTTTCAATAATGTAAATAAGTTATATTTCATCGCTGAAATAAGTAAATTCATTATGAATTCATGTGTTTTTGAAGTGTAAGAACGATCCTCGCTCCGTACACCGATCCCCCCTCCTCCAAAAAAAGTCGGCACTAGTCATGCGAGTCACTGTACTCGACGTTAGCTTGTCGAGTCGCTGTACACGCCAAGTCGCAATGAAAACGATATTTATTTACAATAAATCTTTATTAAAAAGTGTACATAAAGTATTTAAACACGGCAATTTGGGCTAGTCGGTTTTAGAAAAAATAAAAATCTGTTTGGTTGTTTTTTTTTGCGTGTCCTGACAATGTTCCGGTGTCGTGTGTTTAAATACTTTGAGAAAATGCTGCTGTGTACACTTCGTACAAATGTTATGAGAGTAACAACCTCCACCTTGCCTATAAAATGTACGATACACCTCTACAATTATTTCTTTACAAAAAATAGTGTCAATTTTCTTTTTTATAAATTGCATAAATTTCGTCTATGTTATCTACATTTCTTACAAAACCATTTTTGACCAGCAAAAATGAGTATTAACAACTTGTTGAAGAACTTGAATCGATCTAAGAGTAATTTCCAAGGCCGCTAACTCGTAAGTTTTGTAATTTGTGCGAAAAGCTTGTACAAAATGTTGTAGGAGAAATCTTCCAGAAGAAGCGATACGTCGGTAGCCGCCTTTCAGGAGCCCCTCTCCGGGTCCCGGTGGTTCTGATTGGCGGCTGGCACTTGTCTGGACCCTTCTAGCGCGTTGGCTTCCAAGGCTTTGTGTTTTTTGTGTTTTTCTGGAAGGAACGGTCAGATCGAGACATTTGAGCAGTTGGAGGCACTTACTGGCAAGCTTCAGCATGATCACGCCCCACCAGATCGACCATCCCCAGCCCACCAGGCAGAAGAGGACGGTGAAGAACTGGCCGACGCCGATGATCAGGTTGATGATGAAGGAGCCGATGCGCGGCCGCGGTCCGTCTTTCTGGGAGAAGCGTGGTTTGCCGATGCACAGGCAGAAGAGGCCGCTCAGGATGGTGCCTGCAAAAAAATATTAGACTTGGGGGTGGGGGTGGGGGCCGCGGCGTACCCGTTCCGGGGCCGATGCAGTTCATCACCAGGCAGAACCAGGCCAAGCAGACCGGGAGGACCGGGATCGCCGCCTTCATCTGCGAGGTGCTCTCCACGAGGCTGGCGTCGATCTTCGGCTTGACGTCCTGCAAGAACCAAAAAAAAAATTTAATCAACAACAAAAGAAAAGTAAAATTATTGCGACTGTTCGGAGATGTTTTATTCGATTTTTATAAAGTTGTGTTTTTTGTTTCTTAATTTTTTTCCACCGGAATTAGATAACGAATGAAACGAATCATTCGTTGTTGCAAGAAAAGTGTCGTCGTTGTTCTGCTGAGACGAAGTGTGATTAGTGTAATCAAAATTAAAGAGAGACTTCAGTGCTTCGTGTTAGAGCTTTTTATTCGTTGAAAGTGCAAAGACGAATGAGATTTTATTGCCCTAAATATCTTTGTAAACTACGGGAAAGGAAAATGAAAATGGTCCTAGCGAGTTTTATTGATTGTCGAGAAAAGGTAAGTAGTCATTATTTAAAAATGTTTGTGGATTCTTTAAAAAATGCAGCGTCATTACTTTTTCTTATAATATGATAGCATTAATATTAATGCTTCTCTAAACACTAAATTTGTGATTTGTTTAGACTAAACACAATACTTTCTATTAGTTCTCAGGAACATGACTTTAAATGTCCCAGTTTATAATTTTCTAGAGGAAATAGTTATTTGGATCACTAGTCCAGAAAATGATATTTTGCGAGTGTGAGTAGTATTGCGTAGCCAAGGCGTCTAGCCGAGGCGCAAGACGAGCACTCGCAAAACATTTTCTGGACGTGTAATCCACAAAATTTTTCATGCCGACAAATTAAAAATCATTAAAAAAAAAAGAAAACTATTAATTAATTCAACCAAAGTAACTTCTATGTCAAACTTTGTTGACATTTAAGAATCAATGCTGCCAGCCCATTCTCTAGTGATTTTTTAACCAAGGTCACTTTTGTAAGTACTTGGCCGGGAATTTAACGTTCCCGGCGGATTTTGAATCATCCAAAACCGTCGATAACGGCCGGCGGCAGGAAAATAACTATTGCATACCAAGGCCGCGAAATCGTACCCCAGAAAAAAATTGTCGCCGAGGCCACTCGTGGCCGAGGCAGCACAATCTCGAGGATTTCGCGGCCAAGGTGTACATAACATTTTTTGTGGAGAGAATTGTAGTGAAAGTCATGTTTCAGTTTCGTGTGGGTACTCCTCCAGAGTTAAAAAGTACCTACGTATTATAAATTCTGCGATTTCTAATTTCATACCAGAAAAATCTAAACGTCAGTCTTAGATGGAAACTCTAATTTGTATCAAATATTAAAATGATGTTTATTTTAACGGTCGCGAAATTTGATTTCGCGGCCTGGTTTAGGTACGCGAAGTGCTCGTTTCGCGTACGGTTGCACAAAAACACTTGAATAAATTAATACCTCGACTGGAACTGACGGCGTCAGACTCTTCTTCTTGCTCATCATGGAAGCCCTTCTACTGTCTTGTATCTCTTCAATCTTTGGCTTCTTCCTGCACTTGTCCAAACAGAACATCCTCCGCAGAACCCCTTTACAACACATCTTCGAACACCGCGATCTAAAACCAACCAATAAACCTTCCAAATCATTTGTAAATTTCACCTGTGTACTTGTCTGGAGGAAGATCGCTCAAGATGCTATCCCTCCTTTCAGCCACCCAACTCTCCTTCCGTTTCCCCGTCGGGAAGCACCCAGTATCCCCTACTTTATTCTTGCCGCAACACTTCATCCTCTCCCACAGCTTCTTCTTGGGCTCGTCGTTCTCGATGTTGATGGTGACCTCGGGCTTCTTCCTCCTGCAGCCGAAACACCCCTTCTTCGCTCCCTCCTCCTCGGTCTTCATCGCCGCCTCCTTGTCCACCTCTTTCTTTTTGCACCGCTTGCAACACGCTTTCTTTTTGCATGTCGTGAAGAATCGCGTGCAGACATTTCCTTTGGGCGGTTCTTGGGGTTCTTGTTGCGACTCGTTGGTGGGTTGGTGGGGGGGCGGCAGCCTGTAATGAGAAACGGGGAATTATTTCTGGCATTTGTGGAAGGTTTCAGAGTGTCGAAGGGAAATATTTGCAGCTGCGAAAACAAAAGCCCCTTGAAATATTCAACGTTCAAGCTTGCCGGGAAAGGTAAATGGGACGTTTGTGCAGGAACAGCTGAAAAGTTTAAATTCCGCAATTCCTGCTGTTTTCTCTGGACCGTAAATGTCTCAGTCAGCCTGGAGTTATTTCAGCAGGGAGGCTTGTCGTTATTTTTTAAAAGGACGAGAGTGTTGATGATGCTGCAAATTATTCCAGCGACAAGATGTTCTCTCTTAATGTTTTAAAACTTTTGAAATGTTTGCTTTTAAACTCTTTAAAAAAATATATCCTTTTATTATTTCATGAAATTAGAAATTGACACTTGCTAGACGTGCTCTGTGCTTTTTTTACTTAAAGTAAACAGTAACATTTTTTGAAGATTTCACTTTTTCTCAAACAATTTTGTGTTTTACATCAAAAATCTTTTTTAGTCCCATATATTTTCCTTGGAAATAAATAATAAAAATATCGAAAAGGAGTAAAATGTTTTTATCTATGACCATGCAGTATCTCACTCATTTCAGACAGGTAACAGCTCCCTTTAAGCACGCCGTGCGGTAATAAATATTTACGGCACAGCAAATAATGGAGAAAATCAAACAAGTTAATTAATGTTTATACTTAAGAGTCCTTTCAAATTAAGTTCGTAAAATTATTCACATGATGTGCGCAAAAGAAATTTTACTCAATCTCCTATATTTAGATATTCCACTCTGACTTTATTTTCTTAAAAAAAAAATAACAATACCATTGTTTACATTTAATGTTAGATTTGTTTTATAAATTTATGAATGTGGACTGATTGTATATTTTTAAATTTTCAAAATTTGAATCACTTATTTACAAATTACAATTTTTCCTTTATTTCTTACTCCTCAACTCAGAATATTTCTAAGAAAATAAAATTGTTATGAGTATCGATTTTGTTAATTGCCTGAACGCTGTGCCGGTACATTTAAAATGACTAAAAAATTTTATTGTGCATTTTCTGAAAACAGTTCCTTGTTTTGCCCTTGAAATTTTTTAGCTCGTGCTTTCTGGAATATCGACTGAAAAAACTTCTTACATGACTGATAAAGCATTAGAGAACCCAACTGAACACGCACTTGATCATATCAAAATAAAAATTAGTAGCCATACCCTCCATTTTCTAGAACTCCGTAACCGTTGTACTCCTCGTGTAGGGGCATAACGTATATATACGTCATTTTCGCAATCTGCTCCTTCTTCCACAACATTTATTTTCCGTTTTGCCCACCCTTATCTATTTATTATAATTTCTTTGGTGCGACAACCCCCCTGCACAAATTCTACTCGTTTGTGACCACACAAAACAACACGAACATCTTTCTTTGTGACATCTCCACAACAACCATGAGAAAAAAGTTGCATTCACTTCCGACAACACTACTATTTGCGTGAAAATTGATTTGTTAACTGTCACTGAAATGGTGTTTTATGTTCCGCGCGTTCCAACGCGTCGATGGACGCTTTCACGACTTCAATGCGGCCGCAAACGTCTTACATTATGGTGCTGGACAACGGCCAACCCCCGAACAGTGGCGGCGCTAATGAATTTTTTATAACCGGAGGGCTCGTAAATCAGTTTAATGGAAGCCTGATTTACATTATTCCACTTTTTCTTTGTTGTAAGGGTTGTTATTTAAGAGGGGCAAAATTCTTTGTCCCGACCCACAAAAAATTTTAACGGAAACAAGCGCAAGACGGCCAATGACAAGGATTCCCCCCCACTTTGTTTAAAAATGGTGGAAACAACCACACCCATTAAACGCATTTTTGACATCTCTTTTCAATCATTCCAATAACTTTATAATTCTGACTCAACGACTTTTGCCATTTTAATTTCTGTTATAAGTATATTTTTACCAGAGAAAAATGTTTGCCAAAGGAATTATATTTTGATAATAAATATTGTGTACACCTTGGCCGCGAAATCCTTTAAAATCCTCGAGATTAGGCTGCCTCGGCCGCAAGCCGCCTCGGCGACAATATTTCTCTCGGTACGTTAAAGAACGATTTCGCGGCCTTGATATACAAACAACTATTACAAAATGGTTGAGAATTTTTTTTTCTTGTAGTAAAGTTTGTTACATATTTATTTTGTTACATTTTCTATCTGTTGGAATACAATTTTATTATTTTGTTTTATTAGAAAAAATAATGTAAATGGTGGAGGCGCCGGGTTAGTTTGTCCTCCAGGTAATTTTATTCTGATTTATCTTGCTTTTTTTATTATGTACTAAACGTAAATTAGTGCTATTTTAAACAAATGACATTTACTGAATAAATTTGCTTCTTGATTCTTTGATTTTTATTATAATATCTGATTAATTTTTTGAAAAAAAATCAATTTTCTTCGAGACTTTCTTGTGCAGAAACTTCCATTTTTAAAATAATCAAACCAAATACCTCACGTAAATTTTCATATCTAGATTTCAGTTTGTTTTTTAAAATCAATAACACTTTTGACATTACTTTCAATAAATTTATTTTTATGAAGCCTTCAACACTGTTCAAGTGAAGTGTCAAAACCCCTGACCCTTTCTCCCCATTTCCGCGTTTGCCCAGCAGGTGTCCACCCACCGTCAAGGTTAACATTCCGCTTTTCCTGTTACGCCACTGGACCGTCTGGACACGCCATTTTCCACTTGCTGGCCATTCCAGACGGCGAAATCACGCAACCCCACAATAACAAGAAAACCTCCTTCGACCCTCAAGAACTGCTTAAAACCGAGACTTATGGTAATCCGTGTCAGGGTTAGGGGTTTGCTTTCTCCGATGTGTACACACAAGGGGAAGAAGCGATCGCTCCTTCGGACGCTCCCGCCTCGATTTCGTCCTTCGGCACTTTGGAAATTTCGCGTTTCGATTTTTTTATTACGGTGCGACCTTCACTCTAAGTGAAACTTTGATTAATGGTGGTTATCGATTTCGCATAAAGGGGCGAATTTGCTGGCGGTTTTTCGGGGCAGATTAGCGTTTCGATGATTAATTTGGCTACTTGCGATGGAGTTTGTAAAGATAACAAAGCAAATAGAAGAGGATGAAACAAAGTGATGAAAGGGGAAGCGGAGTAATTAATTTTGCGATGTTACGGTTGGTTCAGACCTTGAAACTTTCTAAATTGGGGTTTTGTGTGGTTTTAAAATTGACTTAATTACGTTTTGAATTTTGTCTTCATTGTTGATATAAATTTGTCTTGTGATAAAGCTAATTGCCTGCTGCGCCGCAAGGTTGTCAATATTATGATATTTATTGTCCTGTGGCTCCCATTATTCCAGTAGACGTACCTACGCAATTTTCCACGACGAAAACACACTCTTGCTTTATTTATACGATTTTAACGCAAATCCGGAGGAATCAATTCGGCGATAAAAATCATCTGGGAAATTACGTCACCGCGCGTTTTTCGTATCATTAACCTTTTATCGTTTCATTTCCATATTTAGTCATTTTAATAATTTAATATAGAAATTGGCGACCTCACTTGTGTTTTACTATTTTTATGCTTTTTGCATAATTCACAGAAGTGGTAAAAAATGTGTCGGCCGAGCTTTTAACAGGTCGCGTTGGTTGGCGTTGTTTCGGCTAGGTGGCGCTTTCTTTCAGGATCTCGAAGGAAATGGAAACTAATGAAACGATGCAACTTTGAAATATGATAAAGTTGCGTGTGTTTCGCTTTATTGTTATTAAGTTTTCTCCAAATGACTCGTTAGGAAATTTCAAATAAATTAGCCGCGATTTAAAAATAGTATTGTGGGGTTTGTAGAACAAACACATTTTTTTCTCATTCCAAAAGCTGTCAACGCGGTGGAACTGTTTCAATAAATCAAGGCCTAGAAAGAACATTTATAAGAGCGATAAATTCTGCGTTTATTTATTAATTATAAATTCACGGTGAACTTTTTGTAATAAAAGGCGGTACATACAAATCACAGTAATAGCTATTTTCAGTACAAGTGAGCAAAGGAGTTCATTTAATCACGAGGACGCAAGTTGGGCGGCCGAGCCGTAGGCGAGGGTCCTAACCGGACAAACTCACAAAACATTAATTACACTTTACTCACTAGTGAGAAAATATTTTTTCCTCACTAGTGACTGAATTGCCATCTTTGCTCACACTATTTTCAGTGAGCAAAGACCCCTGAAATTCAATGATCATGGATAAAATTAATTAATCAATCGATCCCAGTGAATAGCTCATTTGATTATTATTTCCTTTGGAGCTTTTTGATTGTATCGGAAAATACATGTACGTACAGGATATCCGTTATTAAAATATAAAAAAAATCTCATCAAAATAAAAAAAATTGTAAAATTGTGTTGTGTACAGGGTGGGTAGAGTAAAACAATCGATTGATTGTTATCAATTTGAAAACTTGCGTTTGCAATTTTTAAGGTGATTTTTAAGGAAACTGATTGGTGTCGATAAAATGAACCGAGAAATTGCCCATCATTCCTGGAACACCTGTATGATACAGAAGCTCAAATGTTTTTTTATAAATGTTTCAATGCTTTAATTTCCGTTGAAGTAGATCAAATCTGGCAACTATATTTTATAGATCTGATTATGACCAATTGATCAGCAAAGGCTACACGATTCTATTTTTAACAATGACCGAGAAGATGCCGATATGGCTATACAAAAATGGTGGAGGCGCCGGGATTTTCATGCCTTTTAAATCATTCTTTGTTCATTTTTAAGTTGACGTCAGAAATAGATATTTCCAGTTTTCTTTATCCGCACCTGAATTTGAGATATCTAAATTATTTTAGATTTTTGGCACCTTCATCAATTTTAAATCACCAATTGTCAATTTTGTCGCTTGATATCAGAGATATAATTTTGCTCAAACTAATCACGGCCTCGGCTTCGCCTCGTGTCTGAAACCTAGTTTTCGCGCTGGAAAATACACCTACCGTACTTAAATGTAAATTCCTACAACGGTGGAATGAAATCTATTGAGCTAGCAGAAAAAAAATTCTTCCACGAACCCCTCCCCCTCCCAATTAATTTTTATTGTATGACATTGCAGTTTTACTTGTTACATACTAAACCCAACAGAACACTGGTTCCATTCAATTTTTCAATGAATCGCTGAAAAATATTGATCTGTACAAGATGTCCCACAGTGGGGTTACGTGAAGGGCAAGGTTTGTAGTAAACCTATCCACTGCTCGATCACGGCCTTAACAATCAATAGTTAGTGAAAATATTTCAGCCGTTTCTGACCCACAATTCTGTCAAATATGTATCGTCATGCTATAGCTATTATAAGACTTGACACTACAAAAATAAACCACACAGCTCATTAATTCCCGATTAGAAAGTGTAGACTGGAATTTACACCCTCTTGACCCGGGGGTGAAACATGCATCTTGCAAAATTGCTCTGACCTCAGCAACGTGCATAATATTTGATTTGTAGAATCGATTCACAACAAGACCATCTGTCTCGAATTTTGTACACCCCTAGGATCTGCACGGACCATGTCCGATATCACGATATGCATTATAGAGAAGTTTTAAATATAACCGGAGTTATCTCGGTCTGATCTTGCGGATTAGTCGTCGATGGAATTGTTTACGAAACGCGAAGAGGGATTTCTTGGACTTCCGCATACGCCACTTTTAAAAACTAACGATCGCTCCATTTACATTAAGTACCACCTTTTTTCAATGAATTATTCATATGGATAAGAGCGAAGGATATTTTGAGTTGAGTTGTGACATTCGCATTGTTCTAACGAATGAAGAAACCGAGATAAAGAAAAATTGGGGAAAAGGAGGTCGACAGGTGCCATTGCTGTCGCAAAAAGAAGTTAGCAAAGAGAGCATCCTTGTTGTACACCGAAAAAATCAAGGCCGAGATGTATATCAAGGAGAAATTAATTGCTAATTGCTAAATTAAATAAGCGCGTTTGGGGGTTGAAAAAGTTGAATGAGAATTTTTGGGTGTCCTGCCGAGTCCTTAATGGTGGAAAGTATGCAAATCAGGTCCTGTCGTCTCGATAATAGACGTACTTTCGACAACTTTGGATTTGTTCACCCCTGGAAAGTCGCGTGCTTCTTAGCAGTATCACAACAATCGCTGACCGGTCACGTGACTCACCCCCAAGCTACAGTTCGCCTCCCGAGATTTCATATTTTTACATGTTTTCAAATCGCGCCAGGTCCAGGACAAAAATTCACAATTAATCACCAGAAATTGCTAATTTTTGGGACGACCCAGAAACCCTTATCGGCGATAAGGGTGGAATTTAAAAAACGTTTAAGTGCTCGCGGTTCCTCGACGAGGGAACATTTCGAAGGGAGCAGCGGCATGCAAAGGCCAAAGGGCTAAGTGCACCTTTTATTTTTTTCCTCTCGTGGAGATGAGAACGGACCTCGTGTGTAGGGTGTCCCACCCCCGGAATAATTTCGAAAAAAATGTGACAAAAAAATTGGGTTTTATAAAAATGTGTCTTTTAATGTCACAAATCATTAGATTTTATCACAGTAAAATCTTGTTTTTGTATTTGTAGAATAGTTATTTTCATATGGGTAGCGCTGTTAGATCACTTTTCAGGTATGAGGCCGAAGTTTGAAGCACGAGGCGTCAGCCGAGTGATGCAAAACAGGCCGAATACCTGAAAACTGACAGGGCACGAATATTGAATAACGTTTTTCCGTGTTCGTTTGGGCAAAGTCTTAAAAAACTTTTAATTGTAAATTTTGAGGTTATATTTGACAGATGTCTAGTTAGGTAGGTATATAAATTGAAAAGTTTATATATTTAGTTATATACCACTTTTCACGTTATGTATCTTGAGAAACGAACACGAAAAAGATTTTTCTCATCCCTCGTGTATTTATTGCCCTCGCTGCGTAAACTTTATCGGGATGAAAAGATACATTTTGGACCCTTGTGATATAATATACTATTATTATACAGTTTGAGAAACTACTGAAGACTATAGCGAAATTTTTGGTTTAAGTGAAATAATTCTATGTTATTTCTTGGCTTTATCGCGACCCTCGGAATTTCCCTTAGCGGAAGTGTTTAAAATATTTGAAATATGAGACCCCAGTGTTGTGCGATTTTTCCGTGCGCCTAATAAGTCATATTAATTCTCCCGTAATAATTTTATGGCCGCATTTATCTGAGTCGAATTAATCCCGTCTCGGCTCATTACCCAATCATCAATCTCATAAGTGACCCTTGAACTTTTGTCCTCCGACTGGTCAATTAAGTTTTTCGCACGCACAGAACCTCTTGACCGGAGTATGGATTAGTGGACCACTAACCCAAATATGAACTAAAATTAGTACCGCACGACAATACCATTTGTACCGGAATTTAGATGTTCATTATTTTTAATTGCGGCAATTTGGACCACCTCCTGGCAACAAGCAATTAAAAGTGGAACAACTTAAATTACGACAGTCATTTCCTGTTTGTAATTGCGCTGAAACTCACCCCGGCCTCTCGTTCAACCCGTTGGAGGTGTCGAACCTGATGTTGCCGCTCTGGACCTCCACATCCATCGGCTTCTCCTTCACGGTGATCCTGATGGGCTTGACATCGTGGGCCACCACGGTCCTCGCTTCTATGATCCTGTCGTTCACACTCTTCTGCACCGAATTCCCGATCTTATGCTCCGGACTCAGCTTGCTCATGTTGTTCTGGACGTGTTGCTCCAGCACCCTCGCCGATGGTACTATCCCCGTGGACGTCACGTGGTTGCTGTTTTGCCCGTTCGGTTTGACAGCAGGAACGGCGACGTTCTCCTCCACTGTGGGCAGAGCCGTGGTGGCGTTTTTCGTGTCCAAGGCCGGATTGGTGTGCTTGGCCTCGTTCGACATGGAGATGATTGCGCTTGCTGCAGGTGACAGTTTGGTCAAGCCCGATTCTTTGATCAAGGTTTGCGTGTTGATGACAGTGTCGTTCATTTTGTTCATTGCGTTTGATACACTTGTTGCACTCAGGACGCGACCGTCCACCATGGGCGCCATGGGTTTGCTTTCGGATCTTGGAGTGGGTTTGGAGGGATCGGTTTTGGTCTCGGCGGGGTCGATTTTGGCCTCGATTTTCAAGGGCTGGGTCACGGTGCTTGTGGTGCTGGAAACCACCGTGGTGGTCGATGGTTGCAAAAGCTCTGAGAGCTTCACAGCGCTTTCGGATTTCTTCAGAGGTTCGGCTTGGTCCTTCGTTTCGTTCTTGGTCGAAGCTTCAGCAGTATTATTGTTGCTGATGTTACTGCTGCCGCCATTATTATTATTATTGCTACCCTTATTGCCCGCTTTCTTTCCATTTGCATCCTTCACATCTTTACTCTTTCCCGCCTTGTCTAAATTCCCTTCAACACTTTTATTAATCGTATTGTTCTTACTATTAACATTATTATTATTATTTTTACTAGTTACAGGATTATCGTTACTGTCCTTTGCCACGTTTTTATTACCAGCTTTACTATTATTATTATTTCTGTAGCTATTTACATTAGTTTTCGGATTCGTCCTTTTGACACTTTCCCTTCTCTCTGTCTTCCTTCTAGCGACCACAGCGTCACTATCTTCCGTTTCTTCGCTAAGCACTTGGGGTTTAGGAGGCACTTTTGGTTTAGGTCTACTAAAACTATTAACTTTAGCTTGCACATTTTTGTAGCTTTTCATTGGAATCCTGGTGGGTGAGGTGGGATTCTTTCCGGGACTGGGCTCCCTGCTGGCATTCCTCGACGCCGCCTTCGACGCCGGCCTCGAGGAGTTCCTGGGGGGTCTATTTACAAACGAGCGACTCCGCCCCGGCGAACTAAATTTACTCTGTTGCTGACTACTAGTGTACAGTTTTGGGGAAGACTGGGATTGACTTGGCTCCGGTGAACTCCCCACGATGGGGGAGAGCCTCTGGAAGGTCCTGTTGTAGGCTTGTTGCCGCCGCGGGCTCGGGGGCGGCCTCCCCGCCACCTTCGGCGGGGCTATGTTCGTCAGACTTTGACTCAGCTGAGCGTTCAGCTTTCTCCTGTTGGGAGACGCCTGGAAGTCGACGACTCTCTCCCCGAAGGCGGCGGCGCTGCCGCGACGGGACAACCGCGGGATTTTCGACTTCCCGGGGGAGTCGCTGATGACGTAGGCCTCTTGTGGGGGCGGCGACGGGATCGGAGAGGCGTGACGCGAGCCGACCGGGTTGAAGCCGCGGCCCCGGAACGGGCTGACGCGGCCTGTCGGCGAAGGACTCCGGGATCCGGGGGCGCTGGTGGGTTCGGCCAAAATCGCGAAGGACATGTTCTTGTGTCTTCGGGCAGAGGGAGTAAGCCTGGACACAAAGCTTTCATTGTGATTTTTAATACTTTGCACGATTTGTTGGTTACCTGTATGGCTCAGGAGCCAGAGGAGGATCTTGAGGGGTGGCGTCCTCTGGTGGGAGTACAGTGAAGGCTCCAGGTGTTTTGTAGCGCGAAGGTATTTCATTGTCGTAGTTTTGGCCAGCTCTGTACGGGTTTCGGTGTTCTGGAGAGCGCATTTTTAAATGAAAAAACTAAAAATTCAAGGTTTTATTTTGAGCTTCATACTCCGCCCATGGTCGCGCTGCTGCCCATTTCAGGATCTGCAAAAACTAAAGCAATGAACACAAAATACAAACAAATCAAAGTGCAATTTATGCTACAATACAATAGTTATTTGTGCATCAAGACCCAAAAAGTGCATCTTTTTTGATGCAGCAAGATAGTTACTATTATCTAGTAAGTGAATAAAAAAATGTAAAGGTCAAATCTTTCTCTCTTCTTATGGATGGACAGGCCACTGGTAAACATTTCAACACATTTTCATCCACAATGGGAGGGTGGTATGGTGAACCATGGGTCAGGATGGTAGGGGTGGAGGATTGTCATCCATCCTTTGTCTTATTTGTGCATATCAAGGTTTTGATGTGGGAAAACTTATGAAAAAAACCCACATCTGACCTGGGATTCGAACCCAGGACCTCCCGAATGCAAAGCGAACGCGCAACGCGCTTGGCCACGCTGCTTGCATTTATCAGTATCTCTTCGACGGTCTTTATATAGCAGAACAGATACACTTGAAATCTTCTCAAAAACAAGTTTTTTATCAACATTTTTAAAAATGTTAAGACTAGACATTGGTTTCGGTAATAACAGACAAAAAATATGAAAGATATTTTCCTGGCACGTTTATTTATTCCGCAGATCTTTATCGTCGACAATCAGCATTTCTCAAACGGTTTCACCGCAAGACCACCAATTACGACAGTTAAATCGTCCGTTATGCGTTTTGCAAAAGAAAAGCTGCACTCACTGGGGATTAAGGTGAGCCCAAGAACCGTGCAAGCTCTTTCCACCGTGCATGTGCAATCTAAAACGTATCACGCTCTGCTCGAAAAAATGATGTTTGTTTGTGTGGCCACCTTACGTGACTAATTATTTGAAATCGCACTGCAGCAGTCGTTTCTGCACAGCGACTGTTATGATCCAGTTGGTCCGACCAGGAAAGAAACCGAAGAAAATCGCGTCTTCGCCGCCTTTCCGATAATTTTTAATTAGGTTTCGTGAAGGATGTGCTCCACATGGTGTCACGGTGTGACGCTGGACGAGCACCATTGACGGTTGAATGGTTCCGTTGCATAATTACAGTCGTAAACGGGCACGGTTCGTCGTGTGCAAAAATTTTTGACTGAACTAATTACAAAGAACGAATCGGGTTTATGATAATTGGGAAATGACAGGTTTAGAATCGGTGATGGGAACCGTGAAAGTACGTTCATTTCTGGCACGATGCAGCAAATTGGCGCTCCGCGATAAGGAAAACCCATTAAGAGAGGGCTTTTGCATGCTCATACGATAAGTATTTTTGGCGAAAGCAGAACTCTTTTCTACTAATAAGGAAAGGCTGATCACGAAGCATGTAGTGTTAATGGAAAGATTAAGATCGGACCGATTTAAAAATAATTGAGCCCGCTTGCTCACCCGATTTGTCCCCGACTGAAAACGACCAGGGCATAAATAATTCAACTTACAACAATTAACACGTCAATATTTCTCGTTGAAATTACCAAATACGATTTTTATGGAAATCAGTCTCCTTTTTAGCTGCTACTTTTTTTGGTTCTTTATTTAGTTCCTATATTGCTGTTTCACTTATCATTCATAAATTAGGATTCCAAATTAACTAACAATTAAGAGATTTTGGAATAAATACGTGTCTCATGTTTTCTTAATATGTCTTCGAGTAAGAGCTGTTTCACACGAAACTTTTTCACCGGAACATTGCTATTGATTTTTTAAAATTATATTTGCACCCAGCTATTAGGTAATAGAGGAATTATAAATAGCAAATTTCTGAAAGCAAGATATGACTCATCCATCATTTTCCTCGCCCCTCAAGGTATTGCAACTTCCAACTTGATTTTGGAAATGCTCAGTTGGACAAATGCACACAAATTAGTTTAATTCAAATTACTTAGATTTATTGCCACTCGTGTGGTTGCAATTAGACGCCTACGTAATAATGACTTTTGCAATTAATTTTGAATCCTAATAATCTTGTTTGATTCGCTGCAACTAATTGGACTGTCATTCAAATAAAATTAAAATGTCTATTTCACAATCTCATTTATTCAAGATGTGACGAAAACTCGAACGATTTCAGAACTAATTAAAAAATATTATAATTTGTTGCATTTTATTACATCCGCCTCCATTTTTGTAAAATCCTGTGGTTGCTCAATTTTTATTTAATTTTCAGTAGAGGTTGTTCCCACGAAAAGACTTAATCTGACTTTTCTAAATAATTTTACACAAAGAACAATTTAGATAAGTGTTATCATGAACCCCTGCAGTGTGACAAAACAGCTGAAATACAATCTTACGTTTCTGTTATTTATATCGTTTGACGTATTTTTTCTAATTAAAAGTAAATCAGTCATTATTATTCGTTGTTGTGTTTTTCCTTATTATGTATATTACAGCACCTTCGTGATTCATGCAAAGTCTTCAAGCACTAAATGATAGTCAAATCGATACAGACATTTCATCAAGTGCAACGAAGATATCAATTAATAAAACAAGTGCACTCGGATAATCTCTTTCAAGCTGATTCCTGTTAATTAATAGATCGTGTGTTGACTTTCCATTTAATTATGTTTTTAATAATAATTAAGTAATCTCTTTGGTAATTAAATATGTGTATGACATTTAGCTTCGGTTTATTTTTATTTTGTTGCATGTAGATGAATCATAAGCGAAAACGATTAGCAACGATATGCAATAAACTTTGTGATATTTTAAAATAATTACTACGGGTTTGCAAAAATATTAATGGCAGTGCAGAAAGGATGTTAGGGTAATTACCTACCAACTGTGCGAACACTGCTAATGGTTGGCAGATTAGTTGCTAGAATTTTCTTGTAAGTTAATGTAATGAGGATTGTTGCCCAGATGGATTTGGATCAACTGGAAATGCAACCAAAAATTTAAGAAGATGATTATTGGATTAGTGTTTGTTATTTACTGATTTTACCATTTTGGTTATTGTTTTTTTGTAATTATATTTTTTAAAATAGCTGGACTTGAATAAAGTCAGAAAGTAACAAAGTATTGTCAAAAAAGTTTTATTATTATTATTATTATCATCATTAACCAAATTCAAATTACAATTTTTTGCTTAGTATTCAACGTAGATTCGCGTGACATAAATATTATGCGCCATTTTTGGTACACCCTGTATATATTAAATTACGTCTAACTGGAGATAAAAAAATTGAAAGTTGTGAATATTGTTGAGTAATTTATTTCTTAGCAAAAATAAATAAAATCTAAACAACATAATTTTTTGTTCATGGTTTATTTACATTTAAATATTTTTTGTCCGTAATTTTCAAGCATGCAATTGTTTGATCTTTATCTTTTTTCCAGTGTTCAATGAGATTTATTTTTATTTAAAAATAAAGTGTCGGATGCAAACTACAAAACAAAAACGAGAAAGTGTCTGAGAGGATGGAAATACAAATTTTTAGATTATTTTTGAGTCTACTTTATACGAAAGATACCAAGGAAAAAAGCATGAAGTGAAAATTTTGAAAATCACGAATTTGTGATAAAATCTCTCCACAAGACATGCCACACCCACACGTTCCCAAAGGTCATTTACCTTACAAAAATATGACTAAACATCATGTTCGAGTGAGTACCTACCATAACACTTTGCGGCAGCTCACATTTTGATTTCCCACATGTCATTGAATTGCAAATGAATATGCAAAGGGGTTGTTCATTTAAAAAATTACATAGCATGAATAAAAAAATCCACAAAGAGCTCGTTTCACTGTTGAGATCTAAATTATCGCAAACATCCTGTACAACGGCCGTGGCATCAAAACAAACCCGATCGATGGAAAATCGATTTGGTCCGGATTAATCGACTGGTTTTGCCTTGACTCTGATGCCCGCCGCGACAAAATTCGAAACGTCCTGATTTTCGGGATCGACGAAACGTTCGACATTGGCGGCAATTTATTCCTGCAGACCAGTTGTGAGCATGCAGGAACGATTTATTTTGAAATACGGCGCGATCCCCCGATAAGGCTATCGACACGACAGGGGTGGCTGTTTATAATTTTTGCAGTGCAAAAATTCGTCCGGATTAGTCCTTGTCCGCCTGTCCGAGGCTCGTTTTGCACCGCTCTTTCCTACTATTGATTTTTTCACTAATTTATTCATTCTTTCGAGGTGAACTCCTTATTATTCAATGAAATAGTTGTGGCTGAAATTCGTGTATAGTTCGGTAATTATGTTGGGGCGCAAGTAGCGTTCGGTGTAGGTATTTCCCAGCGACTATTTTTGAAACGAGATGGCCGAGGATTAGACCAGGACCTAATGTGGCGTTGTCACAAAACAACACAAACACGCCACTCAGCCTTTTAACAATAATAAAAATATTCGGTTATGACCCGGTTCGGAATTTTTTTATGAGCACCTGTCAAAACAAACCGGTTCTGACATCCTTCAGGACGATATCCTTTCATCCAGCTGACTGGTGTTGGCAGCGTGGAAAAGAGTCATTTGCATGAACATTGTGCGAGCAGAGTCCATGTTTAGGTCTGGCACAGCGTCCTTCGCCGAGTCCTTGACGTTTCCATCCCCTTATCGTGATTTTTTCCAAATAAATATGAGCACTAAATCCTTGATTAATAATGCACCGGACTATCTCGATTGGTCGGAACAACACTTCTGGCTGTTATTTAAGAGGGTGACGCACGGTGAACCAATCAAGATAAGTTATAACATGTTAAGTGTTCGCAAATTTTTTTATGCCAGAAATGTTTCGATTACAGTTGGGGAAAAATGTGTAACAAGTACATCCGCATCACTGTCCCAAGGCAACGGTCCAATTTATTATTTTTTTACAGAAAATTTATTGTTATCAAAGCATCACCAAAGTCGTTAAATACAAAATAAACCAAAACGAATTCATTCTATTTTAATATTTAAAATTGTATAATTCGAAGAGAAGAAGAAATGTTTTAGGCTTACTGAATGTCCTGTTGTGGCAGTAAAAGTGAAAATAAGAGAGCAAATAGAATTGAGTAAATATTATAAAAGGAGTTTTAGGGAAAAAATAATGGAACAAGACTGCATTGATAAACAGTTAAAAAGAAAAGAAGAAGTAACTTCAAAAAAATATCAAGAAATGAACAATTATAAAATTAAGATGTCCGATTAGGACAAAACAACAGGTAGAGTGTAAACAAAAATATGTGATAAGAGTTATAAATAATTGATGAACGGAAACGTAACACTGAAACTTTTTTATATTTGTTGAATTATTTTATTAAAAAATGTTTTTTAAATATTCTTCAAATGTCAGTAAAATATGACATAATACTGCTGGATTGATAATGATAATTGATAATGTGTCACTTCATTGCTATGGCATCTGACGAGCGGCAGATAAAGTTATTATCTCTGATGACGAGCGGCAGCTAAAGTAAACTAGCTAAATCATTTGAAATTCCCAATCTCAAATTTTAACAAATTCGTTTCTGAATCTGCCATATTAAAAGCTGAAGTAAATCATTAAGATTTAATCAAGAAACTTGTACATAATTGCAAAAAATACTTACAAAATCTATCGAAATTAAAACTGGTTGACAGATGAATAATTATTTTTAAAATATCTGATTTTGTTCACAGCTTTCCAAAACGAGCTACATTAATTTATCTTCTACCTCAAAATAATTCCTGGTTTCTTAAGTAATTTGTTATGAACGTTTGAAGAAAAAACAGTATCTTGTTCAGCAGCCGCATCGGATAAAACTTCATTTTTGCTCCTAATAACATAATATACTGTTTTATGAGTAAAAATTACAAGACTAATAAATACATACTACTGCCCTTACAAGAATTTCCTTGATGGTTTGTGTTCTAAAATGAAAGGAAATTTCTTACTTAATACTTAACCTTCAAAGTGGATTTCAATTTTTACTTAAACATTGAAAAAAGGATAAAACGCATTTTTTGTCATTTTTATTTTTTCTCTTTTTGTTTTTCCTCATCTCATTTAAATATTTTTGTTTAACCTTTCCCGTTTTGTGATAAGTTAAGACAAAAAATTATTTTTATTGTACTACAGTCTATTCCATTTAATTATGCAATATAGAAGAGCATAGGGACTATTTTCCCGTCGTTGATTGGTCAAAATGAAAGAAAAGTTTACACCAAAGCAATACTCGATTTTTGATAACTACTGTTAAATTTTTATATTTGATCGATTTTTTTGGTTGTTTGTGTCAAACTTATCGAGTTTTTGTATCAAACACATCATTAAACTACAATTTTGTTATTAGAATTCCACTACCGTAAGCCGTAAGTTCCTTTATGTATTTTTTTGTTAATTTTGCTTGGAATGTATATTTTCAAATTTGCCGCCAGTGTGAAACGTTCTCCATTCGAAGCGACATCTACTGCATTCTTAAATGGAATAAACTGTAGTTCTTTTTTGTCTTTCTTTTGTCTTTGCAAATGCAATACTTATCTTAAATTAAATATTACAGCAGATATAACGGGTGACTATTAAAATTTTCACTTGGAGTTGGCTTTGAACGAGTTTTTATTTTTTCTGTTACTTTAGACACACGCAAGAACGAACGACAAATAAAGTCCAATTTTTACCCTTTTGCGATGACGTCATTATCTAGTAACTTTACGTATGTTTGAGCTAGGATCAGAAACAAATTTGAATTGATCATAAATAACTATAAATGTGTCAAATTTGTTGACAATTGCTTCGAAAGGTTATGTTTGTAATCAATGTAATAAGTGAAAGAAATTAAAAATTGTCAAATTGACAGGAGCATAAAATAACCTCAAAGTGACCATCAATAAATAAACGTGCCTTTTTTTTTTGTTTTTTTCTGTTTCTGTCGTTTCAATAAAGAGAAAGCGAAGAAGCAAATCGTGACGTCACCTCAAAAGGGTAAAAATTGGACTATATCAGTCAGTACAATTGAAACATAACCCATAATGTTAATTATAATGTCAAACTTGTCAGTAAGGTGCAACGGAAAAATGATCCGTAGCCTACCCTAAGTGAAAATTTTAATAGTCACCCGTTATAAAATTCTTTTCTAATTTAATTTGCATTGGAAATTCAACAGCCATTCTAAATTTAACTTCACTTCGTTATTTACAGCAAAGAATACTAAAAAATTGCTGTTTTTTTAATGTAAAATTACCAACTTTTACTTCTAATAACACTAAAAATGGTACGATGGTAAGATATTTTTTTCAAAACAACTGTTTGATTTTTCAATTATAGTAAGCAGAATAAAGTTTTTTTTTGTAATTAATAAATAAAGGGAAACAAATGAATTACCAAACTCTGTAAAATTAATTTCATCATGGAAATAAAATTAGTTAAATGAGTACAAGTTTCTTGATTAAATCTTATTTATTCACTTCAGCTTTCAATATGTCAGATTTCAAATGATTTACCTAGTTTCCTTTATCTGGCGCTCGTCAGTGGAGATAATTTTATCTGCCGCCGATCACCCGAGATAATAACTTTATCTGCCGCTCGTCAGCTCATCAGATGTCGTGACAATGAAGTGACACTTTTATCAATCCAAGTCCTCATATTTTACAGTCGTTTGAAGAAAAAATATATTTACATAAAAATGTGGCAACCTTAATGTTTCAAAATTTTCTGAATCCATCTGGTAACACTCTTAATTATTTTAGTTATTAATTTCTTAACTCTGTTATAATTATCACTTAACACTTAATCAAAAACATTTTGTAGAATTTTCCTAAACGTTTGAAATTACATTAACAACCTCCCACTTTGGTAATTAAAATTATCGAGTAATTAATACGGAAATGCCTCTTTTGAACGCACAAATTATTGCCATTTGCCCATTAGCTACTACGACATACTCCAGTATTTAATTTGTGTTTTATTAATTTACACCTGGGGTAATAATCGATTACTATCATTTAATAAAAGATTTGATCAAACAACTTGATAAATAAATAATTCTTGTCCCATTTCCCTGATTTAGAAACCAACAGAGTTTTAAGAATTGAACGTTTTATTTACCTCGTAAATTATAAATTCACAGTCACAATCCCGTTAAAATCTACCAACATATTCTTGAAGAGAAGCCAAACTAAAAACTAATTTCCATCACACGCTTTTTTTAATCTTTCCGCCGCTCCAGCAAGACTGGCAACATGCGGAAGTAATATATCTATACTAAGTACATTAAGTGCATCTCGCTGAGTAATATAAAAATATCTTCACTTATTATTAGCACAACGTATAGTATGTGCGATGCACCTACAAACAAGATGCACTAAATATAGACCTCTCACATTCTTTTTCCTCATGTTTACTGTTTTTTCTGTGTAATTTCACACAACACAATGAAATTCTGCCTAACCCAATCTCACAACCCTACACCCGTTTTTTTTGTGATTACCTTGTTAATAAAAAATGATTTCATTAATTTCTGAGCCAGTCATAAATCATTTCTCTCAACAGTACCAATACATTTCCGAGACTCGAGCCAAGTCTGTAGAGACTTAAATCAGCAATAAAATAAAGCCGCCCCTTTCTTTTGGGGTTGATAATTTACGACTTACTTCAGCCTCTAGTGCAAACAATACCACAGAGAATTGTTACCTTCTTTAGCATAATTCGATTTTTATGTTGGCAACAATTTACAACTCACTACAGTAGTTTTTTAATCTATAAATAATGTAAATGTAAATAAAATTTAATTTAGAAATGAATTTCACTTGAGCAAGATTTCGATTAATTAGCATTTGAATGCACTTCCTTTACACTATTGTTGCAAGATACGAAGCATAACACAGATTTAATAATTAAATTTAGAGATTCTTGTGGAACAAGCTGTGACAGATTTGTGAGAACAATGTGTGTTTAGCACGTTTTATGCAATTTAATAGAGTACAAACGGTGAAAACAGTGTTATTGTTTGGAAACAATAATTCTTTACAACAATAAAATTGTTGTGTGATTATCGAGAGCGTTGCAGTAATTTTTTGATTTACCTGAACTTTCAGAAAATGTCCTGTCACAGCTCCTGCTCCAGTTCGTCCATCTCCAAAAGGTGTTTCTTTGAAGAGCGATAATTTTGCAGAACGAGGCCAGCCTGACTGTACTTCCAGATGATTGATGTAATAAAAAAATTAATAAACGTCGATAAAAGGGTTGCGAGGACACTCTTCCATTAAACAATTCAAAATGATTTTTCTTGTAAATGAAAACACAACAATTCGGTTAATGAAACGAGTTTCACACACATTCACAGTCACATTGCACCACAATACGGTATGTGTGTGTTGTTAAAAGTTGCTGGTACGACGGTAGCGCCACTTGAAGGTGGCGGTAAACTGCGCGCTAATAGTTAAGAAAGCTTCAACGACCTACTTGCCGCCGCTTTAACACCACCCCTTCTTCAAAAGCCACGCGACCGCGTGGGAGGACCGACCAACCGCGAGGTTTGGGCATCATTTTACGGTGATGATGTAAGGGATCGGTCACGGTTTCTGGAAGAGGGCGATTTCTCGGGAAGGGTTCATTAGGCTGGCATTTCACAAGGGAAACCCTTCCAATAACAACATTTGTTCAGAGTTTTCGGTTTAAATGTAAGATGCAGATTATATTTTAAAATAAAATCTACAAATTAAAAAATGTTTAATATTAATTGAATTTCATTTTAAATAAAATGGAAATAATACAATAAAAAATAATGTATTTTTAAATATTTGAGAATTTTTCTTTTCTGCAAGTACAAGGATAATTTATTGTAGAACATTTTAAATAATATGAAGAAAATGAAGTTTTCCTATTTCCATATCATAATAAGTAAGTAATGATATAAAATTAAATTTTCCATTTTAACTACGAGTAAATTTAAATGGGAAAGTGAGTTAATAAAAAAATGATTTGAATAAAGTAAAATTTGCTTTTTTCTCTTCATTTATTGGTTTCAGAATTTTCTTTCAATGCAGACCTTTCTCGACCAGTTTTTCTTTGATGAACTTTAAAAATCGTATATTATTTACATTTTTCTACTATAGGGAAACGTTATTAAAATGAAATGAATAAGTTACTTTCATTGTTAGGTAAAAGTTTATTGGCCACGAATGTAAGAAATACAATTTTTATTAAAATAATGTTTTTTGTTCGACACTGTCAGAATTTGAACAATTTCTCTTGTGTGAGCGGGTTTTGATAAATGTCAAAACAAAACGTCAAGCTTTTAAGCGATTTGTTGCCTTCAAAGGGTTCGTCGAACAAAAAAACCTTGTATTCAATTCGTTCTTGTGTAAATTGGGCCTTTTTTGGCGCTCGTGGGCCTTTAAAATTTAAACTGGCCCACTCATGCCAAAAAAAGCCCAATTTACACACGAACTCGTTAAATAAACTACTATTTTCTTCAAATGTCAGTAAAATATGACATTTTACTGCTGGATTGATAACGCTAAAGTGTCACTTCATTGCCTTGGCATCTGACGGGCTGACGAGCGGCAGATAAAGTTATTATCTAAACTAGCTAAATCAAATTTTGACAAATTCGTTTCTGAATCTGACATATTGAAAGCTGAAGCGATGAAATTTTTGTTATTTATTGTTATCATTGTTATATCTAGTTATTATTGTTATTGTTACAGAGCATAGCACTCATAGCAGATTGCAAGAAAATGCTTTTGCGTTGTACCTACTTCCAGTATTTTATCTTTATTTTATTTTATTTTATTTTATTTATTTTGTTTATTTCAATTTAGTTTCATTTAATTTTCTTTTGTAATAAAACCACTTATTATTAAATATGCTTTTTTCTAATTTCTTAGAAATTAATCCTACTTGTGTATGATTTTTTCATTAAAAAGATAAGTCCCCTTGGCACATTTATAAAATAATCGCCATTTTTTCTTAACTTCCAGAATTTTCTCCTACCTCTCAGTCCTCTGTTTCTGAATTCTCTACCTCCGAGTTCTTCTGTGTTTCTTAGTTATTGGAGTTCCTTTTCCCTTAGTTCTTCCCTCTTTCTGAATTTTCTTCCTCTGAATTTTTCTCTGTTTCTTACTTTTTTGAGTTCTCTGCTTTTAATTCTTCTCTGTTTCTGAATTTTATGACTTTACGACTCTCCCATTTTCCGACTTAAGTTGAATACCGGCTTAGTTTAAGGAATCAAATAGTCTTACATGTGTAGATCTTAGTTTTTGATTTTGATTTTAATTTCTCTGGATAAGACCACAAAAAAATTATCCAAAAATATTTTTCTGCTTTTTTAAATTATTCTAAATTTGATATTTTTTTCCTAGAATTAACTAATTTATATTTTTCAAGTATTTTAAATTCGATCTTTATGAAGAGAATTAAGACATAAGGAGTGAGAATATCTTAATTATTATCTTTAAATTTATTTCAATTTCTTTCTTTAATCTTTCATCTAAAAAATCCTGTTAAAAATTTTATTATTTGGCAACAGAGAATTAAAATTAAAATAAAATATGAAATATCACAATTTTATATTTCATATTTTAAGCAACCTATGTTTATTGCACTAATAATATTTAAATGTAAATCTTCTATACGCAGGACTGGAGAAGCTCCAAATATATCAAAAATTATTTACTTGTACAAAGAAAACAAACAAGAATTGTGCAAATTCACTGAGAACTATTTGAAGTAGAAAACTAAGAAACTCTTGACAAAATTATTTGCTTTTCTGGAGATTCTTGGCGGTCTAGATATTGTTTCCACAACATAACGCATTGCACCATCTTGTTGAAACATCTTTGGTTGTTGCGAGTTGTGCTTGAATTCTCGCCAATGAAGTTGTTTCGTAAAATTAAATGCGCTTTGCAAACAACACAAAAGAAAAATTCTCAAAACGATTTCTCTTTTCTTGTATTTTTAAAAATGAAATATGTGATATCTTGTTTGGCAAGTTTTCATACATTTTAGTTAAAGAAGATCGTCTTCTCTTGTGACAAAATATTAATGGTTAAATGATTATTATTTGATTGATATGATTTAAAATATTAATTTTCGCAAATATCTCTTAATATAAATTTGTGAACAAATTATAGTTTTAGTTTCAGAAACCAAGAAATGTTTTGCTTAAAAAAAGTTATTTTAAAAATGTATCTTCTACTATCTACTATTATTAATAGCAGTTAAAAATGTATTGATAACATAATTACATAACATTTTTAATTTACAATGCAAAAATTTCCGATAATAATGCGGAATCTGGAAAAGTGCCCCGAATGCTTGCAGCGTTTCCACGTTGAATGGCAAGGGAAATCCTCTCAAAAATGAATTTCTTTGATTTTGAATCGCCTGATTCCGCAATAAGTCGGTTTCTTTACACCAAGGGCTTAAGGTTTCAAAGGCTAAACCTTCAAATATGTAGTTAAAAATTAATCCGGTTTACTTAGGAGAAATAAATTTAATTACAAAATTGACAAAATGCAAAGCAAGATAATTTTCTTTCGCAAATGTATTTGTGAAAACTCTTTTAAGACGATACTACATTTAATAAAAAATTACTAATTACTCGTGTGAAAGTTTTTTTGCCATTTAAAAAATTTTATTAAGTCTATAAATCACGAACAAAAACAATTACAATTGTCACTTATCCGTAACTGCAGAAATTGTCGGTATTAGCATTGTCTTTGTTATTATTTAATCGCCGGTTTGGTTTAGTTTCGTTAAACTGTCATACTCTAGTGGCTTTTCTGCGTAATTTCACTAAAATAACAGTGAACCCAACGACCATAATCACGGTCACGACTCACTCGCACAAGTTTAATAATTTTTGTTGGTTTTTCATGTTCTACTTAATTTAATTTCTCGATTTTTCGTTTAGCATCAAAACGTGACTTGCCCATCCGTGGATGTGACGTCCTAATGATATCGAAAGTTGCACAATGAAAAGAAAATGTTTTCTCTGATTTTCTCCAATTTCTTGTTACTGTCAAGTACTTGTTGTATTTTTAATTAAAGTTGATGGGTCGATAAGAAATGTACAATGGTGTGAGTAGAGAGCGAGGTATGCAAAGTGTATCGCTTTATCAAATCGCTTTGATTCAGGTGAATTGTATTAATTAGAATTAATATTAATTAATTCGTGCATATTTTGCATCGTAATGAGTAGTCGGTGCATGATTTTTATGTGCGGTGTGTTAGTTAATGGGAAAGAAATTTGGAAAGAAGACGATAACGATAGTTTTACGACCGACATGTCCTAGAAAGGACGAATTTCGAAATTACCAAAAATTATTCACTCTTAATCGAACATTTAAAATTTTGATCTAGGATAAAAATGTAACGGTGAATAATTATATTTTGGAACGAGTTGTGTTGTGAAGTATTCAAAACAGTAAAAATTCACCATTTTGAATTATTCATAGATAATTTCGTCCGGTTGCAAAACGATTCGTTATCTTTTACACTACTGAAGCACTAAGAAAATATCTACTCCCAAGACTCTTCCGAAAAACCTTTCTTCTAAATGGAAATTATTCTTGGTCGCTCCAGGTTCATTTTCCACTGTTGAACTTTTTGTTATTGTCCTTAACGATCTAATTTGAATTTTTATTTTCTTTTGATCGCAAATCGCACATATTTCCATCGCCTCACATTAAACCGCAGCAGGAATTTTTCCACCCGTTCTGCAACCAATAAACACAAAGCCGGCGCATTAAAACCCGCACAGAAAGCCCATTCTCTTTGCTCAATTGCTTCCAGCAGAAGAGAACATAACTGTTGAGTGTGTACATATCGTCCGTAACATTTTTGCAATTAGCATAAATGCAAAATTGCCGGTTTTCTGTGGTGCAGGCAGGGCACTGAACCCTGTACTTCCGTACTCCAGAAGTCGGATTACCGGACTTTGCGAACGGAAGTTCGCCACTCCAGACTTATTGCATCGCATATATGCAGCTTGCAACGTCAGGAAGGGCCATTATCTATTCGGGCTTTGTGGTTTGAATAGACTGCACCGATAAAGTATCCCAGTTTGGCGGCGGTGCAACTCCTAACTCCTTTTACAAGAAAGATGTCCAACAAAAATAAATAATAAAGAATTTTAAAAATCTCTTGACACTAAAATAATCGAGCAATACCTCACATGCATGTACAGCGCGAAATAAAATATTGTTTTATTTACGTATTTATTTTGTTTTTTAAAATCCTTTGATTTCTTTTCCACTTTTGTTGTCCCAACCCACGTATTAAAATATTTTCAAAAAATGAATCTATTTTTTGGGATGCCACCGGTACTAAAACAATCAACGCGTGTTAATGAAGCACAAAAGGCGCCTTGTCTGTTTTTTTTCGCTGTTAAAAAACTCACCCTTCCTGTACTCATCGAGTTAATTTAATTTTCCAAAAATATTCTACCTGGCTCTTATTATTTCAAACGGTGTTTCCGCTTGTGTAATCTATTTCCGTCGAGGATCCTTGCGCAGACAAACATTTCCCTTTTGAAGTTTCCAAATATAACATTAACGCATCATTCAATGTCGGTCGTTGAATGAAAAAATGCATGATAAAAAATCGAAAGTGAAGGTTTATTTAGTCGGTGCCTAATTAGCTTAATTTGTTGTAAGACGAGTGTAACGCTTCGTAATTAATTAAAGCAGTGAGTGCTACAGAGATTCGTCCAACTGTACCGAATGTCGTGGTGGGGTAATACATTTTGGTAAATCTAAGGTATCTATTTGAAAAATAAATTTGTAATTTTTCCAATTACGTCTTTTGCTTTGTAGTTCGTGTGATCGCGTAGAAAATTTAATGTGCACCTCGGCCACTCGGATGCGCCTCGGCGAGAAAACTCAGACTCAGACAAAAAAGATGCACTTTTTGGCCTTGATATTGATTTTATACAAATTCATGCATCAAGAATCTTTCAAATCTGTCTCATCTATCTGCGTTTTTTATCTTGAAAGAAAAAAGCTAATTTCTATTTTTCTATTTTTCCACCACAATTGAGTTTATTTTTAATAGTAGGTACAGAGTTAATCCATCATCGGTACAAACCTCCAGACGTAAACCTCTTGCAGTGGTAGACTGATGACTTCTTGAGACGCCACACTAATTTCGTTCTAGATCAGATTCTGTTCATTTTTTGTTTGCATCTATTTTGGTCTTAAAGTCATAAAGGTTCATACTTGAACTTTATTTTAGATTATAATATTTACTGCTCCCTCTTTGGGAGTGCGTCTGGAAGAGGTCCACTTGTGTCGGAAACACGTGAAAGGTGGAGAGCTTTACGGAAGGAAATCTAACAAATCATATTAGTCTCGGTGGCTCTGGAGTTTAAGCCGCTGAACAGCTCTTGTGACGTTTGCTTAAAAAATAAAAATTGATCAAGGAATTTTATAAGTAGGGTCATGGTGTAGATTAGATCACTGAAGATTTTAACAAGTGAGGCACGAAAATATACACCACAAAATATTTTAAACATTAATAAACACAAAATCGAACATTCAAGATTTTGAAATTGCTTCAGGAAGAGGTAATTTTACTGTGAGGGAGTTTTTTTCAGCAACTACACAATAATCACCCTTCTGAGAGTATTGTTTAAGCCGGACTGCAACTAATTGTCGGACAACAAGCTGGATAAGGTTTTGACTCGTCTCCAGGTACTGTACGACATTGTGGATCGTTTAAAATGACACCAGCACAACTGAAAAAGAGTTAGTTGTCTACTTTCAGTTAAATTATGTAATTTTCTAACGGGAGATAATATAAGTCATCCTCAAAGCATGTCCCGAGATTGCATCCAGCGAGGATCAGGATTTCACCCAGTGCTAGACTTCCACCTGCAGGGTTGGGACAGGAAGCAGAACCTATAACACATTGTTAAACGTTTAGTAATATTATTTACAAAATTAGTACCTTTTTGAAACGATGAGACAACAAGAAGGATTAGTACTACTACTGTTTTTATCATCTTGGCGATGTGGCATACTCAGTGATCAACTTATTTTATTTTGCTTGACTTAGATTTAAAAAAATTGAATTTTTGGTAATAAATATAGTAAATTATTGTTTATTTACTGCCTACGTTATTACGGAAATAATTTTTCTAAACAAAGCAGTAAGATTTATTGTGTTCATTATTCACACAAGATTTTAACACCATATAAAACAGCAGTCAACTGTCAAAAATGTGCAATAAACCTGCTCACAAGTCCCCGAGCTTGTTGCAGAAAATTAATAAATTATGTTTTGATTTGATTGCATATTTGCCCTAATTTACACATCATTTTACAAATATCAAAAAATATTTGAAAAGGAAGAAGTTTCCTTGGAATGAAATTGTAAAGCGCTGTGGGAGAATGGTTTGTAGAGTAATTTTTTTTTTATTGAAAAATCATTTTTCTATTTTGCACCTTTAACATAGTCATTATAACACTCAAACGGGTTTCGAAAAGGACTTCTTTTCGATACCGGTTTCAGGAACATTTACTTAAATTTTTAATGTTGGCAGTGACTGATAGTAAGTAGTTGCTACGTGATTATTTGACACTTTTTAAATTCAAAACTTGAATTGTTCGTCTAGTTACCAGGGTTACCAACCCTTTATATTTGCCAAATATAATTTTCCTGGCATTATGTTTTGAACTTTTTTTTAAATTAAAATTTAAAGTAGGGGCAAAATAGAACAAATATTGTATTGCACTCGTTTTATAAGCCATTTTGTCGCACTTGTGCTTTATGGTACTCCTTGCTGCGCTCGTCGTGCTCTAAAAAACACCTGCGACAAAATGATATCTTATAAAACTTGTATAATAAATTACTATTTCAAATCGTTTCATGTTTTATACATTTATATACAGGCTGTTTCTGAAATACGTGTGTTAATTTTAACCAGTGGAAGAACGCGCCAAATCATGGAACTTTTCTCTATAACATTTTTACGAAAAAGCAATACAAATTGATTTAAAATTTGGAATAAATTAACCATCAAAGTGTATACCCGCCTATGGATAAGGGCGAAAATTTTCTTTTGTGATAGAAACAGAGCTTTGTTAAACAGTTCCATTGTTATAGAAAAAAATAAATAATCAAAATTTAGATTCTCATGGTTACAAAAAATAGAAACTAGTTAATCACACAAAACGACTCGTTTGGTAAAAATTGTGGGGCAAAAAATCTTGGAATACTTTTACGAATTTTACAAAATGTTATAGAGAAAAGTTTCATAAATTGGCGAGTTCTTTCACTGGTTAAAATTAACACACGTATTTCAGAAACACCCTGTATGTTGGCACTAATTATTTTATTATTTTTTCATATTGTACTCCTTTCATTCTTTCTTTATTTTTTGACTTTCTACATTTATTCCTTTCATACCACCCCGTTACTTTCTCTCCTTTTTTTTCTCTATTCGTTCATTTTTTATTAATTGTATAATTTTTTCCCTTTCAAACGGTCTCCAACAAAATCCTCCAATGTGGTATTTCCAGATGGACATTATCTAATTATAGTGATAAGAATAATTTGCCAAGTGAAGAACGAAAATATACACCAAAAATGTTTCAAACTTTAATACCCCCAAAATACGTCATTCAAGAAAAAATTTCAATTGAATGTATAATTTTGTATATCAGGGTGAGATTTTTTTTTTCAGTAATTGCACAATCTCCACCGTCCTGAACAATTTAAGCTTAGTTGCAATCAATTATCGGGCAACAACTTGGCCAAGGTTTTGATTCGTCTCCCAGAACTTTAAAACATTTTGGATCATCTGTTTCAACAGTTGGACAACTGAAAAAAAAAAGTTTGTCTACTTTCACTTAAATTCTGGTATTTTCTAACGGGATGGAATGTAAGTTATCCTTGTGACACAATCCAAGATGACATCCAGGGAGGGTCGCGCTTTCACCCACTGGTATTAGTCCCCCTGCAGGGTTGGGACAGGAACCAGGATCTACAACACATTGTTAAATGTATACTAACATTAATTACGAAATTATCACCTGTTTGAGAGTTGCATTGTGAGACAACGACAAGGATTAGCACTGTCTTGATAATCTTGACCATGATGAAGCACCCGGCGATCACCTAGAGGTCTTATAAAGGCATCTGGTCACCTCATTTTCTACCTGATTTAGTTTAAAGCAAATTGCACTTTTAGTAATAAAAAAAACACTAAGTTTTATTATTATTTATTTTAACACCGTCATAAACAGCAGTCAACAACAAGCTGTCAAAGGTGTGCAATAAAGCTTCTCACAAGTCGCCGGTTTTGTGGGCAAAAAACCCTTTTTTTCATTATTTGTCTCTTTGGAGCTCCTCTCGTCCAAGAGAGGACTGCCCATTTGCTATTGTATTTGGTTAACTGAGACCCCGATGTAGAGCACAAACAGCCATCGTCAGATAAAGGTGGACCCAACTGGCATCAACAAAAAGAGCATCCCATCCTGCACCAGACTTGACAAGGTTGTTCCACGTGAAAGGGTAAATTTAAACGGGGAGACAATCCAAATATTTATTGGAAATTTTTGTTGGGACAAAAACACGTTAAATAAATTTCAAAAAAAAATTCAGTCGTTTCATTTACGTAACTCTTCTAAGGAAGCGACCTATCGAAGAAGCTGAATCAAATAACAACGCAAAAAAATAACACAACACCACGTAGGATCAATACCTTTCCTTTTCTGAAAAAAAATTATTTTCCTATTTTTGCAAAAATATCACCTGGAGAGAAAACGCGGAGAATCAAAACGACGAAACGTTAAAACATTTTTGCTTAAGTTATTTCATTGTAACATTATTTATAACGTCCCAACTGAAACATAGTTACATTTTTGGTACAATTTTAATTGTAATAAATTAGACCTCTAGAACGGAACTTTAAGAGAAAATCGAGGAGAAAATACAAGAATATTGAAAAAATGTAGAATTAGAAAAGGAAAACCTAAAAAATCTTTTTTTTCTTCGTCTTCTTTCTTTCTTATTTTATTCTCTTACGACTTTCATTTTTGACATTATTTCGCTAATCCTTAACTTTCCATATTTATTTTCCCCATTTTTGTTTCCCATTCGATCATTTTTGAAGTGAAAACTTCTTAGGCGCGCCACATACATTTTGCCCGGCAGTGAATTAGTTTCATGCGACACGTTAAAATCGTTTGCAGCACGACACGGCAAGCTAAAATCAAGGGAGTCGAGTTTTTTAGCGAAAAACAATCAACTGTGCGTCACTTGTCAATTTTAAATTTTCATTGTACGTTGTGTTGTGACCTGACTGACCTCAGTGTAGAGCTGCAGGAGTAACTGTATATACAGGATATTTCACGAGTGATAACAAGCCTGACGTAATTTAAAATGCAACCCACACTATATTTCCGAAAAAAGCTGGCTACTGTCATTAAAATGTCCGGCTTTTTTTGAAAATGTATTGTGGGTTGGATTTATTATTCCGTCAGGCTTATTATCACTGGTGAAATACCCTGTATAGTTTTATATAATATAAACGACAATTTAATTCATGTATAAAAAATCTCATAAGGCGCTGTGATTTTGTCACTTTGACAGCGGATAAAAGTTTGCCCTAACTTTTATCCGGCAAAAACACTCAGGTAACTTATAGCTTTAGTTGCTAGGCATCTAATACCTTTAATACCAAATAAAAAAATTAAATTTGTATTGTTCACTCATTAAGACTCGAAAAATTGGCACGATAAAATCAACTCCGGCCTACGGCCGTCGTGCTTTTATCGTGCCAATTTTTCTCGTCTAATTGCTAAGCAATACGTTTTCGTTGCAAAAAATATTTATCCGACTAAATGAAACCTCTTGTGTAATTACAGTCGATAAAGACACGACAAATATTGTAATTTTACAGATGAATGTAGGATTTAATACGTAATTCTCAATTAAATGGCTTCAACAATTCATCTATTGGAAAAATTTGTGTAGCAAAATGTGAAGAGGAAAATGGACAAATTATCATAATACAGAGTATTGCTATGATTATTTTTTCATGTTTATAACTTCCAATAGTTCATCAGCATTTTTGATCACATGTTCAAATCTGTCCAATTGTATCATTATTATAGTGAGAATAATCTAAGTACATTATCCAAGTGAGAATAATTATAGTTCGTATTTTGTTTTAATTTTTCTTTAGTGACAACGTATTTTTCAATTTGACAGTAAGTGTCATCAATTGTTGAACATGAACGAAAAACGATTCAGTGCGATAATATAATTTTGTTTTGTAATTTTGATTTTGTACTCATGAAAAAATAATCCTACGAATACCCCTCGAGAGTGTGAATAAATTGAAAATAATTCTCCAGATTCTTTCTCAAACTTGTTGCCAGATGGCAATAGCCACTCGAGCCCTCCGGGCTCTCGTGTCTATTGCCTGGCAACAAGTTTTCGAAAATCTGTCGAATTATTTTCAATTTATTCTCACTCTCTTGTGATATTATTACAGAAAACTTGTGTTGTGTTCAATATCATCGTCAAGAAAATTAAATTTAAACATCCAAACCTAACCTCACAAATTATGCTAGAGTGTACCTCTAAAAGCGGACGTATTTGCAGTTTCTATGGAAAAATAGAGATTTTTGATGTTTATTTAAAAACAGCATTGGATTTAAATAATATTAATTATTTATGCCTTGCTCCTTATTCCTCCAAGTACTATCATCCATAATGATATATTTTTTATAGAATAGGTATACATTACTTAAAATCAGTAACGAGCATCATAGAAGTTTTCACTTCTGTCGTGCGGTCTTAAGCACACACTCTTGTTTTACTAGTTTTATCATATTTTTCCTTTCAAACATTTTGTAATAATTTTTTCCAAAGTGGATAGATCTCGCTATGATTTTCTAAATAAATACTGGGGCAGGAAAACATACACGATTTTTTTTTCAATCTTTAATAAACACAATATCCATCAGTCACAAAAAAATATATTTGAGACTACAACCCTCACCGTTCATAGACAGATAGTTCAGACAGTCACAGTCAAGTTGCACTGAACTATCGGACAACATTCTGGATAAGGTTTTAACCGATTTCTTCCAAGTATGGGACACTTTCTCGGGTTGACAGGGAGACGACAACTAAAAAAAAAAAGTTAATCATCTATGTTTTGTTGAATGATGGAATTTTCTAACTGAGCGTAATGAAGACCCTTCGGAAGACATATCCCGATTTTACATCCCGGGAGAGGCACTTTTTGACCCACTTGTATGTGTCCCCCTGTAGGGGTGGGACAAGTACCACTAGGAGCACTAGGACCCATAAACATGTACATTGTTAAATTTACATTAACATTAGCTACGTAATTATTTCTCCCTTTGGAACCGCATTGCGAGACAACCACAATAATTAGCACTGCTACTGTCTTGATCATATTGACCACGAAGAAGCACCCAGCGGTCACTCGCAGGTCTTATATAGTCATCTGGTTACATTATTTTCTGCCTGATTTAGTTTAAAGCAAATTGCACTTTTGGTAATAAAAACGCAAAATTATTGTTCATTCGCTGGGTAATTTGTTACGGAAATAATATTTTTAGACGAAATGCTAAGATTTATCGTTTTCATTATTTTAACACCATAAAATAACATAATTAGGCAACGAGAAACTGTCAAAGGTGTGGAAAAAGTTGCTCACCAGACGGTTCTGTTGCAGGAAATTAATATACAGGGTGTTTCTGAAATAAGTGCATTAATTTTAACTGGTAATAGAACTCATCAAAAGGAACAACTTTTCTCTCTGCCAATTTGGCGAAAAACGTTTCGTAATGGCTTAAAAAAATAGGAAAGATTTTCCTAAAACCGTTCATATCTCCAAAACTAAGCTACCTAAAAACGTGAAACAACCAAATTCTTACGAAGTGGATTTTTTGCTATACGGGTAGATTTATTTGAATTTCGATTTCGGCGTTAAAACACGTTTTCTGGATGAAAATGGATGTTTTTTTCATATTAGCGCTGATCTCAATTAGCCATTGCAGTATTTAGTGAAAAATCTCTCCAATTTTTTTTTGGAATTAAACATCATTTTTCGGCAAAATGGTAAATAGAAAAGTTGTTCCTTTTGACGAGTTCTATTACCAGTTAAAATTAATGCACCTATTTTAGAAACACCCTGTATGTATAAATCATGTTTTGATTTTTGATTTTTACTTTACTCATTTGTTGTCATCAATAAACTCGATTCGATTTGATTCTAATGGCTTCACTTGAGTCTTCCAATATGTGACGAAATAACAAATAAGAACGTATATTTTCAGCAGGAATAAAATTGATTTCAGTTTGAGAACGGTTCCTATATGAATGAGCCACCGTTACTATCATTTGACCCTGCTGCCGCAACCGCTCTTGATCTTCACAACCGCTCTTGCTCTTCACAACCTCTCTTGTCATTCATTTTTTCAAAAATGCGCTACAAAGAAATTGAAAATTAGAAAAGTAAAAATTACAAATTAAACTTGTATTTCTCTGGTGTCAGTTCGGTCATTCTACCATTAACTATTTTTTTCTGATTTTCCCTTTGTTTTTTTCTCGCCTTTTAACAGTTTCTTAAATGCTTCCAGTATAGATAGATTCTCTCTGTAATTTTATAAACAGGTATTCCAGATTATCTGATTTATTATCAATAAACAGATTTTACTAAGTGAGGCACGAAAATATATACCAAAAAATATTTTAAATCTTAATAACCACAAAATCGAACATTCAAAATTTTAAAATTGCTTCAGAATTGTGTAACGTTAGGGCGAAGCAGTTTTTTTCAACATCTATACAACAATCACCGTTCTGACAGTGCTATTTAATCCGGGTTGCAACTATTTGTCGGACAACAATCTGGATAAGGTTTTGACTCGTCTCCAGGTATTGTACTGCACTGTGGATCGTTTAAATAGACACCAGCACAGCTGAAAAAGAAGTTAGTTGTCTACTTTCACTTAAATGATCTAATTTTCTAACGGGAGATAATATAAGCCGGCCTCATAACATATCCCGAAGTTACATCCAGCGAGGGTCACGATTTCATTCAGTGCTAGCCTTCCACCTGCTGGGTTGGGACAGGAAGCAGAACCTATAACACATTGCTAAATGTTTAACAACATTATTTACGACATTAGTACCTTTTTGCAACAATGAAACAGCAAGAAGGGTTAGCAGTGGTAGTGTCTTGATCATCTTTGCGATGTACAAGAGTCAGTGATTATGTTATACAGGTTAGGATTTATATAGAGTCGTCTGGTCATGTTTTATTCTGCCTGACTTAAATTAAAGAAGATTGCATTTTTGGTAATAAAAATTCTAAATGATTGTTTATTTTCTGCCTAATTTATTACGGAAATCATTTTCCTAAACAAAACAGTAAGATTTATTGTGTTCATTATGCACACAAGATATTAACAGCATAATAAACAGCAGTCTACAACAAGCTGTCAAAGATGTGCAATAAACCTGTTCACAAACCCCGAGTTTGCAGAAAATTAATAAATTATTATGATTTAATTTTGGTGCATATTTGTCCTAATTTACATATTTGCATTATAATTATTTTACAAATTCAAAAAATATTTAAAAGGGAAGAAGTTTCCTTGAAATGAAATTGTAAAGTACTGTGGAAGAATGGTTTGTAGAGCAAAATATTTTAATTAAAAAAAAACAGCCTTAGACATATTTTTTTTAATACATATGGCTATTTCATTTTCCGTCACTCAACAATGAATACAAAATTTCAACTGGAAATATTAATCTAATCAAAGTTTTGCCAGACCCTATGGTCTGTAGCTGTTATGAGTTGTGGGGCTATTCCTTTTTTTTTCTAAGCATTCCCATACTTTTCCCCTCGGTATCCTGTCAAACGCCTTTTCGAAATCTATAAATCCTAGGTATAATTCTGAGTTCTTTTTAATTGTTTTATATATGCTCTCTTTGATTGTGAAGACGTGGTCTTGAATACTGTGGCCTTTCCTAAAACCACTTTGTGAGTCTGTCATTCGTTCTTCTATTTTTCTTCTAAGTCTTTTTTCTAGTATCCTTTCGTACGTCTTTGCTACTACGCTCAAGAGTGTGATACCTCTGTAGTTATTGCAGTTATTGGTTTTATCCATTTGTCAATTAATTGTCTACTTAACAATTTTTGTCAAATAATTTTTTTAAATGTTAAATTTTAACCATAATTTTAACCTATGTCTTGTAAGAAGCTTTCACACTATGGAAAAATTGTAAAAATGTGTCAGATTTATTCTGACAGTTTTTTTTGCAACCAACTGTACTATTCACAATTTTGTACGATAATTTGAACGATGTGCAAATATTTCTGTAGAATCATTAGGTAGGGTTGGTAAGTAATAATATTTTTATTGCTAAAAGAAAATATTCAAAAATAATAATAATTATATCGCCGGAAATCGACCACACAGAGGAACGTATTTTGGCGATGGTAAATTTGGACCCAACATACAGTTTAAGACAAATTTCTCTTGAAGTAGGTTTGCAATAATTATTTAATTCTTTTCTTATATTGTACTCCTTTCATTCTTTCTCTATTTTTTGTACTTTCTATATTTATCCCTTTCGTACCTCCTCACTACTTTCTCTCCCTCTTTTTGTTTTGTTTTCTATTCATTTTTAATCATTTTTTATTAATTGCATTTTTTTCCTTTACAACACTAACAAACTGGACATCATTTAATTATTGTCAGTAAGAATATTTTGTAAAGAACGAAAACTTTAATACTCACAAAATACTCATACATCACTCATAAAAAAATTGAAATAAAAAAGGACAGAATTTTTTTAAGTATCTCTCCAATCTTCGCCGTCCTGACAGTTTTAGCTTAGTTGCAATCAATTGTCGGGCAACAATTTGGCCAAGGTTCTGACTCATTTCCGAGAACGTTAAAACAATTTGAATCGTCTGTATGAACAATCGGACAACTAAAAAAAAAAGTTAGTTGTCTACTTTCAGTTGAATTTTGGTATTTTCTAACGGGATGGAATGCAAGCCACGATTGGAACACAACACGAGCTTGCATCCAGGAAGGGTCACGGCTGCGCCCACTTGTATTAATCCCCCTGCAGGGTTGGGACAGGAACTAGGAGCTATAACACATTGTTAAATGTATACTACCATTAATTACGAAATTATCACCTTTTTGAGAGTTGCATTGTGAGACAACAAGAAGGATTAGCACTGTCTTGATCATCTTGACCATGATGAAGCACCTAGCGCTTATACACATAGGTCTTATAAAGTCAGGTGGTCACATTATTTTCTAAAGCAAATTGCACTTTTGGTAATAAAAACGTAAAATCATGGATCATTTACTGAGTAATTTGCTATGGATATAATATTTCTAGACAAAACTCTGAGATTTATTGCGTGCATTATTCACACAAGAATTTGATACCACAAAACATTAAGCAATAACAAGTTTCCAAAGGTGTGGAAAAAGTAGTTGCTGACAAAATGTGCTTTTGTTGCAGGTAAGTTAATAAATCATGTTTTGATTTTTGATTTTTATTTTACTCATTTGCTGTCATCCATTTACAAAATTCAAAAAATATTTGAAAGGGAAGAAGTTGTGTTAAAACGAATTAATGGGCCTGAACAACCAAGCCACTGTCGAGAAGACAATTGGGTCATGCCATTGCCATCTAGAAATCCAGGCCTTGCCAGAGAGCGTGTGACGTCACGAGGAAGGCCAAACATCAAATTTTTTTTACATTTTCAGAAAGTATCAAATACGGTGTTTTAATCATTCTTATGGAAGATTGAAAATTGTGAGATAAGGAAAAGCTTGGTGGCAAGTGTATATAATAATTTCAGTTGATACCAGGGTATTTACTGTTCATCGAACGTCGCAAGAAGTATTTTTATACGCTATCAACATTTTCGTGATTACAAGTCGTTGTAAGGACAATTTAGTTGAAAAAATATTTGCTACGCATATAATTAAGTTGTAAGAAGCATTTGTTGTGATTTGGTGTTATTTAAATGATTCACAAGGTAAAAATTACGCAAAAACAATAAATACACGAACTTAACCTCACTTTTAAATGGCAATTTTCACGCATTTTATTCTACGAGGCAGTAATTGTAAAGCCTAAACACATCGTTCTACTAAAAAAAAGAGTGCTAACCAAAAATTTTACTGTTTTTATTAAATTCTGGAGGTTTAATGCGTTTTCCGATGAAGCCTTTACTGTGACGTCACGATCAAAAACAATTATTGCTGCCTTGAGGCTTTGTGTTCTAGATGGCAATGGTCATGCGCCATAAGTTTTCGTTGTTTTTGTTCATCACAACCAAAAATGTAGTAGGAAGGAATTAGAAAAATAAAAAAAAAGAGTGTGTGCTTAAGACCGCACGACAAAAGTGAAAACTTCTATAATGCTCGTTACTGATTTTAAGTAATATGTATTCTATAAATTATATTATTATGGATGATAGTACTTGGAGGAATAAGGAGCAAGGCATAAATAATTAATATTGTTTAAATCCAATGCAATGCAAATATAGTCCATTTTTTAATTATAGTCCGATGTATCAATTAAAAAGCAGAACAACTGTCATATTGCTACCTCTTTTCAACATAATGTAAACAAACTATTGAATTCTTGTACGTATTGTATTAAGCGTGTCCCACTATGCATTTCGCTTTAGCATGTGCGATTAGAGCAAGACGCGAATTGTACGTTTATTCCACTAGCGACGTCAAATTTTTAGGTTACGTTTTAACCACGTTATTTGGGATAATTTTGTTTAATTTTGCTTGAAATGTCCTCCGTATGATGCCAACGAAAAGCATGTGGACGGATCCTTTTACAGAATTTGTAAATTGCAAAAACAATATTGGAATTGCGCGGAAACTTGCAAGACTGGAAGTTAACAGGTAAGGGGGTAAACTAATTCATAGAGGTTGTTTTGTGTTCATGGCGTTGCCGAAACAAAATCTAGGAAGAAAGAAAGACAGTCATGTAAATAGTTATCAAAAGCATTCTGAAGGGAGCGGTTTTTTGAAAGATAAAATTAAAACGGAGGAATGAATTTGCAGAAATACCAAGAAAGCACGAAAGAACACAATATCTGTCTCATGTTGCCTAAATAAATTTTCAAATATTGGTAGAACCATGCACTGCTGTCAAATGTCGAAAACAGACGCAGGTCATGTCGACTTCTTGATTCGGACTAAGCTCATCGGACTATAATAAAAAAATGGACTATACGTCCGTTTTTAGAGGTACACTCTGGCAAAATTTGTGAGGTTAGGTTTGGATGTTTAAGTTTTATTTTCTTGACGATGATATTGAACACAACACAACTTTTCATAGCAATACCAATACCCTGTATTATGATAATTTGTCCATTTTCCTCTTCACATTTTGCTACACAAATTTTTCCAATAGATGAATTGTTGAAGCCATATAATTGAGAATTACGTATTAAATCCTACATTCATCTGTAAACTTACAATATTTGTCGTGTCTTTATCGTTTATATTATATAAAACTATACAGGTTATTTCACGAGTGATAATGAGCCTGACGGAATAATAACTTCAACCAACAATACATTTTCAAAAAAAAACCGGACATTTTAATGTCAGTAGCAAGCTTTTTTCGGAAATATAGTGTGGATTGCATTTTAAATTAAGTCAGGCTTATTATCACTCGTGAAATATCCTGTATATATACAGGCTGTCCTGAAAATGGCGCACTTCCGATGCAGTACGGTGTAGAAGAGATTACCATAAACGTGAGAAAAATGTTAAAAAAATTCTATTGGACTTATTTGCTGATTTGGCGGTCTTTGAAAGTGGCACTTAACAGGTCAATTATTTCGAAATAAATGTATTAAATTGTAATGAAAACTACCTCTAATCGTATAATATTATCATAAAGTACAAGATCACTCACTATCAATATCCGATTCTGCATAATAGAGAATTTAGAAGTTTAGGTAATCGTAAAAATTATCTTAAATTCACTAAGGCAACACTGCAAGGTAATGATGTACGAGTCGATCTTTGTTTACATTGTACTATCATTTTTGCAATAATCGATTTTTTTGTCTGAAAATTTTTTTCCATATTTTTTTCATGTACATTTAAACATCCTCGATCAGGTAGTAAGTAGTGAGTGCGCCATTTTCGGGACAACTGTATATACAGTTACTCCTGCAGCTCTGTATTGAGGTCAGTCAGGTCACAACACAACGTACAATGAAAATTTAACATTGACAGGTGACGCACAGTTGATTGTTTTTCGCTCGCTCCGCTAAAAAACTCGACTCCCTTGTTTTTAGCTTGCCGTGTCATGCTGCGAACGATTTTTGCTGAGCTGCGAACGATTTTCCGATTTTAGCTTGTGCTGCGAACGATTTTACCGTGTCGCATGAAACTAATTTACTGCCCGGGAATAAAATATATGTGGTGCACCTAAAGAAGTTTTCACTTCAAAAATTACAAATTCAAACTGTCTCGACATATTTCTCTGGTTCACATTTTTTATTTAGTCATTCTAACATTAACCAATTTTTGCTGAGTTTCTCTTTGTTTTTTTTCTTGCCCTTAAACATTTTTTCCAGTGTAGATGGATTCTTCCTGTAAATTTCGAAATAGATAATCTTATTTTCAATAAACAGATTTTGCTATGTGAGGCACAAAAATATAAATAAAAGAAAGAATAAACTTTAATAAGCACAAAATTCATGATTCATAAACATTTCAAAATTTTTGAAGAATGTGCATTGATGGAATTTTTTTCAGTAATTAAAAGCAGTCAACTTTCGGGCAACATATTGGATAATTCATATTCTCGTCGCCGGGAATTATAACACATTTTGGATCTTTCGTATAGGCAGATGGACAACTGAAAAAAAAAAGTCAGTCGTTTACTTTCAGTTGAATTGTGGTATTTTCTAACGGGATGGAATGTAAGCCGTCCTCCTCACACACCCCGAGATTACATCCAGGGAGGGGCGCATCTTCACCCACTGGTATTACTCCCCCTGAAGGGTGTCGACAGTAACCTATAACACATTGTTACATGTATACCTACTATCATTAATTAGTAAATTATCACCTCTCTGAGAGTTGCATTGTGAGACAACGAGAAGGATTAGCACTGCTACTGACTTGATCATCTTGGCGATTGTGAATACACATTAATCATCCCGTTCTTATAGTCATCTGAGCTACTTATTTTCTGCCTGATTGAAATTAATTCAAATTAATCTTTTGGTAATAAAAATACAATATTGTTATTTGATTTACTGCATAATTTGTTACGGAAAGTTTATTGTGTAAAAATGGGCTGCAATACACCCACTCAAGAATGTTCAATTGTGTTGCAGAAAATTAATTAAGTATGTTTTGATTTGGTTGATCGATCCTAATATGCAAATGATATTTGGAAGGGAAGCATTTTTCTTAATTTTTTTTAAGGTTCAGAATCACCTACAATCTTTATAAATGTACATATAAGTACTTTTGAGAATTATTTATCAAATGTGGTAGATCAGATTCACTAAAGCTTCGATCTGATAGGAAACCTGGAAAAGACAAGAACTCTAGAAATTTTGAAACCACTTAAAAATCCATACAAGTATGTATTTATAAAATAGTACGAGAAAAATATCCTCTTAGGTCTCGCATTATACTTCTTTTTCTTTCATTTTACATTTAATTATTCTTACTTTGGCAATCTACGTACCTTCTTACCACTAGCAAGGCCCCTTCAGAACACTTTGTTTTTTAAAGATTTTGACCTTGTTTTCAAAGGTATGTCTAAAAAAGCAAAATTATATGGGCTTATTCCACACACACCATTTTTTATCAAATCTAGTCCGTTTTCCAAGGTACCTTTGTTAAAAGTTGACATTCGCCTTTTGCCCTGTTTTTTGTTGAGCGACTTCAGCACAAAAATGAATACGGTTCCGTCCAAACAAATTCGGACAAGGTCCACAAAGTAGACTAGTGCGTAGCATGCGAAGCGCATTCACAGCCCTGTTTTTGAAATTGAAGGTCTATTTAAAAAGCAAATATTTCAATGACTTTGTCCTGGTTTTAAGGTCTAAAAGACCACACTGTGTTACCCTAAAACCTGTACTTTCTGACCAACTGTATAACAATTCCCCCCACGTCAAAATTGAGGTTATGTCTGTCAGTCTGTCTAACGTAATTGAAATGTCGAACGTAGTCACAGATCTGTGATATGTGAACGTAGTCAGTGTTAAAGGTTTCAATGAAATGTAGGTTTATGTAGGTACAGTCGATGGACAAATAAAACTGGAACAAAAATGACAATCACATAAGTCAAAATTTATAAATTTGCATCGTTACGGCTTTATCACAAATAGGTTAACTTTGGTATGACATATTATATAGACTGTGATGAACCAAGTGGGTAATTCAAATTTCCCACCAAGCGTCCATCTCATTTTTTTTTTTTTTTTTTACCAACATACGCAATGAAAATAACACCCGCGAAATCCAAAAATGGCCAAGAGCGCGTGATCGTACCTCGTTAATTTCCCTACGTTGTGTTTTTTTTTTTTATACAAATTAAACCTTACCAGATTCGTTCCAACAGGGTTTGTGAACCACACAGAAGAGTGCAAATAAAACAACACAATAATTAAAACCAGCTATTTATTCAAAGTTATCATTTTCGTTAACGCCGGGATTCATGAATAATAAAGCGTCTCGGGAGAGGACACCCAAGTCTCCTCAAATGTGAGAAGACTACTCATTTAGAACTCTAGGAAAATGGTGAGCTCTGGCCATCCTCCTAGACCCCCGAATGAGGCTCCGCTAAAAACCTCTCCTAAAAATACGAACAAGTCCGAAGTGACAACGTAGACGGGACAGTTAGTGAAAATTGAGCAAAACTGATTTCATAAACAACACAATTCAAATTCAAAAGAAAACAGGAGGGTCATGTACATTACAAACAAAACAGTTACTTCGGACCGTTCGAGCGGGAGCGAGCACTAGACGAGAACCTTAGCATGTTTTCTCCTTTTCAAGTTAATTTACAATGTGCGGCAGATACGCTATAGAAGGAGCGAGTGGCCTTGGGTGGTCCGGTGGGTTGTGGCACCTATCCTTACGACTTTAACATTTCCCGCCTACCCGTGATTTAGTGCTAAGGGAAAGGTCCTAACTGCTTTACGTAAGTCAACAAATTGAGGTACTCTAAGTTCATCGGTTGAAGTGAACATTACTTTTCCACAGCAAAAGAAAACACAACGCGCTTGTCAGGCTACACAGACTTAGGGAAAATAGACCTGATCACATTTCCGGAAGTGTGCCATGGAGCTCGAGTAAAACCCAGCATTCAACAAGTCCTGCCAAGCGTTAGGTTTTTGTCGTGTTCAACGTTGGGAGGTTAGAGGAAAAACAAAACCCCACAAACAGAGAGAGACCCTCGCGGTAAGGTCTAGAATTTACAGCTACAACAACCTGGAAAAAGCAAACAAAAAAAGAAACGCGACAAATATTTGTTGACAGAGCTATCTAAGAACACTTTCAATTTGGGATGGGAAGGTGGTAACAACCATTAACACATACATAAAAATAACAAAAACATAGCCCGGTCGACCCTAGCATATTAGAGCCGGTTCATCGCCAAAGGGGGGCGCCCGGAATAATATGGAGGGCGCCCCGGGACTAAATGTAGTAGATCCTTAGCTAAGGAACAACCCACGGAGACACCTGAAATATAAACATTTGGTTGCTACCGGGATGGAAAGTGGAAACTTTGCAATTTTGATTAAAGTGTGGAACAATAACTAGATGCTTGTCACACCAAAAGCGTCACTCGGAATAATTAGAAGGGGATCAAAAATGAGGGAGTGCGCTTATAAAAGTAAAAGCCACAGACCCACGCTAAAACTTGGCGCCCTTTTCTTTTAGGAAAGTTAGTGAATTGTAAAACCAGATTTGACAACAAAAACGTGATCCGTGCAATTTTATAAAATTTACAAACCTAGAACCAGGCGGCCTTACTCTCCTTCACAAGCTTACAAATGTTAAAAGCGTGATACATGGGGATGGTCGAGATAATTGCGGATTTTATACAATATGGTGGGAACATCAACAACCCACGTGCGACCATCATGATAATAAAAATACATTTCGCGCGAAACAGACATAATTTTAGTACCGCACACATACCTAGTTCAAAACAGAAGCTGGACAACAACATTTAGCACAGTTCAATAAAAACGACTAAAATCGCACAATTAGCACACAGAAAAAATACACTCTGCGGTCAAAAAAAAAGTGCCCTCCAAAAAAAAACATGGCCGTTCCTCCCCTGTCGACTTTCACCCACGCCCCCAAGCGGTCGCCGACGGTACCGAACGCCGGTAATTCTATAGCTTTCATTGGCGTTTAGTTTTGAATTCAAAAGCGGTTATCTCAAGACACTGACAAATATTTTGACAATTCAATGGTCTGATTTACACAGATTAAATTTTAAGTGTCCCAGTTTTATTTGTCCACCGACCGTACATACAGTCGCGAGCAATAAATTTTAATCGTCAAGGTCAGTCTTTGACGCAATCGAAAATGCTCCATTGTAAAACAGTCGTAAATATCATAACCTATCATCATGTTGTATGACATTAATTGTCATTTTTTTCTCAATTTTTTGACACTTTGTTGACATAATCAGACAGGAAAATTTTTTAAATTTGTGACAATTTAACCAAATTTTGAAATGACATTGACGACCAAAATTTATCGCTCGCGCACCACGATTGGTGCTTCGGAACGCTTCGGTAAATAAGAGTCGATGTAGTGGCGGAACAACAAAGAATTAGATCGAAGATCTAAGTTTCTCTTAAACTGTTTGCATTTCCAGTTAACTGTCTACCTGTGTGTAAATGATAGGCCTTGCTTTTATGATTATCCGGGGTTAAATAATTCCTGGACATTTCTTGAAACTGAGTCATAAACCGATAAGACTCCACCACTGGGACTTTTCAAACGGCAGGCAGGCGCGCTTTCATTGCGCATCCAAGCCGCTCACCATCCTAAAACGCGTGACCTGTATGTATAATTCTTAGTTGCTTTTTTAATATAGGTTATGTTTTAGTGAAAATCGTTTTTACATTTTATTAGCATGGCAATTGTGCCTTGCCCAAAAACATGGCAACTACCGTTGACACCAGGATACTTTCCGCAGGTAGAGGCGATACATCACCCAAGTCAAATTTGCTTTTTTTTCCCAATTATTGCCTGGAATAATTATAACACAGGTTAAACCAATATATCGCAAAGAACGCCCACGTTGCTCCTGGGAAGTTTTCTGCTACTTTGCAGATCCTGTGAACAATGGATTAGCAAACCATATAAGGCACATAGCTGAAAGTAATAAGTTTATGAATGTTAGTATTGGGGATATAAACTTTAACAGTTACTGCAACTTTTCGGTTATATATAACATTAATTGCGAATGTGATGCTGCGGATTTTTAATTCGATAAGTGACGATATTATTAATTATTATGATGATGAATTATAAAATGACTACTGTTACTAATTAGAAATTAACAGATTACAAGCGTTTACCTATGTGTAATTTTTACTTTGGAATATTTGTAAGAACTGTTGGTTTTAGTGTAAGTAATAAATAATATGAATTAAATATTTTTTTCCATATAATATCAGTTGGCTCAAATTCAATTTTACCTTCCCCTTCATAAATCACATTATAATTATTTGATTTTAAAACTGTAGTAAGGTATACTGATAAAAACAATGTTGCTTAGAAAGTTTTCTTGAGAACCTTGTTATTTCATTTCTGTGATATTTTTTGTTCTTCACGAGGTAATTTTATGATTAAAATGATTGTATTTTTTGATAACTTAAATTCTTCTACATCAAGAATAATTTAAAAAACTTGATAATTTATTTTAAAGAACATTTAACGAAGGAAGAAATTAAAAAACTACAAAAGCCTATAACTGATAAACTTGATAATATTGCTGAATTTACGCAAGAAATTCTAATTCTGAGCGAAGTGAATCCAAAAAAATGTTTTAGCAATCGAGCAAGAAGACAAAAATGTTTCAAAGAATGCAGAAGCCAATGCGAGGCCTTCGTGAAAATACAGGCCGCGACTAAGAAATAGTGACGTCACGAAATCCGGCTGACTACTGTGTAACTTATACAGTGTGAAATAAAATGATTTACATCTAGTTACCTTTGGAATTTTTGCACATGTAAATTTTCCTGTACCGCTTTACTTTTTTTTTGAAGTGCCGAACTATTAGTTCTGTCAATAAATGTCATCAATCGAATTGACAATTGTTACAATTTAGTAAATTGAATTAACAAACGTTGGTGGCTACTTTCAACACTAGCTGTGACTTGCTTTTGTTAGCTCCTTTTTAATTTCAATCTACTTTGCATTCATATCATCCCTTCGCCATAAATCACATTTGGAATTTTGGAATATTTTGAGGTTAGGCTTTCTTTTTTTTTGTAGAGCGGTATTTCGTATTTTTACAAGGGTAATGCAAAGGTAACTAGATGTAAATCATTTTATTCCACACAATATAAAGAAAATTATACCGAGCGATCATTTAAAAAGTAAATCGAGTTTGCTTTGGAGCCTATGCTATAGCATGGGTTGCCATAGGTAACACGCCGACTCGATTTATTTTTTAATTGATCGCACCGTATATTTCAATGAGTAAAACTGAATATTGTTTGAAGAAAAATAATTATTATGATAAAAAACAATAAAGAGGGTTTTCCACATCACCTTAGAGGTACCCAATACATGCGTTGGCTCTTGTGGAGGCCTCGCCAATAGCCCTATCTCTATGTGTTTTAGAAGTTTAACTATTAAATTTAAGTAGGTAATTTTCTTTTTAGTGGATCTTTATTTTGGGTGCTAATTTGGTCGTTGATTAATTTTGAATAATTATTAAGAAATATATTGGCATATATTTCAATATCAATATCGACTTCAATCTTTTGTTACATAAAAAACATTTGTCATTAATTTCTTCTACATATTTTTCCAATTTTAACATTGTCAACTCCCGTAAAATTGTCCTTTGTTTACCGCTTCTTAGAAATTCAGTTTCATATTTATCAGAAATAAGCTCACTAAATACCTATCTGATGTGCCTTAATAAAAGTTTCAAAGAATAATTCAGAGGGTTGTTTTTTAGAGCATCACTTGTTAAATTTTTTAAATATTCACCAACATTTGCAGAGTCATTTTCACCACAGTTGGTAAAATTTATAACAAAATCTGAATTGGTGGTAATTGTTACGTTATTTATTTTCCCTGATGGTGAAATTTTCCCAAAATAACGATTTAACAGACTTCGGGTCGAAATGCACTGGAGACTGCTCGAGAGTACAACCTAAATGTGGGGGTGGGTGGTGATAATCGGAAGAAAGAAAACTCCGAGTGGTTTAAACGAAATGAATATTTTCACCCAGTTCTGCACACGTAAAAATCTGATTGATTATTTGATAATAAAAACGTTTCTCACACTCAATAATTATGAACAAAAATGAAGGGTTGTGCCCTCGCCGCGACAAAAAAAGGAAAACTCTCGAAAAGTTAATTGAATTCAAAAACTAAATAAAAAAAAAGGGGAGAGCCGAAAGTGAAGCCCGATATCGTCCTCGACGCTATTCTTCTACGCCGCCCACGATCGGCGGGACCGTTCCCTCGGGCCTCACCTCGTTTCCCAAAAAAAAAGCTAAATTCAAAATAGAAAAGGAAGTCGCGCGGCGGACGAGGACACAAAAGATAAAGAAATAAAATAAACAAGAACTTTTACAAAAAAAACTGTTATCGTCCTGACCGGCCGCGGCCGTTTGCAGGCGAGGTCACCAGCAGACCGATAACTCAACCCGAACAAAAAAAAAATGTTCTGCCTGAAACGATGCGCTGGCTTCGCGAAAATTAAAATTTTTTTCTATCACCCTGGCCTTGATCGTCACGGGGTGGTCGACGTTTCTGGAGACCTGGACGTTCCTCGGGCCCACGCTAGACGACGAAATCCGGGCGTGGAATTTGACTCCGCACTTAGGCGTTTGGTTCTTCACGAACCTTCCGCCGGGGATCCGCAAATCCGCTCCTCGGCGTCTGGGTTTGGACTTCCTGGACTCTTTTTCCAGCCTCACTCTCTTCGGACCCTCGACGTCTCCACACCCTTTTCTCACCGTTCAACCACTCGCCGTTTCAGCCCCTTTTTACAGTCCCGCACCGATCTGACCTTTCTGACGAAAGACCAAAGAGCAAAAGACCAAATAGACTGTTCCGAGTTCCCGCTCGACACATGGCGTGTACGGTCAGCCGAAACATGTGACGTCAGATCACGTGACACAAGCTTTGGCCGCGGCCTCTATCTATCTCGGAGGTTACGGCCAATGATCTAAGTGAATCGGATCATTTATTAATTTTCACCATTACCAAAATCACCTTCAGCGCATACCTCAATAAGTTTGGATCCAAATAAAGATTTAACTTTTGATATTATTGAAAAACAATTTAAATTTGAAAAACCTTCCCATTTATTATTATCGTTAGCCACAATAAATCGAAATGCAAAAATTGATACAACGATACCGGAAATATCAACTAAATTAAAATCATTAAATGCACACATTACAAATGCAAAGAAATCACAACAAGAAAAAATTGACAATTTACAATATGTGTATTTTTCTTTTTCTTTCTATGAAAAGGATAGTCGCAGACCGCAAACAGGAAGCGGTATTTTTTCAGATCCGAATGAAATGCTAGAACGTCTTGATCTATTAATTGCGTCAAGGAATGCTGGTCAAAATCCTTAAAAAACAAAGTGTTCTGAAGGGGCCTTACTAGTAGTCTCAGTAAAAAAAAAGTCTCATTTTCTTCTTTTTCCTCTTTTCATATTTTCTTACCCCCTTATTATATAATTGATTTTATTTATTATCATTTATTCCTTCATCATTCCCAAATAAACTTCTGCTAAATTCTCCCCATTTGTCATTTATTTTTGTTTTTTTTTCTTTTCGTTATTTTCCGAATTCGATATTAAATGTGATACATTTGTTCGTCATTTATTATATAGTTATTTGATTTTCCATTTTGATCGTAATTTCACTGCTGATTGATTAAACAGGAACAAAAAATAGTAAAAAAGAATTCCTTATCTGCGAGCACACGGCCTTGTCGAATCACAAAATGAAACAAAATCGTAACTGGTTGTTAGCAAGATTCGTAAATCAAATCAAATTGCAATCTTAAATTGATCCTTAATAAAAAAATCCACATAATCGTTAAATTTTTTTTAACCAATTTTAGTTTCAGTGTAGCAGGTGTTGGTGTATTGTGTTCTTCTATGTAATTTAATTTCTTCGAGAGTCCCAAAGTAAATACATAATTTACTTTTACTTTGGTGCAAGAAATGAAGTAGTAATGCATTCTCAATGCAACAATGTGCGATGAAAATCATACACGTAAAGTTAAACTTTTTTTTTACTTATTTTTAACTTATTTTTTTCGTATCCCACCTCCACCCGGCGGCACGTCAATTTTGCCGGAGTACATACACTATTACGGATAATACTATCAAGTAATAGTGCAGTGCTTATCAACATAATTACCGGCGTCTCGCCTCCACATTTTGACTTTTTTGTGTTTTATGTTCTGTGTCAATGTTAAGGAATTTCCTCACGATGTGACATGAGTATAATAATATACCTTTTTGAATTTCAACCACCAATGTGTTCCAAAAGTCCAAAATTTTTAAATTTTTAAAAAGAAATTGCGGTACTATTCCTGTTGCTGAAATTATAAATGGTAAAATCGAAATTTTTTCTAAACACCAAAGATTTCTCATAGCAACGGACAGCTCTAAATATTTATTAATTTTTGTGTTATATGTCTGTGTTATATTGTGTGAATTTGGAACAGCTATATCTAAAAGATATGCTTGCTTTTGTTGTTTATTTAAAATAATAATGTCTGGTCTGTTATACTGAATGTGAATGTCAGTTAAAACTGTGCGATCAAAATATAATTTGTAATTGTCATTTTCTAAACAACTTTCTGGTTTATAAATGTAATGTGGTTGTGTATCCTTTAATAAATTGAATTTAACTGCTAAATTCATGTGTATAATTTTTGCGAATATATCATGACGTTTTTTATATTCGCTTTGAGCCAAAACGGTGCAAGAAGAAATGATGTGTTCAATTGTTTCCCCTTCAGTTCCGCAAATCCTACATTTATCAATGATCGACTGTAAACCGCATATGTGTTTTTTATAATTTCTTGTATTTATAACACGATCTTGTATTGCAAATATAAAACTCTCAGTCTCAGGATGAATATTTGATTTTTTAAGCCATGCATGAGACGCTTGAATATTAATTTCTGGCTGTTCTAGCTCTTTAAAATATCTCCCATGTAAAGACTTTTGTTTTATATTTGCTATAGTGTCAGGTATATTTGGCTCAACTTATTATTATTAAAATGTGCAAACTCGGCATACCTTTTCAATTTATTGTAAAAAAATATTCAAACGCTTTCTTTATTCGTCAATTTTATAGCTATTTATGCACCAAGGGCGTTACAACGATGATTACGCCCGGAGAACCATAAATCCTGCTCGAGGGCTTTAGCCCGAGAGATGGATATCGTTCGATGGGCGTAATCATTCGGTGACGCCGTGGTGCATACAAGATTTTATTTTTCACTATACGTGTTCTTAAAAAAAAAAAAAGTGGCATCTTTGCAATTATGAATTGATGAGGGCGTTATGAATTCATTACGCCCGCTTATTCTTATTACGCCCGCTTATTCTTATTATGCCCTGTTTTATTCTCCGGTTGTTATGGACATGTTTACATATTTCGTATCCTAGGAGTTATCATGCAATTATACTAAAGTGAAAAATAAATGTTTTAACTGCTTTCATACTGTAATGTGCTATATTTCACAATTTTTTTTAGTGTCGTAATGGCAGTTTTTACGGCACTAGTGCGGTAAAGAGACAAGAACAAGAACAAAAAATAGTAAAAAGGGAATTCCTTATCTGCGAACAGACGGCCTTGTCGGACCACAAATGTAACAAAATCCAAATGCAGTCCATTTTTTTTATTATAGTCCGATGAGCTTAGACCGAATCAAGAAGTCGACATGACCTGCGTCTGCTTTCAACATTTGACAGCAGTGCACGGTGCTACCAATATTTGAAAATTTATATTGGCATCTTGAGATAAATGTTGTTACAAATTTCAATGTTTGAGATTTTGAGTTGCGTTCTTTCGTCTTTCATGATTCTTCTGCAAATTCATTCCTCCGTTTTCATTTTGTTTTTCAAAAAACAGTTCTTTTCAGAACTCTTTTGATAACTACAGGGTTATTCTAAATGATTGTAGTCCAAGTTGGCATAAAATTGAATGTAAAATTTGTGGTTGCCGCTCCATATAAAAATTTTCCAAATAATGTGAATAAGCGAATACACACCTTTCACACAGAGGAATTAAACAACTCAGTCTTGTTAAATTCAACCGTTAATTTAAAAAGAAATACATAAAATTGTCATCACCGCACTTTTCTTGTAATCTTGAATTGATCCTCAATTAAAAATCTACAAAATCGTTAAATATTTTTTAATCAATTTTATTGACATTTTAAACGCACGTGTTGTTGTGTTGTGTTTTTCTGTTTAATTTAGTCCCAAAGAAAATAATTTACTTCTAGGACTTCAGTGCAAGAAATAAACTAGTAATGTATAGTAATGCATTCTCAATACAACAATGAGTCTTGGGACAACTCCAATGAGGGATGAAAATCATAGGCATAAAGTTTGAACTTTTTTTTACTTATTTTTAACTTATTATTATTACATATTAAGATTTACAAACTTAGCATACTTTTTCAATTTATTATAAAAAAAATATATTCAAAGGTTTTCTTCACTTCGTTAATTTTAATTTTAATGGTTGGTTGCATTGTGGGTTGCTGTCTTACTACTACTCCTACTACTCCTACTACTACTACTATTACGGACAAAAAAAGTGGGACATCAACGTCATTGTCTTGACCTTTAATAAATAACCCTTATCTGATTCTAACCCTACTATGAATTGATTGACGTTTGTCATTGAGTATTGTAGGTTGTAGGGAATGATTGTAAGTAAGCACGTAGTGAATACATATTTATTTAATGCAAAGTCCCAATCAAAATCTACCTTTATCAAAAGAAGAGGACATATAAATGTTTAAACTGTCAGCTAGAATAGTGTCAAAAAGATGACAATAAAGCTTGAACTACATCGAATTTTTCAAAACTGACAGAAATTGGATGTCCCACTTTTTATGCTCTCAATAGTCCTATCGAATTCATGAAAAACTAGTACAGCAAAATTTTGTTGGTGTAAATTGGGCTACAGGAAAATGTCAAATATAAACGTCTATCATTATGACAGTCCGAATTTAGCAATGCTCTATCCAATGTCAAACGTATTTAGGTTATCTACTTGACGTGTTGGACCAGTAACCAGTAACCAGTTAATAAGAATATAAAGTACGTAGAAACGTTACACTACAACATTTTTGAAAAGTTGACATAACTACGACATTTTGCTGTCCTAGTTTTTCATGAATTCGATAGTACTATGGCGGACAATAAATTTAGGCCAGCCTGTCGTTGACTTGACATCAAAATGTGAAGCTGGCATTATGTTCAACTAACCCCTTTTCGATTTTTGTCATTCTTGTCATCGTGACAGCGATAATCAAAATTAAAATTGCGAAAAGAAGGCAAAGAAGCGTGCACCAGAGAGAAGTGCGTACTACAAATCGAAATCAGTTATGGTAATGCGTCATGATCTGTAAGTTACGAAAAGAGCGAAGGAAACATCAAACAGCTTGAAAATCTTCAATTTGACAAACTAATGCATCAGTCATAATGTCAATAAATGGTCGCTTGCATTGACTTTTTTGAAATGTCAGAAATTTGCCGGCCTAAATTTATTGTCCGCCATAGTACATCAAATTTATTGACAAAATATTTTGAAGAGCATTGAAATTCACAGCTAACAAATAGATTCCTAAGGACGTTTCCATGAGATTATCAAAAAATTAGAAATTAATAAATTTGACAACCTACACGGACCACAACAATATTTTTAGCATCATTAAGAAATTTCCATCATACTGCACAGTTAATTTGAGTGAAAATAAATTATCACGAGTAATAAATAAGTGTTTTATGCACTGTAACTTAAGTTATTTAATCATACCTAACATTACCATAAATCATTTGGCTTATCACAATATGACATGTCATAAGAATGTAATCACGGTTTTAATACAATTTTTCCTAACTTGCTGTGTTAACCATAAACTGTTAACGCAATCATTTTGAATGCATTAATAAACCATTAACACATCTGAAATCTAGAAACTTTTTCAACATTGCCGGCAGCAAATTTACTGTGGTATTCTCTGCTATTTGCCGTATTTCTGAATAATTCATCTTTAATTGCAATTTCACTTGCGAAAAATGATAATTATGTTTAGTCTAGAATCTAGATTCAAATTTAAAATTTTACTTTAAATATCAACTTTGAAATAAAAGTATCACCAACTGTCACAAAATTCCCTAAATTGCCAAAATTGATTTTATTTGTAAAAAATATGTACTATTCCGGACATGAAATCTTGGCCAACATTTTTTAGACATTTCAAAAAAAAAACAATGTAAACCAACCATTAGACATTTCAAAAAAAAATGATGTAAACCAACCATTAGTGTCATTAATAAATGACAATTATTAAAAATCACTTTGAAGTTTTTCCTGTGACATCAAAAAAGCATGGAAATGGCATTATCGAGTCAAAAGTTGGGTTATATTCAATAAAGGCCTGTTCACACATATTTGTCATTTTAACCTAGATTTGCCCTGTTGGCTCTGAATATTTACACTTAGATAATAGATAACTTATCTATTACAATTATCAAAGAACATATTTTGTTATTTATTTAAAAAATTGTTTGATGAATAATTTTGTGTTGAATATTTTTTACACAAATTGTCGCTTTGAAAACTGTACTCCCAAAAAATTTTTTAGACAAAGTTTTTGTATCGCAGAACCAAAATTTTCATAAATTCACATGACAGATGAGATTTTTAAATACTCATTAACTAATAGGAAATAATTTGTGTCAATATTACATTTTATTGACAAATGTGTCAATAGAATTTCTTTCTTATTCATAATTCGATTATTATACAGGGTCATTATAAATTATTGTAGTCGAAGCAAGCCGTGCCCAAGTTATGAAATTTTTGCCGTTCTTTACAAACATAGTTCTAATGTGGCGGGAACTGTCAATACTGTCAATTGTGTGAACGATTTAGATTCACTTATTCGCATAATTTTGATCATTTTCATATGGAGCGGCTACCATAAATTTTACATTCAGTTTTTACGCCTACTTGGACTACAATAATTTATAATGACCCTGTATATAATGTCACTGTAAACTACAGCGTTTTATGAAAAGGTTATTTGATCGAGTCCCGGACAATTTTTATCCCAACAAAGATATTTTTAATTACAAAACAAATGTTTTCATAGTTTTTTTCCGCTCAACTTTTATTTCATATAATAATTTTCACAGAAATAATTGTTTTCTTTTAATTTCGAATAAAATGTATTTTAACATAATTAACAATGTTAATGCTTCATTATCAAAGTGAAATTGCCTAAAATTGCAACAACACATTTATAACTTGGTCCAAAGACCAACATAAAACAAAGCAGCATTCACCAAGCCGCTTCAGAGGAATCACACTTCGTAAGACTGGTTACAACCTTGTTGACAAACGACATGACATAATTTTTTGCTTGCTGTACACATACAAGACCCCATACTTAACACAGTGATCTAGTTGGTTCATTTTCTGCTTGATTGAAACGGAGATTAAAACATTAAATTCGACATTGTTATTTAACACCTTGCATTTCCAAATTAACTCTGACATGTGTCCTGTTAAATTGCACCTTTTCATAATTTAAACGCCAATTTGTCGCTTAATTTACTACTTACATTATACGCTCTAGGCGAAATACTCGAATGAGGCTTTCAACTTGGACCGTGTGACGTGACGGCGTGACGCGTGACGGTTGATTGACACATAAGGTACAGCGTGATCAACAAGGACTGACGCTGTTGGCAGTTGGCAGCAAGTGACAGCAAAATATTTCCAAAGTATGAAAATTGCTGCATAAATGCAACTAAGGTAACAACTGGCTCGGGGAGCATTTGTTGAAATTGGTGAAATGCATCGTCCGTGGAAGTTCTGCCAACCGTTAGCAGCATCACAATTTCCAGTCCGAAACTACGCCATACCAATAAAAACGTCAAAATTGACAACTGAAAATGTAACGCTACCAACTTCACTGAAATTTTCATCATGTTGTCATTGTTGCCAACAGCTTCAGTCCTTGTTAATCACGGTGTACATAGATGCAAGCATTACATACAATACAATGATTTAATGCTTTGTATTTCGAAACCAACTCTACCGTGATAAGTGTCCTCAAATTGTATTTTTTGGTAACTAAAACGTAAATACATATGTTGATCAATTTACTGCACAATTTGTAACGGAAATTATTTTTTTAGACGAAACAAGAAGTTTTTTTTAGGTTATTAGATGCCTTTTTGAAATTTGAACGTCATATTTTTTATATAGGTTAGGTAAGTTTGACAACATTAAACATCGTTGATATTTTAGAACGCCATAATATTGTCTGTTTTATCCTCTGCACGGTGTTCTTTGCGATGTTATAATACTGGGCTACCCTCCGGATTGACCTAAGGTACTATATCTTTAGAAGGTAGCGCCATTCCGCTCCACAATTTTTCGCCTCGAAATTAAAAGAGATGGCATTATCGATAAATCCTGTGAGTGTGACAAAGATAGAATTATACACGATTTTAAGGGATGTTTGTATCGAGTCAAACAGATTCTATCTTTGTCACACTCACAGGATTTGTCGATAATGCCATCTCTTTTAATTTCGGGGCGAAAAATTGTGGAGCGGAATGGCGCTACCTTCTAAAGATATAGTACCTTAGATTGACCACCCTTCTTCTAATTTGGAAAGAATGAGCACTTACGCGTTTTCGGTCAGATTAGGCATATTGTTTGTCAAAATTAACATTGATCATTGACAAAAAATGTAAGTGCCTTTACACTGTAGAAAATTAGGTGTACTTTATAATTTTGAAGTGAACTGTACATCAGAAATTTTTCAAATCTTGCTTGTATTCAAAATTTGGAAATTTTGGAAAAATGGAAAGGAAACATTTTAGTAAAGCCATAAGGTTCATGCTTGAGCTTATTTTAGATCAGAACACTTACGGCTCCCTTTTTGGGAGTGCGGCTGGAAGAGATTGCCTGACGAAGAAAAAATTCTTTATCAAAGGGAATTTCCCACTTACTCCCTTACACCCCACTAAAATGACGACAATTAAGAGCAAATTAAAAAATATGTAAAGTGACTCCAATTTTCGTAATTATTCTGGATTTCTTTCTGGAAAATGTTTGTGAAAAAATTTTATTGTTCGTTTTTATCTTTCACTTTTCTCATTCTTGACATGTTTCTCTAACCTCCTCACTACTTTTTATCTACGAATCTACGAATTTCACAATTTTTTTTAGTTTTTACAGTACTAGTGCAGTAATAAAGCCTTTTGCCGTCTTACGTCATATTGTCGTACATCAAATTATTATGTAGACAAAATATGTATTTTGAAAAATATTAAAACAGCTAACAAATATTCTACCCCCAATAAATGGAATAATTTGGCGAAATTATACGTACCACAATAATATTTTTCTGATTTTCCCTGTTTTTTTCTTGCCTTTAATTTTTTTTTCCAGTATAGGTAGATGGATTCTCTCCGTAATTTTGTAAATGGGTACTCCAGATTATCTTAATTATTAATACACAGATTTTGCTATGTGAGACACAAAAATATAAATAAAAGAAAGATTAAACTTTAATAAGCACAAAATTCATCATTCATAAAACTTTAAACAATTTTGAAGAATGTGCATTGGCGCGATGGAATTTTTTTTGAGTAACTAAGCTCTGCATTCAATTGTCGGGCAACATGCTGGATACAATTTTGATTGGTCTCCGGGAACTTGAAAACATTTTGGATCTGGTGAACCAACAGTTGGACAACTGGAAAAAAAAGTTAGTCGTCTCTACTTTCAGTTGAATTGTGGTGTTTCCTAACTAGGAGACAGTTACTACGGTTTTCTCTATACACGTCGCGACAGAACATCCACGGAGGGGCATCCACTCACCCAATGGTATGAATCCCCCTTCAGGGTGATTACATAACACTATAACACATTGTTAAATGTATATATATATACTGATATTAATTACGAAATTATCACCCATTCGAGAGTTGCATTGTGAGACAACGAAAAGGATTAGCACTGTTATTGTCTTGATCATCTTGGCGATTAGAACACGCAGTGATCACCTACAGCATCCTGTTCTTATAGTCATCTGAGCTACTTTTTTTTGCCTAACTGAAATTAAATCAAATTGAGCTTTTGGTAATAAAAATACAGTATTGTTATTTTTACGGAAAATTTATTGTGTAACAACGGACTGTCAAGGTTGTGCAATACACCTGCTCAAGAATTTTCAATTATGTTCCAGAAAATTAATATTAGTATGTTTTCATTTGGTTGACCGATCTTAATATTCAAAATACATTTGGAAGGGTATCAATTTTCTTCATTTTTTTTTCAGGTTTATAGTCACCTACGATGTTTATGAATCTATAAGTAAATGAACAATTTACCTTCGATAATAATTTATCAAATATGGTAGATCAGATTCACTAAAATTTTTTCGATCTGATAGGAATACTCCTGAGGATGGAAACCTGGAAAAGACAATAACTCTAGAAATTTTGAAACCACTTAAAATCCAGACAAGCATGTATAAAATAGTACAAGGAAAATATTCTCTTAGTTCTCGCTTTAAACATCTTTTTTTTCATTTTACGTTAAATTATTCTTACTTCTGCAATCTACGTAGCTACTTTCTTGGTAAAAAAAAAATCATTTCATTCTTTTTCCTCTTTTCATATTTTTTTACCCCCTTATTATAAACATTATTTATTATTATTTATGTTACACATCTGTTCGTCATTTATCATTTAGTTATTTTATTTTCCATTTTGATTGCACCGTGCTATCAACAATTATTTAAATCAAAGAAGGCTTTGGATTTTGAAACTTAGTCCCAAATCTAGACTTTCAGATGCTCTGGATGCACGGAAGTATTTTGGGTTGCATATGCTTGTTTCGATTTAAATTTTGAATTATTTTACTGAAACTGGACCAAACAGGCAACAGCACTAGGTATGTCAATTCACCGTTGTTGAAATAGTATATTGTTATACGAGTTGCGCAAGACAGTCTGTTGTCGAACGAGAGGGTTTAAAGCAAATATTTTGAAAAACATTAAAATTCACAGAGCCAACAAATAAATGACTCTTTAAAGGACGAGACGTTTCCATGAGATTATCAAATTAATCAATTTGACGACCTACACGGACCATAACAATATTTTTAACATCATTAAGAAATTTCCATCGTACTGCACAGTTAATTTGAGTGAAAATAAATTATCACGAGTAATAAAGAAATGTTTTATGCACTGTAACTTAAGTTATTTAATCATACCTAACATTACCATAAATCATTTCGCTTATCACAATATGACATGTCATAAGAATGTAATCACGGTTTTAATACAATTTTTCCTAATTTGCTGTTTTAACAAAGCTGTTAACGCATTCATTTTGAATGCGTTAATAAACCATTAACACATCCGAAATTTAGAACCTTTTTGAAGTGAAACTTTTTATGGAAGGGTTTTGAAATTCTGATCGGCAACCTTTTTGTGTGACGAAAAGTGGTGGGGGTAAACACAGTCTCGCACAACGGTTGCGCCAATATTTCTATCTCACTTAAATGTATGTAATTGTGTATACTTCTGTCTTTGTCACACTCACGGCATTTATCGATAATGTCTTCTCTTTAATTTGGAGGCTTAAAAATGAACAATGACTTACGCATTTCGATATTGTTTAGTGTTATCGTTGTTTATAATTTATTTTCTTCATTACAATATACAATTTTGTTGTGAATATGCTATTTAAAAGTGATTGATGAATAATTACAATGTTTCCCTGTAATACAAAAGTTTCACTTCTATCGTGCGTCTTTACGACACATTCTGTTTTTTTTTCAGTTAGTAACACACATTGCCGGCAGCAAATTTACTGCGGTATTCTCTGCTATTTGCCGTATTTCTGAATAATTCATCATTAATTGCAATTTCACTTGCGAAAAATGATAATTATGTTTAGTCTAGATTCAAATTTAAAATTTTACTTTAAATATCAACTTTGAAATAAAAGTGTCACCAAGTGTCACAAAATTCCCTAAATTACCAAAATTGATTTTATTTCTAAAAAACATGTATTTAATATGCAAACTAGAAAAAATGCTATAAAAACCCGTTTTATAAAACTGCCTGCGGCAGTAGTGCTGCAAATCTGACTCGTGTCTTAATATTAAGTTTCGTAAAACTCATGTTTTAATATACCTACTGTTAATTGATTCGTTGCAATAAATCAGATCACTAAAATCATATTGCCTTTAGGACAAATTATTACAAAATATTGTGTTTCATCTTTGTCGTAGCTATCTATCTTTCATTTTTATCTTCCACTTCTTTCATACTTCACACAACCCTTTACTCTCCTGACTATTTTTATCTACCATTTCTTTTTTTTATTCTAAATCCAGCCATTCTGACATTTTTTACTCTTTTTACCTGTCGTCTTTTTTCAAACAATCTCTCGTAAACTTTCCTTATACAGTCTGATTTTGAAAGTTGTGCAGATATCTTAACCTGAAGTAGTACGTGTTAAAAGAAGGTAAAACAACCCAACTTGCCTTATACACATTTTAATAGTTACAAGAGAATCAAAGGAATCAGTTTGTTTGGGAACCGCTGAAAATTTTCAAATTTGGCGGGCAGTTTTTCTGTCGGACTCGGACTCGTAATTTTTTCAGAGGCAGTTTTTTTCGTTAAATTGCCAGGCAAGAAAATTCTCATTGAAATGTCAAGTTTACTTCGACAAAAAAAAGCTCTGGTGTAATTATAAGTGAATATAACTTATCTATTTATTATCTATTTTGTTACATATTTATTTAAAAAATTGTTTGATGAATGACTTTGTGTTGAATATTTTTCACACTAATTGTCGCTTTGAAAACTGTGCTGTTTTTTAGACAAAATTTTTGTATCGCAGAACCAAAATTTTCATAAATAACAGGTGAGATTTTTTAAATGCTCAGTAACTAATAGGAAATCATTTTTGTCAATGTTATAGGAGTATTTTATTGACAAATGTGTCAATAAAATTTCATTCTTATTCATTATTCGTTTATTTTACAGGGTCATTATAAATGATTATACCATCGTAGTAGGCGTTGGCGAGCGTTGGTGGCTAAATTAAATGTGCCCCAAGCTTGATAACATGAGTGAGACTAGCATCGCCGATAGGTGGCGCTACTGGCGGTAGTGGAAATCTGTCTACTAGATTGTTTAACGCTGCGAGACTGGCGGCACATCCAAAATTTGTGTGGGTTTTCAACGCCAACTGCGATGGGACAATCATTTATAATGACCCTGTACATGGTCTTCATAAATGATTGTAGTCGAAGCAGTCCATGAAATTTTTGCCGCTCTATACAGGATCGGGCATCGTATATGCGCATGCGAGAAATCTCGACTTCTAATTAAATAAAATTGTCGAAATTTTTCACACTTACCTACCTTGGTAAGGTACCTACATTTCATAATTTTTTACTTACAAACAAAGCCAAAAAAAGTTAATTTCAACCAAAAAGTCAATTCTGATTTTTATACTGACCTACTTCCTTCCTACTGCACTTCCTATAATTACGAAAGCAGCGGAAAAAAAAAACAATTACATTTTGAATTAAACGCAATTTTATGATCTGCTACTTGCGCTGTCGTAAATTTAGGTGACAATGGAAACTGTCAAAAAAGGTTTAAACGGTCGGCTATATCTTTTGTTGGCAAATTATACCATTGTGCCATAAATCACGCGTCTGGTTTGGGTTTATATAAAAAAGCGAATTATTTAGCCAACCAAGTCAAAATTTGTAATTGTGCCACCAGGGTTTGATGCGCTAGCACGTACAGATTCATTTAGTGCAAAAACTTTATAGGTAAATTAACAGTTAATATCAGAAAACTAACAAAACTGTTACGACCTCATCTATTAACAAAAAAAATTCGCTCTAAGGTGGCGTGAACACGTGAACTGTCAATACTGTCAATTGTCTGAACGGTTTACATATATTCACTTATTTACATAATTTTGATCATTTTCATATGGAGCGGCTACCATAAATTTTACATTCAGTTTTTACGCCGACTACAATCATTTATAATGTCACTGTAAATTACATCGTTTAATGAAAAGGTTATTTGATCGAGTCCCGGACAATTTTTGTCCAAACAAAAATATTTTTAATCACAAAACAAATGTTTTCAGATTTTTTTCCCGCTCACCTTTTACTTGGTCCAAAAACTAACATAAAACCTTCCTACAAAATAGCATTGACCAAGACTCTTAGAGGAATCACACTTCGTAAGACTGGTTGCAACCTTGTGGACAAACGACATGACATAATTTTTTTGCTTACTGTACAAATGCAAGATATCATACTTATCACAGTCACACCTAGGCAGTTCATTTTCTGCTTGATTGAAACAGAGATTAAAACATTAAATTCGACATTGTTCTTTAACACATTGCATTTCCAAATTAACTCTGACATGTGTACTGTCAAATTGCACCTTTTCATAATTTAAACGCAAATTTGTCGCTTAATTTACTAAATTATGCGCTCCAGGCGAAATACTCGAGTGAGGCTTTCACCTCGGAGCGTGTGACGTGACGGCGTGACGGTTGAAAACTAATCCATCGCCCGGGAATAATAGTGTACCCCTCTAAAATGACAACGACGATTAAAAGCAAATTAAAAAAGATGTAAAGTGACTGCAATTTTCATAATCATTCTGGATTTCTTTGTAGATGTTTGAGAAAAAAAAAATATTGTTCGTTTTTATCTTTCGCTTTTCTCATTCTTGACATATTTGTCGCTACTTTTTATCTACGATCTCTCCTTTTTTATTTTACCCCACAATGTCTAATTTTCAATAAAAATATAGACCACAAAATGTTGTAAGCTTTAATATGCACAAACCACTATTGTCGAAAATTACACCACCTAGTAACAATTTTATTATTCGTAAAAACAAAAATTCTTGTTTTAAAAAATTGTTTCAAGAATATATGGTTTCGTGTTTCAGCGTTGGAAGTTCTTTCGCTAATCCTACAACCCTAGCAACACCTACAACAGTTTAATGCACGCTGCATTGAAATCTTGGACAACAATGTGGAAATGGTTTTGACTGGTCTCCAGGAATTCTGACACAGTTTGCATCAGAGTTCAACTCTGCCCTACCACACCTGAAAAAAAATTGTTACTAGTCAACTTCACTTAACTTACTCAATTTTCTAACGGTTCTTTGGAAAATAACGAACCATCCGGTCCGCAAGTCGCAACAACACAAGGATTACTGAGGGCCAATTGTTGTCCCACCGGGACGGGCCCAATGCCAGGAACGTTACAGAATGCTTGATCTAAAACACGTTGCTCAACTTACACCAGTACTATCTACGATGATGTTAGTACCGTTTTGGGAGTCTTGAGACTCGCATTGCGAGATAACTAGAACGATTAATACTGCTGCTGTCTTGATCATCTTGACCATGTGGAACACTCACTGGTCTACTTATCACACTTCACTCATCTGCTCGTGCATTCGCATGATCCTATATCTGGCCAGTGTGCTTTCCACCCGATTAAAAACTTGATTAAAACCATTTCATTCGACATTGTCAGTTAATCCGTTACGTACTGTCAAATGCACCTTTTCGAGATTGAAATGCAAGATTGTTTCTTACAAACAAAAGACCCATTATCAAAATGTAATTGTTATCAAAGCATTCAAATATGACTAACTTGGATATAATAATAAATTATTAAGAAAGCAGAGAATGAAGGAATTTTTTCTAGTCCTATTGTACAATACTGTAATTATTAAAGAGTTTTTTTTATTAGATAACAGGGTTCATTACCCACCGATCGTTGAATAATAATTTGAAAACTCACGGCAAATATCATAGCAACTAGTTTATAACGTTCAATCATAAATTTTAATGCAATTGTATCAAGTATGCAAAATAATAATTGTAAAACGTCAGTTTCAGTTTGTCTAATAATGAAACTTATTTATCAATTTCTCTTCATAGTCGTAGAAAAAGTATAGTATTCTACTCGCGGGTAATGGCTATTACTCACTCGGATGAATTACGTCACTCGCCTTCGGCTCATGACACAAAATCATCCTCATGAGTAAAAGCCAGCCTCGCACCGGTTTCTAGCACCATAGAAACAGAAAGGACTACCCGCAATGTCAAAATTTATTTTATCTCTTATTTTGACTACGGGTGAGTGAAGTTTTACCGCCCGAGCGAAAACACCCACTTCTAATCAATTTAAAATTCTCAAAAAATTCAGGAATGATTGTGTATCAGTCTGTAAAAATTTCAAAATTTTTAATGAAACAGGTAAAGATTTTGTTTTAATTCAATAACCGCCACATTAATTTACATAATTTTTCAATGAGAGTCCTTTCAAACATTTAGGAAAAATTTGGTGTCATTGAAATCATGAAAACATCACCAGTTTTTGAAATAAATGGGATTTGATATTAATGTGCAAAATTTAGCTATGATTTATTATTAAATTGGGCGGTCAGTTCCACAAAAGAGGTTGACGTAGGTTGTTTATGGTACCCTTTAGGGACTTAAGAATTACTACAAAAGTGGTCAACAGATGTTTCCCAACAATGAGGTATTTATTTATGATGACACTGCAGTTGTAAATCTTGGTCATTTTTCGCTCTTAATGTTAAAATTGGAATAATTCAAAAACGAATAATTATCTTTTGATGCAAATTTCATAAGCGTCTAAAATCTCTGTATGTTAAATTTCATAAAAATCCGTTGGCAAATAACCGAGATATTAGGTAGGAAAGTCTTAGCTGAGACACTGTATTTGTAAATAATTTCGCCCATCGTCATATAACATACCTACCACAAGAAATTGCACCACTAAAATAATAACGGACTGTGTTAAAAGAAAAACGAAAATATGGAAACAAAAAACTAAAAATTGTTTATTGAGTGCAATTGTCATAAATATCCTCATTTCGCGTATAAATTCTTTGTGAAATAATTCCTTCTTTCTTTTTTATCTTCTCCTTCTCTCTTACCATTTCTTCGTTTACATAGTTATTGTTTTTTCTCTCTGCGACCTTTAAAAGTACGATGTGCCCAAAAACATAAAGCAAAAGATGTTTCACATTTTAATGACTACAAGATCTATCGTACGTTAAAATTGTAACAGTTAGTAATAATTTAGTGATCACAAAAACCTAAATGACTTATCAAAAACTGTAGAAATTGTAGTTTTTCATCTCCCTTTTGACAGTTTAAGGCTTGTTGCAGCTAATTTTCGGACAACATTCTGGATAGGGTTTTGAATCGTCTCCGACAACTTCATGACAGTTTTTATCATCCGAATGCATCAGAGGACAACTAAAAAAAAAGTTGTTAGTCGTGTACCTTCACATGAATCGTTACGTTTTCTAACGGGACAGAGTGAAGATTTCCTTGGGTGTGGCACGTCGCAAGAGAACAACCAGGAAGGGAGACTTGTTCACCCGGCGAGATGTATCCAATTTCGGGATGGAAACAGAAATCATAACCTTCAACACATTGTTAAAAGTACACCTACTTTCTTATCTACGAATCAGTACCGTCTTGTGGAGGATTGGGGAAACGAGACTCGCATCGTGATAAAACCAGAACGATTAGTACTATTGCTGCTGTTTTGATCATCTTCGCGATGTACAATTTCCGTCTGGAAAACTTTGTCCTGGTAGTCTGGTAAGCTGATTTCTTGCCTGATTGAGATATCGATTAAAGCGTTAAATTCGATATTGTTCTTTAATTCGTTGCCTTTCGAAACTAATTCTATCGAGAGACGCTACGACAAATTGATCGTTTTGCTGATAATGGTGATAATTAAACAAAACAAATGAACCAGAGAACAGCAATTCAACTTGATTTGGAGGATTCTAAATGCAACTGTTCTTCCGTGGCATTTTGTGGTGGACAAATATTCAAGGAATTGACAGATGAGGTTTTAGAAACAGAGTTTAGCATCCCTAGTTTTTAGCAAAAGCTATTAGGAAAAAATAGATTAGGCTAGAACATCCCTTTAATATGGCTACCTACAAATTTACATTAACATTAAGTATCGGACAGCTCTTGCTGCTCGATTTGTTGCACAATTACAAGATTTCTTCTGCTCATTACTCACATTGCATTTTAACACCGTAAAAAAAAACAATAGACTTCTGGCCATTATTAAAATTCACTGATGGGATTATTAAAGCAATCAAATACGAATTAAATAGATGTGATTTTTCAAAACTAAACAATTAAACGGTTTTATAGCTTTAATTGGAATAACAATAAAGAGAACGTCATAACTGTCATTTCTGTCAATAAACTTTTCCTGCAATTACGACACTTAATTAATTTAAAAAAATATCCACAAGTTCACACTTATTTTTTCAAATAAGAATTATTTAAAGATTAAAAAATTACAAGCAATATCTCTAAAAGTTCCAAACACACTATAATAATATACCAAAATGTGTGTCTTTTTATGCTCTACAATTCTTCTTTGAGCATTAGATTTGTAATATGCAAAATACTGAAAATCGGACGCCATCTTTGAAGACGCACAACACAAGACGCTCAGAGAAAAAGGTTTGATTCTGAGAATATACCAAGTCCCTCGCTTGTGTTATTTTTTCCTTTCACTTGATTTTTTGGCGCAAAATTACTGCACTACGTCTATTCTTTTACTTCAGCAGTAAAATATGAAAAATGGGTGAAGCTGTTATGTTGAAGAATTTGTTAGTTCAGTAACACAAAGAACAATCACACCATTAGGTATGGATGGTTAATAATTAGTTGATTCAGGTTTAGTTAATTGTTAGCTAAGTACTCAAGTGTTTGGCTTTTACCAGCGATAGGACCAAATGTAGATTAAGTCACACTCGCGCTCAGCAAAAAGTAAACTGATTTCTTTCTACTTATTCCGTTACCAGATAAAAGTTAATAAGTACCTAATGTTAGCTTAACCTTCAACTCTTGTTATTGCGTCAAAGCAAAACAAGAATTTACCAGAAGAATGGAGAGAGGGGAAATTTGTTAAAACCGGTAAAAAATGTAAACAATAAGCGATTTGTACGTTTTTCAATCTTTGTCGTGGTTCTTTTGTGGCTATTTGAACATAGCACAAATGAAAAAATGATTGAATCACTTAAATTGTTAGTGGACAGTTAAAAACGCGAGTACCTAAGGAAACACAATTTTGCACAGAAACAACTTACCTACAATTATTTCCTGCAAAGAGGATTCTAAAACTTGCACAAATTTAGAAAATAGCAGTTACGTCAAATCTGACAACATCTAAAATAAAACGTCATTTTTGTCGATGGCTACTGGATAACAAAATTTTAAAAAGGATGTCTTGGACATACCGGGTGACTCTTAATGATTGAAATAATTTTTGTTCGGTTGGCAACACATTTACAATTTTATGTTGGTACACTTGACTGTCAAATTCAAATATGACAGTTCAAAGGTGAAAATAAATCAAATTGTCATTATTTATTTCTAGAATGCTAACCCAGAAAGCGAATCAATAGACAATTCTTTGACAAACGACTAAGCCATGGCCTCCTAGATCGAAAGAGACAAAGTCTCTTATATGGCCCGCCGCATTGGCTAGTTTCAGGCCTTTTCGTGTTTTTTAAGAGGGCAGCACATTAAGGGGCTTGTAGGGTTGCCTATCTTCAGTAACATAACCTTAAATAATGGACAGTGTAAGGTTATTTCTGTGTAAATTGAGCTTTTCTAATTACCCGAGTGACAAGTGTAAAACACGAGCGTAGCGAGGGTTTTAAGGCCTCGAGGGCAATTAGAAAAGCCCAATTTACCCAGAAACGAGTTGCATACAAAATTTTATTGTTTGAAACGACGTCCCTGAAGCTTAAAAATCTTTTAAAAATGGTTCCGCATTTGCTTTTGACAGTTTTGACAAATTTTTCAAGACCTGTCAGAAATGTAACTTTGAATGTGTTGTCTAGAGCAACGGTTCGTTATCTGCTCATTTTGCTTTAGGGCAGTTAAGAGACAGTTTACAAAGGAGAAAAATGAAAATTTGTGACAGTTGAAAACAATAACTGTATTTAATTCTCATTTTTCTGAAACTGAGACTTGTAAAACTTACTGATCGTTCTAAAAGCTGATTTTTGATGATGCGATCTGCATTGCAAGTCGCTACAAAAGTAGTTACAAATTAAATAAAAAGATTAGTGTGCAATCAACTGGCCGTAGGCGGAAGATTTAAACCTCATCAAATAGTTCATCCAAAAATGTAACCTACACCATCGTCAAAGGGAGGAAAACTTCGACGCAATTAAACTACAACGCAAGCGACCACGTCGACCCGTGAACCTTGTCGAGTTTTATTAAGTGCGTTAAGTCTTTGTGTGCTTCACAAAAGACCCGAGCGGATGGTACTTTTGAACCGATCTAATTAGAGCAGCAGCGATTTTTTATTCCCCGGTCAAATGAATAGTTGCAAATTTTGCATTGAAACCGCACAATATCTCATTTGTCTGGTGTCAATCAAAATCCGGAATGTAAAGTGTTCCGGGCGACTCAATTTTCTCGATCATTTACCTTTAGCAACAAATGTGTTGCGCACAAACAACTAATTGTTATTTTTGGCAGAACAGCGTTTTACACTTGAACCAAAGTGAATTATTGGGAAAGAGTGTGGGGCGAGTTCGTGGGGGATGTTAGATTAGCGAGTTCGTTATAAATTCCATTTTTAACCATCTGATTTTACAAAACCTTGACATGATCGTCTAATCCCACCCAGAGAGCAGTACTAATCTACGTGTATTAAAGTAAGTAATGAAGAGGGTGGAGTTCGGTCGATGGTTAATTATGTTTCAAAATCCAATAACTCCGTGAAAAGCTGCACTTCATGTTAAATCCATTTTATAACCAACCTATCCTGTCATGACAGACATCCATATATCAAAATAAAATACGCTGCCAATAACGCATTAACAGGATTAATTCGATGCCATAATGGCTTTACATCCAACTACTACACACTAACAATTTTTTTTTGAACTTTGATGGATCGCAGAATTTACAACTGCATTTATTCGGACAGGAGGAAACACACAGAAACAGTTTGTTTCTGTGCCAAACTCTAACCAATAAATTTTCAACATTACTTCGCGGAAGAACTCAATGGGGCAAACTCAATTTATGTTAGACAATAATGAGAAAACTAGTAAAAAAATTCCATACCTCTTAAATTTGAAGATATGGGGACTCAAAAGGTGCAGCTTTGATCTCATGTATTTTAAATATTAAAACAGTAGTTTTTGGTTCGACACTGTCAGAATTTGAGAATTTTCTCCTGTGTGAACGGATTTTGATAAATGTCACCACTTGTCAAAACGAAACGTCAAGCTAATTTTTAAGATTTTAAGCGATTTGGTGCCTTTAAGGGGCTCGTCGAATAAAAAAACGTTGTACTAAACTCGTTTCACTCGCGTTTTAAACTGGCTCACTCGTGCCAAAAAACCCCAATTTACACAAGAACTCGTCAAATAAACTACTACTATTTAATGAGTTCGTATGTAAATTGGGCCTTTTTTCTCACAAGTGGGCCATTATTAAACGCGAGTGAAACGAGTGTTTTAAAGGCCCACGAGTGCCAAAAAAAGGCCCAATTTACACACGAACGACTTGAATACAACGTTTTTTTTCGAAATCTTTAAAATTAGCTTGACGTTTCGTTTTGACAAGTTGTCACATTTATCAAAATCCGTTCACACAGGAGAAAATTCTCAAATTCTGACAGTGTCGAACAAAAAAAGATTTTGACTATTTATCTTCTACTAGCCAGTGGCATAATAATTCTGAACGATTGTGATCAGGTTTGCAATTACATATATACTTCATTACTTCCAGCATTTCCAAATAGTAATTTTATGTCCGTTTTACCTCAAATAACGTACTTGCCGTATTTGCCATGGCTTTGATTTTTCTCTCTCATTTCCATGAATACAACAAAAATGAAATATTTGCAGACTATTGGGATACATTGAATGTTTTCAAATTGTCATCTATTAATGACACTAATGGTTGGTTTACATAATTTTTTTTAGAAATGTCTAAAAAATGTTGGCCAAGATTCCATGTCCGGAATAGTATCGGGCCTTCAAATAAATATACAACGTGTCTCAGAAATAAGTACATTAATTTTAACCAGTGACAGTTCTCGTCAAGAACAACAAAATTTTTATGTACAGTTGCGGCCGTTGAAATCTCAGACAGGAAAGATTTAAACACTCTGTATAAATTCCGAAATTTGATTAGTGTAAACAGAATTTTCATCAAGGATTATCAAGTCAGTGTCACTATTTGACATATTAGGTCAGAATCGCGCGTAACTTTTGAAATGCCGCAATTATCTGATTTGCAAAAATGTGTTTGACTGAGGGACGGTGTGAGTATAAGAGCCTTTGCGAGAGAAATTAATGTGGATAATGTTTGAGTGACATTTTGAGAAACGTCACTTTCAATACCATTTACAAAGCTAAAAGTTTGGCGTTGTCAAAGTGTCTGAGTTTTCAACGGCCGCAACTGTACATAGGTACTTATAATTTTTTCGAAATTTAATTTTCATTTCGGTATTTTTCCCCCATAAATTGACGAGCTGTCTATTTACTCGCATTTTCTAGTTATTTGACCCAATGACAGTGACCGTGAAATAATAGTTTTTGTAAAATCAACGCAAAACATTGTGTTTTTACAATAGAGTTTTTCCGCTCTGCGGGCGAGGTGTAGTTTTTAGTTAGTTTTGTCCGACTCCACAAGGCAGGTGTTTACGCGTTGAGTCTGTGATTTAAGATAAAATTTTGTGAAGATGGCGAGTTTATGTTCCAGTAGTAAATACATAGAGATTGTGTTGGTGTATGGTGAAGCGGGAATGCTCCTCGAGTCTAGAGCATTTCAGTGCTACTTCTTGTAAGGGTACATGAAGGACTTGGTATATTCGATCCCAATTGACACAATTGAAGTTTTAAGAAAACGGGTGGAAAATGCTGTCACAACAATTCGCAATAACAGAGGAATGCTGGAAAGAATGGAAGAATCATTTCGTCGGCGCCTTCATTATTATTGACAATAACGGCGGTCACTTTGAACACTTCTTCTAATGGTTACCGATTAGTCTAATTACTTCATGAGAATTTTTACGGATTAATACACTAATTTCAGAGACATTTTGTGTCCTTATTTGGGTATGGGCGATTCATTAGGGTCAGTTTAAAATATTTATTATTAAAATTGTTTTCATTTACTTAATATCTATCATATTCTTCTCTTTTTTCTCTTCCACCCTTATCATTATAGGGGGCAACGGCCGTGGCAATTAGCCGCTGTACTTAAGTTTGCAAGAAACAAGTGAAAGTTTTTTTGCATTTGTTTTTTGTTCTTCGCTTATCGGCATCGGCGAAGCAAGTAATCCCCATAGGCGGGTAACGAAATTTGTGCCAAATCTTTCAATAATTTTAATTGAATAAGGTTTAGGAAAAAAATATATTTAAAATTATTGTTGGTATTAACAAGTTCTATTACCAATTAAAATTAATGTACTTATTTCTGAGACACGTTGTATATTTAGAGTAGGCGTAGGAGACATTCTAATTCTTTTAAGTGTAAAGTAATTTTTGTAGGTAACCAATTATTCTCCGGAGTTGCATAGTATGCATAGTAAGCTTTTTCCCAATTTCATATTGTCATATTCCGTGGAGGGAGAATAGGGAGAATGCACTACCAAAAATTAAAATATTTTCTAACCTAATTTTATTTCGTTAAAATGTCAGGCGTTTCTTGTGTCATTTTCTACGCTGGAAAAATGTTGCAAACAATTGAATTTCCGTAGGTTGCTCTAAATATAAATTTATTTGAAGGCCCGTTACAAAGCACTTTTACTTTTAGCGTAGGTATACTCCGTACGGTGATTGCACGTTTTTAAATTCTAGTTCCAAAACATAAAGCAGTGAAAAATACTAAACTCTCCATCTCAATTGTTTCACGTTATGTAGAAAACCATTGTATCCCTGCAGATTAATTCCCGCCAAACCGGTTTCTGTGTCTGTCTTCTGTCAAAAAACGTGCAATCTACCAGAGTACGGAGTATACCTTATTATTCATACATAATAAATGCTGAAAATGTTTTCCTTGGCCAGCCGATAAATTCAGAAATCAAAAGAACTAACTGGACGAGTCATGGCAGCTAGTGTCCAAATTCAGAAAGATCGTGAAGTTTTTTCAAAAGTCCGTGGATCAATGGCGCAGAGGGGCACAAGCGTGTATCACGCATCAAGGACAACATTTTCAGCATTTACTGAGAATAAGGTACGCTAAAAGTAAAAGTGCTTTGTCGTACGTCATACGTTTTTCCGAGACAATTCAGTGTCAGTGTCAAATTTCTTGCGTGATAATTGTTTTCGTTGTAGCTTTTTTACCATTTCACTTTCATTTGCTCTTCATTAGCGTCGACCACGGGCCGGAATGGGATGAATTTTGAATTTTTAAATTCACAATTTCAGCCAGTGGAAATCGTCTTCAAATGTCTTGGTGGTTTACGGCTTAAAATATTTCCGCCTATTTTGATTACACCTGTATATAATTGATTTCATATAAGTGTTCATCAAGTGAGCTGTGCATTTGTAAAAGCACCTTTAATTTAGTTACATTACAAAAGTCACATTTATGAAGGTCATGTCCAATAAATCTTTACTTGGTAAAAATACAAAGACAAAAACAAATAAAAATTATTTTAATTTAATCAGTAAAAAGACGTAACATTGCTTTTGAAATCAGCAATGTTAAAATGGACAAAAACTAAAAAATTAGTCAAATCGGGTTCGCGCAGAGCAAGCAACTTTGAAAGTTAAAGTCACTAGCTTTAGCTTTACTACCAACAGAAAATCAGATTTTCATGGCTTGCTTAGATGCACATTTATATGAAATTGAGTATATAAATGTTTGTGATTTTTGGTTGGCAACATATTTGAATTTTTATGTTGGCATGCTGTACAGTGTACTTTCAAATTCAAATGTTTCAAACCAAAAGACAAAAAAATTAAAGCTGTGGCCAATCGCACATTAACACAAACTTCAAAACCTAACGTAAAGAAATGAATCAAGGGATGAGAAAATGACATTGTGATGATGAGGCTTGCCAATTTTTTTGATATGCCATGATGCCAACATTGCCAACCCAAATATTTGCTTCAATCATTTGGTATTCAAATTTCAAACAGCTGATCCGTGATCTGTAACCCACACTTCACAATCGACTCTTCAACGCCAAATTTCAGGATAAATTTAAATGAACACCGACATTACTTCGTTGTTACCTCTACCTTCCTCTACCTACCTCGACACGTTAATCAACGTAAAAATCTCACTGTCAATAAATTGCTGTGTAAACGCTGTGCCAAAATCAAAAAACCATTGTGGTGCAAATAACACACATTTTTCATGACATTTCCTACTTCTTATCACAGTGACAGATAAGTTTTAAGGAAAAACACCTTTTCCATATATTATTGCAAATTTTATTAGTCGTTGGCGCTGCAATAACGTTGTGGCTTTGATTGGCAGTAAAGTCACTGGATAAGATCTTATCTAGTGATTTTAGTTGACAGCATCTGGATGTATGGGTGTTTGATTTACTTCTGCGTCCACCCATATTTACCACTAACCAACATAAATATGGTTTTTTACATTAACTTGCCGTACCAAAACGTTTTCTTTTTCGAGATAATGAAAAAAGTAATTCTCTACCTTCTCCGGTTTTGATGTATTGAACCCAGTCGTAACTTTGTACAAAATTTATTTAATTTATAATTACTACAATTAAAACAAGCAGCTCAAATAATTTTTACAACCAATCACATCGTTTTTAGGTAGAACACAAAGTAGATTCATTAGCAAATCGTGACATAAATAGGTAACAATCGAGAATTCCAGTGTTCATCATGAGTTTGTATAAATAAAACTATTTTTGCTAAGTCTTACAGACCTTTCGAAAATTTAAACGAGCTTAAAACAGTAATTATCTGCGGCTACTGTTAAATACTTAGTACATACAATAAACAAAGTCTTTAAAATACAATATTTCGTTATTTCCTACATAATCTCCTGTGATCTTGTAATTTACAATGCCATGTTTCTTCCTTCGATTGATATTTCCACCGCCCGCCTCGGTTGTTTCATTCTCTTCCCGTCCAAAAAGTTCTTGTAGTGTTTTTCAAATCTGTTCATCTGTTTCTTCGTTGACTGAAAAGTACAAAAATAATAACACCACCAAGTCACGAACAAGTCAACTTACTCTACTGATGTCGACTTCTGATGTCCACTTAGGCCGCACCAGATAATCTTTGTTGGAAGGCATCGGAACCCTAGCTCTTGCGACCCACCCTTTATCTCCAGGTCTCAAAGGTCTAGGAAATTCCACAAATTAAACAAATTCGTACACGACAAATCGCCGAAACTCACTTTCCCTCCGAGTTCAGAGCTTTATTCAGCTCCTTCCTCTCAGACGACGACTGTTGCTCGTGTCTTCCTTTTTTGGGTAATTGTTCCAAGTCTCTTTGCAGACGCTCTTCGCGCGTCATCGCTTTGAAATCGGCCGAAAGATTGAAGATGGGCCTGGCCCACTCGCTTATCAATTTCCCGGCTCTTTCTTTGTTCTCTTTAGTCTCTTTGGGGTGTTTGTACAAGTACATCACAGCTTTGCCGATTCCGGAGTGTTTCAATGTGGACTGGTCGACTTTGGGGAACTGGTTCAAAAACAAAATTATTTTTCGTGTCTTTCATTTATGTATGTTGCCACATACGTCTGCCAGAAGTTTCAAAATTGCTTCTCTCACTTGAAGGGAGGGCATGGAACGGTCAGGCATCGGGGCCAGCCAATCGGTGAGGACGCTGAGGACGTTGTGTTCTATGAATGCGAGCTGCAAGTCGTGCTTCTTCAGCTGGGACATCACTTTGTGTAACATACCGATCTTCTTAGTGGCAGGTTGCGATAGCTGGTTCAGTCTTCTGTCATCCTAAAATATATACTTTTTAAAAACTAGCGGGTGAATTTCAGTGAATTCTCCAACTGAAGATTGCAAGTTCAACTCTTCTCTTGACAAGATTTTATTTCTTTAGGCGCACCACATACATTTTATTCCCGGGCAGTGAATTAGTTTCATGCGACACGCTGAAACCGTTCGCATCACGCTAAAATCGTTCGCAGCAAGCTAAAATCTCAAAATCAATTACGAGCGTCATAGAAGTTTTCACTTCCGTCGTGCGGTCTTAAGCACACACGCTTTTTTTTATTTTTTACTAGCATTAGTTTCTGGAGCGATTAAATTTTCTTAGAAGAGTACATTTATGCACTATCGCAAATTATTCTACTTTGGGATGCCTTCTACACAACCGCTCCGAATTTTTGCTACAGAAATACTTCCGACTTGTTTCGTCACTACTCAGCCCTCTCGCAAGATGGTACTATGGCTTTTACTAGTAGTTGCGTAAACGAAACACTCTATCAGTGAAAACCTCATCAAAATACGTTGAGTAGTTTTTTAGTTATAAGTGTTAAGAGATACATACGTAGATATAAATTTTGCAATATGTTGGATGATGTGTACAAAAACGGAAAAAAGCTACAATATTCTAAACCTTGCGCCTACCTCTGCTGCATTTCTCATGTCCGCCAACAGTTGCGCTATTATGTCGTCGTTGTCGTTTATAATGTCGATATCTTTCCGTTTACGCCTTTTGGACTGTTCTTCACGCTTCCGTTGTAACATCGCTTCAAAATCTGACAAACCATCATTTCCATCACTAGCAACACGCAAGATTAACAAAACAATTTCGATGTAGAATCTAACGCTTACTGATTCCGTCTGTCTATATCGTCATCGGAATCTTCTGAAACATCTGGAACGACTTCAGTTGCGGTCTGTTCTAACTGTTCTTCTGCCGCCTTAACATCTGAAGGGCCCGCCCCTTCGTCGTCGCTCACCATCGCCCTCTTCGCCTTCGTCGCTCCTCCTTCACCTTCATCTTCCGAATCCGAGACTAACCGCCTTTTACGGCCAACCGGTCCTTCACTCCCAGAACGCGATCCAGAGCGAGACCTCGATCTAGACTTGACGGAACCAGATCTGGACCTCGAGCGTGACTTTGATTTCCTCGAACCGGAACCCGATCGCGATCTAGACCTCGCCGATCCGGACCTGGATCGTCTCGAACCCGATCTGGACCTTCTGGAACCCGACCTGGATCTTCTCGAACCTGATCTAGACCTTCGCGAACCGGAACGCGATCTCGCGGAGCCCGATCGCGACCTTCTCGAACCAGACCTTGACCTTCTGGAACCCGACCTGGACCGTCTAGATCCAGATCTTGATCTTCTCGAGCCCGATCTAGACCTAGACCTTGACTTTCGCGAACCCGATCTAGACCTTGATTTTCGCGAACCCGATCTAGACCTTGATTTTCGCGAACCCGATCTAGATCTTGATTTTCTCGAACCCGATCTAGACCTTGATTTCCGTGAACCCGATCTAGATCTTGATTTTCGTGAACCCGATCTAGATCTTGATTTTCTCGAACCCGACCTAGACCTCGACTTTCTAGAACCCGATCTAGACCTAGCTGATCCAGACCTTGATCTTCTTGAGCCAGATCTCGATCGTGACCTTGACTTTGCAGATCTCGACCTCGAACGAGACTTCCTCGAACCCGATCTTGAACGAGCCGAAGCGGCGGATTTGGCCGATCCCGACCTCGAACGAGACTTCCTCGAACCCGACCTCGATCGCGATCCCTTCCTGGAACCTGAGGGGGTGCGCGGCGATCCCGACTTAGACCTGGATCTTGACTGTCTCTTCGCAACAGAGTTTGATCGGGATCTTGATCTGGACCTTGAGCGTGAAGCAGCTTTGGCGGAGCCTCTGCTGCCCGATCGAGAGCGTGAGCGTCCCGGCGACGCTGAACGTGATCTGGATCGTGAATGTGCGCTGGCAGACCTCGATCTTGAACGGGATTTACGTTCGTTATCGCTAGCAGCCGGAGAGCCGCTTCTTGATCTAGATTTTGAGTTTCTTGTAGCGTCGCCGTTTAGTTGAGGCGAACCCGATCGAGATCTGGACCGGGAGTGTGATTTGCGGGACCCAGATCCCGCAGAGTGAGCAGGAGAAGAGATCCCGTTGGCCACGGGTTCGCCTTTTTCGAGCGAGCGGGAACGCGATCGCCGGCTCAAAGCCGGCGAAGATGGCTCTTTAACCTCCGGTTCTTCTACAAAAACACGATTTTTGATACGTAATATAAAACCAAACAAAAACGTTGAAGTAATGATAATAAGAATAATGCATTAAGACTCACCTATTTCCATGTCCATATTTTACGCTTTCTCGAATATTCTTCTACGTAGCACGCTGGGATACCCTCCAAGGAAGTTACTTTACGTTAATAAATTGTAAAATTGTGATTATATCCGAGATATTTACACCAGTATTGAACACATTTATCAAGAAAAACATGCAATGACAGCCATTATGTACTTTTAGTTCTGGTAATGCTGCCAACCTTACCATCTGAATACACTAGAAATCAGAAGGACCAACATAATAGGCACAGATAACAGGTGACAGATGACAGACAAGTGACAGTTGGACACGAGTTACGATTGAGGTTTGGAAACCAAAGGAATTATAAACAGGGTATTTAATATTTAAATAATTTTGAAAGTAACAAATGTTCTATTTTATTATTAGTACCAAGTTTTTTTTGATGATTTATGGTTATTTCAATTGTGATGTAATTCGTTTTAATTGTGGTGTTAATTCGAACAGTAAACAAAAATGGTTGAAACGAAGCCGGTTGACACGTCGGAGAAGGGTGAAAGCAAAAAAGCGGCGAAAAAGGAAGCGAAGAAAGCAGAGAAAGCGGCGAAAAAGGCGGAACATAAGGTGGGAAAGGATCAGTCACAAAATACCGCTACGGAAGAGAGTAATTAAATTTGGCTATTTGTGATGCAATAATATGACACCATCTATTTATAGATGATGTCTCTGTGGGAAAATATGGTAATCTTCCCCTCATCCAGTCCAGCAACAAAAATCTGGATCGCACTTTTACTTATGTCAAGGACTTGGATAAGTCTCTCTCTGGCAAAGACATCTGGGTGAGAGGTAGGCTCCATGCAGTCAGAGCAAGAGGGAAACAATGTTTCATAGTCTTGAGACAAAGGGAGTTCACAGTTCAAGTCCTTGTGAATGTGTCTGAAGCTGTATCAAAGTCGATGGTGAAATTCTCCAGCAAGTAAATCAGCAATTTTTTGTTGTATTTAAAATCTAATTGGACAATTGCAGCATCACAAAAGAAAGCATAATCGACGTTGAAGCCAAAGTTGTTGAAGTGGCCACCCCCGTCGCCGGATGTTCTCAGCAAAACGTGGAACTGTTGGCATCCCAAATTTGGGTCGTATCAGCGTCAGCGCCGCAGCTCCCTCTGCAGATCGACGACGCAAGCAGACCGGAAAAAGCAGACGTGAGTTGCGCCAGTTTTCAAAAATTGCTGATCAAAATGACACACGCAGGACCCTGAAGGACTGAATATTAGGGTGAACCAGGACACTAGACTGGACAACAGGGTCCTGGATTTGCGCACGGCGACCAATCAAGCGATCTTCAGGCTGGAAGCGGGAGTTTGTCGCCTCTTCCGCGAAGTCTTGACGAATAAAGGATTTGTCGAGATACACACTCCGAAAATAATTCCGGCGGCGTCGGAAGGGGGCGCTAATGTCTTCACGGTCAGCTACTTCAAAGGTGGGTGATGATGTTTTCGGGGCTTGAAATTAACCGAGTTGATCCAGGTTCGGCGTATTTGGCTCAGAGTCCGCAACTGTATAAGCAGATGGCCATAGCGGCCGACTTTGACAAGGTCTTCACCATCGGCGCGGTGTTTAGAGCCGAGGACTCGAACACGCACAGACATCTGACGGAGTTCACCGGACTGGATTTGGAAATGGCCTTCAACTATCACTACCATGAAGTGATGCTGACAATCGGGAACCTCTTTACCGAGATTTTTAAAGGCTTGCGCGACCAGTAAGCTTCAAATTGATTTTTTCTATTTCAGTGTCACAATGAGTATTTTTTCTGATATCATTTGAACCTGAATCCATGTTTTGGGTCAAAATAAACCGTTAAGGGGGTGGATTATCACTGTAACATTTGGGAGACAATTTGAAATTTAATTTTCAATGATATGACATTTACCAATACCAACCCAAATCCATTAAAATAAAAGTCACTAGATAATCATCTTATATCTTAAAAAATGAAATTAATGAAGCCGAAATAGAAAAAATAGCATGTTACACTCATTTCACAAGACCTCTCGAATTCGCTACGCTCGTCGTGACCTAAACACTCTCGTTTGACCATAGCTGTCTTGTGTAACTCGTATAACAATATAACTATCTCTCTTTGTTGGAAGGTTTCGCAGAGAGATCGAAATCGTCGGTCAACAGTTCTCAGTCGACCCATTCACCTTCCTGGACCCTCCCCTAGTTCTCCAATACGAGGACGGCAGGAAACTTCTTGCGGAAGCTGGCGTGGAAGTAGGGCCCGAGGAAGATTTGAGCACCCCCGCCGAGAAGTTGCTGGGGCGCTTAGTCAAGGCCAAATACGATACCGATTTTTACATTTTGGACAAGTACCCGCTGGCTGTGAGGCCCTTCTATACCATGCCCGACCCCGACAACCCCAAACAGTCGAATTCGTACGACATGTTCATGAGGGGCGAGGAGATAATCAGTGGGGCTCAGCGTGTGCACGACCCTCAGTTGCTCACAGAACGCGCCAAGCATCACGGAATTGGTAATTTGTCCAATTAGAAAATACGAAAATTGTTATTTCTCTTTTAGACTTGAATAAAATCGCGTCTTATATTGACGCGTTCAAGTATGGATGTCCACCACATGCTGGGGGCGGAATTGGACTAGAAAGAGTCGTCATGCTTTATTTGGGTCTAGACAACATCAGGAAGACTGCGATGTTCCCGCGTGACCCAAAACGCATCACCCCTTAAATGGCCATCATGATCAACATGTTTTATAAGTTGCAAGTTGTGTTTGCATGTTTGGAATAAACAAAAAATATACTTTGTTTTTTATTTTATACAAAATAAACAAAAAAATTAATTGAATCTAGGTTTTGCCCATCTGATCTTCCAAAGCTTCTAAACATCCATCTAGCATCACTTTCTGTACAGTTTCACCCTTCTCAGCTAAAATCTCTTCAATGTTTCTCTTCCCATTTAAGTCAGTAAACCAGTTTAAGTTGTCAGCAATTAAATGGTTGTTGCTGCAGCCAGCACACTTAACAATTACAACTCCTTTTTGATATGCTACTTTGCTTATAAATTTAGAGTTCCTCGAGTTGCACACTTTACATGTAAAATTCAACATCAACTTTCCTTCTATCTTGGCAAGAGGTACTGAAGACGTTGTGTCAGATTCTGCTTCATTCTTCACTTTGCTGACATTCTGACTGCGATTTAGCCAAGAACTATGAATTTGTCTCGCGTTTTCTAAAGCGTAGAACTGGTTGCACTTTTGCATCGGTTTTTGGACCGTCACAAACGACGATTTTGCAACATGCTGCAGTAAATTACTAAGTCGTGATCTCCACGCCATTTTTATAATTGCAATTGTATTTATTGTTAATGTTTTACACCATTAATTTGGAAACTTGCAGTTCGTAAGGTTAACTTTAACATAACCTCCAATGTCAATGTCATAATTTAAAGCAATATTTATTCAAGGACAAGGTGGTACGGACAGTCCCGATTAAGTGAGTGCCGATGTTTTTAATGGGTTTTTTGAGTAATGAGGAGTTGATTAGATAAAATATAGTTAATTATTGTAGATTATTATTTGAACATTCATATTACCGCGTATTTCCTATTAACAACCAATGCCAAATAACCTCGTCATTAAAACTGTGATCTCAGACGTACGTGTTCGAAATCGAGACGGAACTCGTCGACATCATCAAATAAGATGAAATAGTAAAAGTACATCTGCACTATTTCAGACGGATGCGATTTGATTGGTTCTCATACTGCGGATATGCTATTGTAAAAAAAAGAACATCTGTCAAGTGTCAATCTTCCAATCGCCAACATGGCGTTAAATTTCAAGTAAGAACTTTAAGTTGTTTTATTATTTTTTAGCAAATGCTCATTAAAAGTCCTCATTCTGAATTATGAAATAATCATACAACTTGCAGGATGTCATGTTTGAAAAATGTTTGCTTGATATCGTAGCCTTTTGCCAATTCCAAGATACCGGTACTTTCGAATTTTACATTCACTTTTTTCCAGGTGTGCATATTTAACTTTGTTAATAATCGCGACCGCCACAGCTGTCGATAAAAACAATTTTAAGACATGCGATCAAAGTAGTTTCTGCAGGTGAGTAACACCGCCCCCAACGTCAACCCCACACTCACCAAAATCGGTTCGTAGGCGATTAAGAGCAACCAAGGATGGAGACAACTCCTACGTTTTAAACTTAGACACTTTACACGTTTCTGATAACGCGGTCGAAGCTGAACTGAAAAATGTCGAAGCTGACGCCTCTTTCAAGTTCATCTTGACGTCGCTCTCTGGAAGCATATTCCGTGTGTTCATTGACGAGGTAAAACCGTTGCATCCGCGCTACCAAGTGCAGGGAGCGCTAAATGGAGAACCTCAAGTTGCAAAGTAATTGTGACTGTCAGCAATTTAGGATCTTAATGTGACAATTTGTAGGTTGGAAGTGCTCGAGCGTACTAAAGAGAAGGTCACGGTGCGTTCTGGCGACAACAAAGCTGTCATCACCGCCAGTCCCATTAAGATCGAGTTCTACAAAAATGACGTTCTTGTCGCTGTTGTCAATGAGAAGGGTCTGTTCAGTATGGAGCACCTTCGCACCAAAACTCCAGAAGGGTCAGTTTTTAGTGTTGCATAAAGAGGTGAAATCGTGAATGTTGTGTATAATAGGGAAGGAGACGCAGATCAACAACTTAAAGAGGATCCAGGCGCTTGGGAAGAGAATTTCAAGTCCCATCACGATAGCAAACCTAGAGGACCTGAGGCGATTGGCGTCGACGTCACGTTCCCGGGGGCTTTGCGCATTTATGGTTTGCCCGAACACGCAGATAGGCTAGCTTTGAGGAGCACTGGTCCAGGTGGTCTCGACCCCTACCGTTTGTACAATTTGGACGTGTTTGAGTATGAAATGGACTCCACTATGGCGGTTTATGGGGCTGTTCCAGTGGTTTATGCGCACTCGTAAGTTTAAACTTTACCTTATCGCTCTTTTATCCCTGTTTTATTATTTGATAAAGGAATGTTGTGCAATTCAGAGTAAAATGAAAATGTCGGTAAGTCAGTTATCTAATTTATCGACCGAGCATTATTTCCGTCAAATCCCATTTTTATGAAATAAAATGAAGAAATTTTTATTTATTTGTGAAATATAGTTGTTTAAAACGAATTTGGGGACATGGAATGGAAAAAAAGATTAATAAATTCAACATTTTTTATTGTAGTGATAAAAACACAGTTGGTGTGTTCTGGCACAACGCTGCGGAAACCTGGGTAGACATAGGCAACAGCAAAGACACCAACGTCGTCTCGTCCATCGTAAACCTGGTGTCTGGTCATAAACCTGAAAATACAGTTGACGCCCACTTCATGAGCGAGAGCGGAGTTTTTGACTTGTTCGTCTTGATGGGACCCACTCCGAAAGACGCCGTGAAACAATACGCCTCCCTGACTGGAGTTGCCCCTCTTCCGCAGGTACCCAAACGTGCAGAAATCGTCATCGTCGACTCTAACCCTTCACTCTTCAGTACTTCACGCTGGGGTATCATCAGTGTCGGTGGAACTACAACGACGAAGACGACGTGATCAATGTGGTCGACAACTTCGACAGTAACGATTTGCCGGTGGACGTCATGTGGTTAGATATCGAGTACACGGATGGTAAAAAGTACTTCACTTGGGACCCGATCAAGTTCGCCCACCCTAACGCGATGATCACCAATTTGACTTCAACCGGTCGGAAATTGGTCGTGATCATTGACCCCCACATCAAGAGAGAATCTGGTTATTTCCTCCACGAAGACTGTCTAGCCAACGATTATTACGTTAAGAACAAAGACGGAAACGTTTACGAAGGTACAAACGCGACCGTTTTTCTCTACAGCGTTACTGATTCGCTCTTCTTGAAGGATGGTGTTGGCCCGGCTCCAGCAGCTACCCCGACCTGCTCGACCCGAAAGTGCAAGACTACTACAAGGCCCTCTACAGCTTGGACAAGTTCAAAGGTACCACTTCTGACGTTAACATTTGGAACGACATGAACGAACCCTCTGTGTTCAACGGTCCCGAGATCACGATGCCCAAAGACTGTCTCCACCACGGCGGATGGGAACACAGACACATTCACAACATTTACGCCTTGTTATATGTATTTTTTCAACACTTGCAGACACAACCAATCTGATCTGTGTCACTTTCACAGACCCAAATCACCTACGAAGGTCTGCTGAAGCGGTCCAGCGACAGGAGACCCTTCATTCTGACACGAGGTCATTTCGCGGGATCTCAGAGGTTCGCGGCCGTCTGGACCGGAGACAACGCGGCCGAATGGTCTCACCTGCAAGCTAGCCTGCCCATGTGCCTGTCTGAAGCAGTGGGCGGGATCAGTTTCTGCGGTGCTGACATCGGAGGGTTCTTCAACAATCCGGATCAGGAGTTGCTGCAAAGGTGGTATCAGGTACGTGTGGGGTGAAGAAAAATAGGGCAAAGGTTGTGAGGGCGTCTTTGCTTTCGCACTGCGTCATAAATGGGAGAGGGGGATTGACAGTGTAGCATATTTTGCTGCTGTCACTTTAGAGTGTAACTCGTTAGTGTTAAAATGAAATATAACATTAAAAAAAAAATTTGGAAGCCAGGTGGTCGTGTAAAAGAAAAATTCGGTCTAGGAATAAGAGTAAAAAAACCAAGAAAAAAGATCAAAAGGATTTTTTATGAGATGTCGCTGATTTTATTGCTCAAATCGCTCGGCGGCGCTGTCGGTTTTTATAAATCGATGACACTTTTTATTTTAACTGGTTTGTGTGAGATGTGTTGTGATGATTTAAACAATTAAAGTTGTAACAAATATTTAGATTATTACCTGGTAAGGTTTTTATTAGGCATTTTATATGACATTAAACAACATATAACACAGCGCCACTAAGCGAGTCCATTGTTGTTTGCTAACAAAAACAGAAGAAACGAGATTATAGTCGAAATTCCTCGAGATCAACCAAATTCCTGTACGAATCAATCCAAGAATCGAATTTGTTTCTCACGACCAACTGGTCCTTCACGTTAGTGTAACGTAAATTGTCACTTTAGACCGGCGTGTGGCTGCCCTTCTACCGTGCCCACGCCCACATCGACACCAGACGCCGTGAGCCCTACCTCTTCAACGAAGACGTGCGAACCCGCATAAGAAACGCGTTGAGGCTGCGATATACCCTGTTGTCCCTGTGGTACACCCTATTCCGAGAACACGAAACTACGGGAGAACCCGTCATCAGACCCCTCTTCTATCAGTATCCCAACGACCCTAACGTTGTCGACATCGACAACGAAGTTCTCGTCGGGAGCAGCATCTTGGCTCGTCCTGTGACCGAGTCGGGGGTGTCTTCGGTGAACGTGTACCTGCCAGGTGGTCCCGACGAGTTCTGGTACGACATCGAAGATTTCAAGCAGTATCAAGGAACAGGAGTCACTAACATTCCCGTGACCCTGGACAAGGTGACCGAGAGAAAAATTCAAAAATTTGTGCTGATCGTTGTTTTGTAGAATCCCGCGTTTTACAGAGGGGGTAGCATCGTTCCCAGGAAGGACAGGCCGAGGAGGGCCTCCACTCTCACCCACCACGACCCGTACACACTCTACGTGGCTCTCGACAGCAACGTAACTACTGTGCGTTTTGTTTTCTTCTCTTTGTGAATGTTTGTTGTTGCAGAAATCTGCGTCAGGTACTTTGTACGTCGACGACGGTGAAAGTTACAACTATCGCAACAAGAAATATTTGTACTTGCATTTCGAATTTAAAGACAACACTTTGACCAGCAGCTTGATCGACAAGACTGATTTCCCCACCGACGCTTGGATCGAGAGGGTGGTGATTTTGGGGCCACCTGCAAAAATAACCAAAGCGAAGATCACCAGCAAGAGTAGGAGTGCGGGTGGTCGAGTTTGGGGAGCGAGACTGACCGGATTTGTTTCAGGTTTGGGGAGTGTGGGTTTGGAGACTTCGTACGACGGGGAAGGTCGGTCGTTGACGGTGCGTAAGCCAGGGGTCAACATCAGAGAGCCGTTCACGTTGAAGCTGCTTTAAATGATAGTAATAGTAGAAGCTGTTCGGTTAGTTATTTAATACGTAGTAGAACTATTGTTTGTGATACTTTGATCGTTGTGCTCCATTTTCAGTCGATATTAATTAAACCTGAAGGTGAAGTAGGTTTGTTATTTATCCTGTGTGGTGTTGGGTGGTGGAAAAATAAAATCCGGTGTTGAAATAGGAATGTCGTATATTAATCAACATTTATAAAATATTTTAAATTGTAACAAACATGACTAGATTCATACTGATTCACAAAAAAATGACAATGAGCGGCGCCTATTCGGACGCGCACGGTTGGTGTGTGTCGGCTCTAGGGGGGCGGGAGGGGCCGGACCCCCGCGGCCCCTCGGCCGCGAACGAACGAAACAACAATAATAACATTAACATACACAAGTATACCGCCTGATACAAAGAAACGAAACCATTGTTCGGTGTTTTGATTATTGATTATCTACACAGTAATGATTATTAGCATTCGAATTCGATTTAAATAGTGATATATTGCGAGGGCCGGGCGCGTGCGGGCGCAGGTCGGTGCCGGCCGCGACCGGGGCCCCGCGGGCGCCCCCGACCGCACCCGCCCGGCCGGTCCGGCTACGCGGGTGGATATGTAACAAGGGCTAAAGCTAATCCAACCCTAGGTAAGCTTCACACAGCCCAAAATACAAGCACTTAAAACAGTGCCGACGACTAAATTTAAGAGTTCGGTGTGAGCACTACACAGCATTCGTCGCGTCATCGACGCGCCACGACGCGGGCGCTGACAAGGCCTTACCCGCGACCTGCGAATCCTCTCGGTCCACAACCCACACTCAACCACACCCCTGTATCGCCACACATACTGCTACAACCGCACCGGTTGCAAAGCACTGCCCTGCGCCTGCCTCTACCCTACCGGTGGCTCCACCTCGCGGAAGTTCAAACGCTCTCGCCGATCACACCCTCAACACACCTCTTACTCTCTCTCTCTCACTCTCGACACCAACCACATCAGCCAATCAAGAGTCGGATCGTGCGACAACTTTTGGGATCGTCATCGTGGGCTTCGTTAGTTTTGCAAGTTTCCGTTAGGGTGAATTAACTCAAAAAATACACAACACGACCCTGTGACTAGTTCAACGCGTTCAACTCGACAAAAGCAACTTCGGTTTTCTCAAATGGGGGGACACGTTACAAAACTCAACCGGGATCGTACAGCGTAGGCCATGGTTCTATTAAAATCCCGATGTGTCAGCAGTTAGAGGTGACCAAAGAACGAGTACTTCCAAATCTAAAGTTTTATTGCGCCAGTGTTGCCAACCGGGCTGACATCACCAGATCGCGATCACATTCCAACGACATATTTGTCCTGATGATGTCAACATGCTTGGCAAAACATCTCGCTTCGATCGACATTTAAGTTCAATCCGGACGAACTTTTGCAACCCCTAACTGGCGCACACACCGTACACCACCGCCATAGATGACACTCTTGTTTTGTGTGCATTGATGTGCATATTTCGGGACATGTATGTTCATGATTGATGTTAAAAGCAACCCCAAGCAGCCATCTATCGCCTTTCATGCAAAACTGCAGTACTACGCTTCAAGTGCTTTGAAAATCGACGTTTTTGTTTTAATGGAAGAAAATAATCCTAAAATCTTACTTAAAATAATATCACTCTTACGATATCATAGCGATACCTTTGCTGGACCGGATCCTCGCCCGTCACCTCGACAAATTTCAAAAATAAAAAATTATCGAAAGTTCAATTTTCAAAAAATCAATTTCGTTGCGACATCTCACGCCACGGACTAGATGGTACTACATACAACGATTAATTTCCGAACGCGAACAAGAACAGATTACTTTTGACAAATTACTTGTTGCGCGAGCAGAGTACGAAAGCAATTTAACATTTTATAAATTTGCATAACATCAAGTCTAACAGTATCTTAAGCAATAACACAACTAGGTAACTATTTCTCGAGCAGGTTAAAATAACAAACTAAGACTTAATCAAGAAATTAAACAAAATCGATTTGGTTAAAATTAACTACAAAAATCTTCTTTTATTCCTGTTCCATTTCGTCCTTTCCGTCAACGAATCTCTACCATCTCCGTTGTTGCAGCTCGTGCGAAGTTAGCCCGACTTCCCCTAGAAAACCTATTCGTTGACATAATTTCATACAACGTGTTAGTGGGTTCGTCCTTAAAAAGGACACGACCCTATTGGCATTGCGACACAACCGGCGACAGCAAACGTAAAGTTGAGCATCGAACGGTAGCGATATTATCGTATACGCAAGAGATATGTACGACACGAGTGTTGGTACCGCGCGTGGCGACACAACGAGTAAGGAACGAAGGAGAGCGGTCCAGCGAAGGGCGCATCGAACGTCCTTATCGACAGTATAATAATAAATTTTGGCTGGATACTCGTATTTCAAGAGTATTAATTAATCGATTAATTATTCAATTAGAAATAGTGCAAAATTTGTTTTTTTTTCCTTAATATCTATTCGTAAAGGCAGTACAGTTTTCTTAAGCCATTTCAATGACTTATTAGTATTCAATCTTATTACAAATTTTAACATTTACCTAAATCGAAAATATCACTTTAAGGGTACAAAAACTTTGGCTAACTTTAATATAAACAGTAAAACTAAAGTAGGTATAGTAGTAATCATTAAGGAAGTTATTATGAGATATTTTGACGAGTTTAGAATATTCATTGCGTTTTTTACATCAAAAGTAGCAATCTCTTAATGAATTTATTCGAACAATAATGTATGTCGTTAAATGCTTCTGCTGCCGCTAAAACTAAAAGCAGTAAGTAAGTACGTAAGTAAGTAAGTAAGTAAGTAAGTAAGTAAGTAGTAGGTATGTTATTTACTACGGTATTATTCTTAGTTAAAATTCAATATTATTATTTTTAATACATTCATCTTCGAACAGGATCACAATTGTAATAACTTCATTGAATGAGAGTAGTAAGTAACGTTACAAATAACTATGTACAGTCAGTTACTTAGCTTAGGTGTCTTAAATTACGTTTTTAAGTGTGAATCCCCTCGACTGGGGCCGTCCGCGGGGGCGGCCGTAGCCGGGGGGTTTCGGGGGCATAAGAGACTAAGGCTGCGACTACACCCAAGCATGCGCAACGCCAACCCGATGTAGTCATCGCTCGCGGTTCGCTCGACGATTTAAGGCCTGAGCACCCAACTGTACATGAGAAACGTGAAGAATAATCAAGAAGAATTGATGTATAATACATATCAAAATGGCAGGTATTAGGTAAAGTGGCGTTGGTAGATGTGAAGCATCCGTCTTCGTGTGAGTGTGTGGAAACCGCTTTAGGTAAAATTAGTTTAGATGTGTTGTGCTGTATAATAATTGACTGGACCGACAGGACCGCAGACCGATTGAGCGGGGGTATGTAAGGTATTTCAGTTGCCGCCGGCCGATGCGCGTTGTTTTTACTCATTATAATTACGTTATCATTATTATTATTATAAGTTATTCATTATTTATAGGTATTTATTATTATGTAGTAATTATGTTATTATTATATGTTTGGCAGGATATCTCACCCAAAAACAATCGTTATGGTAATACAAAAGTACCGAGAACAAGTACTGTGAATTTGATGTAGCAGTTCAGTTGTAAGCGTCCGGAGCACTGCGCGCACACACTTGCTTTTCCTTCTGGCGAAAGTTGTTGCTGCTGGAGGTGGTGCGGTTGCTGTTGGCGGCGACGATGAGGGCGGCAGGTGGCGGCGGCGATGGTAACACCAACTTTTCACGCCGAATAGCCGTGGGCGCAGCGCATCCGTCACTGAAACGAAAACACTTCGTTCACTTTGACAGTTCTAAAAATATGCACTTAAAAAGATAAAACAGAACCGAGTTTATTCGTGTTTTTTTTTTGCAATCTAAAAACTGGCACTTTTTTGTCACTACATACTTTCATAAAACGCTAATGGTAACAGTCTCAAAATTAAGGCAAAACCTGCACACAGCTTGTCTACTTAATAATCTAGAATATCCAATTATTATTTGAAAGAAACCTTTCGAAGGAAAGCCCCTTATAGTTAAAAAAAGATAAATGCATTTGGAAATTCTGCTCCTCAAATATGTATTGCAGCTGACATAACACTTGGCAGAATTCTTTGTGCAACCCACGTACAACGGTATCTTTTTTAAATGAAATTAAGTTAAAAAGCAAGTGGTGAAACATGACTTCATTTATTCTTCTTGGTTTGAATAATTCGAACAGAAGCTTCCGTTACCATTTTGTCGCTCACTTGGAAGAAAAAGAGTTCAACTTTCATATGTGTTTAATAGTATATTAAAGAACGAGTTTTATAAGGGTTGATTTCGCGCACGAGTCCCAAGTATAGAAAACGAGCCGTAGGGGAGTTTTCTATGGGACGAGTGCGCCAATGCCCTTATAAAACGAGTTTTTTATGTTATTTTTTTAGAAGTTGCACCCTTGTTTTAATTTTTAAATAAAAAATTAAATTTTCAAAGTCAAGGGAATTTTGTATTAGTTGGTAATTCAAGGTAACGGATGCAACTACATCTGCAACAGATGTTAAAAAGTAGAGTTTGAACATTAATATTGGAAGTTTTTTGGTGTAAATGACAATAATACACTGAAATATTGATTCCTAGAGATCTATTAAACTACGAGTGCTTTAATAGATAGCCATAAACGACTCCAAATTGAATACAATAATAGACCTATTAGAGACGCAAATTCTAAAAAAACTATTACGCGTTCATTAATTTAATTCGTACTTCTTAAATTTAAATAATTTTAGTTCTTAGCTGGCTACCCAAGCTACACAATAGCAGTAGAAAATTAATACTACCTGATTTATATTTTGTATTATAGTTTATACAGGTGTCCCAGAACTAGCTCCCCAGAGAAAAATGGGAGTATTTGGGTAAATGTGATAATCTGAATTCGCATCAAAGGAAAATTGTTAGTTTTCGAATTATTCCAATTTTAACATTAAGAGGGAAAAATGACCAAGATTTACAACTGCAGTGTCATAAATAAAATACCTCATTGTTGGGTAGACATCTGTTGACAACCTTTCTAGTAATTCTTAAGTCCCTAAAGGGTACCATAAACAAGCCATGTCAACCTCTTTTGTGGAAGTGACCGCCCAATTTAATAATAAATCATAGCTAAATCTTGCACTTTAATATCAAATTCCATTTATTTCGGAACCCGGTGATGTTTTCATGGTTTCAATGACACAAATTTTTCCTAAATGTTTGAAAGGACTCTCATCGAAAAATTATATAAATTAATCTAGCGGTTATTGAATTAAAACGAAATATTTACCTGTTTCATTTAAAAAGTTTAAATTTTTACAGAACGTTCTACAGCGATACACAATAATTCCTGAATTTTTTGTAAATCGACTAGAAGTGGGTGTTTTCGCTCGGGCGGTAAAACTTGAATCATCCTGTACCGGGTGAGATGAGTTTTATCGTCAAACGTCAGTGGGAAAACATCCACTTCTAATCAATTTAAAATTTTCAAAAAATTCAGGAATGATTGTGTATCACTCTAGAACAGTCTGTAAAAATTTCAAAATTTTTAATAAAACAGGTAAAGATTTTGTTTTAATTCAATAACTGATACATTAATTTACATAATTTTTCACTGAGAGTCCTTTAAATTAAATTGGGCGGTCAGTTCCACAAAAGAAGTTGACGTAGGTTATTTATGATACCCTTTAGGGACTTAAGAATTACTAGAAAAGTGGTCAACAGATGTTCCCAACAATGAGATATTTATTTATGACACTGCAGTTGTAAATCTTGGTCATTTTTCGCTCTTAATGTTAAAATTGGAATAATTCAAAAACGAATAATTTTCTTTTGATGCGAATTTCGTAAATATGTTCTTTGAATTAATTGTGAATTATGAGCGTGTACGAAAAAAAAAGTATATTATACAGAGTGATCAACAAGAATCCAAATCAGAGCAAGCGTTGCAAATTATCGGTCACGTCGTAGCAGAATCATACGCAAATAAGCGTTCAAAGCATGGCCGTAGACAATTTGTGGTCTCAAACGCTAGTTTATAATAAATCATACCTCATGAATTTTAGACGTTGGAATTATAATTGTGCATTTTATTATTATTATAAGATAAGGGAAACAATTTATAAGATAAATAAGAGCAACATTTTACATTTGTAAGAGTAAGTAAATTATCAGCTTTATTGCCAAACGCGACGCCACTGGTACGGAGATGTTTCGTTTAAATGTCACATTTCAAAATTCAAGGTTGTTGTTGTTGACAATTTAAGTGATTTAACCTAAAAAACAAATCTTCGATTTCGGCAATATTTACAGACGTTTATTGGAATTGTAAGCAATAATTATCCCAGAATAAGTTGTAAAATGGGTTTTACCATTAAAGAGAAGGCATTTTTATTAGATTATTTTAGAAAGAGGGTGAAACAAGAAAGTGAAGACTGGCCTTACTTTGTACCCCCTTACACTGAAGAATTTCAAGCCAAATGTCTGAACCTGATGGTATTGGTTATTAACAAGTTTATCAATGTCTTAAAATTATAATGCCTAATTTTAGTGAATCATAATCCATCATTAAGAAGAAGTCAGGTCAGTCCTTAGTTCAAATTTTAGAAATGGTGCAAAATGTTCGACAAATTATCAAGGAACATCCCTCAACTTCCATAAGGCGTTTAAGACTGCAAATTAAATTGAGTTAATGCACTTATTGCAAAAATTTTGAAGGAGGCTATTAATTTGTTTCCCTTGTGTGTTGCAAGAAATAAAACCCACACATTACCTTAAAGAAATTTTCACCATAAATGAATTTCGGCAGTCCATTTCACCTGACAGTTTCATAAGTGTTTTTGGAAAATATGAGAGGCGAGTTTGACTCTTTCTGGACCACAATGGAGAACATTTGGAGCAGTTTTTGTGAAAACTTATTTTTTGACCTTGCAATAATTTAAATGTTTTAATTAAACTGCTAGAAAAGATACGAGTAAGTTCTCAATTAACCAAAAATGTGAGAATAATAACTTTAGCACTTTTCTTACAGAAAACAACAAAACAAAGAATTCTGAAAAAGAATGACTTTAAATTTTGTAACCAAAGATTACATGCCTTATGAAGGAATTTTATGTAACTGTGTGTTTTTTCCTTAATCAGTAATAAATAATAATTAATAATAACTTCCTTTTAAATCCATTATTCATGAATTACAAACAATTTATAAAGGCAATTAATAATAGATTTTTGAGAGGTAGGCAACCAACAAAACGAGTGCACAGCAATTATATAAAAGTGTCTGATTAGTATACGACGTACGTTTCGATAAAATAAAAGATGAGGTAGCACTCTTGATTTGGTTTCTTGTTGATCACTCTGTATATTGAGGGAGAGAAATGCATGATTTTTCCTAAGGTGCAGTTTGTAGCCAGAGGGCGAAGCCCGAGGGCTACAAAGCACCGAGGGAAAAATGAGCATTCTCTCCAGAAGTATATATACTATTTTTTTCACGGTAGGGAGTAGAAACAGCACAAAAATCTCAAATTTTAAGAATAAAAAAATGATGACAAATGAGTTGTCATCTTTCGATGAATTTAATGGAATTAGTAGTTGCCTTGACAACACAATTAGATTTTTGTCACAACAGTCAAAAAAAATGAAAACTCCCATTAGATTTTTGTCACAACTGTCAAAAAAATGAAAACTCCCTAGGGAGCAAATATTTGCTCCCTAGGGAGAAAATGCTCTACTTCTGTCACGATGTTGACATCCGAAAAGTTGATTTCTACTCCCGATCGTGAAAAAATTTTTTTTTGCTCAAAATCGATTTTTTTAATTTTATGGCTCTGAATTAAGTGATAAGTGAAAATTGATTACACACATTTGAAGTCTTATATCAAGGGAATGTAACCCTAAAGTTTCTTGATTTTTACTATTTTTTTAATAGGGTTAATCGTGCTGACGATAAAACTCATCTCACCCGGTACATGTATTGCATGAAATAACTAGGTGTTACACTTAATAAGGAAACAAAACTTTACCGATTTTAACATTTATTTGTTTATTGCCATTTTAAACGCTAATGGTGCTCGTTTATTGCCATTTTAGAATCTACCAATGATATTTCAAAACAATTAAAAATTTCTTGCATCAATAAACGTAACGTCGTTCCTAATGAAATAATCATAATAATCAGTAGGTACGGTAATTTTCCTAGCTCATTATGTAAACCACGAAGTTATTTAAAAAATTACCTTCTCTTAAAACCAAAACGAAGTAGTGTTCGTAGTGATTGTCTACTTTTATTCTGCAAAAGACCAAGAAGATTTAATTTTGATAAGAAATCTCATCCGACGTAATGTTTGCATGATAAATGCCGAGAGGACGTAGTAATTACGAAGAAAAATAAATGCTTAAGCTGTCATTTTCGATGATTATTATTCAATATTTTTATTGCTCAATGTTTGATTATTTTAGCCTTGATTTTAGAGATTTTTTATGTTGAAGCTTCCGGATTTTAGTGATTACACTTTTAAATGGATCGTTAGAGAATAAAAGGCAAAACATTATTACAAATAGGGGACTTGGTAGACATTCTCAACACCAAAATGTGTGTTTTTTATGCTCCAAAACTCTTCTCTGAACATAAAATTTATCTGCAATGGTTTACGACACGAGTAATAAACAAGAAATTAAAAATCAGCTGCCATTTTCCAAGATGACGGCCCAGCACAACGTTAGGTAATCTTAGCGGACTTTTGGTGTGATAATTGGAAGGCGTAATATAGCAATTGTATCAAGTCCTAAAGTCCCTTTGGTCGATTTTTTCCTCAACAGGAAATTTATTCTGAAGACAGCAGAGATAACAGCTTGTCCATCTACGGGGTTTTCTATCAAAGAATCAAACATTACGGTCACTTTCGGCAAAGCTAACAGCTTCAAGAAGCTTGTTGGTATTTGTTGAAGAAGTCTCAACGATATTTTATTTTACAATCGTAGAAATTTGTGGTCAAAAAGTTAACTCAAATTTTAGTTCTCAACACAGTTTCTTCATTCTCGCGTTGGTTATCAAGGACACCAAAAGTTTGGTATAAAACTTGAAGACCACATTTTAACATTGAGCTCTGTGGCGCATCCTCTATTGGAAAATGACAACATTCAGTTTAATTAACTCGAATGCCATTTTCAACAATGATATCGATCGGGTTACTGAACTGTAATAGTGGTGCGCACTAAATTAATGAATTATCAATGGGAAATTCGTCACCTGCAGACAAATTCCAACAGATTTATAACGGTTTACCTTTTTTAATCCAATAAATGCTGTGCGAAATCTCGTTTTTTGTTTTGACACAGTGGAATTGCGTTATCGGATCGGAGATAATACAAAACGGTGCAATGACTGCATCGTCAATGTGAAGTTCAGGCGAGCTTTCGTGCCAATCACAAGCTCGATATTAAAAAATACTTGAAGTTTAGAAAATCGTGGAAAAATCGCAAAGAAACGGTCGGATCTTTGTTTATTTACAAGTGTCACTTTTGACATTTGTTATGGCAGTCGAACAAAGAACAGACGTGACTTCCAAGAGTCAACGTATCGCTAACCCAAATTTCTTACGACTCTTTTATAGTCCTGAGGTAGCAGTTCTATCATTTGCAGAGAACATAAATTCGCGAATTCACTTAACTTTATTGGTAAAATTAACTCGCACGTGTAAGCCGCGATAAGATCGAAGCGTGTTCACATGCAAATGATTTTTTCCCTCCTTGTAAAATTCGTAGATATCGGATATTCGATTTTGTAATTAGCGCCTACTAAATATAACAAAGAGAATCTAACCTGTTGAACCGACAACAACTTAGCGTAATTCAACTTGTGGGTACGGAAATGCTTCAACTCCAAATAAGATGCATTTTATCGAGTGCAACTGCGTTTATTAATAATGTTGGCGTTTTTATCCAAACCCGACAACCGAGCGATTGGGTGTCGACGTTGATTTTTTCAAAAAGTGAACACTTCCCTGGTTTATTCTTGCCGGAGCGGCGCTTCAATATTTACAGGTCAGTTTCTTTGATCCGCTGAAAGCGGAACGAGTGGTCTTCCCTCGCAAATGAATCTGTTACGTTTGTTTTACAAACACGAAAAAATCTATTATTGCAGCTGTGTCGATTCGAAAATTTTGCCGCAGAAGTAAACCAGCACCTCACAATACAGCCGCACGCCAAAATAGAAATTACAGCGTACAGTGTGTTTACGCATTTTCACCGGATTAATTTCGAACGGTGACGGACCGATTTCCGCAGTGGAAAAAGTTCGCGGCACTTTTCATCGGAAAATTAATAAAGTCGCATCAGTATGGTAAATTTCATTTTGTTATGGTAATAAATAAGGAGTTTATTTGAAAAAGTTGAAAACATTTCAGGTTTTCCTCGACGGCGAAGGAGCCGGCTTGGGCGGACACGAAAACGAAACGTCTATATTTAAAATTCTGCAAATTGGGCAACTCCGTGCGTGCAACATTAATTATGCCGCGGGAAATGTACGACGCGGGTTGGGGAACGGGAATTTGTGTAGTATTTCCTAAATTTGTCATTTTACTTGCGGGGGAGAATCGAACGGTATTTGATAACGCAAAGATTTAAAAAAAATATGACTCGCTTGAAAGAGAAGATGTATTTTGCAAATTCCGTGGAAAAAAACTTACAAAACGTATACAAGAACGTGACAGCATAATGATATCTTTCCCCTTTGTATATTGAATAAAAATATTTTTTACTTTAAACATTTTCAATTTAAAACTGTATTTACAGTGTTGGACATGAATAATCTATTTTCTGAAGGTTACATTCATTCAAATCTTCCATTCATGCTTCATCGGCGACCGCTTTCTGCTTCTCTAATTCTTCAAAGCTGAGAAGTCACATCGTTTCAGTTTTCTCTGGTCATTCATGATGTTGCAATTCATCCAAAATTGTCCATCTTCACTGTCCATGTTCTTGTGGAGGTTTTAAAACAATGTCGAACGCAGCGAGTGCAAATTTGCCACAACCCCCCGACCCATTGGTTGTCAATGATGTGGTAAACCACTTTACAGGGATACAAGTTTGCAGTCAGTCTGGATTTCAAGGTAGACAACAGCATCATCAATAACACATTCATTACTAATTGAACATCCCACATGACTTCCAGTTTGCCTCTTGGGATTCGAATTGCCATTGAGCACAAAGTGGCGCCATTTTAAACGGGGTGCTGCTCTATCTTCTGTATATCTGAGTTTTTAAATCGTTTGTTGCCTCCTAGAAGTAAACTGAACGATCTTAAACAATTCTTGCGTAATATGAGAAGACTTTTTAATTCCAGTTTGTCTTTTTATTCGTGCCACATGTGTTCAATGGGATTCAGGTCCAACGGTGGAGGTGGCCGCATCATAACGGTCACTGTCGGTGAAACCCAAAAAGTGTCTTATAAATTATTAATAGTTACTTCCAGCAATACAGTGATAATGAGAGTTTTATAAGATATTGGACAACCACGAATGTAAAAAAAACTTTTTCTGGGTCTGTCACAAAATTGGTAACAGATTTCACGATTTTTAGTGCGTAAAACATCTGTTTATGGTAATGGTGAAAAGAAAAAGCGTTAAAAAATGTGGTAGCGTGTCATTATTTCAGTCTATCGTTATGCAAATTCCTGCACCGAAATAGCCGAATCGTAAGAGTGCATTGAAAACAAACGGAGTTGTCTCGCGATCTCGGGTTTAGAAACGCCAAATTTTAAACTGACGTTTTGATTCTAATTGCAGAGAGTCGTAGGAAAATACTGTATGGAACTTATGCCTATAGCCTATAGCCTACGACTCGAACTTCCCCTTTGTGAGCACATTCTTAAGTCATAATTCTTCAGTAATTCCTCGATTGCTTTGGCGGTATATTTTGAATCGCACCTGGTATTGGTTTGTCTTCTCGCTCGTTGAATCCCGTCAGCATTAAACAAATTTATTTTCGTTTCATTGATAAATAGAACGTCACTTACTACTACTGCCTTTTCCTGTTGGCCACGGTGTTTGGTTGAAAAATCGAATCGAATTTTTCAGTTCTTACACAAATAATTTCTCTTACTTATTCATAAACTTTTTCTGCATAATCTTCATTCAGTGTTTGTTGATGACAGTATTTTTAATTCCTTCTATTTCAAAAAGCAAAATTGTTAGATTTAGTAATAGTCCCACAAGAACACCGTAAAAGTTCTGCTGATTTGGAAGTTGGTAGACAAAAGCTTGCAAAAGTCTATTTTACTTTGATAAATTAGCACGTAAATATCTAACAGGTTTTATTGCTTTCAACTGTCATAAATTCTCATTTTTCTCCTTTGTAAACTGCCTCCTAACTGCTCTAAAGCAAAAAATAGCAGATAACCAACCGTTGCCCTAGACAACACATTCAAAGTGACATTTCTTGAAAAATTTGTCAAAACTGTCAAAAGCAAATGCGAAATCACTTTTAAAAGATTTGGAAGCTTTAGGGACGTCGTTTCAAACAATAAAAGTTTGTATGCAACTCGTTTCTGTGCAAATTGGGCTTTTCTAATTGCCCTCGAGGCCTTAAAATCCTCGCTACGCTCGTATTTCAATCTGGCCTCTCGGGCAATTAGAAAAGCCCAATTTACACAGAACCTCGTTGCATAAATAACTATTACACACTTGCAATAATTTTCCGAAAGACAACAGTAAAAAAAAATGTCTGTAAAAAGTGTCACGTATTCTGCTTTAGAAGAGTTTGCTGAAACCATTCTAACGCCAAAACTGTTTTAAAGCTTTTCTCCTAAGCAAAAATTTTCCTTTCGTTTTAAACAAAACACAAATAAGATCCTAAATCCTTTTCTCATGTCATTCTTCAGTTTTGAAAATAGCTTTGTACATTGTGGGCGTTTTGTTTACTAGATTCTTAAGTGTTTCTTTCATATTTTGATTCGCATTTTGTTGCAAAGCATTCCACAAATTGGTTGCTTTGATAATGATTTGTTTTCACATTCCTAGATTAAATTTGCCCCAACAGAAAATCGTCTGGAGATTGCGTCGATCGATTCATCATTTTCAAGATTCTCGTCTTTCCTTTTTAAATGATTTCAAAATTTTTCCTATAGGTAATAGTTATTTATGCAACGAATATTTTGGAATATCAAAATGTCCTTTTCTAACCGATTCTTCAAGCTTTGCCAATGTCGCAACGTAGCTTCAAGACAACAAACAGCAATCACTGTGTGTTTATAATTGTATTGATAACATAATTACATAACATTTTTGATTTACAATGCAAAAATTTCCGATAATAATGCGGAATCTGGAAAAGTGCCCCGAATGCTTGCAGCGTTTCCACGTTGAAAGGCAAGGGAAATCTTCTCAAAAAGGATGGTTATAATAACTAAAATTTAGATTTATTTGTGGATTAGACTTCGGTACATCGCTCTAATCAAGTCTTGTGATATTCGAATCTTTTTTAACAATTAATTACCCCAAGGACATTAACATATCTCCAAGTCCAATTGTCCCAAATCCATCATTAACAGATCTTACAGAAATTACCTTATCGCAATTTCTGTCACTATTTGTCGTCTATTGCGTTTATTTTGGGTGACTCTAAATAAATCCTCACTTTGGAAAATTACTCGGAGAGCACCTCATCTTGTGTTGCATCAGTCTCCATCCACAAATTAAATTTTTTGAAATATTAGATGCAGACTGACTTCATCACGCAAGAAACCATGTGCGAGTCGTTTTTCTCCTCACTTTGCTTTTCATGCTGGCTACACAAGTCGTACAGTTAGCAAAAACCACTCTAAATCTTTTATTACTCAAATTGGATCCAGATCAGTGCAAGAGGAAAATTAATTAAACATTAACAGTCCAGGCTATTCGATTTAGTTTATGACCACTAAAAAGATTTTCCGGATTGGTGTTCTTACTGAACAGTGATTTCACGACAGAAAATTGAGAATCTACGCCGAAACCGACACTTCGATGTCTTAAGATTCATTTACCAATCAAAAATCAATTGGAAACTTTCTCTCACGGTTTTTTCTTGTGTATTAATTTTCAATGGACACTCCGTAGATGCCCAATTTTTAATTACATACGAGGTGTATGCTATAAAAGCTGCAGCAGTGTTTCTCTATTTTTCTTCAGTCAGGATTGCTAAAAATTTAGGAAGAAAATTCTTGATGTAGTATCTACCGGGTGACTTTTAATGATTGAGACAAATTTAGTGGGTTGGCACTCCCGAATAATTGGTACGACTAGTCATTGTCAAAGAGTTGTCTGTTGATTCGCTTTCTAGGTCAATATTCTAGACATAATTAATGACAATTTGATTTATTTGACTTTTGAACTGTCATATTTGAATTTGACAATTAAAAAACAAATGACAAGTGAACTAAGATGGATGTGCATCACAGTTGTGCCAACAGTACTAAATTTAGTTAACCTTCTTGGTCTGAACTTCATTTTCCAAAACAATAATCTAATTATAGAATGAAAAATGGACTTATCAAAACATGATTAAAATATGGAAGTAATTATGGGGGCCAAGACAGTTTTATATTAATACGATTTTTCCCCATTAGCGGCACATTTATGAATAATTAAAGCGACAGTTGACACTGACATTGACATGTGTGACACTTTAACCAATTTGGGCTCATTTGCTTTAGTAATTTGACAGGAGCTAGATGTCTCGGTGTGCCCCTTTCGGTCGACGCTTGTACCGATTGCAAAAAAAAAATGAAATAATTCTGGACGTAACTTTGGCCGCAACCCACGTCGCCTGCCGAATTCCTGAAACCCAGTTAACATCAATAAAAGAAAACATCTGCACTGTTAACATCTGCGGCGAACAGAATTTTCAGCGGTTTGATTATCCTTCCAGCGCTGAATTTCTGTGAATGACTGGCGACCGCGACACTTTCAAGTTTCGACAGCAGAGATCGCCGATCGATGTCAATTTTTCGATGGATCCGAACCGGCGAGGGGCGCCCCGTCCGCCCCCGCCACCCGGGAAGACGCACAAGCCGTCGGCGGCAATAAAATTGATGGAGATCTATTTATTCGATTTGAGTAACATTGCAGCGTGACCTCGTGGTGCTGCATCGTCGGATGGCGGTCCAGGGCCAGGGTCGGGGCAGGGGTGGATTCGCACCTCGCGTATCGAACGCTCGCGGCGCATCACTCGTTACCATGCCTACGTAGTACAGTGACGGCGGCGGCGCCCTCGCCGTCCAACTCCCGTATGTCGACCGGCCGAAATGTTACCGAATCGGAGGCGGCTACATCGATGGGGCTTCCGCGCTAATACAGATTTTTCCGCAAGATGCAGACCTAACGCAAAACACGCAACGCACCTGTCTGGTCACGACGATCCTCCGAGACTCGCAACCGCACCTGCTGGAACTCCAATTAAAAAATCACTACTTCACACCCTACGATCACCGCGAACGATTGATTAACTGTCAGGTTTGACATCTGTCATGTCGTTGCCAACTGACGCGGGTGACAGTGCAGACAACTGCATCGTCTTTAATTCAAGATCTGGACCCCGATTCGGTCAATACTGTGAGCACTTTCTTGATGGCGACAGGAAATCGGCTGAAATTAATTTGTTCATGTTTGAATAAATAAAATTTTATTTGCCGTGGGAAGAGATGGCTTAATTAATTGGATTCTATGTTGAGCGGATCTAACTTCAATTGATTATTTCCCGTAAAACTGCGTAGAAAACGGAGAACAAATTTAATGACCTTGGTGGTCATTAAACGATTAATAGTTTATTCATGCGGTTAAACTTTTTAAATTATTTTTGACAGTATCAAACCACCGCCTACTCTTTAATATTTAAGAAAATAAATAATCCACACAATAATCGCAAGTTTATTTTTCTGAAAATGCAAATAAAATTAAAGCATGATCAACTAAAAAAACAAGTCACCTGTTAATCATGAAATGTGGAAAATTATTATTTTTCTAGTTTATTTTTAATTATTAGTAGGCCATGGTTATATAATTAGGGAAGCCCCCTCTATTGGTACAAATAAAAAGCTTCGTTGTGACACAATCAGGATCGTCAGGATCCAGTAATAAAAACAATTAGTTTCACATTAGTGCTTTCAATGGATAATTTTCATATCCCATCCAAGAAATGTCAAAGTTCATCAAGTTGGTCATAGTGTTGAAGATTTATTAGGAACACAAGGAAAGGTTATGTTTTGGGTAAGCGTTTTCCGTTATGTAAGACACAAGGCCAAGTTTTCTAAGGGTGTTTTTTTTCTGTAGGTATATAAGAAATTGCATTTTTTGCTTTTACCTCTTGAAAAATGAGAAAAACTAATAATATCTTTATTTCAGCCACAATACTTACTTAAGTGTTTCAATCGTGAATGTTGAATCACATCTCTTGCTCTCAGTTTATTTTATTTAATAAATATCTGATAAACTACATAAAATGAAACACTCCAATTTTCTTTTGAAAAGGAATTCTTCTGCAGGCCTTCCAACAATGGTACAATGACACCTTGTAATTTATTTCTTATATTTTGTGGCAACGGATTTTTTAAGTAGAATAAAATTTTGCAATCTAAAATGCATTCACGTTGTTTTGACATAATGGGAAGGCCATGGAAACTTTGCACTTAATTTGGTAGTAAAGCTGTCTGTTGAATTAAGTTATGTTTTTCTAAGTTTTTGGTTATAAATAGCATCAATGTCTAGTACATTGTTGCCAGTTTTACTAGTTTGCAATAGAAGAATACATATTTAGACATCGCGGGAAATTCGGCAACATGTTATGATCATTTTGATAGGTCCGCATCTCAGGCACTTTAGTAATGGAAATCAGACAGTGTGTCCAACCAAAAAATAAATCATGGCCGCCCATTATGGCAAAACAATGCGAACGGTGTTTAAAGAGGAAGATAAAAAAAATCCACATATTCTATGCACGCAGAAACTGAGAATTTCATTCTATAATAAATATGACAATGACTTTAGGATCACCTTCTCAACCATGCCAAAATATCTACAACAGCAATTTTATTAAACTGAAAATATGTAGTTATATTTGTGACGGCAATAAACTCGACTGGGTCTTGGTTAGATTGTTTTCAACAAATAAAATGTGGACGGAGTCAACTTCCAACAATAACCGGTTTCATTCTGACACTATCCAAAACATTTCAACAAAATTATTCACATGTAATTGGTCGTGAGCGGCACATAAATTCTTAGAAATAAATCCGAAATAATTAGATAAAAAATGATTTTACAAACTAGAACTAACTCACATTTGTTTTTCAACCTACGCCTTGTTATTTCTATTTGTTTGTGGTAAGATATCTTGATTCTTGCGGTTTTCTTTGTAAATACATACATAAGTAAACACGTGACTGTGTCAGTTCGATTCCTTCCATTGGTAACTAACGGTAGCCACAACACGATTTCCAAGAAGAATATCAAATTTAGCCGCTCATAAATATTTAGGAAATTACATTTTTCTCAAGATAATTCGGTTTTACAACTACGTGACAAAATGGTAACGGTTTGCATTCGGAGCCCAAACAAACAAATCATGTTCCTCACTATTATTATTTCTCTGATTAACTTAGGTTTCTTACTCGAGCAAAGGAAATGTCCCTCGTGTCTTTGATCAAAGTTGTAAATGTCAAAGTTTAGTTATATATTTTTAGAACTAAATAATTACTATAAATGTGCCAAACATGCTGTTCCTCTGATCTGATTTGCGATCTGTTACTCAACTGTTTCTGACTTTCTGCAACAAATTTTCTTGCCAAAATAATTTCAACGATTAAATTAGCCAAATGAAGATTCCTCACATATATTACAAGTCAATCTAATGCACCTACATTATTCTTAACATTTCTGCAGTGTCCTTGTCGATTATTGCATCAATGTTGTTTCGGTTTTTGTTTCCTTAAAAAATGCAACCTATCGTTATGAAATTGATTTCTAATTGAGGTTAAGTTCAGGCTGTCAAAACTAATCTGCAGGAACCAAGCTCCAACATGTGCACATACATAATAATATTGTCAAGGCGCTTGATGAGAAAACTTTTTGATCGCATGTTGTTACATTGTATATGGAATAAATTATGCCATACGTAGTGGAGCCCGAGAATTTTTGGATTAAAAACTTTATTAACCAGAACTCATCGCAACCTATTGTTGTTTTAAAATAAATAATGATTATTTGTTTATCTTGTGAATAAAATAATCGACTCAGCGGAGGAACATTTTGGATGATCCTCCGGACAGTCCAGATTTGGTATCTCGTGATTTGGCGCGGTAAATAAATTGACAACATCTGTTGTTTGGATAAATGATGTTTTCTATCGTGTTCTGTTGTTGATTTGTCGTGATTTAGTCAGCAAGATGATTTGTGCAGGTGTTGGAAGATCAGTTGGTTTAACGGTGGGCGTGTGTGTGTGTTTGGTTAATTAAAGGCGTGGGTATTGTGTAGTCAACTCAACTCACCTTGTAGTCAAACGTCAGTCTCGATGCTCATGGCGTTGATGTTGTTGTTGTGGCGCGGATTGCAGTTCTGCTTCCGGACCAGCTGGTCGCGCGTCACCAGCAGGCCCTCCTCCAGCTCGACGAGATCGCTGGAAGATTCGCTCAGCGAGCTCTTCTTCATGTGTTGGCCTAAGGTGCCTGGCAGGTACGGGCAGCTGGTCACGTGGTTGAAGTTCTGCGACTGCATCTCTTCCTGATCCGTCTCACGATGATAAAAGTAATTGAAATTCGATACTATGACTGGCACCGGCAGCGCAATGGTCAATACACCAGCGATTGCACACAGCGACCCAACGATCTTGCCCCACACGCCGACCGGCCTGCGAACAGAAAAAGGTTAGAGCGTGCGTTGCCACCACTGGCTTCGGCTTCTTTCTCTTAACTCTCTCTCAATTCCCAAGTAAAACATGCATAAAAGGCAAAGAAGCAACACAAACACGAGCGGGAGTCGGGGCCGGGACGGGGCGGCGGCCGTCGAGGAGGGGGCTCGGAGACGAAGCTCATGCGGGGCTCGGTGGTGGGTGATTTCACATTCGAATAGAAAATTCTTTGTTCCTCGGTTCGGATAATGACAAGCAACATCGAGCACACATCGAGCGTCACGACATCAAGGGTCTGATGGGGGCCGGTGTTGGACGCGTCCTTCGGAGCAAAGAATTTTCTCGTGGTCTCGTTTCTCATTGTGTACACGGTGTTTAGCTACGGTGGAGGCAACTAAATCTGAATTAGGTGTGTACATCATACGTCATGTCGCCGTAGCCCACAGTCGTCATGGTGACCACTGCCCACCAGAACGCGTCTGGGATGGACTTGAAGAAGGAATTCTCGGAGCCCGCCTCGGCGAAGTAGACGGCACTCGAGAAGAGCACGACACCTGCAAGGAGGAGGAGGGGTGAGTCGGGCTCTGTGCGATACTGTACCTCATGTCGCCGTAGCCCACGGTGGTCATGGTGACCACGGCCCACCAGAAGGCGTCCGGGATCGACTTGAAGAACGACTGCTCGGTGCCGGCCTCGGCGAAATACACGATGCTCGAGAAGAGGACCACTCCTGCAACACACAGAGGAAAGAGGCCAGAGAGGGCCGTTGCGTCCCGGTCAGTAGACGGTCGACACCGACAACATCCTCACAGACACTCGCTCACACCCTCGTTCACACTCTCGATAAGCTCGAGGCAGTGTTGCCACTATCTTTTACAAACCAAGTGCGGAACTTTTCACATCCGACCAAAAAAAAAAGTCGTAACTCCTTCACTATTTCGTCGGCCAGGAGGGACGAAGAATTCTTCTAGTTTACGACCGGAGAAAAACGTGTTTAAAAGTACGCTGTTGAGTTGAATTTGAATTAAGTTAAGAGCAGCAAGTTGCAGGGCAATATTAAGTTTCGTGCTGTTTCGTTCAAGAATATTTAACAGTGTTTTGAACGGAAAAATAAACATTTTCGACAATACGTTAAATTCTAACATCAAAATATCAGAGTAAAAGTTTTGACATGTTCAATTCATCGACGAATGAACATTAATAATAATAAAAATAATTTGCGTGGGTCTTGTACATATTTAGTAAAAAGCTTTCCAAAAACCTCTTTGACTCATTATTTTTTTCTTCGAGTGGAGTAAAAACTTGCTTAAACTCAGCAAAACAATGAAAATTTGGACTGAGTGTACTGTGACACAACCTATTCGAATGAGCCTTTCACCTCGGAACATGTGACGTGACGCGTGACGGTAAAACTAACTGTCCGAGAATAATGTCGCGGTGAGCCTAAAGAAGTTTTCACTTCAAGAAGCATTTCACAAAATGCCCAGAAAATATTCTGATGCTATTCTCTTGCTTTACAACGATTTTTTTTTTAAATGAAAATTTATAAGTATGTAACTTGAATTTCTTTACGTCTAAAAATTTAATTATGAGCTTTTTGCAACGCGAAATTATTAATGATCTTCCATCTGTAGTATTGTTACTGTCGAGAATTTCACCAATATTATAATTTTGAACCAAAACGCAATTTTTTAGGCATTTTGATGTTCTCTCCTACTTATACCACTTATCATGGAAAATGCAACACCCAGAAATAGCATATTTTGATACAATAATTGGGCCATAACTGAGATAAAACGGTGAAAGTTTCATTAACATTGGTCTTCCTACCAGGCACGACAACACCGTAACACAGTGGCCACATTTCGTCCCACACGATGAGCGATTGCCCTATAGGAAAGACCTGCTTCTCGCATTCCGATAATGCGGCCTCTTTCCAATTGGGTTACGTGCTGCTAATGGGCCCGTCTTCGTACTGGAGGCATAGTATAGCCTAAATGCTGCGATATACTGAAAGTATTGATGATAACTGATCGTCAAGAATAAAAAGAAATGCATGTTCGGATAAAAATAATCTAAAAGATACGGGTATTTTCTTCAGGCATTCCTTTCAAATTATCATCATTTTATCCTTAGTTAACACCTAATTACTGTACTGGGTGTTGCATTTTCTATGATAAGTAGTAGTAAGGAATTTTCTTCTATGTGACTCAAATACGATTAAAAGAATTTTTTAAGGAAAACAAACAACAAATTTTAATTAAATTTCTTGGCACTTCGTTCAAGTCAATTATGGCGCCCAATGACAGTTAATTAATGAAAGAATACATGGTCAGTCACAATAACAGGGCTAGACGAAATATATTTAAATACAACACGCTGTACCTTCAATTAGATAACTCGGATCCACCAATAAAATAGGGATTGGTCTCTTTATGTAATATTAACTAGTTTTCGATTTTATTTCATGTAATTAACACACGTTCAAAATTTCAGCTTGTTCTTTCAAGTTTTTGTCAAAAATTATACGAAACATAACACACATTCTTTATAAAATATTATTAAATATTATTTATTATTAAATACAGGGTGTTTTCAAAGTTGAGGTGTTCCTTGTAACACGAGGTACTATACATTATTCTTAAGAATTTTAGCCTAAATCTTCTTAGTAAAATGTTTGTATTAACGGAGATAATTGATTGTATATTTTTATTGTTTTCTAAAATTTTGAGTCCGGTCCTGTCTATTTCTCCGCTGTACTAGATTAATAATAACTGACGTGGCCCAGGATGGTGTCTTTCTGGAAATCGCTCTGCGTACTCTCTGGACGCCGCAGCTGCATTCTGATAACGTGATAACATTGCCCATACATTAGCAACATATCTGTGAGCTCATTATTTTCGTAATGATAAAGCCATTCCGACTAATTAGATGACAACTTAGTGCAAATTTGAGCAGGACCGGTTTCAAAAATTAAAAAAAAAAAAACTTATTGTATCTTCCTTGCCGTACACATTTTACTAAGGTGATTTTGGCTAAAACTCTTTAGAACAACGCATACTATCACATGTTAAAAGGAACGCGTCAACTTCGAAAACACCCTGTATAACAAAATAGTACGATTAGCATCGATGATATTTACGAGTAAAACCGAAATGCAGATTCAACGAGTTCGTCGGACGAGTTGAATGTGCTGCTCCGGTTTCACGAGTCATACCATCCACTATTAATCATATCACAAGTTTATATTCGATGAGAATATAATGAATAAATAGGGAACATTTAAATCCATACAGAAGCCACTGGTTTTGTATTTTGATAACTGTATTTGTTACTGTTTGCTTCCTTATATCAGCGACGTCTCGCCTATAATTACAGCTTGGCACATGAAATGTGCAGAAGAGGAAACGAGAGAGTGTCTGTAAGACAAGGATATGGCTAGGGTTGTAGGTACGGTAAACTCAATGAAGAAAATTTGCTAAACAGTCTGGACATGCTGTCCATTTGAAGCTCGAAGCGTTTTATTCTGTTTATAATTTTTCGCCCGTTTATACACGATCTAGACACTTTGACACACAACAAACAAGAGCGCTCCGCTAGTGGGAGGGATTTCAGTCCACTATGCATCCATCAGCCATGTGCCAAGCTGTTTTTGTCGAACTGTAGTACACTTTTTTCAGCTTACAGTCGTGCAATTTGCAGAAATATTTTTAGCATTATCGCTGTGATATCTTCTTATTATCCCACATCGGCCAATTAAAATCATTGAAAAGGGCTCATGTGACTGACACATTAATTACGTATATTCTGGCAATAATTTCTTCTGTAGTAGTTTAATTTTAATTTGAAATATGTAATTATTTGTACAACTAGTTATGAAAGTCATACTTTTTTTCACGAATTTGCAGATTGATTAACGAGAGCGTAGTCCGAGTTAATCAAGCAAATAAGTGAAAAAAAAAGACTTTCATAACGTGTTGTACACACAATTTTTTTGCATATCGAAAAAAGTTGAGTAATTTGGTCTGAAAAGATTTATGAAAAATTACAAAAAAAAAAAAAAAATAGGTATGCTTTGACAATCATCTCCAAGGAGATGGAATAAAATGATACAAAAAAGTACTACTTTCACTATGATTTTTCGTGTAAAAAGTACTACTTTCATTACGATATCCAAAAATAGTTATTTATGCAAGTGAGTAAAGTAATACTTTTTTTTATGAGAAGGAAAATTTGCCGCACGAGCGCAGTGAGTGCGCAAATCCGCCGAGTAAAAAAAAGATACTTTACTAACGAGTTGCATACACAATTTTCTCCTGCGTGAACCCGTGGACCTTTAAAACGCTTGTTTTACTCGCGTTTTAAATTGGCCCACTCATGCCAAAAAAATCCCAAATTGTGAATAATTTTGCTCCGGTTGTAGAAGTCAGCAAAATTTATTTTCATATTTATTTGGAAAATATTGGTTAAAAAATAAGTTCGGCAGAAAATCCTTCATTTCTACCGTAAACTAGGAAAAGGATGGTCAAGGACTATATTTATAGCTCCGGTTGAACATCCTAAAAACAAACAAAATCGTCTACAACACATTAGAAAAATAGTTGTCTCTGCTAGGACTGTATGAGTCACAACACTTATTTTTTCTTGGTCACTGCTGAAAAGTTCAGTTTTTGGAAAATCGGGAGCTTTTTAGATTGAGCACGAAAGCTTTTTCAAAGTAATTGAGCGTAAATTTTGAAGAGTGTGGATGGTTTGTGATTGGTTTGTTTTCGTAGTGGCAACACTGTAGTTAAATTTTGTGCGGTACCCACCTATGAATAGGAAGAAGATGAGCAAGCCTAATTCGCGCATGCTGGCTTTAAGCGTGCGCCCTAGGATCTGCAGGCCCTTACTATGCCGGCTAAGTTTGAAGATGCGGAAGACTCGCACGAGCCGAATGACACGAAGAATGGCCAGCGACATGGCCTGGTTGGTGCTTTTATCTTGCGGACTAACAGGCGCACGTGGCAGGTTCAACGTGTCCTCCTCCTCTGCCACAACCGTGGCTAATGTAATAAAGTACGGAATGATGGCGATGATATCGATAAAGTTCATGACGTCCCGGAAGAAATGTAGCTTATTGGGACACGCCAGGAAGCGCACGGACAATTCGAACGTGAACCAGATGATGCATATGGTCTCTATGAGGAAGAACGGGTCCGTAATGTCGGGCACCTCGTCCTCCTCTATCTTGGTGCCGTTGGTTGTCGTGTTGAACACCTTGTAGTGCTTGAACTCTGGCAGCGTTTCCAGGCAGAAAATAACGATAGAGAGCAGGATAACGAACACTGAGATGATGGCGACGACCCGCGCCGCCTGCGACGATTCGGGATACTCGAACAGCAACCACACGTTGCGCTGGAACTCGTGCGACGGCAGCGGCTTCTCCTCCTCCTTGATGAAGCCCTCGTCCTCGCGGAACTTGTTGATCGCCAACTCGCCCAACTCGTAGAACTTGATCTCCTCGGAGAAGACGTCCAGCGGCACGTTGACAGGTCTGCGTAACCGACCGCCACTTTGGTAGTAGTACAGGATGGCGTCGAAGGAGGGCCGGTTTCTGTCGAAGAAGTACTCATTGCGAAGCGGGTCGAAGTAGCGGATGCGGCGTGCCGGATCACCTAGCAGCGTGTCAGGAAACTGATTTAGCGTTCTAAGTTGCGTCTCGAACCGGAGGCCGCTGACCTGTTGCAGAACAACAAACATAACAAATGTCAGTCCATAAAAAAAAATAAAAAAAGAAGACGATTCACAGATACCATTAAGGGATTAACAAATACACGGCACCCTGGTCGAGGAAATGTTGAAGAAGTAAAGTGTAATCGAAGGAATGTGAATCCAGTTATGTTAAACCCAAAAATGGATCTGCTGAACGTAGAAAGCAAAATAGGGTGACAACGCTGACAGGTAAGTGCCTATGGTGATCAAGAAAGATGTAGGATGAAACCATAAACATGAAAAGAGGAAGATATGGATAGAAGAGATTCCAAGAAGATTTCAAGTTTAGGTTCCAAGCAAAATGTTGAAGTAGAAATGTAGTAAATGAAGTAGTTGTTAACCAAACATCTGCAAGGTGGTTACAAAAGAAGTAAACTATAAACACAAAGGGGAACATGATAAGAAGTGCTCAAGTAAAATGATGGAAATAAAGAGGAATATCTGATGAAGAAGCATTATGGTAAAATCAGAAAGATAAAGTATAAATCATCTACAAGAAGTTTACTAGGAACATTCTGCCAAAAAGAATATATTGGAATTTTTGGAATAATAAACAAACTAGTGAAAAAAGATAATAAAGTATGTAGGTACATGAAATAAATAAATAAAAAAATAAAGAAAATAGAAAAATAGGGAGGCAGCAAAGACAACTAAGAAATCTTATAACGAAGCTTATAGATAAATAAGTAATAATTAAATAAATGACAATAAAATGTATCTAATAATAAAAAAATTAGTAATTACATTTTTGACACAACGTTTGTAATGACGAATACTTAAAGAAAACGAAACTTTTCTGTATTCTGATTTTCTTCTAATGCTCTCAGAGTGGATAAAAAATGTAAATTTGATTTTTCTCTTAAAGAGAGAGTTGTTTTCCTCCACGTTCAGAATTGATGGTAAAATGTCGAAAACTCTTAAACATAATAAACAGAAAAAAAACATGCAGATATTTCTTCAAATCTCTCTTTTGCTTACTCAATTCTGGTAAGGCTCTTGAAATATAGAAGACCGTAACTGCGATGAGAAAATGTCAAGAGAGAGATGAGAAAAGAAGCCAGGGTCAGCCAAAGGTCTAGAGAGGAGAGGAATATGTTTACAAAATAAGAGTAGAATAATTATCTGGAAGGAATATAACTGATTCTTCTTAAATTTAAGAAATGTGATTAAGCATGGGTCTAAAAAGGAGAACTGCGGGAAACTGGTATGTCAGTGGTGAAGGTCCCTGGGTCAGAATTTTTGCACAGATCTTTTGCAAAAACTAAGCAACTTTGACAACACTTACGTTTATCACGACTCTTTCACAAAAGTCGTGGTCGTGCGGGATGGGCTCAAAGTGGGCTACGCCAGTGAACTGGGAGTGGGGGGTGTGCCCGTCCTCTTCCTGGCTGCTGAGCTTGGGCAGCGACCTGAAACGAGAAAATTTTCAAAAAAGAAACGACGCACCGCCCAGATGGCAACGACGAAAGGACAAAGGCATACTTTCGCGATTATGCAGATCGAAAAGTCGATTAAGAGCGTGTGGCGGTCGATGCCAACACTGCCGAATAAATCAGAAGGGCGTCTATTTAAAACCGATTTAAATTCGTTTGAGGTTAGGTGGCCTAATGAACAGATAGCTTTTTTCACCTTGCCCGTCTTCATTACCGTTTTTCCTTAACACACAACGTATGTAAGGCGACCTCGCAGCAATTTGTCATCACTGTCACTCATGCTTCGACTATAATAACAACGCAGACTGCCAATTGAGGAAGTTCTTTGCGCTTATCATATGCATATGCACGCGGAGGCAGCGACTGATAACGCCAGCCCAACAAAAAGTCCACTTGATAATTGAGCAAGCAATGTTTTTTTGTCTCTTATTAAAACAACAATAAATCAATCATTTAAACGACGAAACTGGGCTTCTGCGAATAATCAACGTTGCATTGTTGGGACCGCGCCATTTTTCACTCCATTTAGCCAATCAACAAGTACAATTTTTCAAAATCCACCTACCAAAACACTACATTTTTCAAAGATGTCAAATTCTTATCGCGCGACCTTGCCCTCACAGGAAGTTACAGTCTCCTGATGGAGTACATTTCAAATAGTTTTGATTTATGGTATCAGGACAACAACCACATGGCCCTAAGCCGTGCTGACACGTGTTAACTGATTATAATGAGAAGCGTGACGTCACATCGAAAATTATTAGCTCCGAAACGTTTTAAGTTTATGCACTGGCAAACGAAATGTATACGTCATGTCAGCAGAAGATTTAGTATCTTCCTATGACGCACTTCACGCACCACACCGACTAGACTGGAGAAACTGTCTATGACGTAGCTGCCAACGGAGGAGCTTCTGCTTCGGCGAAACAGATTGTTTTCTAATAGTGCGAAAGAAACGTAAACTGGACGCAGTTAAGAATAGAAAAAGGCACGAGTTAAAATAGATTTTTTGTAGGAAAAAGCGGAAACGTGTTAAGGCGACATTTACTGCTAATGAGTTTAGTTTTGAATTTTTCAACGACACACCGAGCGCAATGAAGGTTGCAGCTAGAGAGGTGTAAAAAATGGAAGGAAAGGAAATGAGAGATTGGGAGCGATTTGGGGAACGAACCGAATAAAAGCATACAGTGCTCGACGTGATTTGAAAAGGTGCGGATGTCACAGAAGAGATTCGAAATCTGAACAGATCTGGAGGAAGAAATCGGAAGTGTTTTGAAAAATTATCCGATAGAAGGGTGCTTGGTTTGTAACGATGGATCAAAAATGCACAGAAATGCAAATTTGTCACGACTGTTTTAAGAAGGACGATTTTTTCCTGCCAAAGGAGACAAAGTCAGTTCTGTCAGCAGGAAAGGTCATGGCGTCAATATTTCGGGATGCAAGGTCAAAAGATCATACGAAAGTGTACTGTGGTAATCGTTTACCTGAAGTAAAATTAAAAAATCCTCAAACAAGCCCAAGTACCAAGAGAAAATAACTGCACCAGAAAAGTGCAAGAGAACGATGACAAATAAATCATTATTGCTATTATTGTTTGCTGCCACGCTTTCCCGATTTGGCTCCATCTGACTCACATTTTTTCCAAATCTCAAGAAATTCAGAAATATGTAATTTCAAAAAGAAAAATACCGTCTTTCATTATAAGGTGGTGGACTTTCCGGATATGTTTCGTATTAGTAAAAACCTAAGAAGAATTCTTCACAAATTGCTCTGTCATCCGTGAATAAATATTTTCTTGCTTATGAAAATACATATTAGCTTCAAGCGGTCGAAAATCGCGGCTTTGTGTATCTCTATAGAAACGGTTGAAGTGGCTCGTTTTTTGTAACCAGACTTGAAACACTTCAAATCCTAGGAGTTGAAATGTCTACAGGCGGCTCGACCCAATCGAATGTAAGGTCATTTGAAGCTTTTCCCACGATTTATTTATCAATAATTACAGGAAATATTTAATAATTAAATTATCCCTATTAAAAAGCCCCCAAAAAAGCGAAATAACGAAATTATTAACCAATATTTAACCGGTGCCACTGTGGTGTAACACGAGTCGCCCATGTGCATGAATGACAGATATCAAAAATATCAAGGTGGCCTTCAACGTTAAAAAGTAAACTTCAGATTTTTGTAGACCTTACTGATATTATTGAACCTTCAAGTACTAATAATACTGCAACAAGAGAACTAGAAATTACAGGTGCCTTAAAATTTGAAAATTGTTAAGTTTGAAAATTGTCATTTTACTGTAACTACACCAAAAGAAAATAAATGAGTTTGTTTTTTGTGACCGCTTGAAGATAAAATAGTATATATCATTTAGAGTAGAAGGTCTTTTTGTGCTTCGCCCAGTTTCCGACCTCGACTTCGCCTCGGTCTTCAATATCTGGGCTTAGCACAAAAAGACTCACTTCTACTCTTAATGACATACCTAATCTACTATTTTGGAAAAATCGTACTCACATCTTAATTGAAAGTTGAAATATGTAGTTGAAAAATGGTTTACTCGGCAAACATTTATTTCGTGTAGCTTCCACCGGCATTACTAAATATGTTTTAATTTTTTCTCATTGAGACAGTTAATGTAGTTGGACAACGACCATTTTGCGAATTAAAAACATTAATACTCGCAGGAAACGGTGGTGCTTCGGTTGCATAATACAGTGCAGAACATATTTCCATTTAAATTTTGCTCAAAAAGAATTCAACGTCCTTCAACAGTTGGAAGATCGAAGTACTTTTGTCATCGTCCAGTGCTGGCACTCGTGTGCCCTATTTTTCGAAAGATTAGTGCAGAGCGTGTCGATCAGGAACCAATAAAATAATCAAATTATCAGTAACCACATTATGGGCAACAAATCTGGCAGTAACGTCGCCACAAAACGATACTGCCGATCAAGACCACATTATTGCCTCCACGACTAAATAGTCATCGGAAGCCTTCGATTCTAGCAATATGACAGCGACGAAATTCTTAATATCGATCGTGTTGAGACCTCCCAGCCGGTGCACGTTAGCGTACTCCACCAGGCCAAAAAAACCAAATTGCATCCAATTCGAGCTTCATTTCTGGCATATTGCGCGCATAGATGACGTCCGTCCTGATTGGTTGTTTTACTAATCCGAAACTGAAACGTGATTTTGCAGAAAAACGGCGCAGCTGTTAAAATGCGGCGTTTCATCTCGACTTCTTAAATATGTCAAAGACGAAAATAGCCCGGCCATTGATTAAATCTCCACTTGACGAGTTAATTACAAGTGTTTGAAATATAGCTTTGGAGCTAGTAAAATGTCGGTAGATCCAGTCGGAACATCACAATCTCATATCCACCCACAGCATGAACCTGATCCAACTGTGTTTATTGTTGCAAGCCAAGATTAACCGATATTAGGCGCACGATGTTGTGACGGTGCTCAATTCTTTTCTCGGACTGATAGATCACAACCTACACCTAAATATGGCTCACCAGACCCTCGACCGTCGCCTCGACCGCTTACTTTTTCTCTTGCCAGGTCTCAGCTCGCTCTTGGAGTACCTCCCCATCAAGAGGTGCTTCCCCAAGTAACAAATTAATCTCGACACCCTCCAGAAGCGAGTTCGCTGCTGCACGGCCACCATAAGAGAAATCGAAATCCTATATAGAACACTCGACGACTGACACTTCCATCTCGTTTACGCTGCTAATGACTAATTGATCGACGGCGAGGAAGTCGTAACTGCTACAAGAATTACCGACCTGCCACTACCACCGATATCCTTGGCCTTGACAAGTCTCCTGCTGTTGTAAGACTTCGGTGCAGTCGATGCAGCAGCGATCGAGGATTTGATTTTTGAGGTGGGCGTGGCCGAAGAAAATCGACCGGAGGAAGACGCCAAGAAAGGGAGAGGACGGCGAAAATGCGCCAGTTTTGCTCTTGCAATTTTCGATAATATCTAAGAAGCTCTTAAAATTTCTGCTGGATCCACTATTCCATGTTCTATCAACAATCTACACCGAGTGGCACTAGAAAAGACCAACTAGGAGCGGGAAAATGAACGCCTGCGAATGCATACACATGAACACTAATAAATTGAGCGGCGCAAAAATAGGGGTGGATCGCACGAGCCCATGACCTTTGACCAGTAGATTTGGGGTGGGCGTGGAGGTTGCCAGATTAGAAAAAGTTAGGCGGATCAATTAAGAAGGGAAACGCTCAAGAACGTCTTTAATTGCTGGATGGCGTGTATTTTAATCGATACCGGTGTCAGAAATAGATAATTTAGGGGGATTTTTTCGTCGGAACGCGTTTAAACTTTTACCGCCTCTCCTACATCAATCTTGACAGTCATGAAAGAATCACAGAAGTTAGATCGTCGCAGAGTCGCACGTACAATCGGCATATTCGTTTTAATTGATTTTCGCCTGCGTAAAAAATTTATTTACTGACGTAAGGGTTTCCGGCCCGGAATAGAATTAACAAAAATTTCATTATGTCACGTTGATCCCGGACAATAACGTCACGGCACAATCTGATCCGGAATCGAATTATGCGGTCGTCGAAAAAGTACTACTCCACACTGTTTTATTTATAAACCGGGTTTAATTGAATTTATATTGTAAGCGGCGATCAAACGAATGTGTCGTTATCGATTCATCACCAAGACAAAATACTGCGCTCCGAAAATATCCAAATTCGGCCTTTGTCTCGCCACGCTCCAAATAGAATTTGGTGAGTTTGCACGTTTGAAAAGTGCTCAACGGCTCTAAGAGCACCACTCGAGTTAAGTCGTGAAGAGGCGATCTCTGGCAGTGCCTACTAATGCAACATTCAACAACTCACGACTTGATAACCACTGCCAATAACATTCATTTCGACTTTTCAACGTTCGATTTTCAAAATTCATTCACTTACATCGGCTCTCCCTCACACGTTTTTCACATTTTTTCAAGGTTTGCACTAGTTTTGCAAAAAAATACGTTTCGTGCGTCCCATTCGTTATTTCTCCGGAATGTGACTGATGAGGGGCGATCTTCGTGTGAGCATCACAGATTCTCATTCAATATTTATAGAGATGAGTCGGGTTTTGGGTTATTTGCGTCATTTTAATTTCATTAATAATTCGGGACCCTTGGATTGGGTTCAGATTAAATTTTTAGAAAAGTTTCAGTCGCACTACAAGTACATATTTTACAATTCCTCGCGGTATCGTTGGAAGTGTTGTGTAACCCTGCGCATCCACCAAAATTGATAATGACGATATTGTCCACAATCTAGTTTTTCACGTGTTTCGCATTTTCTCCTTACAAAAAATGCTTCCAAATGTTGCTTTATGTTGTTTCGATGTCAGGAGAGAAACGAGAAAATTAAAACTCTGAATGTAGGCCAAAAAATTGTGTATTAAAGAACGAGTTCTATAAGGGTTGATTTGGCGCACGAGTCCCAAGTGTAGAAAACGATCCGTAAGGGAGTTTTGTATGGGACGAGTGTGCCAATGCCGAGTTTTTTATGTTATTTTTTAGAATTTGCACTCTTGGTTTAATTTTTAAATAAAAAAATTAAATTTTCAAATTCTAGAGAATTTTGTTGTAATTGGTAATTCAAGGTAACGGATTTAACTACATCTGCAACAAATGTTAAAAAGTAGAGTTTGAACATTAATATTTTAAGTTTTTTCGTGTAAATGACAATAATACATACATTGAAATATTGATAAAAATTTTCTTAGAGATCTATTAAACTACGAGTGCTTTAAGAGCAGAGATAGCCATAAAAGACTCCAAATTGAATACAATAATAGACCTATTAGCGACGCAGATTCTAAAATAATTAATTTTTCTACTAACTCAATACACAGTAGGCAAAGTAAAAATGTCAGATTGAAATTTCTCGAAAATCTGTCAAAAATTAATTTCTGCGAATTTTTTGTGACAGGATTTATATTAAAAAAAAATCAACACTCCACAATGTTTTGGCATTTCTTTCCCTCATTTATTTAAAAAAAAATCATATTTCGTTCATACTTCCCAGTAGATTATCTTTTGATAATAAGTCCAATTATGCCGTTTCCGTCTTTTCGAGGACATCCTGAAAAAGGATTTGCCCAGAAGCTCTATTGGAATTCAAAAATTCGTAAAAAGGAGACCCAACCCGCGAAAATTAAATAAGCTCTAGTTTTTCTAGTCTTTTTCAACAAATAAAAGGAAAGTGGCAGAATAGAATATTATGTTATTAGGAGTAAAAATTAAGTTTTATGTGATGAGGCCAAAGGATTGTCATTTTTGCTCTGAAATAACATCTATCGGCTGTTCATTTACATTTCCCGTCAAAGTTGAGTTGAAGAGTCGATTGTGAACGCATCAGCTGTTTAAATCTTACCTCAGTTTTTGCGTTTTTTGTGTTTTTACATGAGTGGTGCGTTCACAATCGACGCCAATTTTGACCGGAAATTTAAATGAACACCCTATACTATTTTTTCTTCAAACGTTCATAACAAATTAGACTGATAAATTAATGTAGCTCGTTTTGGAAAGCGTTTATGACTAATATAAATAACGCTGTGAACAAAATCATATTTTTTCTTTAATAATTATTCCTCTGTCAACCAGTTTTAATTTGGATATATGTTTTATTTTGTAAGTATGTTTTGCAATTATGTACAAATTTCTTGATTAAATCTTCTCTATTCACTTCAGCTGTCAATGTCAGATTCCGTAACAAATTTGTTGAAATTTGAGTTAGGAATTTCAAATGATTAAGGTAATTTATTTTATCTGCCACTCGTCAACGAAGATAATAACTTTATCTGCCGCTCGCCAGATGCCTTGACAATGTCGTATTTTACTGACGTTTGAAGAAAAACAATTATATGTATCTCTGAAGTAAAATGTCATTTGTTGCTGATACTTTCCGCCCTTGTCGTACAAAATAACTACTAATTACTCGGTGACAAAATAAAATATTTCTCGTTTTCGTTTCAATATTCCAGTTCGGTCGAGCTAAAAATAGGTTTTACAATTTGAGGAAAGAATTTAATTAGGAGCAGATAACTCAGCCGTCGTCGAATCAAATCTGGTAACCGCTGTCAGTGTTATTATTAAACTCCGACCAAAACATTCTACAATAGATGCAAACACAGCACAACTCAATTGTTTTAATGGACTAAGAAACGCTATTCGGAACCCATTCGCTCGGATTTATTGTTGTTTTATGGATTTTTGCTTCTCCATTCCGCCAATTTGAGCACATTTTGCAATTCCCCCGGTTTAAAATTTCGAACCGGCGAAAAAAAAAATTCCCCCACAAAAACACATCTCTCACAGTGTTCCGCAATTGTCATATCATTCGATCAATCCACGACAGACGACACTTATGATCTACGAGCCGACGCGACGGATGCTTTTTGACAGTTTGATTAACGCGAAAAGCTTTTTTCCCCCGTTGATAAATAAAAATTAACTGCGTCTTGGGTTAGTTACGATAAAATTCAAAATGGCCGTGAGTTTGAAGTGAAGATATCGAACCTGTCTACGGTAATAAAGATATAGGTGCTGGAAACCCATTTGCCTCTTGAATTTTACTGTCGTCCGTATAAAAATTCGACTGGGATGTAGTGGAGCCAGCTTCTGTTTTCCACAATAATTTTGCAAGTGGATATCCAGGGCGAAACCATAAAATTAATTATAGCGCAACTATGATTTTAATAGATGTTTATAAATGATCTATTTAAAAGTTCGTCTCTTGGCGCGATATGGTCGCTAATTTTTCAATGGATGAGGAGCTACATCCTCCAACGCAGGAATCAAAATGCAAGAAGGCACCAAGCTGAATCCAATCAAAACAAATCGAATGTAGTGTAATGAATTGGGGTGCGAATTTATGAAATCGGTGACCTTGAGCCCGAGATCTTGATGTCACGATCGTGACATTCCACTTTTACTGTCTTTAAAGATATGCCGGCCGCGAAAAACCCGAATGGGATGATAAACCAAGAGTCATCAGTAATGAATTCCGGATTTCGTTGAGGGAATCCTGGGATTCCTGGCCGCGTCGCGAGTTGTCCTTGCACGTCACTCCTTATGAATGATGGTGTCCTCTCATTTCGAGATTGCCATAAATTTTTCCGGTCAAGCCTTCCGCATACGAAATTCGAGAGGGTCCGATTAGTTGCACCGGAATTACGCTCGGATGGATGCGTTTTATTGCGGGGGGTTGATGACGGTGACGTCAGAGAGGTGTTGTTGGCCTGCCACCGATTTACCCCGCTCCACCCCCGACAGTGACGTCAGGACGGAATGTAGGTCGCTTTGCAGATGCCGGCATCGGGAAATCGTCCAGGAATCGCCGCCGACTGCGGCGGATTTCGTCCGCAGGATCGTCCCGAGTTGGGACGGCCGTCGGGGGCGGCCCCGCACCTCTCATAATCACGAGTGTCACACGACTTTCGCCCGCCAGACTGGCCGGAGTCAAAATAAAAGCTCCAGGTTATTACGAGCTTTTATTGCTTCTGTAAATATTATCGCGGTAAAACAGTTGATTATTTGAAAACTGCAAGTTTATTATTGGTCGAAATTTGTTTATCCTGTCGCAGAACCGGCGAACTTGAGACACCGCTCTCTATTTTACGAATTCTAAAACAATTCCGTGACCTGGACGCGTTCTTGCGTTGTCTTATCTTCGGCCAAATTCGACCTTTGGGAAGCTATTACTTTCCCTGGGCTTTCTTCGCCGAGGTGGTTGCGCCATATACGCGCCCCCGCGGGGGGTTCAAACGCAATACTCGCAAAAAGTCGATGCAGAGCAAATCGAATTATCGCCGACCAAAAATCCAGAGCTTTCGATTATTTATTACTCGGGGGCTGATAAAGTCGAGGTACTAATTTCCTTTTCGACTATGCAGACTCGCGAGATATCGCCGATGGTTCAGATAAATCTGCAAGGGAAATTATGAACCGCAGAAAATGCCTTTACAGGAAAGTTGTTGACAGTGACGTCGATAAGACTTGCAAAAATGCGATTTTAACAAGAACCGGCAATCGTCAATCGGCCGGGAAAAATAATCGCTCCTGCGATAACGGAATTTTTTTCTGCGCTCTGGAAAAGCAACGTTAATTGATAAGTGTGGGTCAGAGTGTTATCATTATTGCTTGTGGTGAGTTGTAAAAGTCACTTCTTGTTGATCCATAAATGCAGACGCACGAATAAAGTGTTTCCATAAATAACTTCGCAACGTAAATATTTACAAATCAAAAGAAATCATTTATCAAAAATGTTTTCGACTTTTTGGGTGGAACAAGGAGTCGGTGGGCCTCGGGGGCGAGGAGATCGCCAGCGGAAGACGGGATCGACCGGGTTCACGATGAATTTGAACAAATACGTCGTAATTTTAGAGCAAGTAAAATAATTTTTGTGTCCATAGATCAAATGGAGTATTTCGGTAACATCCGCGTAAAGTGTGTATGTGTGGTGATCTAAAAGCATATTTCTTATGTCATTTTATCGGCGGTTTATTTATCTTTTAATGTAATAATTTTGGTGGTGGGAAATTATTGTTGGCGGCGTCTCTATTGGGGCCGAGATGGATGATTCGTTCGGGCAATAATTCTGGATCGAATTGAATCGGTTTTATTGTTGAGCAAGTCTGGATGAGCGATCGGGGCGAGTCGATAGGGATAGGGTGTCGTTTCCCCTTTTTGGCGGCGCGCAAAACAGTCTAAATTGGTTTAATTAGTTGGTGTGACCTTTATGATAATGAAAACCTTCCGCTGCAGGGACATCGGAACGAGATTAAAAAGCTGTCAAGAAATCTCCATTTATAACCGGGTGGCAGTTTTCTATATTTAGCGTTGTTCTCTTAATGGCATCCTCGAGTTCGCAAAGTCGAAAGGAACAAGTGCACGTGGCCTTACCCACGTGGATGGTCTTATGTCGGCGATCAATACCGAAGGCCGTCGCCCTAAAATTTGCAATAAACAATTGGGGTTGTGGTGAATGTTTACTGTGGAGGTGGTGGCGAAGTGGTGTTATTGTCATCGACAAGCGTCGATGAATTGGGTTACGTCGACTGAAAATATCGCGGCGATGCTAAACATAGCACGTCGACAGTGAAGAGTTCGTGCATAAATAGCCGAGGGAGTAAGGTTAAGAATGAGCGAGGGGAGCGTGTGGAATGGTGCATGCGGCAGATGGCGGCGAGAGAGCCCTCCGCCGGGACGCCGTCTTCAGCGGCGGCCCCCCGGGGGATGCTCCGGGGATGCAGCATCCGCAGGAGTGAAGGCGGGAGTGGCCGCGGCTCATACCTGGCACCTTCGGGGGGCCGTGGGTCCTGCCTCGGCTTGAGGACAGGGGTCAGCCCCCATTTCTCCACCAATTCGAAGCGGGAAATGTTGGCGGATCACGAGAGGGGAGCCGCATCTCCCCCCTCGAGCCCCATGCCGGACTTGTGGGGCTGCACTCTCACTCGGCCGCGATCACACACAGACTGCGCCCGGCCGACGCTGTCGGACGCCGTCGCCCTCGCTCGGAGCCCACCGGCGCGCACTGCTGCCAACCTGAGGCGGGCTCCGCTACGTCGCGGCGGCGGCGTCCACGCCGCGGCCGCCGAGCAGCCGACGCCGCCGGACCGGCCCGCTCCGGCATCGACCGGCGGCCGCGGCCGCGACGGGG